>NC_059137.1:75470816-76070816 GCF_020740605.2 Lemur catta
GTGATACTGGGACTTCAGGAAGCAGTGTCACTTCATCAGGTGGCTTGTAGTACTTGCTAGGGACAAAAGGAAAGATGCAGGCAGAATGTCATATGTACCCCATAAATATGCAAGATATTATGTATCAATAAAAAATATAAAAAATTTTTAAAAGATAGGCCTTGGACAAAAGGAATCTGGGAAAGATTCAGAATACCTATTCTTTTAAATGGAATAAAATAATTATTTCCTTGATTCTATTTTCTTAAGATACATCTCAGGCTGTGCTGGCTCCTTGCAGACATGCTTCTCTCACCTTGCAACCACTTTATTGAATCCTGCACCCTAACACACACCAAAAAAGAGAGGAAAAATTATCAAAACACATCTTTGGTTCTATGAGCTGACGTAGTGGGCTTTGTCAATGAAGTTTGGCTCTTGATCCTTTCTTGAAATTATTAATTTACTGTGTTCCTGTTTCTAGTCACCTCCACCACCACCCTCAAAAAAAAATTTTTCCCTTAAGTAGAGAAACTTCAGCTATTTGATCACATTGATTGTCAGCTGGCTCAGAAACAGCATGCTCCTTTCCCCATGTATTTAAGAGACACATATTTTTTTTCAAATGTTAACTACGTTGGTTGCTGTGATAAAGGGGCTGATGGCTGCAGTAAAGCCCTCAGGTAGAAAATATCTGCTGTGCTGCTCAATCCAGGAGCTCATCCTTGGCTCTAGATGGAGTATTTATGGCCTGTGATGGCAAGAGAGGAACACAAGCAGGGAAATTGGAGATCAGCATCCTCAGGGTTAAGGAAACGCTCTTGCGTCTGTACAACCCTCAACCTTTGCCAGTTTTATTTGCATCTAGGAGCTGGGCTCCCCATTATGAGGAAGTCTGCCCCCAAGACCTTTCCCTTGGCCTTTCTCTGCTAATTCTAGCAATGTGCAATAAGACTTTCCACCTAGGGGTGGTCAGAGGTGGAACAGCCGAGTAAAAATTTCATTTCCTAACCAAGGGAACATTTCAATTTCTAGGAAATCAATTGAGCTTCTATTAAAAACAATGACACATCTATGTGCTTTCCACAAATAGGCTGCTTCCTGTTGGAAGGCAGAAAGCTGCCCTCCCCCGGGCCTCCAGATGAGCTCTGATTTATCCCTCCTGCGCCAGGAATCATGTGAGCTGAAAGGTCAGGCAGTTAAAGATTTATGCTTTGTTTTATAAGATTGCTCAGAGAGAGCCTCTTTTCCCTCTCTTGTTTATTTTTTATCCTCCCCCTGCCTGTCATCCATTTTTCTGCCCAAACTAGACCATGGAAAAGGAAATGGGAAAATGTCCTGTAATATGAGCCCCCAGGAGCTTGCTGTCTCCCCAGATGGCAGGATGTGTGGACCAATGAGGGCAACCCCTGTGGCCAGCCACCACGACCCACCCAGAGAGGGGCACATGCATCAGTGCGCCTTGTAAATCTTTTTTAACCTCAATTCTGAACTGGGATTTATTTGCTTTTCTGGGCAGATGGATCTGGCTCTCTGTGGGCCCTACAAAATGATCCGTCACTGTCTACCCTAATAACCTACGGCAGTCTGTAATAAAGTCAGCTTGCCAGGTCTAGCAAATGGACACCATATCTTAGATCACGTTAGGTCTTTTCATTTATTAGATTCCTATCTTGGGCCACCCAGACATTGGTCTTTTCTCTAAAGTGTGCACCCCCATCTCCCACCCCAAGATATCTGTCTGAACAGGGCATTAGGGAGGTTGGAGGCTATGTGTGTTTATCACTTGCTTACTGTGTATGCTCTTTTATGCCCCTTATTATTGACATGGTAGTATACCAAGAAACAACTATTCCATAACCTGATATACGAGAACAAGGAAAAAAATCTTAAGAGCCTACTAATTTTTAACCGGTGTGTATTTTATCAACCTCATTTGCTTCTCCCCAAACCTGTCTTTTTTTTCCTGTCTTAACAATATCATCGTGACCCTGTGAACAGAGCTAGAAATTTATCAGCAGGAGAAATTTTCTCCTGTCTCCTTATATCTAGCCAGGCCCATTTATTACTGGTTGAGCCTAAAAAAAATGACTCTGTCTTGTTGTAACTCTCCATTCTGTCTCTGGGATTATTGGGATAACCTAAGAGCTGACCTCCCCCTGCAGTCTATATCTCTCCTCCACAGTCCATGGATCTCAACACAGCACCCCTCTTTAGGTAGGCAACCATCAGTGCCTACCCTTTTATTTTTCACACAAAGTCCCAAACCCTTAGAATGGCATCTTCCCCACTTTCTAACCTCATTTGCTGTTTATTCCCTTCACACACACACAAACACACACACACACATACACAAACACACACACACACACCCGTGGGCTCACTCCAGTGCCCAGCATCCACCTCAACCTTTCCCATATCCATACTCTTATTTCCATATTTCCCTCTGTCTAGAGTGCCCATCTCTCCTTCCTTAACTCAGCAAAACAAAAATAGCCACTGCTGTTTTAGTATCTACCTCAAAAGTCATCTTCTCCATGGAGCATTCCTCAACATCTCCAAGAAGAATGAATGTCTCCTTTTTTTCTTGTGATGGGTCTTCATTCTTTGTGCCGGGGAGGCACCTACAGCTCTGCATCACAGCAAGTTGCAAGCATTTCTTATTTCCCCCATGCCAGACTAGGAAATGTTTGAAGTCAGAGCATATCTTATTTATGTCTCTACCCCTAGCAATGTGCTCAGGGTTAGCCACTGAAACTAGAATACTCTGATAAGCTGCAGGAAAATGACAAATAATTTGATTAAGGCCCTGAATGCATTTGGCTTTGCAAAAGATCACTTGAGGAAAATTATTTAGGTATAGCCTATAATACTTTCTAAAGGCTTATAATCTAAGACAGGTTCAGGCACTCAAGTTGAGATTGAAGTGGGTCCCTCTCCATAACATCTCTTCTACTCTTATAGTATTTACATATTTTATCAAATTTAATATTTACTCAATATTATAAAATCTCAATATCCTGAGACTTGCAATGAGCTTGTAGAGGTCAGGTGTTGCTCTTTTGGCTTCCCAACATCCATTGCATATTCTTGGTGAAAGTATTCTGAGTCTTTTGGGAGACTTACCAGTTCCTCTTTTGTGTACATTATGCCAAGACCGTTCATTATGTGAGGTTCTGGGTCTTATTCTAACCAAGGTGGTGGCACGTGACTTGTGCCAATCAGAGGATACCCTCCTGGAATTTGAATTTTGAGCCCTGGAGTAAAAAGAGTTAAAAGTGTTGAAGATCATTCATTTAAGCAGTGCTTATAGAGCCTTCTAAAAACTTTTTTGCCACTTAGAGGGAACTGTTCTTGTTTTTGAGCCAAGTTGTACAGAATTCCTGTTAATTCTGTGTGATATGCAATATGTTTTCAATCCTCATTTTTGCACAAGTTATCCAGGTTGGCTTTTATGGATACTCCAAAGAAAGTCCAGAAACAATCTCTGATAAATAGAAGTAAATTAAACCTGTTCTCTATAGTCTAGTTGTTCAGTGTATTATGTTACATTCATTGGTTATACTCAGATTGGTAAGCAATGTATGATATGTAGGCAGTATTGGTATATTTATGATATATATGGAAATTATATCCAATTATTAATTAGCCAAAATAATTCATGCTTAAAATTACTTATAGGTGATTTGAAGAAGCCATAATAAAAAGGTATATATCAAGTTATGTATTTCAATGCCCCTCATTCCCCAAGAAACTAAGTAGTTTAGTCTATATTTTATTATTAATGTTATGCATGGAGGCTCTTTAATGTTGACTCACCTACCCTTTTTCCTATATAGGTTTTTTTCCCACTCATGTCCAATACAGCAATGATATCAGAGGAAGTAAGGCAGTATGGAAACATGATACATTTAGTTTATTTACAAAAGGTATGAACAAATTAGAAAAAAATACAGTTCTGTAGTACTCACAAAGTTCCAGCGCATGCCGTCTCAAGAAAGTTCCTTTTATTCATACTGCAAATCCATCCTGTTGTGATCTCCGTCTCTCAGAACAGAAACTTCTGAACTTCTCATACTTCTTTCCAAGCAGGAGACACCTAAACCATTTGTTATTTTACACCTGACATGTACTCTACTTGCATGAACATTTCCCAATTAAAACTATTATGAAGAGCAGAGCCTACTCTCAGGAAAACCAAGAAAAGAAGACTTCTAGTGTCACATTTTTTCAAACTAAAGTCTTGTTCTGGGATTTTACTCTTGTGGTTGCAAATATACATTCTTCTGCAACACAGAGCTTCTTACCTTGTCCTTCTCTCTGATATTTTTTATTTTTTTATTGTTCCCTGAATTCACTGACTTTAAACACAATATAGTTTTAAACTAAACCTAAGACATTCACCTTCTCTTTGAAATTGCTTTGCTTTCTGATCTAACTGCCCAACATTTGTTACTGTGTTTATGGTCATAAATTCTGTTGTGAGCCAACCTCAGTTTAAATCCCGGTGCTATTACAAACTAGCTGTGTGACTGTGGGGGGAAAAAGCATTAAAGTTCTCTGAGTAGCAGTTTTCTTACCTGTAAAATGAATTTAATAAGTATACTAGCCTCATAGGAATGTTGTGAGGATTAAATGAGATAGTGCATATGAAGCTTAGCACATTGCCTGGTACACAGTAAACCCTCAATGAGTGTTAAATGTTGATGATGAGGATTATGATGCTGACAATGTTAATGATTGGTGATAATGTCATAATTTTAATGGACTCATTTAGGAAGTGAATGAAGAAAGGTTGGTCTGTTCTGACTACATTCTTTCTCAGTCACCTCCATACTATGAAAGATGGCAATGCTTAAGGAAAATCAGGCAGCAATAAAAGAAAAGTCATCCCCAATATGAAGCAGATATCACGGTCTTACTAAAAATGTTTCGTGGAGGATGCTATGATGGTAAGTGTTCTCTAAAGTAAGTCTACACATCCTAAGTCAGGTCTTTCAGTCTACTCTAGAACATCTTTTGTCATTCCTATACTGGTCCTTGGCATAGTGCTTCTATCTATTTTCATGTTCTTCTATTGATGATCTACTCCACTGTGCTCTAAGAATAAGGAAGATGTATAAAAATGATGGCTAAAAGTCCTACTTTAGACATTGTTCAAGGTACAGAGACCCAAATTCAAATAAATAGAAGTGTATTAAGAAGACTGAAAGCCTTGGTTCTAGTCTAAATTCTGCTGCTACTTTCCTGTGTGACTTTAAATAAATTCCTTAACTTTTTGGAATCTCAGTATTCCCCATTAAAAGAAAAACCTTAAATAAGTTTTGGTTTTAACTAAGTTTGAGCAAAAACAAATAAACAAACAAAAAACCCAACCAAAAATACAAAACAAAGCAAAACCAATTCACTAATCAGGCAGCCCTTCAAATTAGAGCAAGTTCACAGAATTCCAACCACTAATATGATTTGACAGCATTTATAGGAAATGGAAGTACAGTGTAGAGACAACTTAATTGGTCACCATTTAATTGGTTAACTGGTTACCGAGCCTCCTGCAATTAACTAAAACTCAGCTATTATAGGTAAACTCCATATTGGTTTGGTCTTTTAGGCTTAGTGCAAGAGCCTAGTCCAAGTCAATGGGCTCCCACAAATTTTATTTAATAATTCATCCCTTTTAGTCAGACTCTCACCTATGAGTCTAACCAAGACTTAGAGCATCAGCACTACTCAGTCACCATCATCCTGGATTATAGGTCAACACATCATTGATTATGGTGTCTTTGTGATCACATTTCTTTGAATCCTTAACACTCCAGCTGCAGAGAGACCATTTAGCATTCAGAAGATGGCTGTGTGTAGACATTTAAGACTTTGAGAGAATACAGCATACCAGGAAACTATTATGACTGACTGCCAGGAGGTCAATACAAAGAGTTTGGAGCATACTCCTTAGCCAGGGTCCTCATGAATTAAACCAGCTAAAAATCAAATAGATCAAAGAATGAGCTAGATGAGGAGTTTCTCCATTTTAATCAAACAGCCTGTTCATTCATTGGTTATAACTGAGTCTCTACAATATCCAATGTATTTATCTGTGTAACAAAAGTAAAAGTATTATACTGGACAAACTTCTGTTCTGCTAGTAAGTAATCTAGCACCTCAAAACTGGGTTAAATTAAAACAGGGAGTAAGAACAAATGGGCACAGAAGTCTAGTTCCAGCATTGTCCTACCAAGTGAAAAGGTAAGCATAAGGAAATATTGAGAGGGTAAGAGCCTCATTCTGGTAAGTCGTATCCCAATATTTTGGGAAAAAGCTGTCCACACCCAAGATGCTCTCTACTTCTAGGGAAAAAACTTCCCTGTAAGCTTTACATTAAGGTCTCCAATAGGTGTATAGTTCTAAGAGTCTGAAAGGGCTCTCCTAAGTTGTAAAATGGGGACTAGAAATTCAAGGCTCTGAAGCTTTACTACATACAATGTGCATGGTGAAAAGAATTTGATATGGTCCTTTCCAATGGGGTTTAAGGGCAGTCCCTCTTCAATGCTATTTCCAAAAGACCCAATATCCAGCCTCTAAATCATGAAAAATCTGATTGTCATAAATTGGATCACAAAAATCTTCATCTGGTGGAAATACACCCTTATATAATACATCAAAGCTCTATAGCATTTAGTCCTGAGAATTTAGGAAAGCAGGAGACATAAGTTTCCCTTATTAAGAGTATAGAACTTTCAGTAACTGTTTCATCCATGAAAGCTAATGATAGTACTCTTTGCCAAATCAATCCAACTGACCTTGTAAATTTTAATTTCCAAATACTATTTATCCTTTCAACCTTTCCAGAAGGCTGATAATGGCAGGGGGATGGCAATGCCATTGTGTTCATAACACCCTGTTTAACTGCTTTATGATTTTCCCAATATAGTGGGTCTCTCTGTCATCGGAGATCTTTTCAGAGATGCCCCAGAAGGAAAAACACATTTTTCAATGACCTTTTAACTACTTTTATATTAATAACATTGGTCTTCCTGCATGGAAAGCTTCTATACAACCAGAGAATATAAACTACTACAAGAACACATTTATATCCCTTTGAAGATGGCAATTAAATGAAATTGCTTTGTAAATGTTCAAATAATCTGTCAGCTAGCAGAAATGTAACACCTGAAGTTTTGATTGTCCTCCCAGGATTATGAGCTTGACAAACCAAATGTTGGCCATAAATCATTTTAAGTAATTTTAGCAATATTTATTCACAATTTAGATCATCTTGCCTATTTCCTAATGAGTTGTGAAGTGCAAGGCTCTTAATAGAAGCTTCAAGGACTTAAGGATGACCAGGCAGCCATCTGGGCCCTCTGTGATCTCAATGTTTAGCATTAAATTTATATTCTTTCAGATACCCATTTTGCCTTTTGAAATCAAGTACATTATGTTGTTTATTAAGTAAAATCATAGGGGAGTTTACTTGGATCAATCTTAAGGAGTTCATTCAAATTGTACATCTTAACAATTTTAGCATTGGCTAACCTAGCATGTAAATCTGCCAAATCATTTCCTTGGCAATTAATTCTTGTTCTACTTGATTTTGGCTTAATTTCATGAACCAATCATTAAGAGTTTCAGAAATTCCCTCCCAGTCCAATGGCATGATCTTACAGTTATCAAAAACTTGTACTCACTGTTCTTCCCACAAACCTTTTTGTAGATGAAACACTTTTTGACTGGAGATAATTTAAAATGCTTTTACAGAAGAATCAAAACAATAACTTAATGACAAAGACTTATAACGGCTATGTCAAAGCGTTATGACCAGCATTTGACAAAGAAGGTTGGTTATCTATTGCATGCAGCATTTTAAGAAAATAACTAGAATTATGACTGATAGCATTATACCAGGACTATTAGATTTCTATGAATTTCATACAATTTCGGAAGCACATTAATAAAAATAACTCTAAAAGGTTTGACATAACTTTATTATTTGACAATGCTTTCTGTACAATTCAACACACAAAACAAGCCTAATTAGTTTAAAATTTCTACAAGATGAGATGCATCCTGAGGCACTCCAGGGGCCCAACTAGAAAATCCCAAAGTCAACCCTACATCAAAGAGACTTAATTTGGGATTTGATTTTGGGAAATTTGTCAGAAATAAATGTTCGAAACACTTGATCAAGTCATTTAATCAGAGTGATAATACAGAAAGCCACAACGTAGGAAAAAAAAATTCTAGCTCTTTAGTAGAAAAGACTCAGTTTTCCTAAGTAATTGAGAGACCTATTAAGGCTCCATTTCCTACTAAGAACAGATAAGTTCTCCAAGAAAACCTTATTTTAACATAGGGAACTAAACTCTATTTTTGCATAATTACACATATGATATTAATGCTCAATTCTTATAAAAAGTTATAATTTCCTTCTAATTTTAACCAGCTTGATCACATGAAATTTCTTTCACAAGATTCATCTTCCACAAACCTTCTACAACTTTCTTTTCCATTCAGTTTTACCTGTCATTCCTTCATTCATTCTGAAACCTGTAAACTAGACAAAATCACTCTTTTCATCAACAAAAAGTCTTTTATATTGTATAGATTCACTTATCAAAACATGTCTTACTTTCCTCATAAAGTTATTATCTATATTAATTACCATGTATTAGTTGTAATTTTTGCAATTTCTAGTGACCTTAATTTCCAATGAAAACCCAGGAAGAAAGCAACTTTGAACTGTTTTAGAGCAGCATTTTGTAGATGAGCATCATTTCGTAGTTTTTGGAGACATGTTTCCTTATAATACCCCTTTTATGTCTAACAGACCCAAATATAACTGACTTCTCTATAAGACACAAAAATGAGATATACCACTAGCAGAATTTATTCATTATCAAACTGAGACTGGCACTATCTTTGGTACTAGATAAATGGCGTCAAAAATAGCCAACACAAGGAGTCCAATTCAACCATTCATCTATTTGCAGATTTAGTGAGTGAGAAATCCTTTTTCTTCATAGAACTTATACAATTACTAATTTTTTAACTTTTCTTATACTGTGTGTACATGTGCAACTGTTTCTTTTATGACACCACATGAGGGAAGAAACTACATCTATGTTATTTGACATTATATCCCTGGCCCTAGTAGAACATGTTATATGTATTAATAGCAGATTAATAATATCTGTTAAATGAATGAATATGGCCATGCATTGGTTATCAGCCTCAACCAGCTCATCATCACATTACTTAGTGTTTTCCAAAAGTCGGGATACATTCCACATTGTCAATGAAAGCAGTGAACAGCTGTTTTCTCTTTAGAACAACTTCTGTCAGCCTGTCCCAATCATTGAAAGTAATTGGGAAATCTACTAATCAGAGTCACATTGATCCTATCTTCAGATTCTCCTTCAAAACACAACAAAATTGGTGGTGGAGCAAATACAGTATTTTAACTTAAAAAATGAGTCATACATTTTATAGATATCACTTAATCCAACATAACATAATTTTAAGACCTAAAGTCACTGAAAAAGATTCCTGAAACTCATTTACAAGTTTGTATCCCATCTATATTCACCTAATTTACTCATTTTTACCAATTATGTTTGAATTGCTTGTGTAAGAGGTAGCCACCATGGAAGGACTTCAGGAAACATTTCCCCAAGATATAGCACTATTAAATTGATTATTCTTCTAAGGGCTTGTTTACCTTTTTAAGAATGATTCACAGAGGGCAAGGATATTTTTTTTTGCACCTTGACCATTTTACTTATTTCAGCAAGGGGGTTCAGTCAAGGGACCTTGCCCTTTTTTTGATTGACCTGCCTAATTATTGCCCTAAGTTATGGTTACCTCAGTTACTCATGGTAATCTGATTTAATGGCGTAAGTAGGAAGCCTAGTTAAGATAAAATGGTCAGAAGCAAGGCTCGTTATATAGTCCCAAGTCTTTTTGCCTTCTCCGTTGTGAAAGCCTCTAGTAATTTAGTTCTTCCTCTCTTCTTGGCACAGAGAGGGAGACATCCCCGTAAGTGGAGACATCCTCCATGATGTAAGTTTCCTTCACTAAAGATAGGTCTCAAAATAACTAAAAGGAGACAGCTTCCCAACCGAGCCTGTCTTCTTTTAACTAAGTTACTGAATTGCTGGCAGAGACCATTCATAAGCAGGGCATCTTCCGTGCAAGACTAGGTCGCCTTTTACTGTTGTCCCAAGCTCAAGATTTTAACTTAAAGAAGCAGACTCTATTGATCTAAGGGCTCAATTTCTATAAACAACCTTTATTCCCCACTTCATTTCCTCTTTTAAAAGCCTCTGTACTAATTAAAAAATAGTTCCATTGTGTCTGTGGGGTTTTTGGTCCTTTTCTAGTGTACCCTACAAACAATTTTAGCCAAATTAATACTTCCTCATTGTGGCCACTGTAATTCCTAATCACCTGTGGCAAAGTGCACCCATTTCTCTTTAAACAAAAAAAGAGGAGAAAGTACATGTTCTGGGGGTTCTTATACATGAAGTTGGCTAGAGTTCCAAGTGGAGGCACTCTAGACCCTGGACCCTGGCCAGTTTGTCTGATCCCAGGCCAGCCACCACAAAGCCCAAAAATATCCTATGCCCTCTCACAGCACCAACCAACCCTGCATGGAGTTCCGAAAGGCAGGGATCTAGGCTCCCTGCATCCAAGTGAACTCATGGTTTTCTGTCTTCTAGTAGCTTTACCTATGTACTGAACACAGCTTAGTTGTTGTTGAGACTTCCAAACTCAGTCCAGATAAAAAATTTGCTCAAACTCGGGTAGCTTGAAACAAATCCATGGGGCTTCAGAGTTTGAGAAGGGACATATCCATGGACACCCAGATGCAGCAATGACACAGTGGACACAACAGGCTCAGCAGGTGCCTACTCCTGGCTACTTGGTGCTCCAGGGGTTGTTAAAGCTCGGCTTTGAATCCTGCCAACTATACCAAAAGTATTAAAAGGATAAACCTTGGACAAGCTCAAATTTTAATGAAGTTTATTTGAACAAAGCAAAACAAAACCAATTCACAAATTGAGTAGCCCTCCAAATCAGAATAAGTTCGGAGAACTCCAGCCAATAACTTGATCTGACAACATTCATAGGAAACGGAAGTTCAGTGTAGAGATGACTTAATTGGTTAAAGCTTAATTGGTTAATTGGTTACAGAGACACTTAAAACTAACTAAAGCTCAGCTGCTGTAGTTAAATCCTATATTGGTTTGGTCTGTTGGGCTTAGTTCGGGAGCCTAGTCCAAATCAACAGCCTCTCACAAATTTTATTTAACATTCCATATGGTAAATTGGGTATAATTAGGCTTGTAAATGCTTCTTTCAGTGCTACAATGAAATCAAAAAATCAGTTGTGCTTCCTACGTTAGGTAGCTTTGCTATTCTTGGTTGGTTCACAAAAAGTTGAGGATGCCTTATTCTTGACTCAGCTCGTATGTTCGTAATATTTAAACAGAACTGTTTATTAATGTGATGGAAACAACTTGCTTAAAGCCAACTATAGGAAACTATGATGTATTAATGGAAAAGTACACCAATAAATTGATGTTTTTCTTCTCTTTCTTATGAAAGAAACCTGCAAGATTCTTACATTCTCCTAATGCAGGCCTGCAAACTTGTTTGGAGATCATATGTAGAATCAACATGATTAGAAAGAGGAAAGATGAAGGAAAGAAAAAGAGGAAAAGGGTGCAGGAGATAAAGAGAAGAAAGAAAAACCTAAACACAAAATAATCCATTTCTTGCCTCTGTAAGTGTGGTCCTTGGACTAGCAACAATGGCATCACCTTAGAGCTGGTTTGAAACACAGAATCTCAAGATCTATCCCTGATCTACTATATGGATAATGTTCTGATGCACTGGGCAGATCATTTTCACCTGCTGGTGTGCCTGTTCCCTAGATTTCCTGAATGTTGACTGATAACAATGACTCACAGCTTGTCCTTTATCCAGAGAATTTCCCTTGGCCAAATGGGAGTGTCCTCACCTGGAAAGTTACACAATACCCATCCCCATCACCCCACCCAACAAACTTCAGCTAATGACTAATTGGTACTGAGGAATGGAAGTTGGTCCTTCATCTCAGGCTGAGTCTCCTTGTTGCAATTTGTGTTCCAGAGACTCTCCTTGGGTTCCGACTGAAGCTAGTCTCCGGTTGAGATTGCATCCATAGATAGTTTTTGTGCCCACTCTTTCAGGCTTCCCTCATTCCTTTTGTCCTAAGAATATCCTCCCCAATCAGCCCTCCTCTCCCCCCATAAATGCTTAAATAAGAATCCCCATCTCAGGCTCTGCTTTTAAGGAGCTCAACTTAAGTCATTTTGCATCAGAAGTGAACCTAAGAAGCAGACTCTAAGGATAGAATTTTGTTGGATCTGACTTGCCAGTTGGATCACTGGTGGTAGATGGTGTACTGATAGTCTTTAGGATGCTGCGGCAGGCAACTGAGACTTTCACCTGGGGAGAATGGGATGGGACACAGGTGGAGGGGATGTACTAAATGGTGCAATTTCTTAGGCTTTGAAGAGGTGTGGGAAATAGCAACCATAAAGACTGGGAAATAGCAACTATAAAGACTGTGAAATTGAGTGGCTGATGCTAAGTGCCATTGATTTATTGAAGAAAGAAAATGACAGGCTCAGACCTCTTCATAATTTAAAGCAAAATGTGACAGTCAGAGGCCTCCTTGACAGCATTTAAAAAGACTCTAATCTCTTGAAGACAGAGAGCAAAAACAGCTAAAGGTTAGGGACAGGACTTAAGTGTAACATTGTCAGAACCTTAGA
The DNA here is from genome assembly GCF_020740605.2 of Lemur catta. Lineage (NCBI taxonomy): Eukaryota > Metazoa > Chordata > Mammalia > Primates > Lemuridae > Lemur > Lemur catta. The sequence continues at coordinate 75,483,617 of NC_059137.1, forward strand.
GAATTTTTGCCCTAAGTAAATCTTGTATGAAAATACAGAGCTCTGAGAGGGAAAGAGCAGGGTCCTAATATTTGAGATGGTGATATGTGGGTACATAAATTTGTGAGTCTTGTAGCCTCAGTTTCTAAGAATCATCTAGGCCTGCAGAAGTGGCCTACTCCTTTTCAGAAGAGAGATCGTCACTACCTTGTTTAAGACTTATGTAGAGGCCCCAAGTGAGACAGTTGTCAACTGAGACCAGGAATGACCTCCTCAGAATCAGCTCTACCCTCATGACCTGGGCACTAGGCCCTTAATTATAGTTAAGTCTCAGTGTAGCCAGCCCAGAGACATGCTGGAGCTGTTAAGGAATGAATAAGCAACACCAGAGTTGCTACAGGACCTGTACAGCACCATTGGCAGGAACCAGGAGAATATGCGTGTGAGTGTATCCTGAGGGTGCTGGGTCTAGAGGAGCAGAATATAAAGCTGGATAAAGGAGAGTTTGCAACATGGGGTAAAACCCTCAGAATATAATTCCCCAGCAAGAGCAGTAGGTGATGGTTCTAAAATACTGCTGAGATGACTCTTGGGTGCCTGGAAAAAGCAACAGCTGAAATTAAATCAAATAGATGTAGCAGAAGTACCATGGAAAACTATGAGAAAGAGCTCAAAAGACATAGAGAACTGAGTATGCTAGAGCAGGTCTATTACACAGCTGACACTTGAACAACACAGGTTTGAACTGGGAGGGTCCACCTACATGCAGATTTTCTTCCACCTCTGCCACCTCTGAGACAGCAAGACCAATCCCCCCTCCTCCTATTCCTCCTCAGCCTAGTCAGCATGAAAACAATGAGGATGAGGACCTTTATCATGATCCATTTCCACTTAGTCAATAGTAAATATATTTTCTCTTTCTTAAGATTTTCTTAATAACATTCTTTTTTCTAGCTTACTTTATTGTAAAAATACAGTATATAATACACATAACATATAAAATAGGTTAATCAACTGTTTATGGTATTGGTAAGACTTCCAGTGAAGAGTAAGCTATTAGTGGTTAAGTTTCAAGGGAGTCAAAAGTTACATACAGGCCGGGAGAGGTGGCTCACATCTTTAATCCTAGCACTCTGGGAGGCCAAGGCAAGAGGATTACTTGAGGCCATGAGTTTGAGGTCACAGTGAGCTAGGAAGAGGCCACTGCACTCTAGCCAGTGTGACAGAGTGAGACTCTATCTCAGAAAAACAAACAAAAAAACTATATGCAGATTTTCAACTGTATGGAGTGGAAGGTTATGGACAACACCCCTAACCCCCATGTTGCTCAAGTGTCAACTGTATAACACTAGAAAACTCAACAGTTCTCTCTCTCAGGAGGGCCTGTAGAGTACTCTGTTTATTAAGGCAATAAGAAATGAACTGGGGGAGAACGTACCAGCATCACCACAAAATCTGCCCTCTGTAGGCTGAACACCTGGTAGGAGAGATGCTATTGCAGAATTTGTTTCCCTAGAAGCAATGGGGATGATAGGAACTTGGAAAGTATGATTAGCAAAATCAGAATGTCAGCGGGAGGGTTTGATTTGCAATGATTTATAGTGACAGTTACATTACATGGTGTTTCTAGAGACAGATAAATGGTCACCCAACAAAGGTACAGTTATATATATATAATCAAAAGAAATCAAGAATAAATGAGAAGAGGACAGAGGTTTTCCTCCCAAGGGGAAGTCATGAACTTTTGCCCAGTTTCCGATAGAGTCAGCTCCCAGGCAAAACCCATTGACTGAAGAAGCAACCAGTTCCAGAGGATGAAGATCCCAATGGCACCTATAGCCATTCCTTCCCCTATGGAACCTATTACCATTTAATTATTTGATAGCATACTTGGAAAAGGGGAATACCCAGATCTTCTAAGGCCTGTTGGATACAGGATCCAAATTCAATCTGATACCAGGAGATCCAAAGTGCCATCTTGCCCCCTTCTCTCTTAGTGTATTGGCATGAGGGGTTCAGGTAATAAATGAAGTTCTAGCCCAAGTCTGACCCACAGTGGGGCTACTGGGTCTATAGACCCACTTGGTTGTCATTTCCTTGGCCTCCAAATGTATAATTCAAGTGGATATATTTAGAAGTTGGCTGAAACCTCACATGGGTTTCTTGACCTATAAAGTAGGAGCAGTTGTAGTAGTGAAGCCAAATGGAATCCCCTGAAACTGTCCCCACCGTCTTGAGCAATTAGAGTGAATAAAAACAATGTCATTTCACAGGACAACAACAAGGCTAGTGCTATACTTAAGGACTTAAGACATGCAGAACTGATATTCTCCACCACATTCTTATTTCATTCACCGGTCTGGCCCCTGAAGTAAATAGTTGAATCTCCTGTACCAAATGTAGTTATCTTTATTAGGGAAGATTAACACAGCCTCAGATACATAGTATGTGGACAGTGAACAGGCAAACCAAGCCGTACTCACACAAAAAGATTAGTTTACATTCATGTGGGATATATATTTATTGCCATATCCTGAGATTATGTTAATTCTCATGTTCTCTGTCATGATATACATTGAAGGGACCAGAACTGTCTGGACAATTTTTTGGAAATTAATATCATATGAATTAAACCTGATGACCAAAAAGTGGCACATACTATAGGTGCCTTGGAAATGCACATGTAATCCAGAGAATGGGAAAAGACCTCACATTTCCTGCTACAAAGAGGGAAACCCAACAGTTAGTAGTCTTCCTGAGTTTTTTAGGCAGCATATGCTGCATTTGGGAATACTAAAACTCATTCATCATGTTGGGTTGAAAGCTGTTAGCTTTGACTGGAGCCAAGAAAAAGAAAGTGCTGTGTAGCAGTTCATCCTGTGGTTCTGGAAGTGCTGGCATTGGATCTCTATCACTCAGCAGGTTCCGTGATGCTAGAGGTAAGTGTGGCAGAGAAAGACACTATGTAGAGACTTTGGCAAGGCCCGATATCATGGCCACAACAAAAAGTCTGATAATTTGGAAGCAAAGCCATGCTACATTAATCAAAGAACTATACTCCACTCAAAAACCAGGTCCTGGAATGCTACTCAGTCCTCGTAGAATCTAAGCCTCTAACCTTGAGAATTAAGTGATCATGCAGCCAGAAATACTCATCATAAATTGGATAATTTCAGATCCACCAAATCATAGCATCAGGCAGTTCTAGTAGCAATCCATAATAACATGGATGTGGTACATCCACAGTCAGGCTCACAACTAAGGTGCACGGCCTGGAGGACACAAATAAGGTACATGCACAGCTTGCTCGGAACCCATGCTTCTCTGGTGCCTTACCCTCAGCTCACACTTCAACTGCATGGGCATTTTCTATGACTAACTGATGGGAGAGGAAAAATACCAAGCTTGATTCACAGATGGGTCAGTTTAGTATGTGGATGCAAGGGGGAAAAAAAGGGGAATGTGATGCTAGTTCACCATGTCCCTTTCAGGGGTAGCCCCAGAAGAGAGTATTGAAGGAAAATCTCTTTATTGGGCAAAGCTTCGGACACCACATGGAGTGAGTGACACACTCGGAATGTAGAGAGAGTGGAGCAAGGTAAAAATATAGATAGACAGACTCCGTGAAGAGGGAGAAATGGCTTATCTGGTGGGTTACTAACTTGGAAAGAATTAAATTAGATGACTAGTGATAAGGAGGTCTAGGGAAGTAGCAGGTGGGTGGACCTTTGAGAGTGAGCACAAAGTATGAGGATCTTTGTATCCTACGTTAATGCTGACCAGAGAGCATCCACTACAGAAGGGGCATTAAACCACCCAGTGGACTACATGGCTTGGCCAGTAGATGTCTTCTAACATTTGTCTTTGACCACCCCCAGTGCTTGCACACAGACACATAAGGAAAATGGCTATGATGGCAAGGATGGAGGCTGCTCATGAGCCATACAGCCCCTCACCAATACTAGTACAGCTCCCCCCACCTTGAATATTCCACCTCTCAGCAAAAGAGAATAATACCGAGACCTTAGAAGAGTACCACTCCTCAAGGAAACCAAGCACTATAAGCTTGTCACTTATAGCAAGTTGATGTTTTTGGCCTTCTTTCCCCTGGTAGTAGCAGCAATTCATCATTGATTGGAATCGACACATCTTCCAGGTGTGGCTTTGCCTTTCTTGTCCCCCTGCCGTAGCCAGCACAGCTATCCAAGGACGGACAGAGTGTCTGATCCACCAAAGCTGTCTCAGACAAACACAATTTACTTAAAGAGGTGCTTGCAACCAACTGCAGCAACCAAACTATAGTTTGTTCGACTAACCCTCTTATAAGTTTTCCTAAAAATAACCAACCAAAATCCTAAAGACGTTGCCTTTAGAAGGCATAAACTTAATATGGAAAAGTGAAGAGAGATGCAAGTTTTTAGTAATGAACGCTAGTGTTTCCCCAATCAGATTACTTCTACCAGGCATTGTACATGTGACTATCAATCTATAACAACTCGTGGCTGCCCCCATCTCCAGAGAATTGCCTCTGTCCAAACGGGAGCTGCCCTGACCAGTGGACTATGCCTTGTCACCCTCTGGGGTGGACCTCAGCCAATGAGTGACTAACTCTGGATACAAAAGACCAACTGTCTTGACTGGGATAAGCTCTCTAGTACAATCTAGTGCTTAGACACAGGCATCAGACAGGCTATGAAATCACAGGCAAATGATTTAATAATTCTTTAAGCTTCAGTTTCCCAATCTATTAAAAAAATTATAAAAGTAACAACCCCATAAGGATTTTTAAGGATTGCATAAGCTAATTTAAAGAACTTAGAAGAGTAACACTCAATTAATGATGTTCATGTTGTTATTATTAAGGCTAAAAAGCAAATCAAAAACTTATTTTTATAAAGAAATTCATCCTATAGTGTTCTGCAGCCCAAGTGTTGAACAGGAAGTCCCTGCTAGAATTCTTTAGGTCCATAATTCTAGAAAAATAATTGTAAATGTATGTGTGATGAATGTGTATGTGTCTATATGTGTGCATATATGTATTTATCATGAACTTATGTGATGCGCATATTTGTGCATGTTGGGAGAGAACCTTTCCTACTGTAAAACAGGTGCATGAGCAGGAAATACATGTGCCATGGAGTCAGGACCAGCTACACAATTTGCAGGCTCCAGTGCAAAACGAAAATGTTGAGTCCCACGTTCAAAAATTATTAAGAATTTCAGGATGGTGAGAGCAGAACATCAAACCAAACATGGGGCCTTTCTGAGCCTGAGCCCTGGTGACTACACAGGTCCCACCCTTATGAAGATGGCCCTGATTGGAGAACATGCAAGATTGCACATTTAAGGAGGGGTGTGACTAACAATGTGGGTGGGACATCCTATATTTTGTCAACAGCACAAACATTTGACAGACATACATAATTCCTTAAAATGTTCATAAAGTTATGGTCTAAGTTGATTATTGACAAAGCTCAATTCATCAGAAATATATGTATATATCTCCAAGTGCTCATAAATTCAGGGCAATGACTGCCTTCTCAGAGATGGTACCCATTTTATAAATGCATGCACACACCTAAGCAGCCACACAACTTCTATTTGTCCTGCAATGCATGGCATGTTTTGATCTTCTTTTCTTTGTTGAATAATATCTTATTGCCACCTAGTACTGTTTCCAGATAACAACTTATTAAAAAATTGTGAAAAGAAAAAATGAAAGCAAGTATCAATGATGGCGTGAAATCTCTCTTCCTCTCTCTGTAAATCTGAAGTTTTCTATGGAAAAACATGCTTCTGAGAGTTGTAAATAGTGTATATGGTGCAGTGTGCAATATCAGAGGGCACATTAGAACATGACAGTCAGGTAGAGTGTTTAAAGCCAGACATTAATAGCTTTTATGTCAAATAAAATCTTCCAATGGAAGATTTTCTGGTGACAGAATATTCTGATTAAAGGTAACTGGGAGACATGAAAAAAAAATCAATAGTGCTTATAAATGATGGTTAGTTTCAGTAGCACACACATGAAGGAGTCAGTAAGGGAGAAGCTCAGACTTAGAAGAGAACCCACAGATTAAACAAAATAGATATACCTAGTTCCTTCTCAGGAGAATTCTTCTAGGAGAGGGTTAGGAAACTGCAGTATTCCTTCTGAATCATTACAGCAGCTGTTTATAAATATTCTATTGGTCCAATTTGGGCACATCCTAATGTCCATCTGTTAGCAGGATAGATGATGTAATTCCCCAGTTAATACTAATTGTGACATTGCTATACAAGAAAATGTCTGAGTGATTGCAGAGAGAATTGACTCAGCACCTGTGGCTTTGGTTTACCTGGAGAAAGCTGGTGACAGGCACACACAAAAAATAAGCTTTATCTGCAGCCAAGGGGAACAATTAGAGTAGGCCTAGCAAGAAACTGCATTAAGCATGTTTCTTCCTGCAGGCACCTGAGCTCCAGGAGAAATCTCATCTCTCTCCCTGTCTTCTCCCTGCCCAGTTTCCTCTCTTTCTTTCAGACACGTACACACTCAGACACACACTTTTATAATCTGATATTTTTCATTTAAAAGACACGCATCAATGTCAAAGTGGAATTACGTATGCTTACTCTGGCTTTGACTTGCACCTGTGAATCAGTCTTATGCCAATAAACCTAACCCAATAGTAATGACCCACAGTTTCCAGCAATAGGACTACTTATGCCAAGCCTTCTGCAGTTGTCTTATAACATAAGAAACCCTGGTGGTTGTATTGGGTTTGTAAAGCGAGGTAGCTCTTGTAAAAATAAAAGGGTGCGGGGAAATAGCTCTAAGGAATTTTATAGTTCAAAGTCAGATTGCTTTATGTGTCTTTTTTTTTTTTTTTTTTTTTGAGAAAAGTGACAAACGAGAGAGTGAAAACAAGCAACTGATAGAGAAGGACTTAGCTAATTTGAGAGGCCTGGCATAGTATAGAGGAAATGGGAAGCTGATGTTCAATAAATACACCCCATGCCCTGTGTATAATATGCTATACTATACCATAGAGAAAATAGGAAACTGATGTTTAATAAATACTTCCCATGCCCCATGCTGGCCATTTTACAATAAGTAGGTTTTAGTTTTCATATTTTCTAGAAAAGACTGCAGTTCAGAGAGGTTAAGTAACTTGTCCAAGATCTGCAGCTAGTAAGTGGCATATCCCTGGTTCAGTTCCAGAACTGTCTTTCTTGTAACATCATGCTGCATTGGGAGCAGTCCCACCGGGGGGGGGGGCGGGGGGAATGCCACATACCACATACCACACACCAATGGTTCCACGAGATAATTAAGACATGGCAAAACAGTGCAAATGGAACTATTCTCTGTAATCTTCCTCCGCCAGGAGGCTGGGTTGTGGGCCTGGAGGGAAAGCGTGGATGATGGGACACGCTTACTCTGTGCTATGGCTGCCAAAGGAAAGACCCCTGTGAAGAAAAGACTATTAACAATCTCTGCTCCATTAAATTTAAAGCAGCTGCTAACAGTAGGGGCCTTTACATTGTCAATTATATGAATTTTCCTATTACTATGTCATACCAAAGAGCAATTATAGCACATTCATCAAACCCTGCTTCTGCCTCTCTGGTTCTGTCCATTAATGCCACAGTGGCAGGCCTTAGAAATCCTCGAAGACAAATCTGACACGCAGACTTTAATTGTTTCAAAGATTTGTGGTCAGAAACAACACTAGGTGAGTAGTAGGGGGTCAATTACACAATTAGATAGTGACAGGCAGAGGCCAGCTGAACCCACACAACACACCAAATATTTATATATCAGTCCACTTTGCAAAGTGCTTTGACATCTACTATTTCACTTCAGGTTGACATCTAGCCCATCAACTGGTCTTGGAAATATTTAATTATTCTGCCTCCAACACAGTGGAAGAAATGAAGACCAGAGAGTCTTCTGGTCTTCACTCTCTGATGGCAGAGACTAAACCTCAGAGAGATGGTTCCTGCATAGTCTGAAACCCACTGAAGGAGTAGAGCAGCAGCAAATGACCAGTCTTATCTCATTGTGCTATATTCTGAAAAAAGGGAATAAACTGGGGTCCAACGAAAGAGAGAAGTGTGGAAGAGGAGAGCTAGAGAAAAGGGACAGAGCAAAGTGGGGTGAGAGCACTGAGCAAAGCTGACTGAAGGCAGGTCCAACTTAGCTTGACGTCATTCTTCCACACGGTGTGGCACTAAGCCACAGCCGTACAAAGGCAGAGAGACAAACTTCCAGGCCCATGAGGAAGAAGGAAATAAAAATTAATTCTCTCTAGTAAAATTTGATTTCAGATAAAGCCTACCTAGTCTTCAAAAGGCAGGTTCTCCACGGCCACAGCACAGTTTTGAAATCTCAAGAGAAACACCCTCTGCACAAGATGATCCCTTCTAGTTCTGTGCAAGAAAACTCTCATGGAGCAGCTACGTTCCAAGTTCCTTTTCTAAACACGTGGTAGGTACTGAAGTGAGCAGTAAAATGTTCCTTCCCTTTGGGAAATTCACCACTCCTGGAAGTGACCAAAACTATGGCAGATGATTTAATATAGCACCGTAAGTGACAGAGGTGAGCCCAGGTTGCCATGGGAGCACAGAGGAAGAAGAGCACCTACATAATCCCAGGGGAGCTGTCTCATGTGATAGGTAAAAGCTGATCAGGTTAAAAAAAAAAAAAAAAAAAAAAGAGTGGGAAAGACTTTCCAGCCGAAGGAATAGCATAAGATTCAGATTCTGCTCTATCACTTGGAAGAGCATTAAGGAAGATGATAGAAGGATAAGCCAGGTTTAGTGAACAAATGCTTCTGCTCAGATCCCATACAACTCAAGCAATAGGAAGCCTTAGTGTGGTGGCAGGGTGTCCTAGGACAGAGGAGCTAAGCTGCCTTCGTCTCCTTGCCACTGCCTCTGGTTGGTCCGTGGGGACACACTAACCCCCTATCTGCTTTGACCAAGATGTGAGCAAATCCAATATTCTTTTAGTTTGAGTGTGATAAGCATCAAAAGAAACTAAGAATAAAACAACTCTAAAAAAAAAGTCCGGATTACAAACTAACTTATCAGTTATCTATTACTGCAAAACAAAGTACCCCCAAAATGAATGGCTTAAAATAATCATTTCATTTTTCTTCCAATTTTGTGAGTCAGAAATTCTGAATGAACTAGGCTGGGTGGTTGGTCTCTGATCTACCTTTAGCTAGGGTGGCTGGGTCTGGAGAATCCACTTTCAAGATGGCCTCCTTACTGTATATTGGGAGCTTCAGAATTCCTTGATGCGTTCTCTCCCCCAGCCCCCTCCACATGGCATCTTATGCTCCAGGGTTTACTCATGTGGCTCAGGTTTCCCACAACATGATAGTCTCAAGGTAATCTTCCTTCCTGCATAGCAGCTGGCTTCAGAAGAACAGGGGAGAAATTGGCAATCCTCTGTCTAAACACTTGCAACTTGAATAACATCACTTTTGCCACGTGGTATTTGTCAAAGCAGACATCATCCATTCCAGATTCAAGGGGAAGATAAATGAATCCCTCCTCTCAATGAAAAGATTGTTGAAGAACGTGTGGCCATCTTTAATCTGCCATACTAATTCAATAGAGATTTGGCCAAAATCTGATTTCATTAAACTGTGGAGCATTCAGAGCAGTCATCCTCTGACTTCTTATTTCTCATCATGATGAAACAAAGTGCAGAACTTACATCCTAAGTTCCTTCTCACAAGTGGTTGCAACCACTTTATACAGTGGCCCCACAGAAGGAACCGGGAGACAGGGTGCTAACCCCAAAGGGGCCTGCCCACACCTCTATCTGCCTGTCTCCTTTGGGGCTTGTGTAGCAGATGAAATACGAAGAGTGAGCTGCTGTGAGAGCCACACAACCCTCCTCACCCACCTCCCTGTAAATAATTGCTAGAACTTTGCCATTATGCTAACCTTCTCAGTTAGCTGAAATATATAATTTTGAGTTTGAATCCTGCTTCTTTGGTACCAGAGTCACCGGCAGAAAAATCCAAGACCTAATTTTCAGTATTTCTTTACAAGGAATTCCCCATCAGAACCATTCTCAACATGTGCTGTAGTGTGATTAGGTGGAATCAGTATTTAAACCTTTAAAAAAATTGCCTTAAATATTCTGCCATCATAAATAATTGCTGGAGTTGAGACTGGAGCCCTGGCCATCTGACCATCTGACTCCAAAACGCATCTTTCTACTATCTGTAACTGGCTTCCTAAGGCAATTTTTAAAAAAAGTCTCAAGAGGAGGACAGGGATGAAAAACCCCATGGCTGCTGAGTAAGCCTGGGAGCTGCCACTGCCTACGAATCCTTTCCAGATGCCAAAAGTGGCCTTGACAGGCGAGCAGACAGGGCACCTCCAGGGAGTTGCTAATGAACACAGGGCCTGGAGAAGCTGGGGAGGATTAAAGGGAAGCAAGCTACAATATCAATAGTTGCTACCTGTCTCCGGCTACTGCTCAGGGGCACTTAGGGTGGCCTTAGGCAAATTTTCAGAGTAGGAAGCTTGTCTTCTAGAATTCAAGTTTTTCTTCCCTTAACTTACTCTGGAACTCCACAGCTTCTCAGTCCCCTGACCATTGTCACCATAGCTTTTTTAATGTCCCCATGCCCAGTAACCTCAGGCTTCTCCCTTCACCACTGAGTCACTGCCATTTCCTCACCTCAGTAGAGAGTGGCACAGAGGAATGGCTCCAACACCTGCCGTTTACACTCAGGTGCACTTTCCCTTCAAGGGAGAACTTGTGCTTTCACCTCCTCCTCCTTTCCTCTTCGCTGGCATCCCCCAAACCGAGTAACAGAGGCAGCAGCCATTGGGTCATAACTCCATCGCAAGAAATGTGATATTTAACCCAAAGATGCTTTAATCAAAGGATTTAAAGGAAGGAGGAAAAAGCAATTAAATCTCATTTTAGCTGGTAAACAGTTTCTTTCTGGTTTTTTTTTTTTTTTCTTTTCTTTCTTTTTTTTTTTTTAGGTGGAGTCTCGCTCTGTCACCTGGGCCAGAGTGCCATGGCATCAGCCTAACTCACAGCAACCTAAAATTCCTGGGCTCAAGTGATCCTTCTGCCTCAGTCTCCTGAGCAGCTGAGACTACAGGCATGTGCCATCTTGCCAGGCTAATTTTTTTTTCTATTTTTACTTGTCTGGCTAATTTCTTTCTAATTTTACAGGGGTACAAATATTTAGGTTACATATATTGCCTTTGCACTCCTTGAGTTGGAGCTACAAGCATGCCCCTCTCCCAGACAGTGCACACTGCACCCATGAAGAGTGCATTTCCCCAACCCTACTTCCCCTTTCCCACCTACCAAACACCTGATGAATGTTACTTCCATATGTATACATAGTGTTGATCAATTAGTACCAATTTGACAGTGAGTACCTGTGGTGCTTGTTTGTCCATTCTTGTAATACTTCACTTCAAATAATGAGCCATCAGCTCCATCCAGGATAATATAAGAGGTATCAGTTCAGCATTTTTTATGGCTGAGTAGTACTCCATGTATACATATACCACATTTTATTAATCCACTTGTGTATTGATGGGCACTTGAGTTGTTTCCACACCTTTTCAATTGTTAACTGTGCTGTTATAAACACATAAACATTCCAGTGCAGATGTCTTTACTATAGAATGTCTTTTTCCTTTGGATAGATGCCCAATAATGGGATTGCTGGATCAAATGATATTTCTACTTGTATGTCTTTGAGGTATCTCCTTATTACTTTCCATAGAGGTTGTACTAGTTTTGCCATCCCACCAACAGTGTACGAGTGTTCATATTTCTCTGCATCCATGTCAACATTGGTTGTTTTTGGACTTTTTGATGAAAGCCATTCTCACTGGAGTTCAGTGGTATCTCATTGTGGTTTTGATTTCCATTTCCCTGATGATTAGCGATGTCGAGCAGTTTTTCATGTTTGTTGGCCATTAGTTTATCTTCTTTTGAAAAGTTTCTGTTCATGTCCTTTGCCCACTTTTTAAAGGGGTTATTTGATTTTTTTTTTTTGCTCATTTTCTTGAGTTCTATATAGATTCTACTTATTAGTCCATTATCAAATGTATAGCACGCAAATATTTTCTCCCATTCTGTAGGTTGTCTATTCACTCTAGTGATAGTTTCTTTGGCTGTGCAGAATCTTTTTAATTTGATCAGGTCCCATTTATTTATTTTTGTTGTTGCTGTGATTGCTTTTGGGGTCTTCATAAATTCTTTGCCTAGGCCAATATCTATAAGAGCTTTCCCAAGATTTTCTTCTAGAATTCTAATGGTTTCCTGCCTTAGGTTTAAGTTTGTTACCTATTGTGAGCTGATTTTTGTGAGAGGTGAGAGATGCAGATCCTGTTTCAATCTTCTACATATGGCTATCCAATTTTTATTGAATAGGGATTATTTATTGAATAGGGATTATTTTCCCCAGTGTATGTTTTTCTTTGCTTTGTCAAAAATCAGATGACTATATGAGGATAGTTTTATGTCTGGGTTCTCAGTCCTGTTCCATTGGTCTATGTCTCTATTCTTGTGACAGTACCATGCTGTTTTGGTTACTATAGCCTTGTAATATAGTTTGAAGTCTGCTAAATTGATGCCTCCCAGTTTGTTCTTTTTGCTTAAGGTTACTTTGGCTATACGGGGTCTTCTCTGTTTCCATATGAAGCACATAATTATTTTTTCTAGGTCTGAAAAAAATGATATTGGTATTTTAGTAGGTATTGCATTGAATCTGTAGATCACTTGGGTAGTATAGACATTTTAACAATGTTGATTCTGTTGATCTATGAGCATGGTATGGTTTTCCATCTGTTTAAATCCTCTGCTATTTATTTCCTCAGGGTTTTGTAATTCTCCCTATGGAAGTCCTTCACCTCGTTAGTTAAATAATTTCTAGGGATTTTATTTTCTTTGTTGCTATTGTGAAAGGTATTGAATCTTTGATTTAGTTCTCAGTTTGACTGTTGTTGGAGTATAGGAATGCTTCTGATTTCTGTACATTGATTTTGTAATCTGAGACTTTGCTGAACTTATTTGTCAATTCTAGTAGCCTATTGGCAGAATCTTTGGGGTTTTCTAGGTATAAGATCATATCATCTCCAAACAGTGATAGTTCAACCTCTTCTGTCCCCATTTGGATGTCCTTGATTTCCTTCTCTTATCTGATTGCTCTGGCTAGGACTTCCAGCACTATGGTGAATAGAAGTGGTGATAGAAAGCAACCTTGTCTGGTACCAGTTCTAAGTGGTTATGTTTTCAATTTTTCCCTAGTCAGTGTGATATTGGCTGTGGGTTTCTCATACATGGCTTTTATAATATTGAAGTAAGTCCTGTCTATGGCTATTTTGTTAGGCATTCTTTTCATACAAGGGTGCTGAATTTTGTCAAATGCTTTTTCTGTGTCTATTGAGAGGATAATATGCTCTTCATTTTTACTTCTATTTATGTGATCAATTACATTTATAGATTTGCATATGTTGAACCATCCCTGCATCTCTGGGATGAAGCCCATTTGATTGTGAAGAATTATTTTTTAGATGAGGAGCTGAATTTGCTGTACTAGGATTTTATTGAGAATTTTTGCATCCTTATTCATGTGGGATATTGGTCTGTAGTTTTCTTTTTTATTGTTGTTGTTGGGTCTTTTCCTGCTTTGGAATCAGAGTGATATTGGCTTCTCAAAGATCTGGAAAAGGGAGAGCAAACCAATCCCAAACCCAGCAGAAGACAAGAAATACCAAGATCAGAGCAGAATTAAATGAAATTGATAATAAAAGAACTATATGAAAAATCAATAAAACAAAAAGTTGGTTCTTTGGAAAGATAAGCAAAATTGATACACCTCTTGCTAGATTAACCATAAGCAGAAAAGAAAAGACTCTAATAAGTTCAATTAGGAATGAAAAAGGAGAGATTACAATCGATGCCACAGAAATATAAAATATCATCTCTGAATACTATAAAAGTCTCTATGCACATAAACTTGAAAACCTAGAGGAAATGGACAAATTCATAGAAACTCACAGCCTCCCGAGGATCAATCAGGAAGACATAGAATTCCTGAACAGACCAATGTCAAGTACCAAAACTGAAGTAGTAATAAAAAACCTTCCCCCCCCAAAAAAAGTCCCAGACCAGATGGTTTCACACCCAAATTCTACCAGACCTACAAAGAAGAACTGATGCATATACTGCAGAAATTATTCCACAACATCAAGGAGGAAGAAATCCTCCCCAACACATTTTATGAAGGTTTTGATATTTTTATAATGGTTTGCCTGAAGGCATTCTTATGAACAGGAACAAATTTTGAACCCAATTCTGTCCTATTACCACATATACAAGAATGGGTTAAAATATGAAAATAAGGTCACAGGTATTGAATTCTGAAAGCTGGAATTATTTAGTTATTCATTTCTTAAGCTGTGTTCCATAAAAGAACAGATATTCTTAGAATTAAAGAGAAAATAGAAATAGATTTGGGATCCTCTGGGTTAAAGAAAATAAGACATAATTCCTTACAAGGCTTTGCAGAACCTTTAATGTGTTGTTAAGGATTGTGAGTTTCAGTGAGTGAGGGACTACTAGACAGAATAATGAACCCCCAAAGACATTCACATCCTGGTCCCTAAACCTGTGACTATGTTACCTTATGTGGGAAAGGAGGGCTGAAGATGTGATTAAGTTGAGGATCTTGAGATGGAGATGTTATAGGTTGTCCCAGATTATCCAGATGGGCCTAGTGTAATCACAAGAGTCCCCGTAAGAGACAGGAATGTCAAGGTCAGAGAGACAATGACAGCAGAGGTCAGAGTACTTCAAAAGCTACCAGCCAAGGAATGTAGATACTCTAGAAGCTGGAAAAGACAAGAAAATGGATTGTACTCTAGATCTTCTACAAGGAACACAGCCCTGTCAATGTCTTGATTTTAGCCTAGTGAGACCCATTTTGAACTTCTGACACACAGAATTTCTTAAAATTTGTGTGGTTTTATGCTACTATAATTGTGATAATTTGTTACAATGGTGTGGGAAACTAATAGAGAGGGACTGTAAGTCTTTGCTCTTAAACTTACTGGCAATTGAAACTTTTATCTTTTGAAATACCTACCTCAAGGAGAACAATTTGGAGAACACAGGTATAATCCAATCCTCTACGATTTTCCCAAGATATGGATAATTGCACATTATTCATATTGAGAATAGAGTGTTTCATCAGGACAGGAAAAAATTCCTAGTAAATAGAGGAGAGAGCAGAATTTGACAACCGGAGCTTGGTGAAATAACTCATTTCGTCATCCCTTATTTTTAGCCCCAAAGGTTTCATCTCCTAAACATGAAATGCTCCTGCCTCTGTCAGCTGCCTAGAGTGAAAAGGCAGCCCTCCCTCCCCTGGTCTCCTTTCTCTTCAACATAGACACTTTTCTGCAGGCAAAAACAATTTGAAGCAGGTGACAGCAGAGATTCTCTTTTTAATGCCCTTTGCCTCAGGCACAAGACTGAATCTTTCCCAGACACTAGAAATGTTTTGAGCGGACCTTCACCCCTTCTCCCCTGGCAAAGCCAAAACATACTTTTCAATTGGCTCTCGGAAATGCTGATGAGTATCAGAAGCCTGAAAGGCTGCTTCCGAAGGGGGCCTACCATGCAGCACTTTTTTACCTGTGTCTTATGTGGAACCGCAGCTGCACAGGAAAGAAAAGGGAGGGCAAGTCTCTCCAACCTCCACCCCTGCCTGTGGCTATCAGAGATGAGAGACAGGGGTGGTGAAAATCTACCCTGCTAATGCAATAGGCTTAATGCTGGTTGGTTTGAAACCAGCAGAAGCACAAAACTGCAAACCTTCTCAGAGTGCAGCATTTCAGAATCATAAAGAAGTATAAATCATCATTCCAATAGTAGAAAACTGGGCCCCTAGCCTTCACAGTTTTCTACAAATCATTTTTACCTCTTACCCAGGAGAACTGCTCATGATGCATTAGGTTTAGAGTAAAGGAGAAAAAAATTCCTGGTGATCACAGCTCTGGTTATGTCACTATCATTGTGGGGCCAGCATGATTGAGCTGTTTTGCCAGGGCAGTAGCTTCAATCCCCTGAAGGCAATTGCAGTACTCCAGTAAATAGAAAACGAAGGCCTGCACAATAACCTAGAATGATTGTTAATGTGAGTTCCAAAGACATTAAATATGCTTTATTCCAGCCTGTCAGAGGGCCATTGTTTATTCCATTTTCATAGCCTGCCCGACTTCAGCCTGATCAACGTTTGTTCCTTGGGATTATGGCCAATATCCTATGGGCTGGAAAACAAGCAGCTATGAAACAAGCAAGCTGCTGGCAGACTACTACATTTTTCTTTATCTTGTTGGAGAACCCAAGTGATGTACAGATGTCTTCCAAATGAGCTCTGCTTTATACAAGAAGCAAGGCTATGGTCATAGGCTATTATTTAATATTTTCAGCTGTCAAAACACTTTCAATGACTGAAGGTATTCACCTTGCTACCAGGAAGATAATGGGTTGATCTTTAAGAAATATCTACTACAAACCCTACTCGTCACCATTATTTTTTCAGTGACTCATTCATCAAATACTTGAGAGTCTTATGTGTAGAAGGATACAGAGATGACCAGCTCCTTATCCTCAAGGAGCTCATGGTGTTTTGCTTGAATAAATACACATGTCAGTATATGGAATAGAGTTAGGGAGGAAGAGCAGAGTGATCAGGGGTCAGTTTAAGGCATCACGTTGCAAGAGGCATTTGAATGGAGTTTTGAGAAGAAAAGTGATCATTCAGAAGTAGTGTTTTCCCAGAACTGGCAGAAGCATGGAGGAGCAAAATGCCCAGCTGGGGAAGTCCAAAAGATTCTGAATGGCTGAATTGCGGGGCAAGGCAGGAAGTGTCAGTACGTAGGTTGAAGAGACAGGCAGAAATCATATTAGTGAGGGCCCTGTGTGACAGGAATGCCCCGTCCAGGAGAATTAACACATTTGTTCAGTACCACTTGGGATAAACAACCTCAGCTGAAATTGAAATGACCTGTGTTGTCTTTGTTTACCCAGCTTGTTCACTTCTCCTATCAGTTAGGTCCAGGTATTTCAACTCTAAGTATTTCAAACAAAAGGAATTATTTTTCAAACAAAGAGAATTTAATCCAGGCCATTGTTTACAAAGTGAGGGAGAAGTTAAGAAATCAAATACTGACAGTGAGGCAATCCAGAAATTAGCAACAGCAGAAAACCACTATGTGGTGTTATGGGAACCCAGCAGCCAGGGAAGTCTGGCTACAGCTAGGACCATGGCAGGGACTTCTCCTTACAGGGATAGAAGATGGAGCAAAGTGGACACTCTGACAGGGGCTGGAACCATAAAGGAGATGCACATGCTTCAAAGATGCCACCAGATAGAGTGAGGGGGGAAGAAATACACTGGCTTCTTTCGTTTTCTCCAATTTTCCCATTACTTCCCACTGATCAAGCACAGCCAGGAGTTAATAATCAAGGGCATATGGGAATGCATTTATTTGTGACACAGACCAGAGCTGGAGAAGTACAGAGAGTGAATATGAGAGAAAACATCAGCTGCCCTCACAGTCCATCTTTTTTGCTATTCAGCATTCTCTCTGTTGCACTCTCTCTGCTCATATTTAACCCCCATACCATGGCAATTTTATTCTCCCATTTCACAGAACCCTCAGAACAGCTATCCTGCAGTAAATGAACACGTTCTCATCCTCTTCCCAAATGGAGAGACGTGGAGGCCCATTAATACTCACGTCCATATCGAAGTGGAGTATCTCTGCATGATATGCAGTCCTCCCCTTCAGGTTATCACTGGTCCATTGACTCTGAACTAATTTTAAATGCAATCACTGCCAACATTTTTGAAACAAAACAGTAAGTCAAAGAAAACAAGAGGAATAACAGGATAATGAATATATAAGGAATATGCACAGCTGCTATAGTTTATAACAGGCCATAAGGCAAAGATGATACCTTTCAACAGCTTTATTGAGTTACAACCAACATCAATAAAGTGCATAAAGTATGCAACTTGATATGCTGTGACATTTGAATATACCAATGAAACCATCATTCCCCAAAATTTCCTTATGCCCTTGGTAATCCCTCCTATGGTCCCTCTCTGTCCCACTCCCACACACAGTCCCAATTAATCACCAGTCTTCTGTTAGTGTAAGTTAGGTTGCCTTTTCTAGAATTCTATATAAATGAAATCATACTGTGCTTTTTCTGGCTTCTTTCATTCAACAACATTATTCTGATACTCATACATGTTGTTGTGTTTATCAATAATTCACTTATTTTTATTGTTGAGTAGTATTCTATTACATCAATATACCATAATTTGTTGTATATGTATCTGTTGTTGACCATTGAATTGTTTGCAATTTGGGGCTACCACAAATAAAGTTTCTATGAATATTCACTTACATGTCCTCATGTTGGCATATACTTCCTTTACTCTTGGGTAAATATGTAGAGCTGTAATGGCCACATCTTATAATATTAATATGTTTAACTGTTTAAGAAACTACCAAGCTTCTTTCCAAAGTTGTTCTATTTTGTTGATATTTGATATCAACAAAGAACGAAAATAGTTGATATTTATTATTTCCTTCCTAAAACACAATGTTATTCTTGCCCTAAGCCAGATTTGAGTCAGAATTCTTTTACTGGTAAAAGAATTAATTTTCCAAACATTTATTCCTGGAATGTCTGCATGTTTAGATTTTTGCTCTTATTAGGTTAATATTATTTTCCACTGACACTTACTGTTGGATATGAAATTACTGAGAGACACTCTAGTGAATCTATTAATATCCCGAGTCTGAGTTCCAGGCTCTGAGTGTCTGCCTACTCCTGTTGTGTAGAAGCAACTCAATTTACGCTTAGTATGCAGAATTAATCACCCAGCCAGAACCAATCACCCTCATCTGCCTATTGGCTTAATGGCCAAATGAATAGCCCAAAATAGCTCCAAATCAATGGATCCAATATTGTGTCCCCTGGTGGAAATAATCCTCCTTAGGGAACCAAGACTCCTAAATGAGACTAGAGATGGAAAACAAAAATTATGTAAATGTGCCATTAGCTGTTCTAATGAGGAGTCCACTCCTACTTACACTTTGGTACCAAGACTTGCAAATTCTAGCCATGGGAGAAAAAGGAGCATATATTTGTCACTAGTTCAATGCAAATGCAGCATCTTATAGGAGTGCAACCTAATCTTATAGAATGCTGTCTCCTACCTAGTGTTGAAACTGTCTCCAGTTGATGATATACCATCCTGGAAGGCCATCTATTTTTGAAAGAGAAGAAACAAGGATAACACTGCAAATTTTACAGGCACTTCTTTTGATGTGAAATAAATTTCTCAGTCAAAAGCAATATTGTATGGGGTGCCATCATAATGAATAAGGCCCATGTGTAGTAGTTCATGCAAAATATTTTAGGCATGTAAAACAACTAAAAGCCAATTAGGATATATTCCAGTAAGTACAAATTCTGCCTTGACCCATGATGGGAGAGGAGTCAAATATAATCAAACTGCTCCCAGGTGGCTGGTTTGACCCCTGATGGTGGAATAGAACCATATTTGAGGCTCATATTGGCATTTGCTTTTAATAGATTAAGTGTTTAGGACCAGGTAGCCATATCAGAATTAAAGAGGGACAGTCCATATCATTGCATCTATACGAAGTTTCCTTCCCTGCCATTAGGGGCCATTTTGTTGAGCTAACATAAGAGTGGCTAAGAGAAGAGACTAACTGATATCCATAGAATGTGTTGCCTTATCCCCTTGATTATTAAAGATACTTCTGCATAGATATCCTTTGAGGAACATTCACATGGAACACAAATATGCTCACACTATGACATGGGATCTACGTACATACTGCCTCACAAACCTCATCACTGATATTCCAATTATATTTGTTGTGAGTTCCTCACTGATAGGGCAAATTAATAGCCACTATCAACATGATAGTATAGATCCATACCTCAGGTCATACCTACTTTTATGCAAAAAAAATAACTTCAGATGTACCATCTGAAGGTTAGTCCACTGATAGGATTTTCCTTAACAACTCTCTTTAAGGGTTAAAGTGGTTTTTTAATACACCAGCAATCATTTTGGTTGGTTTCAGCAAATTGTACGGACCCATTTGTAAACCAGCCTTGAGTTATTTTGTCTCCCATCAGTTGGTCATGGGAATACCCCCAGGAGGCCCACAGCAGATGTAGGAACCTGTGACACCTACTCACGTACCTTACTTGTGCCTTCCAGACCTTTTCAAACCCACTTCACATATAATTCTTTCATTTGATGATGTGTTGCTACTACACAAATCCAATTTTATGACTTGGTAAATTAGATACTACCTAATTCATGAGGGGCAGCTCAGAAGGCATGGTCATTTGGTGTCCCATGGTCAAGCAGTCAATTTCTAGAGCCCAGAAGTGAGTTGCATCAGTAGAGAAATATGTGACTTTACTTCAAAACCCTAAGGGCCTGTGCTATGATTTTTTTCTGATTAATTTGTAGGAGACTTAATACATCCTTGGTTGCCACAATACAACAGCATCTTCTAGACCTTAAGTTCCAAATGACAGCACAACCTGTACTTATATGAAAGCCTAGACCTGCAACAGAGTCTCCTCTTTCTCTGAGCCTTACTAAAAACTAGTAATCATATGAGATACACAGTATACGGATCAGAAAAATTCACCAATTATAGTTTATGTTGCCTCCAAATTCTATAAAGACCCACAAGGTTTATGTCTACCTTTTTCTGTCGCAAGAGATGCAAGGCACAGGAATTTGTCATTTACATTAAATTGAAAGTTTTTCAATAAAATTACAGACCACCGGGGTTTATCTTGCTACTTGGTGCTTACAAGAACCAATCAACATAATGTCATTAATGTATTGACAGCATGATATTGTTTGAGATGTGCAGATGATCAACACCTTTGTTGATTATATTATTACAGAGAGTAATAGAGTTGCTGTGGCCCTGTGGTGAGACAGTGAAGGCACACTACTGCCCCTTCCAAATAAAACAAATGGTTTTTTGTAATCTTTGTTCATTGTATAGGAAATAAAATTATTTATCAGATCGATAGTTGCATACCAGGTGCCAGGGGTTGTTGCACCTGGAACACAGCTACAATTCCAATTACTACTTAATTAAACATATTAAAATTCTCAGTAGTTTTTATAGCTATATAAGCTTTAATCTGGAGCAAGCATGAATGTGATAGTAACCATAACCTGCATCCTGAAAATCTTATTTAGTAGCACTTCACTCTGTAATTCCTACGAGTATCACTTTCGATTTACCACTTCAGTTGGGAGATAAACTTCCAGAGGATTTGACTAGGCTCTTCATAATATAATAGCCATCACTCCATGAGTCAAGGAGATAATGTAGGGATTCAGCCAGTTTCCAGGTTTGTCTATTCTAACTCTGCATTTGGGAGCTGAGAAAAATTACCACCAGGCTGTGTACAATATGAGATGAATTGGGGCCAAAACTCCATTTGACTTCCATAAGTTTCTACTCTGATCACTGGACCAGAGTTGCTTTTTGGGGTACCTAGTATTAGTATCAATTAAGAATCCATGTCTAAAAAACTTGAAATTTCCTGAATTTTTTTCTTTGCTCTTTGCACAATAATTTTGATAAATAATTCCAAGACCTTTTAAAGAAACACTTGGAGAATGAGTTATGGGATGTGTGTGTGTGTGTGTGTGTGTGTGTGTGTATACACACACACATTTGAGACATATATATATATACATACATACATATATATATATACATACACACACACATTTAGCAATGTCCCAGAATCCTTCTTCAAGGGTACCTAACCTCCTTAGGCTCTGCCTCTGTGAACTGGCTCATGTCTGGGAAGAAGGAGAGAGGTTGAGACTTTCTACTGCACTTATTCAAGACAGTTTTCTAGTCAGTACACCTAAAGTTTTCTGGTAATGTAGATCAAGTAATTCTTTTTGGGGCCATCCTTCTATTTAATTCTTAAGGAATGGTTTTGATCCCCAATCACGATTTTCTTCTTGATTAAAAATATTCTAAGAGTGACAAAGCAGTTCTATGATTCTGTGGCTGTCCCTTGAGCTAAGAATTTAAAGTTCTAGGCTTATCATTTTCTTTCTGTATGTAGTCCAAAAGAATCAGAAGCAGCCATCCCATTTTTGTAGTCAAATGCAACAGCTACTTGTTTCCCCAAAGCCTTCCTTTCAGTTGGCACATTATCCCAAACAAACCAGGTAATAATTTAAGTCACTGTGATGTCATTTGATGAGACATAATTATAGTATCTCATTTTCCACCTAAAAGAAATTCTTTACTGTGTTCAAGCTAAAAGAAGCGAGCAATCTAAGCTCAGAATTCCTCCTTGGGGATCTATTTCCTGGAACTAATCCTGATACAAAATAATTGTATCATTCAAGGTCCAATCAGGAAAATCAAAATCAGTTTAAGTATTTCAAATAAAGGAAATTTAACACAGGCAATGGTTACAAAAATATTCGTATACCTGAAAAATCAAACAAAAGATCATGAAGCAACCCACAGACTAGCAACAGCAGGAAAGCCAGTATTACCCAACAGGGCTAAAGAAAAGGGAATTGATTTTACTGGAGATCCATAGCCAGGGACATACAATGGGGGCAAAAACCACAGAATTCAGTACTTTTGGGAGCTGGGACCACTGAAGGACAGGTTATCTGCCAGGATCTATAGTTAAGAAGGAAGTATAACTGCTGCCAGAGATGCTGCCTAAGTTAACATGAGAGAAGGAGGGATAACCTTAAATGCCTCCTTCCTCTTGCTCTCCAGTCTTCTCTTCCCATCGACTGACCCTGCCTAGCAGCTAGTAGTTCCTCGCAACACAGAGTGAAAAGGGAATGCACAGTAATTAATCTGACAACAAATCACCAAATGGCCAGCATGCTTCCACAGGAGGTTAACAAAGAGGGCTTGCTATAACTTGATTTGCTATCACTTGATTTAGCCAGGCCAATTCAGAAGTAGCTAGGATCTCTTGTACCCACATCATGCACACGTTTCTAGTTCAATCCAAGGTAGAAAATTTGATGTCACACAAGAAGCTTCATCATCTACAAGAATTTAGATAGAAAAGTTTGGATATGCATCATTGTCTATAAAAGTTAACTAATTTTAGTAGGTATTGAATGCAGACTTTCCCTGTAAGTCTTCCAATGTTACCACTACTAAAATAATTGATACCAACTTCACCCAGATTTCCATAAATGTGTAAAGAGAACATAATTCACATGTAAAGACATAATATTGTGCCACAAATTAGTCCCAATACTAGAATTATGGAACTTAAGTTTTGGTTTCAGTGATTTGCTTTTCTGGAACTCAGTCTATCCCTCTCTAAAACAGACTAAAGTGATTTTTAAGTCTTTTCCATGTATTTATTCAACAAATATTTTTCCCCAGCATTTTGCTAACTGGCTTTATTTAAGCACAAAGGATATAGTGGCTTAGCATTGTATATCCTGTGTTTTTCATGAAGCTAAGTACTATTGTTATTAATCAAACAGACAAATAAGTATTAAATTACAACTGCTCTAAGTGTCATGAAGGAGAAACACACGCTTTCGTGAGGGGAACATGGTCTAGTCAGCAGGGTCAAAGAAGGAGTCCATGAAGAGATAACCCTTGATTATAGGAGTTTAATGAAGAAAGACGAAAAGAGAGTGTTCAGGCATGTCCAAAAGCCCTGATGCTGGAGGAATGTGACTTGTATATGAGGCTGACAGAGGGACAACATTCCTGGAGCCAATTAAGTAGGATACAAATATTGTACATGTGTTAGCTTAGACTAGGTTAAAGTTAATAGAGATGATGAGGAGTGGATATATCTGAGTGATTATTTAAAAAGTAAAATATGAGGCCGGGCGCGGTGGCTCATGCCTGTAATCCTAGCACTCTGGGAGGCCGAGGCGGGTGGATCGCTCAAGGTCAGGAGTTCGAGACCAGCCTGAGCGAGACCCCGTCTCTACTAAAAATAGAAATAAACTATCTGGACAACTAAAAATATATATAGAAAAAATTAGCCGGGCATGGTGGCACATGCCTGTAGTCCCAGCTACTCGGGAGGCTGAGGCAGTAGGATCGCTTAAGCCCAGGAGTTTGAGGTTGCTGTGAGCGAGGCTGACGCCACGGCACTCACTCTAGCCCGGGCAACAAAGTGACACTCTGTCTCAAAAAAAAAAAAAAAAAAAAAAAAAAAGTAAAATATGAAAGGGCTTAGTGCTGAATGGAATTGGGACAGTGAATTAAGGAGATTGGTCAAAGAGGATTCCTAGCTGCCAGCTTGCATCCACAGGTGAATGTTGGAGCCCTCACAGATGGCATTAATGCTGGCATTCTCTTGAAAAAGATGAAGGAGTAGAATACAGAGTAATTGTGAGTATATTCCTGGACATATTTTGTTTAGGTAACTTTTAGCTACTTAAGAAAAAGTACCAAGTAGGTGGATGGATATTTTGGTATGAAACAAAGAAATAATCTGGGCTAGGAAAAGATCTTCAGGATTCATTAGTTTAGAGACAGTAATTAAGGATGTGGGCAAGAGGTGGATTGCCAAGGAATGTACACTGTGAGGAGAGAAGGCCAAAAGTAAAACCATAACTCCATCAGCCAATGATTAGGTACAGGAGGTTGTGGCCAAAATGGAAATAGAAAAAGAATGAACAGATAAGTAGGGAAAATGCAAAAAAAAAAAAAAAAAAAAAAAAAAAACCTTTGTCTCACAGAATTGAAAGAAAGAGTGTTTGAGAAGGAGGATGTGTCCAAAGCTGCTGAGAGTTCAAGAAGAGGAGATGGGCCAGGTGTGAGGTGTGGTGGCTCACGCCTGTAATCCTAGCACTCTGGGTGACCAAGGCTGGAAGATTGCTTGAGGTCAGCAGTTTGAGATCAGCCTGGACAAGAGTGAGACCCTATCTCTATCAAAAATAGAAAAAATTAGCCAGTCACAGTGGCACACGCCTATAGTCCCAGCTACTTGGGAGGCTGAGGACAATTGAGCCCAGGAGTTTGAGGTTGTGGTGAGCCTTGATGATGCCACTGCACTGTAGCCTGGGTGACAGAGTGATACTCAGTCTAAAAAAAAAAGAAGAGGATAATGAAACTGTCTCTTCAATTTAGTGAAATGAACATTATTGGTGACATAAATGAGAACCATTTTGGTAGAGTCAGGGGATCAAATGCCAAATTGAGGTAAAATTCAGAAGCAATCTGAAGAAATCTGGCTACAGAAGGGAGGAAAAGGGAATGCAATATCTGAAAGATCAAGAGGATTCTTTTTGTCATTTATAAAAGGTAAAAGAGACAACTATGCTTAAAAGTTGATGGGGAGTGTCTTAATTGGTTTGCACTGCCATAACAGGATAGCGGAGACTGGATAATTTATTTAAAAAACCAGAAATTTACTTCTCACAGTTCTGAAGTGGGGGAAATCCAAGATCACGTTGCTGGTTACTGATGAGGCCCTTCCTGCTGCACCTCATACGGGGAAGGCAGAAGGGGACGAAAGAGCAAACCCCGTCCCCAAGCCCATTCTATGGTAGCCTTAATCCATTCACGAGGGCAAAGCCCTCAGGACCTAAACACCTGCCAAAAGACCCACCTCCCAACACTGTTGCATTGGCGATTAAATTTCCAACACATTAATGATGAGGACCTATTCAGACCATAGCAGGAAGTACCCATTTAAGAAGGGAAGGTTTGTTATACCAGAAGGAGAAGCTAGCGGCAGTGTAAAGTTCTGGAGCAAGTCATAGTGATAGTAGAAACATCTGTATTGTAATGAGAAAAAGAAAGGATAGAGTAGATGCAAATTTATGTTTGTTTGCTATTGGGAAGATGCTTCGTCATTACTGGGGAGATAATAGAGTTACCTTGTGAAGGATTTTAATTTCTCTGCAAAGTCAAATTTCTCTTCCTAAGAGAGAGAGGAGGAAACAGCTTGGGGGATAAAAAGGGTTGGAAAATGAGGCAAAGCAGGAAGCGGGATATTTCTAACTCAGGTTTTCAGTGATTGTATTATTTTGCCTCCTATCTGGTGTACCCTGATTTCAAACTAAAAAGTATTTCCTTGAAGTAGTATAAGAGTCTTTTAGAAAGAATATTTTGTGTCTCATGAAGGCTTCTCACCTCTCTGTCTCTGTCTTTCTCACACCCCCCCACACACACACATATCATTCAACACATGGCAAAACTTAATGCTAAGTGAATATTGTTGTTAAAAATCAATCTACTGCCACAGACTTTACAGTTTAAAAACGTCTCAATTGAACCCAGATCGTCCCCCAACAAGGAATCTAAAGAACCACTGCCTGACATTTGCTAGATCTGTACAAAGACCTCCTTGGAGCGTTACTGTTTCTTTTTATCACAACTGAAGTTGTTGCAGAGGCAATGCCTCAACCAAAAGCCCAATTAAAACTACAAAGAAAAAAAGGGCAGCCACAATTTTTTCTTTTCTTTCTTTACATCTGGTGTGAATGTCTAAGAAACCTGAAAGAGATTTTTAAGCTTCATTTTGTTATAGCATAGTAGAGATTGTATGAAAATGCATGATTGATAAAATAAAGTGCTTGAAAAACTAAGTAAATCTATATAAGTAAATCCTGGTTTCATATTGATTTGTATGTAGCTTCCAATTAGTGAAGTTGCCAACTGAATTTATATCAAGATTTTCCTAGTCTCAGACACGAACAAATATTTTCCCCAAAGAACTGGCTTCCTTTTTAAATAACATTACCAGCCATAGAATATTCACTATGACAGCACAATATGACAGTCATTTTAGCAGATTTCATTCTTATAATACAAATTAAGAGAAATATCGCTGATATTATATAAAAAGAAGGAGAGTATCACTTCCAATTTTGCCAACTGTTATAAAACCCAGGAAGCCCTATCTAGCCTGGGCCTTTCATCTACTGACAAATGTGATTAAAATTAGACTTAAGAATAAGTAGGAATGAAACGGTCCAAGTATAATTATGTTGCCACTGAAAATTGGCTTCTAAAGAGGGCAATGATTAAAAAGGAAGTGTGCAGAGGTGAGAAACCTGCTGCCAATACTGTGTCCTCAATTATATAAAATATTGCACTTAGAGGCCAGTGAGGTTAAGAAGACTTTTATTAAATAATGCAATTAAAAGTTATTAAGTTTAGGATTCAACCTATACTCAGCAAATTTGATGACTTAGTTTTCTATTGCTGCTGTAACTTAGTGGCTGTAAAGAAATTTATTATCTTAAACTTCCATAGTTTATAAGTCTGACACGGGTTCCACTGGGCTAAAATCAAGTTGTCAGCTGGGAGGTGTTGCTTCTGGAAGCTCTGAGGGGACAATTTGTTCCCTTGCTTTTTCCACCTTCTAGCGGTGGCCCACATTCCTTGGCTCATGGCCCCTTCATCCGTCTACAAAGCCAGCAGCATAGCATCTGTGTGACTCTGCTTCCATTATCACATCTGTTTCTCTCACCTCCCTTCTGCCTTCCTCTTCCTCTTCCAATTTTAAAGACCTTTGTGATTACACTGAACCCACTCATATTATCCAGGATAATCTCCCCTCTCAAGGTCCTTAAATTAATTACATATGCAAAGCCCCTTTTGTGATGTAAGGTAACATATTCACAGGTTTTAAGGATTAGGACATGTGTACCCTTGAGGAAGTCACTATTCTGCCCACCACATTAAGGAAGGTGGAAAAGCATGTTTCTAAAAGAAATTTCTTACCGAGATATTTCTGTTTTCTAAGCCTACTATTTTCAAAGAGGAGATTAAGAAAAAGTTAAAGCATTTTTTCCCCATAACTATGCAGTACATCAAATAATCAGACTACTCATTTGCGGTGACAAGAATGCTAAATACGAAAAGGATTCTTTTGGCAAAATGAAACTAACTGGGAAGATATGAATGGATGATTGAAAAGCTAGCGGGGATGCCCAGAGGACGTCATGCATCTCCTTTTCAGGAAATTACAGCAGGAGAGAGAGCAGACAGAGGCAGTAAAAGGGTAATAAAAACGTATTTTAATTAAATTATTCCACAATAAAACTAAAAGGAGTCTAAAAACAACAGCTGATTATTATCCTCATCATGCTCCTTGAATGGCCTGTGCAAGAAATTATTTTGTGATGAGAGCTGAGATGGTTACAAACTATTTCACCCTGGCTCTCTCTTCTCACTCCTTCTCCAAGTCACTTTCTCTCTTTGTCTCTGTCTCTCAACTCTCTCCCTCTGCTCTCTTTCATCTTGTCTTGCAGAAAGGATGACCTGAATGAAGAATCCCTCCGTACATCACTCATTACCTTCTAAAGCACAAAGCATCAGTGGGTTTCATATCACTGTGGGTTAAAGTTGGCGTTAAGGCAAACTGTTGCATTAGCTGAAGCACGTTATACCTTTAAAATGTGTCAGGTTCCAAGAGATACAACTGCCAGGAAAGCAATAATTTCCAGGAAATTGTTTCCAGGAAACAATAATTTTCATATTTTTGTCATCATAATCTAGATCATTTGCTTTAAAAAAAAAAAAACCTACAGCATTAAACATCCATGTTTTCCAAATAAAATATTGGGGTATGTGGTCTAACAAAGGATGTTTTATCATTTATAAGTTTAAATGAAAAGTGCTACAAACTCATAAAAAATAAATTGCATTTAGCTACATATTGAATAAATTTACTTTATTGAAAAATAAAATAAAATCATAAGAAACCAAGACTGTCCTGGAAAACCCAGGATGTGTGGTCACCATTATTTCTACCAGGCGGTTCAGACTGCTATTTAGCTGTAAAGCCCACAATTTTGTGCAGTGTCTGCCAGTGCCTCAAAAGCTAAAAAAAAAAAAAAAAGGTTTTTTATTCCATATGAAATCATGAGAACTGAGTATTTGGCTGGCTTAATTATCCCGAGAGTCTGGTTCAGTAGTTTGGTGTCTGGCACACTAAATGCTCAATAAATGTCGATTGAATAAATGAACAAATGCATGAACAATTTAAGATTAGCCATACACAAAGCAGGCCAAGTTTCCTCTCTGCCAGGACTGAGTGAAAAGCTCCTAAGACCCATCTGGAGGAACAACTACTCAGGACATTTGGTCCTGTAAAGAGGGAAATATTTATAATGAATAATTAATAACTAATTTAACTGATTTCATCAAGGTGTACCAATGAAAATATGGTCTGCATTTTTTTCCATTCCCGTTGGATTTCAGGCTCCCTAGTGATATCTCAAACCAATTTTACAAATTTTCAGATGATTTTGTTGCTGTGCATTTAAAATTTCAATATCGTATTTACTCTACAGGACTCTTCCTCTTCAATCCCAGAGAGGCTAGACTGGTGGCTGCTGTGGCTGTAGCAGGAGGATGAGAGGGAGCAAATGGGGTCTCCTTTCTCATGCCATTCCCACCTTCTTTGCTGTCGCTACCTGTCTGGGGTTGCAGGGATGAAGGAGCAGAAAGAAGATATTCCACAAGTAAATGGCCTCTCTCCTTTGTCCTGCCATCCTTGCCTGGCCCCCGCTTCCCTCTCTCCATCAAACGCTATCTTCCTCATGGGAGGCATTTATGGGTTCTGGGATGGGGCCTCCAGGTGTCTCTCCCTGCACAACTCCCTGACATGAGGTAACTGACTGGGGCTCAGCCTCTTCCTTCTCTCCTCAGGCCCCACCCCAGGTGATCCACTCCCTGTTTTCTTACTGTTAAGCTCCCTGTGCCCAATGGGTGGCACCAAAAAGGGGACAGTGATTGAAAAAAGCTTAATCCTCAGCCACCTACTCACCTTCAGTCAGATTCCACTCACACATCCTTACCACACCAAACAGGCATACTGGCTACACCCTGGAATGTTCTTCTTCAACTCTGTCCTAGCCTTCTGGCCCTCTTCTCCATGTTCAAGCCTAAAGAACAGACGATCCATCAGTTCAGTAGCTCAGCATTTTCTAACAGGTCCTCCTTAGACCTTGACTTATATGGGGAGGACTGGGGAACAGGGAAGACAACTTGAGCACTCTTAATCTTGCAGGAAGGTAGGTGAACAAATCACATCATCTCTTGCACTTGGGGATGGAATGGCTACTACCCTATATAATCTGTATTTCCCTAAAAGATGACATGTCATCCTCTCTGTAGAGCTATTTTAAACAGATGAGATAAGGGAAGGGTAAGTGTACTTATTCCATTATAGGGAGCAAAGGCTTTGCCCCCCTTAACCTTCACTGACAAATCACTGACATGAGAGGTAGATTGACTAGTTGGAGGAAAAAAGATACAAATTTGCTTTACATGTATACATGGGAGCCTTCAGAATGAAAACTCAACTCCTGAAAAGGGTTTAGAAGCTTATATGCTTTTCTAGTAAAATGGGTTATGGGAGGGGGGAAAGAAGAATTCTGTTGAGGGGCAATAAAGGATTACTAGGGAGGATGAATGGATGTGGAACAAAGATTAACTAGTAAATAGTTTTCTTTGGAAGTTGAATGAGTCTGAGATATGGGACATGACCTTCCTAAAGAGTCTATTCAGGTGTGGTAACATTCCTAGTCTTACAGGGAGAGGAAGAAAAGAATAATTGTTCTCCTAGGTGGGTCGGGATCTAAGGCAGATAAAGAAACTTCAAACTTTGGGGAGAGCCAGTGGTGAAGTGACCTTGAGGCTTCTTCAGTCAGTCCAGAATCTCAAAATGCCATATTTTGGAGTATTGGTTTCTGAGCCCCAATACCATTAAACTGTTGTCCTTGGCCTCTCCTGGGGAGAAGTAACTAGATTTTCTGATTGAGATGCATTACACTTAAATGTTAAGGTAACCAATGCCTATTATTCTCTCTTGCAGCCACTAGTTGAGTGGTCTCCCACAAAACAGAATGACAATGTAGAAAGCTCACCATTGGGCCAAGCTTTCCTCTTACACACAATGCTCTACATACCAAGTCATTTTTCTTCTCACAGCTCTAGGCATGAGAGAAATGACTTTTCTCATTTTATAATAAATTTGAAAATTTCTTTGTACGTATATCACTGTGCATCAAGTAACCATACCACTCAGTGTTTAAAAAAACAGGTTATATATTTTTTAATTCACGTGGAAAAATCATATTAACCTAGAAGATATTATAGTCATCTTACAACATGATGAGATCAGTATCGCTATGATTCCCACTGATGGTAATTTGCACAACTTCTCCAAAACTGTGTTAGAATTAGAACCAGTGTTTTAATTCCACAGCCAACGCTCCTCCTCAATGCTGGGCTGCTAATGGTAACTCGCACTTTTCTTCTTGTTAAAGTTAGGGTCCAGTGGTTCTTTTCTTTCAAGACAACATCTGTGCCATGTATCAAGATGTATATGGTAAGTCATGCATGCACTTGAAATACTTAAAATAACAAAAAGACAACTGAGTTTATTCACAGTGAGTTCATCCAGAAAAAACTTGATGCTAGTAAAGCTTCTCCATAAATAAAAAAACTGAAGTTGTCACAATATAAAATATTCGTGGGTTGCTGGTAGATAACGCTCTGATGTTTCCACCTGGAACTCCTTTTAAAGGGCAAGCAACTTAAATATTGAAGAGCAAGACTAACTGGATTTCAGAGGAAATCTCATTTGGAATGCAAATATATTCACCCTGTGGTTATCAAGATTTAGAAATACGTTTTCATATATCTTAAGGTCACTATCATACTCCAGAGTATTTTGTCATCCAATAAAGTATCTATACATTTATTATTTACAAGGTACAAAACAGAGTACTGAAAGTAGTTCAGGTAGCATCTGAACCACTCTGGAACATTGGTGCTAGAACAAAGACTCTCATGGAGACCCAGACTTCCATGATATGGAAGAGAAGATTCAGCTCTAACAGATGGACTACAGAAATCCTGAAAGCGGTGGGAATACCACCCCCATGCAGTCTTCAAATCTACCCCTTCCTCCTAACTTCTGAAACTGTTCATATACTCGCTTCAACCGTTATAGGTTAAACTCAGCCAACAAGTAGGTCTCTTAAAATACAAAGTCAAGTAAAGTATTCAACTATTACTAATCAATCAGATATCGGTGAGAAGTATTTAACCATTCATCCCATCAACTGACAGAAAGCACTGGTGAAATAGCAACATTTGAATTAGAGAGAAAAGAGATTAACAAGGAAATAACCACAATAGTGTTCATTGTAGCATAGCTTGCAACAGTAAAAAATCAGAAAAACACTAGATACCTATCTAGCAGAATATAGTAAACATGATGGATATTTCTGACAGAATATTATATAACAGTAAATATTGATTACATTTATATATGTCTTAATGCAACTGTTGAAATGAAAAAGATATTTTAAAAAGGTATTTTTAAACATTGTAAAAATCACTCAATGAAATACCACAGAATGTTGCATAACATTAGAGTGGTTAAAAGTATTAGCATGCGATTAATCCTACTGGTTCTAGAATCAGAGGCCTGACTGAACCCCAACTCTGCTACTTATTAGCTGCATGACCTTGTGCAAGTTATTTAAGTTCTTGGTGTCTCAATTTTTACATCTATGAGAGATAATAGCACTTATTTTCAAGAGTCAAGAAAGAGTTGTTTTCAAGAGTCAAGGAATGCCTGTAAGTAACTTAGAACACTGACAGGTGCATACTAAGTGATCAGTAAATATTTGTTATTATTCATTATTTATGGATAATAGATGTAGAAAAATAAAATAATACCAACTGAAATTCATAATATTGAAGGCCTCTAGGGAGAAAGGGAACAGAGAGGCTGATTGGGAAAACAAAAAGGACTTTACCTTTATTCTGTTTATTTTATTAAAACAAAACAAATATATAAAACCAAAATTCAAATGATGATGATGATATTAATGATGATAACGCTTTCAAAACCTGAATGCCAAAGAGTAGGAGCAACACAATGGGGAATGGGGGAGGGGCAGTAAGAACTAAGACAAACTTCACAATTTTGTCCTATTTACACTGAGATTCAGGCATGGGAAGGAAACCAGATTAAGGAAGGCAAGAAGGAAGTCTTCAGGCAGAGCAGTCAGACGAGCCTAAAAAGCTTCTGAGCAGGGCAGCAGAGCAAGCTGATGTGCAATGCACGGAACGGGCCAGCTTCTTGGGGAGCCCAAGTCAGACAAAACAACACCAGTACCATCTGCTTAAAAAAGAGTCAAGGCCTGGCGAGTTTATTCAAACAAGAACAGGACAGGTGATGAGGTCTGGCAGATGCTCTTGGACCTCAATCTTGTGTCACCCATAAGCAAAGATCCAAGAAGGCTATGGTTAGCCTGAAAAACATCTGGCAGCTGATGTCAACACTTTAGTCTCTGAGAGACTGATTTCCAGGAATCAGAGGAGCAGCCATAGGGGAATGAGAAGACCAGACACAGGGCAGCCACGAGGTCAAGGTCAGAGTGGGAAGAGCTGCCAGGCTGACACAGCCTGAAACACTGACACAGAGCTGCAGCTACAGAAGCCTTCTATTTGCCTTCCATGGTGCCAGATTATGTCTGGAGCTTGAAGAAAGCTTCAAGTGACACAGCTGGGGAGATCTGAGGGCAAGTCCCAGATGGTGTTCGTAAGAAAGGAGCTCAGAGAGAGAGGTTGCTGCTCTCCAGCATCCCGAGTTCTTCTTTCCTCACCCCTTACTCCACTCTCCCTGTAGTTCTCCACCAAGGGGACTGACTAGCATGCTGCAGACAGACCAGACATTGTTTTAGGAACCCACATCTAGACTTTGGGCCAATTATTTGACCTCTTTGTGCCTCGATTTCCTTATTTCTATAATTGGTATTATAGCATCTACCTGAAAAAGTTGCTGTAAGGATTAATCACAATGATACAGTTAAGAAGTTTAGCCTAGAGTCTGGCACAGAAAATGCCCAACAAATCACATCAATGACTCTCAGCGCTCACTCATCACTTAGTATTTGCTTAACTAATTAACCCAAAGTAATGCTAATTAAGTTGAAAGCTCTGGTGTTGAATGATTACTAGTAGAAGTATCTGAGCTAATCCAAGTGCCCTTTTTTCCTCACATGTAAGGATCAGCTGTTAAGAATACATCACTTTATCTATGGCCATACCACCCTGCACACACCTGATCTCATCTGATCTTGAAAGCTAAGCAGGGTCAGCCCTGGTTAGTACTTGGATGGGAGAATACATCATTTTAATATCTAGGATTTCCTGGCTAAACTTTTATTTGAGACTCTTACCTTGAGATTTTTACTCTGCTTGCAGTATTGTATTACTTATAATTTTCAACACCTGACCTCATGCATGGAGCGGAAATTCCTCTTGATCATGTGGAACATGGAGATAGTGTTACAGGTTTTGACAAGGATGCCCAGACATTTAATAACCCACATAATATATAGGTTCACACATCCAGACTATCAACTGCACAATTAAATGATAGAATCCACTTACTTCTGATATTTTGTATTTGTCAGTTTTCTTGTTATCACCCTGAATTCACATATTTTCAGTTCCTGCTCATACATAGATTCTCAACCAGAAACATCCACAATCAAGATTAGGTGAATACAATTCCAAGTGATATTTCTAAGTGGCCTTGATTGCATATCCAATTAGTGAAAGAAGAGGCTCCAGCATATATGTATGCTTTAAAACTTATTATACGTATATACTGTGATTAAACTTCAATGCACATCCATAAAGGTGGAAATAAACCTCATTTCAATGAATTGTCTTTATGATTTTTAAAATTAATTGGCTCTCTTCTTGACAGACATAATCAGAGAGTCATTGTCTTTACTCCCTGGTATGGCTGCCAAAGAGCTAAGTTATTTTTTATTTTAGATAAAAATTGAAATATAAGTTTTTGGGTCTACTCTCCTCTTTCCATTTGGAGACCACTGACATGAACATTTTACCTAAAGTAACATACACTTGAATAGTATCAAAAACATTTGGCAGTAAAACAAATAGTCTTATGGGAGTCCACTTCTTTTTTAAAAAATGTATCTGCTAAGAATCCCAAACTGAGGAAATCCTGAATTGTACAAGTAAGCACTTTTAAATGTGATTATATAATAAAACACATGGAGGCCAGGCACGGTGGCTCACGCCTGTAATCCTAGCACTCTGGGAGGCCGAGGCAGGAGGATCGCTCGAGGTCAGGAGTTCGAGATCATAATAAAGCACATGAGCCCACACACAGGAGCAAAGAAAAGCCTGGAAGAATAATGTTGACTGGAGCCTCATCATTAATGGAAATGAAAGTTGTTTTTCTGGGGCGGCAGCAATCAGCAACCTCTTTGAACATCCTCCATATGCATCATACTTAGAATGATATATTGGTTCACCAGGCTTTGCCTTGGCCTGTTCTGTGAAGCTTTGTGTGATATTTATGGTGTGTTTGAACCTGATCTGTTTATCAATGTCATTCTCCTTAAACCAGACCTGGTTGTATTGACTCGTGATTTTCGCAGAAGTAATGGTAGAATGACAGATGGAGCCTCGGAAAAGAACCCACTCACTATCTCCACTGTCATTTTTCGGTGTGAGAAGCCAGCTCTGAAAGGGGGCTATTGCAACCATGTCCTGAATCTACCAGAAAGTAATGTTTCGTGCATTAGACTAGAGGTTGCCATGAATCATTTTGTTGACTTGGAAAATAAATTTATAAACAACCAACCAACACAAATTCTTAGTCTTTAAATCCTTTCCCCTAAAATATTTTATTTACATTTTGGGGAAGTGAATGCCCTACACATTGCAATATGTTCATATGTTCCACCTCTTCCCCACCCTTTCTGGTTTTAAAGAAAGAATAAAATATATTTCAGTGTTCTACCTCTACTTGGAGAAATTTATGAATACCCATAAGGTATATATCCCGCCATTTAAATACTATTTTCCATGTCTACAAAACTCAACTACTGTAAGGATTTATTTGTAAGTTTGTGGGAAAGGCAGGTGATATTTCTCTAGGAAAAAGGAAGCTCTGTAAGTTATTAATAAAGTAGTAATGTTTATGTGTATAGTTGTACATGGAATCACTTGGAGAATATTTAACTTCTAGTTGGTAAGTAGTTAGAAACAAGTTAGCCCCTTTAGATGCAAGTTAAGCTACAAACTGCCACAATTAAGATTGTCCTCCAGTTAAACTATAAAATGGTCAAAAATGAATCAGAGCAAAAAAATGCAAAATTATCTCAGAGATAAAATGATCTTTGGACCAGAACAATATTGATTATAGCAACATAACCCAAAGCCAGAATATGTCCATATGGATGAACTTTGGTCAAGACAGAATTTTAAATAAGTATAATCACAGAAATATATTTCTAATTCTTTTCTTCATTGTTCAGGATGGGTGTAGCCAGGCAAATTTGAGCAAAACGTTACTGTGGGAGGTGAATGTTCCCTGTTGCAGGGATGGGCTCAGTCAACAGAGCTTGATGTCTCAAAGATTCTATTCAGCAGCCCACTCTCCTGCCCTTGAATTTTTTACAGCTCTATTGAGGCATAATTTACATATTCTAATCGTCACCCATTATAAGTGCACAGCTGAATGATTTTTAGCAAATTTATACAGTTGCATAATCATGACCACAATCCAGTTT
Organism: Lemur catta; assembly: GCF_020740605.2. Taxonomy (NCBI): domain Eukaryota; kingdom Metazoa; phylum Chordata; class Mammalia; order Primates; family Lemuridae; genus Lemur; species Lemur catta. Next base: position 75,520,312 of record NC_059137.1, read on the forward strand.
TAGAACATTTCCATCACCCCAAAATTTCCTTTGTGCTTATTTGCAATCAATTCCCACTCTCACCCTCAGCCCCAGGCAACCATAAATTTTCTTTCTGTCTCTATAAATTTGCCTTTTCTGGAAATTTTATTTAAATGAAGTCATACAATATATTGTCTTTCCTGTTGAACTTCTTTCACTTAGCATAACATATTTGAGGTTCATCCATGTTATTTATTGTAAGTATCAATAGGCCATTTTTAAAAATTGGTGAATAACATTCCATTTTATGAATCTACATTTTGTTTATCTTTTCACTAGTTTTTGGACATTTGGACTGCATGAATATGCTGCCATGAACAGTTATAAACAAGGCTTTGTGTGGACATATGTTTTGATTTCTCCTGAGTAGATAGCTAAGAATAGAATTGTTGGGTTAGGCATAAGTATATGTTAAACCTTTTAAGATGTTGTCAAGTTGCTTTCCAAAGTGACTATACCATTTTACATATACACTAGCAATGTTTGAGAATTTTAGTTTCTCCAAATCCTCACCAATACTTAATATTGTAAGTCTTTTGGATTATACTCATTTTAGTGGGTATGTAGAGATATCTCATTGAGGTTTTAATATTCATTTCCTTAATGAATAATGATATTGAGCATCTTTCCATATGCTTATTAGCATTTTGCATATCTTCTTTGGGAAGTGTCTGTTCAAATATGCTTCCCATTTTTAATTGGTTTTCATTTGTCTTATTATTGAATGATAAGTGGTCTTTACACACTCTGGAAAGAATTCCGTTATCAGATATGTGTTTTGCAAATACGTGTACCCAGTCTGGCACTGGTCTTTTCACAGTCTGTTTTTGAAAGAGTAAAAGTTTTTTTTCAATTTTAATAAAGTCAAATTTGTCCAATTATTCCTTTTATTGAACTAAGATGTTGTTGACTAACCCAAGGTCACAAAGACTTCCTCTTATGCATTCTTCTAGAAGTTTTATGGTTTTAGCCCTTAAATTTAGGTCTATGATCCATTTTGAGTTAACCTTTTTGTTTATGGCATAAGGTGATGGACTTGGATCATTTTTTACATGTGTGTATCCAATTTTCCCAGCTAAAAGACTATCCTCTCCTTTACTGAATAACCTTGGCACCTTTGTTGAAAACTCACTGGGTCACAATATCCTCTCATGATAACTTGACTCCCCACATAAATTAGGCTTCATCTAAAGAATGCATTGCTGAGTGTAAACCTTGGTGCATAATTCTCACTTTAAATAAATTAATTGGAATTCCAATTCATACAGAAGTTTGTAAGTTCAGTTAAACTGAGTTTCTGAGTCCACAAAAACTGAAAACCTACCTGGGATAAATTTTCCAAGATCATCATAATCTTGGGAGAATATTTGGCAGCCAACCATCTTCTCCTGAAATCACTTTATAAAAACTTCCAAACCTTAATCGCCAACAAGTATCTATTGAGCCTCTTTTATGTGTAAGATGCCATGAAAGATTCAAAGAAATATAAAGTGGGTCAGTATTCCACTATGACCAATCAGGCTGTTCATTTCCAGAATCCACTGTAATTAATGGTGTCTATACTGCACTGGTCATAAATATTTTGAATATCAGCACTGCATATAAGATATGGTTCTCTGTCCTCCGTGAGCTAATAGTTTAAGTGAAGAGGGAAGACACCTACACAGTTAAAATGTTGAAGGAAGTAAATGGCATGCTAGATTTAAAAGTTTGAGAGGGAAGATCACAGAGAGCTCCTGGCATTGTTAGCAGAAAAAGGTAGAAAAATGTTCCTAAAGATAAATAAAAAAAAATTTAAAGAATAATATTATATAAAATTTAGGCTTTGTAGACTTACAACTTATCAAAGCCCCAACTATCCTAAGCAGTAGTACCTGATAACATTAATTTTTAAAATAACGATACTGATTGCTACCACTTATTGACTGCCAACTAGGTGTCAGGCTATGACCTATAGTATCTAACTATGCTAAGCTACGGACTGTATTATCTCTAATCCTTACAACAAACCTCATAAATGGAAAATATTATTGTAGCCAGAGGCCTAACTTGACCAGATTGGAATAAAGAATAAGGCTACAAAGGGACAATAATATTCAAATTTAAATATTCCAATTTCCATGCCTATAATGAAAAGCTTATTCTTCGCCAAGCTTCGCCACCCTAAAGAATTATTAGAAACCCAGAAAATGCTTATGCAGATTATGAATTAGTCCTCTTCATCACCTCTTCCCTCTAGCCTTCAGCCAGTAGAGGGCTATCATGCAGTCACTGATGGCTGATCTTTGGACAGCTGATGGAGTGGTTCCCACTTCTCCCCATGATGTCCTACCGCTGTCACTGGTGAACCTCACTGTGACTTTGAATCTTCAGTGTTTATCAGAATATAAAAAACCGGTGCTCCTCTCCCTATTGTCTTGCTGACCCTGGATCCCACTGCATATGCACAGCTTCTATGAAGCACAGGCAGAAGCATTCTCCTGGGTATGACCATGCTGTCCGGGTCAGAAGGATTTAGCCGCATTCTGATCAAGATTTAAGCCTTGCCCAAGACCTTCTCATCCAAACCCTTGAGAGTTGAACAAGTTCATACTCCTCCCAGTGCGAAAGACTACAACCATTCTTGTTTCGGGATGAATTACTGAAGTGACCAATATTTGCTTTAGGGGAAAATTCTAAATTTTCCTATCCTCATTAAAGAGCTAAAAAAAAAAAACAAAAAAAAAAACACAGAAGTTAAGAGAGTTTAAGTGAATCACTGAAGATCACATAGCAAATATGAAGTTTAAACCTAGAATTTTCAAAATCCCAAGCTGATATTTTTTTACTCTGCTTCCTTGTTGACAGAATCCCTGATACTTAAAGATAAGTCAGTCTGGGCAGATTAAATTCAAGAAAAGAGAAGCTTAAATGTCTTCCCCCACCCTCACAGATAACACCTCGCCAAATAAGATTTAAAAGGTACCTGGCAGCCAATTTGCAAGACTTCTTATTCTCTCATGGTTATTAGTCTGAAAGAATCTTTGTGCAAACCATAACGTGTGCTGTTAGTAAACAACCCAAAGCTATTTATTAATTGGGGGTAAACAAAAATGCAGTTGGGTTTAGTTCTGCAAACAAGTTCATAGGATCTAACACACAAAGACGGTATTTCAGTCTGGAAGAGAGAGGGAGAAAAAAACATTCCAGTGTTACCTTCCTGCAGGGGCAGAAAAGCTCTCCTTAGGGTGAGAGGCGCAGGGTTTATGGCTGTGGCTTTATCACTAACTAGCTTTGCATCTCCTATAAGTCACTGATTCTCTGTAGACCCCTGACACCCAGCTTGTTCATCCTTAAACTGGAGCAAGGGAGGGGGAGTGTGAGGACAAAATGATATAAAAGAAATATAAGGAGAAAAAAATTAATACCAATAGAACTGCACATTAAGAAATTTCCTTTGTTGAACAACTCAATAATATAAATAACAGTGTGGAGTATTGGAAAGACAAAGTCAGATAAGTTGTAACAATTAAATAAAATGATTCAAATATAGTCTCTATTATTGACTAAACATTTGGCCTTTAACATGTTATTTCTCTTAAACTCAGTTTTCTCATCTGTACTCTAAGGTTAATATTGCCAAAAATCGAATTAAGGGGCAGGCTGGTCACGGTACTGCCTAAAGTGCTGATCTATGGCTGTGCCACAAGATCAACAGATGCAATTGAAGCTTTTGTGCCAGTCGTCTCGAATCTCCACACTTGACTTCTGATGAAACCGGTGATGTGTCCTTGGTTTTCTTTTGACCAAAGCAGTCAGAGCCCTCGAGTTGACATTAAAGCCTTCTTTATATATAGGCCTAACTCCAAATAAATGAATGTACAAACATATAAATAATATCCATGTGAAGGGACACTATATTAGTGAGGATAGTTTATCGTATAGTGCAGTAATAAATAACTCTAAAATCTCAGTGACTCAAAAAATAGAGGTATATTTCTTAACTCACTCGATGTCTTGGTTGGCCATTCTTCAACTTGAATTTACGTCATCTGAAATACATGGTAAGTATTTCCAAGTTTGCTATGCTTAGGAAATAAAGAGATGGAAGATACACACAGAAAGAAGTGGCACTCATCATTTCTGTGTCCAGTATCTTTCTAAACAGTGGTATCATATTACATAACTGGTATATGAAGGGAACATTTATTGTGCTTCTGATGCCACAATATTTACCTACCTGAGTGTAGCAGGAATACTCAGAGGGTGGTTGTGAGGATTATATAACCCATAATAAGAACCTAGCCCAAGGTCTGGCACATATTTGATATTCAATAATTATTAGTTCCTTTTTCCTACCATGAATCTCAAAGGTGAACTTGGCCAATTCTACAGAATCAACCCCAGCAACTAATGTGTTCCTAGATTCTACAGCCAGAGCATCCTCTTGTCTTGCTCAGTGCACCAGAAAGAGGCAGATCACAGTGTGACAATATTCCTGTGACAATTTGTGATTGTCCTTTCAGATTTCCACCATCACAAATGTATATCATGATATTCACCTGCTGCAGGTCCTTCCATGGTTCTCTAAGTTTTAAGAAAAAAGTTGAATCTCCTTAATGTAACACACAAGAGCCTCTTAGTTTATGTACTCCCGCCTCCCTCACCGGCCTCATAACATGGGCCTTGTTCACACTCATCCTCCACTCCAGCCCTGACAAACGGCTTCAGTGTGCCTGAACAGCTAAGTTTTACATCATGTCCATCTGCACGAGCAGGTGCTGCAGGAGTTTTCCCAGAATGCCTTTCATTCACTATGCATGTAAATATGCTGCTTTAAACCCACCTTTTCTGAAATGTCTTCTCTGACTTTGCCACTATGACATAGATGTCTGTGTCTACCCCTCACAGCATAGGTACAGAGGGGTAATTATTGAACATTCAGTATATGTCAGGCCCTGGACTACCAAGTACCTACCTGCATCACAAATTACAGAATTACAAACACTGGTGCAGGGATCTGTCTCTCCTGCTCATCTAGAAACTCACATATGGCAGGAGCTATGTTGTATTTGACTCTGGATCTCCAGGGCCTAACAAGGTCCTAGGCACATTTTGCAAATATATACAAGTTTATCTTATCAATAAATGTAAACTTCATCCTTGTGGGGTTTTTTTTGTTTTGTTTTGTTTTGTTTTCTTTGATATATCAAACCACACCTATCCCTGTGCCCTGATTCTAGATTTCCCAGCAAATTACTAATCCAAGCATACTACCTCCCTGCCAGCCACCAACTTCAGATACCTTAGGTCACTTCTAACTCCAACTGGGCAAGGCCCCAGTCTCTGTTTAATGACTCAGTTTAAGAGATGGACAGTGCATTGTTTGAAGCCAGAAAGGTCTGGAACCAAAACCTAGATTCACCATTTAAGAAGAACACAGCCACCGCTTTGATCTGCCTCTTTCTGGAGCATTGAACAAGATGGGAGGGTGCTTTGGCTATAGCATTTAGGAAGAAATTAATTGCTGGGGTTGATTCTGTAAGATCCTTTACCATTTCAGTTGCTCCATAAGGAAATTAGGACAATTATTTCCATGCTATGGGGATATTATGAACATTAAAAAAGAATCTAAATTTTCTGCCTGCCTGCATATTTCTCCAAATGAAGAAAACTGTATTCTAGAAGCCCCTTGAGAAAGGGAAGGGATTCATTTTTGCAAAGTAAAGTTCTTGAAAAGTTGCTTGGAATAACAAATAAGACCCTGAAAGAGGCCTAAATGTGTAGAAAACATCCTGTAAGAGAGACAAAGAATTCTTAAACATAGCAGAACAGTAAGGTAAAGGGGAGGAAATGAGAGGAAGAAAAGAAAAGAAATTGTGGAAGGTTTCTCTAGGATCCTGAATTTTAAACTAAGTCAAAAACGTGGGGTATGCATTTCAAAGCACCTACTAGTATATTCTGTCACAGAATAAGCAGTCTATAAATTATAGATGCCATTATTATTTAAAATGTTGTCATCATTGACCCAGACTTAGTTACTAGTTACTCCCACTGGCTTGCATTCATTAGTCAAGTGAACGGAGGGTAGAAACACAGAGCTCAGCTTTTGTTCTCTCCAGATTCTGTCTCTGTCTTTGCTTCTCACTCCAGGATGAGTTTTCGCTCATGTCCCAATTTGCTTTTCTCATAGCTGTCTATCAAAGGCCTTTCATTGACTAGGTCACTTTCTATCAATGTCACTGAAGTCCAATTGATGTACAATGAATAGTACCCACTTAAAATGTACAAGTTGATGAGTTTTGACACATGTATGCACCCATGAAACCACAATCAAGATATGGAGCATTTTCATTACCCCCAAAAGCTTTCTTGTGCCACTTTGCAGTCCACCCCTTCCTCTGCCCTTGCCCCAATCTGACTTTATCACTAGAAGGTCTAAAATTTGCTAGAATTTTACATGAACTGAATCAAATGGTATGATGGACATTTGGGTTGTTTTTGGAGATTGTGAATAATGCTGCTATAAACATTCATACACAGGTTTTTGAGTGGGCATGCATACTTTCATATCTTGGGTATGCACCTGAGTGTAGAATGGCTGAGGAACATGGTAAATATACATTTAACTTTTAAGTAATTCCCAAACACTTTTGCAAAGTGGTTGTAGCATTTTATACTCCCATGAGCAGTTCATGAGAGCTCCAGTTGCTCTACATCCTTGTCAATACTTGGTATTGTCAGTCAGTCCTCTTAATTTTAGCCATTCTAATGGGTACATAGAGGTATCTCATTGTGATTTTTTTTTTTTTTTTTTGAGACAGAGTCTCGCTGTGTTCCCGGGCTAGAGTGAGTGCCGTGGCATCAGCCTAGCTCACAGCAACCTCAAACTCCTGGGCTTAAGCGATCCTCCTGCCTCAGCCTCCCGAGTAGCTGGGACTACAGGCATGAGCCACCATGCCCGGCTAATTTTTTTCTATATATATTTTTTTGTTGACCAGATAATTTATTTCTATTTTTAGTAGAGAAGGGATCTCGCTCTTGCTGAGGCTGGTCTTGAATTCCTGACCTCGAGCAATCCACCAGCCTTGGCCTCCCAGAGTGCTAGGATTACAGGCGTGAGCCACCGTGCCTGGCCTCATTGTGATTTTAATTTTTATTTTCCTAATGCTTAGAGCTCTTAAACATCTTACCTCTCATATCTTCTTTTATCTTCTATTAACTTTTAAGCTCTGTCAGCATTCTTCTTTATGGCTTTGCAGGAAAAATGCAAGTTCCCCACCAAAGTACACTGTGTCATGCTAGCTTGGAGTGCCCAACAAAATTGTTACCAAATACATTAAACAAAAGCCAAAAGATAGGTACTAGGCGCAAGAGATATGCTTCAGCACTTTCTTGAGGCAGAGGCAACCAATATAAACCAGGCTGACTGCTTTAGAACTGCATTGGCTGACCTATAATACCCTTTAGCTAATTGTAATACTAAAATCTCTGCCTAGTGGAGAATTATATCGTTAACATATGAAGACACATGATGATTGTACTGAGCATGCTTGGTTTGTTTCAAGGTGAACAAGTGATGATATAATGTAAGAGCTCTGTGTCACTCACTGGGAAAGAACTTAAGGCAACACACCAGTAGGCAGTGCTGACTTTACTCTCTGAAGAACTTTTGCCAACGCCCAGGAGTATGTACGTGGAGAGTTCCTGTGCTAACCAGGAGGGAATGCCCAGAGGGTTCCTGTACAGACCTGGCGTAGTCAGTGCCCAGAAGAAGATCCCTGTGTTGACCAGGAATAAGCGCCCTTGTAAGGAACCTCTAATAAGCTCATCTAACTCGCCAAGCTGGACTTGTCTGAGTCATTCTTTGGTCTCTAGGCTCCATGTCAGTTTGGAGGACAGTTTTTCTATACTGTCCCAGGATTTTCCCGAAACAGGCTCTGTGCTGTCGCTATTGTTATTCTCAGGCATGGCCTTCACTTTACCTAACCCTCTGAGTGCTTTTGCCCATTACCCTTACTGGTTTTGTGCCAGTCTTTTGGATTTGTTTTTAGGTTTCTGCTACTCTTTTCACCTTTGGTACATGAACTTGTAAAATCTCAACTTTTGGAGATGATCTCTTAAAAAGACACACATTGTTTCATGTGAGGAAAATTTTACTCAATATTTGATTTCTCTCAGTATCAATTTTATCAATTATTTTTTACATAAGTTCAAAATGTCAGACTGGAAAATGCTGTATTTATTTTAAAATCTACATCTAGCTTGGGAAATCCCAGACTAATCACTTAGCTTCCCAGCCAAGCCAATAATAGTGACCTTCTCCCTACTTCCTACAGACTTACTGTAAAAATTAGAAGTTAAAAGAACTTGAACATGCAAACAAATGTACCATAGCTAAGCTATGTAAGGTAAGTTATAATACTTAGCAATTTATGTTCTTAAAATAAAATGAATATTAATATATTTGTCTCCAGGTGCATTAAATTTAAAAGCATCTGTTCCCTCCATGAATTCATAATTAAAATGACAGTAATCAGAATGAAGAAAATCTTTTCTGAAGAGTGAAATATACCTCTGATTATCTAATGTTGACAAAATATGCATTGTGATAGGTGAAATTCACAACATTCACCTGAGAACCTTGCTCCATTGACCTAAAAAGTCAGAGGTGTTTATTTTACTGAGATGGACAAACTCCATGAATATTTTTTTTCCAGGTTGTGTGGAAAGAAGAAAAAAATAAAAGATTTTTTTTATCCTAATGTTTTAAAATTATTTGATCATGAAAAGAAGTATTGGAATAAGGAATTACCTTCAGTGTTTATAAGCACATATACAAGTAAGTGTTTAATGAATATATGTACATTAGTGCATATATATAATTTTTAAATGTGATTTTTATCCATGAAAATATATCTTTATAAAATGCCTTGTATTTTTTTCCCCTGAAAAAAATAATGTTTGAATAATGCATTTTTAAAAACACAACTTAGGGAAAAGTAAAATCCATCCACCCTCATCACAGAGAATGTTGAGATTACTCTGACCTTAGGAAGTGTAGATGTTCTGTTCCAGCAGGAAAATGGACAGTTGTTCAGGACCACTGGGGTTGAATAATCCTCATGCAGCAGTGAGATTTCGCTCAGGTAAATGTAACGACATTTTCATCTAATTCATTAATCCCTTTTCCACTTTTCTCTTTTGCCTTTCTGTTCCTACATGGTCTATAAGTTAAGAGCCTAAAGATCATGGTGATGAATACCATATACTTACTCCACTTTGAGAATATATTCTGAGAAGGAATTCCTTAAGTCTCAACATTAAAAATAGAGAAGTTCCAATAGCATCTGTTTCTAGTAATGCACTCTAAACCAAGCAGGCTTCAAATTGTCTATTTTAGTTCTACTTACTAGGAAAGAACACATACATTTATATATAGAATTGGGGTTAAATTGGCCATCATTTTAGAAGCTGATGGGGAAACTGAGGTGCAGAAAGGTTGTATGATTTGCTAAAGCATACATAGTCAGTGGTGAAGCCAGAACTAGAAACCAAAGTCTTCTGATGCCCCCAGGAGGAAAAAAATTAGTGAAATAAGTGTGCTAGCATACAAACTAGAAAACCAGCTGCTTAAATAATTAATTAGTGACCCTTTCTTACTTATGTCAGTGCATTATATTGTAAGATGCCACCTCCATAGCTTACTCAAGAAATAGTAGATGGATGGGTTATAGCCTATCTTTGGTGAGTTCCCAGTGTTGTAAGAGAACCTTGTAGGTATGGTTCCATGACCATAGTAAATAATGTAAAGGAAAATCATGAGAGATGTAGGCAGATAAAATGGTATGGTAATTTAGAATGGGTGTTGCGGACATGCCAGGATACTCCCTTATGGTGTCTATATCAATACAAGTGCTTAAATATATTTAAGAGTTGTACAAATACATGCTTAACTGATGTAGAAGCTATATATCCTATGATCCTATGATAGTTCCTTGAAAGAGACACCATGGTTTTTTCAACTTTGTATTTCCGATGTATAATAGAGTAGTAGTACATAGTAGGTACCCAAGAAATATGATTAAATGAGTGAATGGATGAAGATTTCCAATATTTTCAGTGGTCCATTTATCCAGAACAAGCATGGCATGCAGTCTCAGTTTTAAACCCCCAGAATAAGTATAAAAACTAATTTTCCTTGCAAGCCTTTGTAGATCAAGTTCCAAGTAATAGTTTCTATCTAACACAAGAACAGTTTATATCTTGGGAATCCTAAAATGTCATGGCTGTGTACCTAGGGAATACACAGGATGTCTTTTATCTGGATTCACTAGAGCTCTGAGGAATGAACTAATAAATCCACTAACATTATAAATGCAGTGAATTTGGTATTCACTGATGAGTCATTTAATTTCATTATTTCACAAAGCAGGCAATATACAGATAGAGGTTGGATTTTAGTAGTTTATTCATGACTCTCCAAAGGAGCAGTTTGAGTTACATAGAGAGGTTTGTTAATACAAAGGACAGGATCAGACTGAATATCACAAAGGAGAAACAAAATATATTGCAAAGAGTAAGAGAGAAGTCAGGTTCTCAATTTATCAGTATTAACGAGAGTTGGGCTTCCTTTCACAAATGAAGCCAATATGTGAAATAAGATCCTGGGGGCATATGCCAGAACTTTTTTGTGGATCTCTCTCTCCGGTACAATCACTGAGACAATTCATCAATCAGATGGCTAATTCCAAAATACAATGGCCAAGCCTGTTAAATTACAAATTCACATGGCAGAAATAGCCTCTGTGAGCTTCTGATACTCTTGGTGGTTTGCATGCCCTTTAATGATTCACCATCTATGTATCTCCAGGGATTGGTTTTGGCTAAGCTTTGAGGCCTACAATATTAGTGTGAGTAATGCTACAAGTGAGCGACTACAGACCGAGAACAATCAGGCTCAGTGGTGTGAAATGCAAAGGATCAAGAAAACAGCCATGCTCAGCTGGGTGAAGTGAAGCAAAAGCACAAATAGGAAGGCATCTGGATGACAACCCTGCGGAAATGAAGAGTGACCTCCACGGTTCCAGACTGCTTCCAAACAGGTTTCCCTCCCACCACTGTAAACTCTGCTTTGCCCACAGAGGTAGTAAGGCTTGAATTAAATCACTCACTGAAATAAGTTGTCAAATGTCTTAGCACCTAATTACCTTCTCCCATCAGGAAAAAATTTAAAAAGGAAAGAAAATGAAATAAGAATCCACATATTGATGACCTGTATTCCTTGACAAAAATCAAGTTCTACCAAAACTGAAGTAGAGGGAAATAATACATTCGTTAGTGGGCTCACAATATTATTTAATAAACTTCAGGACACAATAAATAACACAAATGTGGCTCCTTGTGATATTAAGTTCATAAAAGCAAAAAAGGCAAATAAAAAATAATATAACCTCCCTAATTTCATTGAAATGAATATGTTCTGTATATGGCAGATTCACTCTTGGCAAAGTGAAATATTTTTCATCATCCAATTCAAATATGAAGAACTCAGAAAAGTATATGTTTTTCACTTTAAAAAATGACACAGAAAATATCTTAGCCTGACATTCAAGTAGGCAATAAGCCAGGATTTTATGCACTGCTAGCCTAATGAAAACATCAAAAGTGATATAAAAAATATCATGCATCTTGCCTGAGAGAACAATAAGGTGAAATTGTAATCAGTTGCTAAAGCTTAATCAATATTATCGCAGAGCAATTTTTAGAGAGTGTTTTCTCTAATGAAAGTTGTGATGTCACTAAACTCTGTTGGTTTCTCTGAACTCATCATTAGATCCTCTTAGAGACTGTGTTTGTTCTTTTCATCATCCTGAATACAAACCTAGTAATTTAAATATTTGTGGATAAGTTGGCCATTAAAAGGAGTCAAAAAACAATCTCATTTTCATATTTCCCTCACATCTTTCAAAATACCAGTTTGGTGCTTCAGTGTGTTGGAAAAGGGGCTACATCATATTCCTAAATGTTTAATTAGGTTATTCCCTTAAAAGCAATAAAAGGACATACGTGGTCATCTCTTTCTTCATTTTAAGAAAAAATAGCCCCTAATCCCAAGAAAGATCACAAATTCAATTTTAATACTTCTGGTTCTGCTAGTTAAAAATGAACTTTGACTAGAAAAATGTCCCTATTGGAAAATACTCCAGTCATTTTCATTTATAACCTTCATGTGGGGTGATGCTACTAAAACAAGCAGGATTTGGAAGTAAAAGTGAAGAAAATAGCTTGCAAAATTTAATTTTTCTTGCTCCAAAAATACTTCTGAAAAAATTTCTTTCTATAAAACTTCCTTAAGTTCATGGCTTCAGTGTTAACCTTTTTCATGAAAAATTCATGCTCTCATCAAATTTATTTACATGAACCAAATACAAGAAGAAGCAAAGCTCAAAGCACTAATAACAGGAGATATGGAATATTCTAGACATAATAGAAAGTTTAGTCTTTTATTTTTCCATTCCTGTATTACATCTAATCCATCAAATCCAAACATACACTGAGGAAATGTATTGCCAGTGAAAATCCTATGAAAGAGACCCTGCTGCTACCATGGTTCTGCTTAAATGATATTTGTAAGGATTCCATGAGGCAGAGGTAAGCCTCAGTTTCCACCAGTCACTAGCTGAGTGATATTAGGCAAGTCACTTAACCTCTCAGAGTTTGTTTTCTCAATTGGGAAATTAGGATAATCTCCAGGGTTGTTTGAAGCTTAAATTAATATATGTAAAGAGTCTGGAATGAAAGAAGCACTCAATATATCGGCTAAATGTAAAAAAATAAATGAATAAATCTAACTCACCACTTTGGATGAGGAGTAAATAACAATTGTATAACCAAGCCAAAACAATTCTCAGACTTAAACTCATCACCTCAAATGTTTCTATACGAAAAAGTGGAAAAATTAAAATTATACTATGTATTCATCTAAATAATTTATTTTTACCAATCAAAGAAATTTGTGAAAAGTAATCAGGATAAAATGGAGGTAGAAAGAGTGAAACAGAAAATAAAAGATGAACAAATCCAATTATGCTAGTTATTTGCAGAGAAAATAAACAACATACAAATAAAATTCTAAAATGTTTGGAACAGCTATCTCTATCCACTCAGGACAAAGAAGGTCTTTTCTAGCAATACAATATTGATAATTAATAAATCCATCAATGTAATTCACCGCATTAAGACATATTAAATGAGAAAAATCTATGTTATCTAAATAGAGGCCAAAGTTTTTTCTATGATATTCGGTACCCGTTCATGTCAGTGAAAAAGAAAAACTGGAAGATTAATAAAAATAAACAAATAAAAGGATGACTTACTTTTATATTAAGCCTGTCTACTTTAAACTTACAACAAGTATCTTTTTTACAGATGACATTTTGACACATTTCTCACTAAATTCAGAAACAAAGCAGAAATAATATATGGATGACTTCTTTCATACTTTCTACTGAACATTGTATTTACCAAAAATAATTCAATAAGATAAAGATGCAAGATATAAAAATTATAAGGCAACAAATGTAAGTTACAAAAATATAATTATTAACAAATAATATGTCTGACTTCATGGAAACCCACAGATAAACTATTAAAATTAAAAGAAATGTAGCAAGTTTGTGGTATACAATATCATTATTAACATAACATTTCTTTTCACCAACAAAGAACCATTATGTAAAATAATAAGAAAATAAAAACCATTTCTTCTAGTAATGAGAACTATAAAGTACCTAGTAATCAATCTAATAAAAATTCACAAAAGGTTTATAGAAAAAATTTTATTTAAAGGCCTAATAGAAGACCTTTCTTAGTCTGTTTAGGTTGCTATAACAATACTTTATACTGTGCTGTGGTTTGAATGTTTTTGTCTCTCCAAAATTCTTGTTGAAACTTAATCCCCCAACACAATGGTATTAAGAGGTGGGGCCTTTAGGAGTTGATTAGGCCTTAAGAGTTCTGCCCTCATGGAAGGGACTAGTTGCCTTATAAAAGGGATTGAGGGAATGAATTTGTCTCTGCCTCTTTTTGCCTCTTCCTCCATCTGAGAATGCAGCAATGAGGCACCTTCTTGGAAGTAGAGAGTAAGCCCTCATCACACATGAGTCTGCTGGCATCTTTATCTTGGATTTTCCAGTCTCCAAAACTGGGATAAATAAATTTTTATTGTTTATAAATTACCCAATCTAAGGTATTCTGTTATAGCAGCATGAACAGACTATAAAGGAAACTGGTACCAAGAGTGGGGTACTCCGGTAACAAACACCTAACAATATGGAAGTGGCTTTGGAACTGGGTCATGGGTGGAGGCTGGACCATAGAGAGCTATTCTGGTGAGGGCTCAGAAGAAGAGAAGAGCTGGAAGGAAAGCGTAAGTCTTCTCACAGGTTACTTAGGTGGTTGTGATCAGAATGCTCGTAGAAAGGTGGAGGGTAAAGGAAATTCTAATGAGGTTTCAGACAGAAATGAGGAACATGGTATTGGACACATATCTTTGTTATAAAGTGGCAAAAAACTTGACTGAATTGTGTTTGTGTTCTACTGTTTTATGGGAGGCAGAACTTAAGGGCAATGAACTAAGATATTTGGTGGAGAGAAAGTCTCTAAGCAGTGTTGCAGGAGCTGCTTGGCTTCTCTTGACAGTCTAGTAAAATGAAAGAAGAGAGAAATAAATTAAAGTGAAATTTATAATCAAAAGGGAAGCAGAACTTAAAGAGAGGAAAATGTTCAGCCTGTAAAACATGACCTCGCATGTTCAGGAGAGAACACCAAGGGTACTACCTACTGACCAATTGATAAGGAGATCAGTATGCATAGAAGGAAGCCAGATGCTTATTCATCAAGACTGTGGAAGAACAACCTTGAAGGCATTTCAGAGATTGTCAGGGCTGCCACTCCCATCACAGGCCCAGCATGCCAGGGCTTCAAGGGCAACATGATTTCAAAGGAGGGACCCAGGGCCCTTGTATGACCTTGGGGTTCACTGCCCAGCACCACCTCAAGTCTCTGCTAGCCTCATTCTGGTGCAGCATTCCTCAGCCATTCCAGGTATAGCTCAAGTAGGCCCCAGTGCAGCAGTGACTGTTCCTCTGGAGGGCATACATGGCAAACCTCTATGTGGTGCTATTAAATAACTCTGAAGGTACACAGAGTGCACGAGCTCTGGGGGCACGGCTATCTCCACCTAGATTCCAAAGGATGCTCCAAAGATCCTCAGGGCCCAGACAGTAAACTGCCAGAGGGGCAGGGCCCCCAAGACCCCAGATTGGTAAAGCCACCACCATGCAATGCCAACCTGGGAGAGCCACTGGAACCTGATTCCAATGCATAAAAGCTGTTATATGGGCTGCGCCCAGCAAAGCCATGGGTGTGGAGCTTCCCAGAGCCTCAGGGGCTTAACTTCCACCCCATTGTGTCTGGAAGCCAGGATATGCAGTCAAAGAAGATTATTCTGCAGCCTTAAGATTTAATGCTTGCCCTGTTGGATTCAGGATTCGGTTGGGACCTGTTATCCCTGTCTTCTTTCCTATTTTCCCTATTAGGAATAGGAATGTCTATTCCATACCTGTCATACCATTATATTTTGGGAGCACATAAATTGTTTGATCTGATAGGCTCACAGCTGGAAGGAAATTTACATCAGGATGAACTGTACCTAAGTCTCAACTATATCTTATTTAGATGATATTTAGATGGAATTTTGGACTTAGACTTTAAAGTTGATGCTAGAATGAGTTAAGACTTTTGGGGCTATTGGGATGCAGGGAATGTATTTTTTTTTTGTACATAAGAAATACATAAATTTTGGAAGGCTAGGGGTAGCATGTTATGGCTTGAATATTTGGGTCCCTCCAAAATTCATGCTCAAATAATCCCCAATGCAATAGTATTAAGAAGTGGGACTTTTATGAGGCGATTTGGCCATGAGGGCTCTGCCCTCACTGATAGGACTGTGACCTTATAAAAGGGCTTGAAGGGGCAAGTCCATCCTTTCACCTCTTCCTCCATGTGAGGATGCAACAACAAGGCACCATCTCAGAAGCAGAGACCCAGCCCTCACCAAACATCCAATCTGCGGGCACCTTGATCTTGGACTTTCTAGCCTCTAGAACTGGGAGAAATCCATTTCTATTGTTTATAAATTATTCACTTTAAGGTATTTTGTTACAGCAGCACAAACATACTAAAACAATGGGTAGTTTATAAATCATGGAAATACATTGTTTGCAATTCTGGAGCCTGGGAAGTTTAAAACCAAGGTGCCAACAGAATCACTGTCTGGTAAGGCCTTGCTGTGTGCTTCAAAGATGGCACTTTTTCACGGTGTCTTCACATGGAAGAAGGGGCAAGGCAGTGCCCTCCAATCTCTTTTATAAGGGCACTAATCCTTCTCAGAAAAATGAAGCCCTTGTGACTTAACACTTCCCAAAGGCTCTATATCTCAATACTAACCCTTTGGGTATTAGGTTCCAATATATAAATTGTGGGGAAATATCAACATTCAGATCATAGCAAGACCAGAATAATGGAGAGATTCTTATGGAAAAACTCAAGTTTATGAATATTATTTAAGCTCAAATTATCTACAAAAGCAAAGTAGTTCTAATCAGTTCAAGTAATTAGAATATGATAATATGGCTCTAAAATTCACATGGAAGAGCATTGAATGTTAGATACATTAGTTAGAATGTCTTTGGCTACAAATAATAGAAACCTCATCTAAAAATGGCCTAAATTATAAAGAGGTTCAAAATGTAGAACTCACCTTGTTTTTATATTGCTGTTTTGTTATTCTCAGTATGCTGGCTTGTCCACTTCATCTGGCTACTGCTGTTCTCAAAAGATGGTTGTCACATTCCCAGAAGTCACATGAGAAGAAAGCAAACAGAGGCTGCCAAGACATAAAAATATCCTGGTGCTCTTTTTATAAGCTGAGGGGAAAATAAATACTCATTGGACACATTTCATCACATGTTCAATCCTGAACTGATCACAGGCAATTTGCCACAAGGATTTAGAAGAATTATAATTTTACATCCCCCCTGTTAAGATTTGGGTGAAGGTTCACATCCCCAGACGTGCATCAGTGCCCAATACCTAGAAAACTACAGTTCTCCTGGCAGAAAAGAAAGGGTGGGGAAGATGACCACTGGGTAGGCAAGCAACAGTGTCCAGCACAGTGGGTATTCAGAAAGCATGCAGAGTTCATTCAAATCAATTTTAAAAATAGAAACATGAGCACAATTTATAAATAATAAGCAATTTACAGACAAGGAAATACAAATGTCAAATGAACCTATGAAAAGATGCTCAATGTTACTAAGTAATTATGGAAATGCAAATTAGAACAATGACACACTATTTATTATATAGGAGATTAGGGTTAGTGCATTTTTTGTTAAAGGGCCAGATATTAAATATTTTAGGATTTGTAGGTTGAGAAGAAAAATAGAGGGTATTCTGTAGGTATGTATATAGCCACTTAAAATGTAACCATTTAAAAATATTAACACTATTCTTAGCTTACAGGCTTTAAAAGGGCAGTGAGCTGGATTTGGTACATGTACTATAACGTGCTGACTCCCCCATTAGATGGACAAAACCTTAAAAGCTTAAAATATTAGGCATTGGTAAAAATGTATGTAAAAGAGTATCCTGCAAGTAGAAAGCTTAATTGGTATTAATTAATAATTAATTAATTGGTATTAATACAACCACTCTGGAGAATAATATGGCATTACTTATGAAAAATTAAAATGTTCACACCTTATGACCTAATCATTTTACTACTTGTATTGCTCCTTAGAGAAATACTTGCACATATGCACAAGAAAGTATGTCCAAGAAAAATATACGAAGTGTTATATGTTTTCTAGCAGTTGTCCCTGACATTTTGGCACTAGGAACCAGTTTCATGGAAGACAATTTTTCCACGGATGGAGGTACACAGGGGGTGGGCTGTGTGGCTGGGTTCCTAAGTTTCATGGAAGACAATTTTTCCATGGACCAGTGAGGGGGGCGGGGGCAGAGCTCAGGAGGCAGTGAGTGCACCCCAGTTCCTAACAGGCCACAGACGGAGCCTGCTTGCAGGGGTTGGGGACCACAGTTCTATAGGATACACATAGTTGTCCATATAAGGAATATATTTGGAATGATAGACTAACCTCATAATTCTCATTATTTTTGAGCAGAAGGAATGGACCAAGTTCTGAGAATGCCTTCAGAGGAGCTAAAGCTATATGTGTATTTCTGGAGTTTTTGATATTTTACAAGAAGAAAACGTTCACGCATCACTTGTGCTTAATTAAAAATTAAAAAGCATATGTAAAACATCTTGAGAATTGGACACAGTAGAGAGAATTATGAAGAAAAAAGATGGACATGTTTGGCTTAAAATGTTTAAATATCATGGCTGCAGATTTTATCTGAATATTAAAATACATATAAATTCTTAGATATAATTTAGGGGTAAAATTAATGAAACATTTGGAATCCTAAGTGATGTTAAGTCCTAAATTTTATAAGGTAGTGAATGAAAGGTTCAGAACTCCAGGAATTAAACATAAGTCATCTGGGCTTTTCAACAAAGTCCATTTATTTCATACTAAAGATAACATTAAAAAATAATCAGACATTATCCTCACTGGGTTTTCAATATTCAGTTTTAAAAGCTTTCATCCTTGAATTATTTCAAATGAAAAGCAGAAATGAATATACCACACACATGCCAATGTTAGGTGGAGTGAAACCAAGAATGTACATTTACAGACAAGCTCTCAGACACTGCCTTTCTCGTGTGAGGTGACTTACCTCCCTTTTCATACACTTGATGATTAACAGAAATGACATACAATTGTCACTTTTCCCTTTATCATTTGAATATTGAGAAGCCACTTCCTCAATGACCTGTTAAAGATTCTTTTATTAACAAATGCCTGCTCTCTGCTAGCTCTGAGACATTTCTGACAATGGGGACAAACAGAAGACAAAGATTACCAAAAGGCAAGAGTTCAAACATTCTTATGATATAGCACTGAGTAAAACATTTTTTAAAAAAAGTATCGGGCTGCAATTGAGTTCTTGGCAAGATGCCCAGTAAGTTCATACCCTGATGGATACCTACCTGAGTACATAACACATGTCTTCATCAGATGTAGAATTCTGAGTTGATAATTTTATCGTTTTATTATTTGTTTTTCCTTTCACTTTTTTTGGGCCTCCATAGTTTTTGATAAGAGAAGTTGGCAGTATTTCAAATCATTGTTCCTTTGCATGAAATGTGTCGTTTTTTTTTCCTGGATACTTTCAAGATATCCTTATTATCTTTGGATTTTCATCAGTTTGACTATAATTGCTCAGGCATTTTTTTGTGTCTGTGTTTGCCCTGTTTGAGTTTCCTTGAGCTGCTTGAATCTGTAAAATTGTGCCTTTCTGCAATTGGGGAAATTTTTGGCCATTGTTTCATCAAATATTTCCCCCTATTATCTCCCTCCTATCTTTACAATAGTGCCTCATAGGTCACTGAGGACCTGTTACTTCTTTTTCAGTTCTTTTTCTCTATGTTCCTCAAATTGGATAATTTCTAGGAAACCATCTTCAAGGTCACTGTCTCTTTTCTTCTGTCATCTCCATTCTATGTATTTCCATTTCTCATATCCCAACTTACATTTTGTTCTTTTTTTATACTTTCTGTTCTGATGAGATATTTTTATCCTTTCATTCACCCTGAGTATATTTTCCTTTACCTCATTGAGCGCAGTTATAATAGGTGCTTACAAATTCTTGCTATATCAACTTGCAAGTCATCTTAGAGTTTTTATTCATTGGTCATTCTCTCTCTTAATAATGAGTCACCTGTTTCTAATTTTTTGTATGTCAAGTAATTTGAAATTGTATCCTTAACATTGGGAATGTTATGTGGATTCTGTTTTATTCCTCAAAAGATTGTTAAAAAAATTTTTTTAAGAAAGCAATTAACTTGGACTTAAACTGCAAACTCTGTGTCTTGGTTGGCAGCTCAAATGTAAATGTGTTTATTTCTCCTTCACTGGATTCTATTCCACAGAATAGTGGCTCTGGAATCATCCAGTGATTTGAGCAAAGTTTACACATGGCATGGGCTTCCTTTTTCCAGATTTCTCTTTTCTAGGGTTCTTTTCTAGACTCCTGGGATGCGGTTAGCCTTAATCTCTGTTCTTTGGTTCCTCAGGCCAGAGAACTGTGGTTTCCTATCAGAGTTTTCACCACCTGTGCAGCTGTGACCACAGACTGTCGACTGTCCTCAGGCTGAAAGCCATAAAAATGGAATCTCACCCCATGCTGTCTTTTTTTGTTCCCCAAATTTAAACTGCCCTTCAAAAAGGGCTTAATCTTCCATATTAGAAGGAAAGCTCCTGAAAGCTTCTTCTATTCTTGATTTGACTGAGTGCTGCCAGAGAAAGGAGAATTGATTTTTTTAAGATTCTTGGAAGATTTAAATTCTGTGTGAGGGATTTCTCTCTCATTTACTTTTGAGCTTGGAATCTATGGTATTATAATAGTAATGTAGTCAAATCTAAGAGAGGATGTGTCCCATTTACACATCCTGTTTCATATATTCCTGTTTAGAAATAACTAAAACATTGGTGGAAGCATGTTGAAGCTATGAGAGTAGAGATTATAAGAGAAAGAAACAAAAATGTTGTTGTTGTAATAATACAGCTCATCTCATTGTGCAAAGAGACAAAATAATGTATTCCTCTTTAGCACAGAGGCAAGAAAAATATAGCAACAATGAGGATTTCATTTGTCCATAAAAAAGGATCAAATCTCATTTGGCTAAAAATAAAGGTTCTGAGAAGGTCTTGTCTAGCCTTTCTGTCTCAGTTCCCCAGCGGTAGAATAAATGACTTTAGAAGTACTACTCTAGACCTAATTCTAATAAAAACACAGGAGCTGTTTGGTGATAGGGAAATAAAAGTCTTAGAAGAAAGCAGTCCTATCATCTTAGATCACAGTACCTACTATAGAAAAGGTTGGGCAAAGCCTATTTAGAGTACCCTGCTGAGACATTTAGAGGGGCATAGTGGGGAGGGGCAAGAAAAAAATCTTTACTTAAAAAAATAGAGGGCCATGTTTCAAAAATATTATAATTCATGATTCCATAGTGTGTGCTTTCAAATATGACTATTGAATGGTTGTCTTCAAGAGAGTTGGGAAGTTCTTACTGATGCAGTTCCTATACTATGGAATGGAAAATCATCTTAGGAGAAAGAAACAAGGAAGAAACACATGAAGCAAGTGCATGTTCTCAGAATGGAAAGACGAATAAATAATCACGGGCGTGTATGAAATCATGATGTCAGGGAGTCTAAGGCCAAAATGAAGTCAGACATATACCAAGAGCTAAGGATGACAAAAAGTTTTTTAAATGTTGTTTTATAAATAATAAAATGAACAAAAGAGGGCCAGGAATGTTACAAGGAGCACAGGGTGTTACACTGAAGTTTAATAGAAAGAAAACAATGTCTAAATTCCTATTTTTGCTTCTTATTTTTCTGCCAAGTATAGAATTAGCATTCATAAGGGAATACAAAATCCAAAGGTAGTAAAGTTATTTTATATGAATTCAGGTCATTTGGCTTAGATGAATTGCCTCCCAAGGCTCTAGGAGAACTTATAAATGAAATCACTCAACAATCACCCTTATTTTATGAGAAATCTTAGAGAAGGGAAAAGGAGTATGAAAACTGGAAGAAAGCCAGTGTCAGTCCCACTTTCGAGTGGAAAATTATAGGTATTTTATCCACTGGGTGCAAGGATGGATTACTAAAGCAATGGATTGTAAGTACCTGGAAAAGGGAGCAACTGTCATAAAATGTGTAAGAATGGTTTGTCACATTCCACTCATGTTTTGCTCTGAAAGAATAACAGGCTTGTCTAACATAAAAATCCAGGACACAAAGCTTATGGGGACTTCAGTGAGTCAACTGACAATAGAAGAATTCTCTTTTTATATCCTTTTGTATAGAATGAGGAAATATAGGTTGAATGCTAAGAAAGATTATCAAGTTAGTAGCCAGTGGAATTATTGTACACAAAGGGCAGTGACTAATGAATTGATGTCAACCCACAAAATAATGTTGGCAGATGTTATGGGTTAAATTGTGTCCTCTGAAATGACATGTTGAAGTCCTGTCTGCCAACACCTAGGAATGTGACCTTAATTGGAAATAGGTCTTTGTAAATGTTATTAACATGAGTCATTAGATTGGGACCTAACACAACATGAAGGCTGCCCTTATAAGAAGAGGAAAACACAATGTGAAGACAGAGATGTGCAGGGAGAACACCATGCAACAATGGAGCAGGAATTGAAGTGCTGCAACTGCAAGCCAAGTAGTGCCAAAGATTGCCAGCAACCACCAGAAACTAGAAGAATGTAATGCAAGGAGGGATTCTCCCCTACGGGTTTCAGAGGAACCATGGCCCTGCCAGCACCTTACTTTTAGACTTCTAGCCTCCAGAACTGTAAGAATGCATTTCTGTTGTTTTCAGCCACCCAGTTTGTGGTACTATGTGACAGCAGCCCTAGGGAAATAACAACACAAGTATATCCCAGGAGCCTGATTCTGATCTTGTTGATTCAACATTCTGAAAAGAGTTGAATGAAGACACAACAGACATGCTGAAAAAAAAAAATGAGGGACAAAAATTATTAAGAATAAAAATTAATACAACCCCTGTGGAAAGTAATTTGGAGATACCTCAAAGAGCTAAAAATAGAAACACCATTTGATCCAACAATCCCACTACTGGGCATCTACCCAAAGTAACAAAAGGCATATTATAATAAAGACATCTGTACTCAAATGTTTATGGCAACACAATTCACAATTGCAAAGATGTGGAAACAATCCAAGTGCCCATCAATACATGAGTGGATTAATAAAATGTGGTATATGTGTACCATGGAATACTACTCAACTACAAAAACAATAGTGATCTAGCACCTTTTACATTATCCTGGATAGAGCTTGAGCCCACCCTTTGAAGTGAGGTAACACTAGAATGGAAAAACAAGCACCACACATACTCAACATCAAATTGGTATTAACTGACCAAAACTAAAGGTGTTCACATGGTAGTAATACTCACAGTGTGCCAGTTGGGTGGGCAGTAAACCCACAACTAATGGAAGCAGAATGCACTGTATGGGGGAGGAACATGCCTGTAACCTTGGTTTGGGTGGGGCAAATGGCATTACATGTAACTAAAATGTTTGTACCCCCACAATATCCTAAATAAATAAAAAAATAAAATAAAATCATAATATATAACTATTTAATGTAAATGTTTTATCATCATTTAAAAAGCAAACTATGCTACAAGTACATACAGTATTTCTTTATAAGTTTTCAAATTCTTAGCAACCCTGAAACTGAAGAAAATCATTATTTGTCTTAATAAATTACAGGTCATCCTGCCATTTTTAAGAAGCACAACTAGAATAATAGGTTTAGTTATAAATACAGTGCATTAAAGAACTCTGAATAATGGGGCCGAGTTTAGAGAAAAGTGGCCAAAAGGAAGGGTCTCAAAACCATGCCCTATTAAAAATATGAAGAAAGATAAAGTGGCAGAGTTTAGTGTGTAGAAGAGATGACTCAAAGCAGACACTATATATTGTCTGCAAATACAGTCAAGTATCAGTTAATGATGGGAATGCATTCTGAGAAATGCATTGGTAGGCAATGTTGTTGTTGTGTGAACATCACAGAGTGTACTTACACAAACCTAGATTGTATAGCCTACTGTACACCAAGGCTACATAGTATCTGTAAGCCTGTTGCTCCCAGGCTACAAACCTGTACAGGATGTGACTGTGCTAAATTCTGTCAGCAATTGTAACATAATGGTAAGTACTTGTGTATCTAAATATATCTAGACATAAAAAAAGAACAGTAAAAATATGATATTATAATCTTATGAGACCACCATCGTATGTATATGCGGTCCATGGTTAACCAAAATGTCGCTATGCAGTGCCTGACTCTACTGAAGAGGCATCTATTTCTATGGGATGTCAGGAGGCTGAATGAGTTTCAAGAGACTCACACTCCTGTTATTAACAAGGCACATCAAGTAAACATGCTATCTTCAGTTTGTATTTAGAATACAAGTATGACACTGGGGCTAATAACATAAATTCAATATTTGATGAATTCCAAAACACTTTTTTCTCCACATTTTAACATTCTTAAAATCAGGAGTTGTCTTACAATGACTGGCTGCCAGGTGGCAGTTTTCATTGACTGCACTTGGACATAGCTGTTCACATTTTTGTCACTTCAAACTGAGTTACATGCATTGCTGGTACGTCACATGTGGAGTTTAATTACCATTTAAAATGTCTTCAAAATATTGCACCAAAATGAAATTACTACATTTGAGGAAAGGTATAGAAACAGCAAAAAATGCATATGTTGAGGATTAGTGGAGCAAATGTTCATCATGGGAGGAATGACTGTAATTCTGTGTTTCCTTGCAACACAATAATCAAATGCTTTACTAGATCTAGAAAAATATAGGGTATTTTGTTATGTTTTGTTATTGGTTTACATGCAAAAAGATTGCCTATCTCCTGATAAAAAACACAGTTGAAAGCAAATAGTACTGCCATACTTCATAGAATAGATAAAAGAATGTTCAAAATGAAAAGAGGCTGGTGTGATCCATTTATGCATCAAATCAGCACTACTAAGGCATTATATCCCAATTTAATGGGCAGTATTTTTGTTCTCAGTGGAATGTAACTAATGGTATATCTTATGATTGATAATGTCTTAGATTCAGAAAAATATAGCACTTTATACAGAACTTGATAATTTATAAAGCATTTTCACAAATATCATTTTAATTGACCTCAACAGCCACATGAAATAGGGGTAGGTCTATTTTATAACCATTCAACAGAGGAGAAAATGAATGTTCAGTAGCTAATTAACTTGCCTACAGTAACATGTTTAACACATGCCAAAACTGGAGAGTTAAAGGCTCCCAACTTCTATTCCAGGGCTTTTTCTACTTCAAAAAAAATATGATGGATTCATTCTTTTCTGGAAATATTTATACCAATTAAAATCAACAAAGAAAACATCTATAATGTATAAAAATTCAAAAATGCTTTGCCTTTTGATATCCAAAAGACAAAGCAAGTGAATAATTATCTTTCCAAAGCCATTTTCATTTAAACCTGATGAAAGAAGGAGCTCAGAAAATAAAATTCCTTCAGAAAATTGTTGCAAGCAATA
Source organism: Lemur catta (assembly GCF_020740605.2). NCBI lineage: Eukaryota > Metazoa > Chordata > Mammalia > Primates > Lemuridae > Lemur > Lemur catta. The sequence goes on from NC_059137.1 coordinate 75,545,664, forward strand.
CAAACAAAACCTAGCTGTGTCTCTCCTGGGAAAGAATTAATAACTTTGCCATTTTACCTCCACCGAAACTAATGCAATTCTGAAATTGAATATTATTGACAAGATTTCATAATCTAGGCTCACACATATGCATGACTACAAACACAATTTTTCAAATATCTGTCCTCTGAAGCAAAAATTAGGCTCTTTAATATATGGCCTTGATAAAAAGCATACAAATACTCTGATACCTGGATTTAAAATAAACCGTGGTGTTTTACAGTTTTAGATATTATCACAAATCTCATTATATCATTTTATTGATACTGGGAAATGTTATCATCATCACTGTCAGCAGCAGCAGTACCACCACCACCACCACCATCATCATCATCATCATCATCATCATCATCATTGTTATCATCACCATTACCACCACCATCATCATCATCACCACCACCATCACCATCATCATCATCATCACCATCATTATCACCACCATCATCATCATCACCACCACCACCACCATCACCATCATCACCATCATTACCACCACCATCATCATCATCACCACCACCATCACCATCACCATCATCATCATCATTGCCTTTTGACAAACAGACTGAGGCTCAGAGCAATCATATAACTTGTCCAAAGTCACTTTGCCAACACGTGACAGAGCAGGACAAGAATCTCTCCTCTGACTCCAAATCCCAGGCCATCATGCAGCCAGTCCTGGTTATATCTTGATAGAAGAAAGGTAAATACAGTGACTTTGCTAGGTCATAAGTCACTATGTGCCAAAGGCAGCTCCAGATGTGATTTATTTGATCTAGACAAATAAGTGCTCTCACAAACTACCATGAAGAGGGAAGGAGGAGCTCAGAGAAAAAAAAGTGATTCATGTTGAAATATTATCTTGGGCAGGTCCTAATTTCAGCCCAAAGCACCAAATTACTTGTCACATCCTATGGCCTCAAACTTTGAGGGAGCTAATCAACTTTTTAAGTTTAAACACAAAATGACCCTTTTTGTAAATCCAGTGTTATGTGAATATAAAAGACATTTGTCTAGTAATATGCCAAGGATTAAAGATATTGTCAAAATGATTCCTCCAAATATCTTTGTGGCCAGTTCTACTGATTGTGCAACAAGAGAGTAACTTGTGCTAACAAATATTTAATATTTACAAACTGCTATTCCCCAAAAAGAGGAAAGCTGTTTTAGTTCTTGCACAATAGCAAGTATGATATCTCATTTATGATAGAATGAGACTCTAACACAAATAGTCAGAAGTCGCTATTCTAATGAGAGGAAAGTTTGTGTTTCATACTATGCAATTGGTCTGAGGTTTCCCCTGTTATGGTTTCACAAAGTCAGGGCCTTAAACCTCCAGTATAAAAATCATTCTGAGGCAGTTTTGTAATATGCATATCCTCAGGTTCCATCCCAGACTACTGAATCATTCTCATTCTCTCCAGGATGGGGAACAGGAAAAGTATATTTTATTTTTATTTTATGTATTTTTTTTTTTTTGAGATAAAGTCTTGCTCTGTTGCCCGGGCTAGAGTGCCATAGTGTCAGCCTAGCTCACAGCAACCTCAAACTCCTGGGCTCAAGCGATACTCCTGCCTCAGCCTCCCCAGTAGCTGGGACTACAGGCATGCACCACCATGCCCGGCTAATTTTTTTCTATTTTTAGTAGAGACGGGATCTTGCTTTTGCTCAGGCTGGTCTCGAACACCTGAGCTCAAGTGATCCTCCCACCTTGGCCTCCCAGAGTGCTAAGATTACAGGTGTGAGCCACAGTGCACGGCCGTAGGAAAAGTACATTTTAAACAAGGTTTCTAGGTGATTAAAATAACAGCTAAAGGTTTACATCATCAAATAATTCAAATGATCAGTAATTCCACAAAAAGGAATCAATCTCATTCCTCCCTGGAAAAACTCTCCAAAAAGATGAAGGAGAAGGAGAAGAAGAAGGGGAGGGATGGAGAAGGGGAGGGGAAGGGTCCTCTGCTGGTGGACATTTGTGCTGTTTCTACCTTGGGCTATCATGAATATTGGTGCTGTGAGCATTGACATACAGTATTTGTTTGAGTCCCTGCTTCTAATTCCTTTGGCTATATATCTAGCAGTGGAATTGCTGAATTACATGGTAACTCTATGTTTAGATTTTTGAAGAACTGCCAAACTGTCTTGCACAGTGCCTGCACCTTCTTACACTTCCCACAAGCAATGCACAACAGTTTCAATTCCTCCACATCCTCTCCAACACTTGGATTTTTCTTTTCGTTTCTTTTCTTTTCTTATAATGGCCAAGATAACTGGTGTGAAATGATGTCTCACTATGGGGCTATTGACAATTTTTAATTGGTGCACTTTTTTATTGAGTTGCAAGAGTTCTTTACATATTGTGGATAGCCCTTCTGGTCAAACATTTGTTACGTATTGATAACGCCCAGTATGGGATCGACAAGATCCCCTGTAATGGTTTCCATTTAGATATTGCCCCCAAATTACATGCTGCAAGGGGAATTTACATGTGGGTGAATAGCTTTGTAGACTCAGTTTACTAAACAGCCAGGGCAGCATATGCGTTTAGTACTATATTTAGAGCAAATGCGGTTCACTTTCCACTATGCTTCTTTGTGCATATTGCACCTCCGTGTATACGAGTTTTCGTTTTTTAAGATTTGTTACTTTAAGAGCAATTCTCAAACCCCAGAAATTACTTTAAAATTCACAATAACTTCCAGTGGATGGGATTAGAAGCTGCCATTTGGTTATTAATGAAGAGCTCTGAAATGGCAATTTCAGAAAACCACAGGGTGGTGGGAAATGATATTTTATTAAATGCTGCAAACCCTCCAAGCACAAAATGAGCAGGGGAGGGGAGAGAGGGAGTGTTCCTGCAAATGCCTAAATGATGCCTTTCCATTTCCTTATCACAGAACGTGTCAGGGCAGCACTAAGGATTCCCATTCAAATAGAGGAGCAGTGGACAGCCCAGACAGAATACAAATAGACGCAGGAGAGTGGAGCAGGGTTAGCGAAGTGTGCAGTTGGCGAGATTGATGTTGATACCCTTCACTGCCAAGTGAAATGCCAATAATGCTTGTATAGCATTTTGTGAGGGCAATGGGAGTATTGATTCCTGAGCAATAATAAAGAATGAAGCCGCTCTCTCAGGTATAAAAATATTGGCAACTGTTACAAAGAATTGACTCATAGGGGCCTGAGTGCTGGCCTATCTTAATACGAATAATTCAGGCTTCAGAAGGATTTCAAAAGCAGCCAGGCATGGGTCGCAGGCACCTGCTCTGCTATTAATTTACCTGCAGCTTTCATGGGCCTTCCAGTCTATCAGCTGATTGGTCTTAGTAGGGAAGGAGCTAAATGGATTTCTGAGGTCTCATTGAGAGTTGAGACAAGACAATAAAAATGGAAGAAAGAAAGGAAAGGACAAAAAAAGGAAAGACTATAAAATTTTTACAAATCCATTTTTAAAGTTACAGAATCTGTTTGCATTTTTTCTGAAGGTGAAGTAATGCATGTGGCAGCCACCTAAGCAAAGGAACACTGTATCTGCTTTTATTTATTTATTTTTTTTTATTTCAGCATATTATGGGGATACAAATGTTTAGGTTACATATATTGCCTTTGCCCCACCCGAGTCAGAGCTTCAAGCATGCCCAACCCCCAGATGGTGCGCACCGCACCCATTAGGTGTGAATACACCCATCCCCTCCTCCCCCTCTCACCTGCCTGACACCTGATGACTGTTACTACTATATGTGTATAAGTGTTGATCAGTTAATACAGATTTGAAGGTTGAGTACATGTGGTGCTTATTTTTCCAATCTTGGGATACGTCACTTAGTAGAATGGGCTCCAGCTCTATCCAGGACAATACAAGAGGTGCTAGATCACCTTGTTTTTGTGGCTGAGTAGAACTCCATGGTATACATATACCACATTTTATTAATCCACTCATGTATCGATGGGCACTTGAGTTGTTTCTACATCTTTGCAATTGTGAATTGTGCTGTTATAAACACATAAACATTCTAGTGCCAAAGTCTTTGTTGTAGAATGTCTTTTTTTCCTTTGGGTAGATGCCCAGTAATGGGATTGCTGGATCAAATGGTAGTTCTACTTTTAGCTCTTTGAGATATCTCTGTACTACTTTTCACAGAGGTTGTACTAGTTTGCAGTCCCACCAGCAGTGTATGAGTGTTCCTATCTCTCCACATCCACGCCAACATTTATTGCTTGGCGACTTTTTGATAAAGGTCATTCTCACTGGAGTTAAGTGATATCTCATGGTGGTTTTGATTTGCATTTCCCTGATGATTAGAGATGTTGAGCATTTTTTCATGTTTTTTGGCCATTAGTCTACCTTCTTTTGAAAAGTTTCTGTTCATGTGCTTTTAATGGGGTTGTTTGATTTTTTTCTTGCTGATTTTCCTGAGTTCTATATAGGTTCTAGTTATCAGCCCTTTATCAGATGTGTAGCATGTGAATATTTTCTCCCATTACGTAGGTCGTCTGTTGGCTGTCATGATAGTTTCCTGGGTGTGTCAGTATCTAAACAAAAACCCAAAGTTAAGAAGCAACAGCTCCTCCAGATAGGAAGGAATCAGCGAAAGAACTCTGAAAGTATGAAGCTTCTGTATATGCCTTTAAATACATTTCCATTAGCAGTGTGATTTCTGAGAAGACTGTTTTATGCTATGGATTACAATAACTTTTACACACTGAAATAAAAATGGAACACTTGCAAATGTGTAAATCTGTTACATCTAATGATATCATATTCCTGGCAGGAAAGCTGACAAACACTCTAAGTTTAACGTAAACCTAGAAAATTGGCCTGAGAAGAGATACTATGCCCACTCTCATAGTCACCCATTCCTAAGATACAGTGACCTCCTTGAGGAATAAAAAGAAATTATCACCACTGAGGCACCTACATGTCTTAACAACTTTTGCAAAGAGTAAAAAGCACTTGGTCTCACATGAACTTAGTACCTGACATAGGAATCATCAACCTATTTGAAGAAAAGAAACATTTAAAATACACAAGGATGATAAAGGGAAAAACTCTTAAAAAGTGTGCAAACATATAATCGTTAAATATATATACATATGCATATATATACAGATTATATATCAACTGATAACAAAGCAAGATTCCTACTTATTTAGGCCCAATTATCCCTTATAGGGAAAGGATGTTTTGAAAATTAGAAAAAAGATGTTGATTCAGTGCAATAAAATCTATCCTTTCTAAAATGGTCTTGGATTTTTCCAAAATTTGTTCATGCATGAATAATTTGAGTGTTTTGTCAATTGTTTGTTTTTGTTTTTGTTTTGTTTTGTTTGGTACTCAGCCTTGATCACTCTGGTACAGTCCCCAAACCCCAGGTCACAGACTGGCACCAGTCCACAGCCTGTTGGGATCTGGGCCGCACAGCAGGAGGTGAGCAGCGGGTGAGTGAGCGAAGCTTCGTCTGTATTTACAGCCGCTCCCCATTGCGCACATCACTGCGTGAGCTCCTCCTCTCCCTCCCCTGTCCGTGGAAAAACTGTCTTCCATGAAACCAGTCCCTGGTGCCAAAAAGGTTGGGGACCACTTTTCCTAAGGACACATGTACAACTGTTGTTAAAATAAGGAGAATTAAAAGACTTTGGATTAAGAAGACAATAGCTTAATACAAACTCAACATCAACAATGTCAAAGAAGTATTAGAAGCCTATGTCAGCTTATGAAATTATTCATGCTAGCCTAAGTCAAGTTCTATAGAAGCATTATTTTTTCTCAACACTGTTTAAAAAACCCTGGCCAAGATAGTTTTCTTTTAAATGCCCAATATTGTCAAAGGAACAATTATTCTCATGTGTCACTCGTGGGAATGGGTGACTTTCCCATGGGCAGCACCTCAATATATAGCAAAGGTTTAATATGGTGCTTAATTTAGACCTGAAATGGTATACATAAACATGAATGTTCACAATAATTTAGCCGTAAGATTTTCACAGCTATGCTATTTATGATATTGAAATACTGAAGAAAAAACATCTAAATGTCCAACATCAGAGAACAAAGTGATTTTAAGTGAAATAGGCTTCAAGTCTTTTTTTAAAAAATGAGATAAATCCATAATCACTGTGATTGACACTACAGGTTGCCCAATAACAATATCATTCCACCCCCTTCTTCCTTTGGAATAAATTCCTGATTTTGTTAATCTAGCCACTTTTCCTCCTCTCCACATGACTCAGGAAAGGTGACTATCTGTCCAGTCCCAAGGAGAAGTCATGCTGAGTAAAAGCCAACCAAGAATCATCTCTTAACCTTTATCAGTGACGAGAGAAAATAAATTTTTTTTACTACTTAGGCCTATTTGACTTGAAATTTTCTGCTACTTACAGCGGAATGCACCTAAAATAATAGATTATTTTGATATACTACTTTAAAAAGCTAGAATACAAAACAGAATATGCCCTCTGGCTTCACTTTTGCTACTAGACATTACGTAAATGTATTTCAAAATATTGGTTGTCTTTCAGAGTGATAATAATATTATATATGATCTTTAAATTGTGTGTCTATACATTCTAAATTTACTATTATGAATATGTATTGTAATTGAAATAAGAAAATAAGAAAAGCATTTTTAAAATTGCTACCAATATTAGTTAACATAAATAATTTGCTGGTTATATTTTTTTATCTGGTTCCATAGCAACTGAGAGCCAGGAATTCCTAGTTATAATTTAAGGAAGAGGAGGATAACAAGGTTCAAAGATTCGAAGTTTATTTCCATATCAGCAGGTATCATTTAGAATTAGGTCCCCCACTGAATTCTTGGTCTGTGCTACAATAGGTACTAGATGAGAAGATTAAATATTGTCTAAATTTGAAAACATTTTCCTGTTGCTATTTTGATATAATAATATAGCTTTATTATTTCATTAATTTATTAAAAATAATTTATTGGGCATCTTTTATGTTTTAAGCAACATGCTAGCCAAACAGAGAGACATGATAAAGATGAATGAAAAATAATTCAGACCATGCAGGAACTAAAAGTTGACCTACCATTTGATCCAGCAATCCCACTACTAGGTGTTTACACAAAGGAAAAGAAGGCATTTTATCAAAAAGATATCTGGACTTGAATATTTACTATAGTACAATTCACAATTGAAAAGATATGGAATCAACCCAAATGACCATCAATTTATGAGTGGATTAACAAAGTGGTATGTGTATACCATGGACTACTACACAGCCATGAAGAAGATGAATTAATGCCTTTTGCAACAATATGGATGGCAGTGAGGACCAGTATCTAATGAATGGAAAAACAAACAACACATGCACTCACTATTAAATTAGAACTCACTGATGAGCATACATGTGTATAGAGGGAAGTAAATCTCTATGGAAATTTACTCCCCAAATCTTTCAAAATAAAAATAAATAAATGCATAAGTACATAAATAAAATGATACAGTCACTATACTTTTTTTAATTTTTTAATTTTGTAACCAGCTCCATAGGCATGTACAGTCACTTTAGAAACCAGTTATGCAATTCCTCAAAATATTAAGCAAGTTAATACATGACCCAGAAATTCTACTCTTAGGTAAGTGAAAAATATGTCCATATAAAAACTTATATACAAATACTCAAAGCAGCCTTCTTCATAATAGGCAAAAAGTGGAAACAACACAAATGTCCATTCATTGATAAATGGATAAACAAAATATAGTATTTATACATAAAGTATTATTTGGTAATAAAACAAAATGGAATAGTGATGCATGCCATGGCACAAATGAGCCTTGGAAACATTATGCTGAGTGAAAAAAACAAGTCATAAAGAACCACGTATTCTAGAATTCTATTTATATGAAATTTCCAGAATAAGTAAGTACATAGAGACAGAAAGTAGACTAGTAGTTGCCTAGGACTAGGGAGACAGGGGATAATGAGGAGTGACTACTAATGAGTGTGAGGTTTCTTTGGGGGGTGATGAAAATATACTAAAATTAATTGTGGTGGTGGTTGTTCAGCTCTGTGAATATACTAAAACCCATTAAATTGTATACTTTAAATAGTGAATTGTATTGATGTGTGAATTATAGCTCAATAAAGTTATTATTAAAAAGTTAACCTTTGTTCACACAAAAACCTGCACACAGGTGTTTATATCAGCTTTATTCACAATTTCCAAAACTTAGAACCAATGAAGATGTTTGTTAGTAACTGAATGGACAAACTGTGCTACATCCAGACGATGGAATATTATTCAGCACTAAAAAAAAATGAGCTATAAAGCCATAAAAAGACATGGAGAAACCTTAAATGTACATCACTTAGTGAAAGAAGCCAATCTGAAAATTCTATGCTGTATGCCTCCAAATATATGACATTCTGGAAAATGTACAACTATAGAGACTGAGCCACGGTGGCTCACACCTGTAATCCTAGCACTCTGGGAGGCCGAGGCAGGAGGATTGCTTGAGGTCAGGAGTTAGAGACCAGCCTGAGCAAGAGTGAGATCCTGTCTCTACCAAAAATAGAGAAAATTAGCTGGGTGTGGTGGTACACGCCTGTCGTCCCAGCTACTTGGGAGGCCGAGGCAGGAGGATCATTTGAGCACAGGAGTTTGAGGTTTGGTGAGCTGTGTTGCCACCACTGCACTCTACCCAGGGCAACAGAGCGAGACTGTCTCTCAAAAAAAAAAAAAAAAATAGACAGACTGCAAAAAGGCCAGTGCTTGCCAGGGGTTGGGGAGTGGGAGGGATGAAGAGGTAGAGCACAGAGGGTTTTTAGGGCAGTGAAGCTATTCTGTATGACACGATAATGGTGGATACATGCTACCATACCATACATTTGTCCAAACCCACAGAGTGTACTACACCAAAAGTAAACCCTAATGTAAACAATGCGCTTTGGGTAATAATGATGCGTCAATGTAGGCTCATCAATTACAACAAATGTACCACTCTGGTGTCAGATGTTGACAGTAAGGTAAATTGTGCATGTGTGAGGGCAGGGGGGTATATGGGAAATCTTTGTACCTTCTGCTGTGAATTTTGCTCTGAACCTAAAACTGCTCTCAAAAAATAAAGTCGATTAAAAATATCTAACCTCTGACAAAATTAAGCAAGACAAAAAGATAAGAGAAATAAATAAATAGTGTCAGGAAGGGAGACAGGATGACAGACACAAAAGAGGCAATACAGCAATGTGGCTTATAGCACATGCTTTGGACCATGTGGATTAAATCTGAGCTCTGACACTAGCTAGCTGTGTAACCTTGGGCAAGTTACTTAATCACTCTGCACTTCAGCTTTCTCATATGCAAAAAGGAGATAATACTTATGCCTACTTCCCAGATTTATTGTAAGTATTAAACAACACATATGCAATACTTTGAACAGTGAATGGTACATAATTAGCATTCACATTATGTTCATTGTTATTATTATTAAAATCATAACCAAAATGCTCAAAGCAAATATATCAATAACTTTTTAACTGGGGTAGATTATAAAAATTTATAGCATTATATGAGTTACCAAAAATTACTCAACAGAAACTGAAAGGTAAGGACAGAGAAAATTCATTTAAAATATTAAATGGGGTAGACTAAAACTCTATTAAACACACATGCCTCACAAGAGTTTTGGTTTGCTATTTTGCTTGTCTTCTTGTTTTTTTCTGTTACAAATAGTGCCTCAAGTGATATCTTTGTGCACACTTCATTTTGTCTGTTGCCACTGTAGCATTGGGCTATATTCCTAAAAATGGAATTGTGAGTCAGACAGTAAAACATATGGAATTTTGCAAAATAACAGCAAATTTCCTTCCATGAGAACTGTGCCATTTTGCATTCTCATCATCAAACTTTGAGAATACCTGTTTCCCCACAGCATTTCCTGTAAAGGACAGTTACAAACTTCTGACTTTTTTTCTAATATGATAGACAACAAATGACCTAACTGTAGTTTTAATTTGTATTTCCCTTATTGTGATTGTGGTTGAACACCTCTGAAGGTTTTTAAGGACTATTTACATTTCTTTTACTGTGAAGTTTGTATCACTTGTCGATTTTTCAATTTGGTTGTTGATCATGTTCTTTTTAGTTTTTAGAAGCCCTTTTCCATTAAAAATATTAACTCACTGTCTGTCATATAACTTGAATATTTTTTTTTTCTTTTTGTTGTGTCTGTTTTTCCTTGTTTATGGTCAGGAGGGAGGGCCGATGGGTTTTTTTGCCATGCAAAAGAGTTACTCCTCACTTGTCAAATTTACTAACACTTTTCTTTTGCACCTAGATTTTGAGTCACAGTTAAGAAAGATTTTTGCTCATTAAAGATTATAAAAGAATCCAGTTATGCTTTCTTCTATTTCTTGTAACATTTCATTTTTACTATTTAATTATTTAACAATTGGGAATATACTTAGTGTGGGAAATTATGCTAATTTATCTTTTGCTACCTATCTTGTTATCTCACAACAATCACTAGTTAAAAAGTCATACTTTTTCCCACTTAAGATTTGGCTTTTGGCTGTTGTAAATTTTCATAGATGGAATTGTGTCTATTTCTAGATTTTCTATTAAATTCCATGGGCTTGTTTCATCATATAACAATATCACACTTTCAGTTATCGAGATTTTCAAATGTCTTCATATTTAATAAGATGAGTGACCCCCTTCCCTAATCATTTTTTATTATTAAGGCTTTTCTGTCTACTCTGTTTGTTCTTCCAAATAAACTTTACACAGATTGTATCTAGCTGGAGAAACAAAGCACTGAATGTAACCATACTGAGAATAGCTGTGGGGCAGAGTCCCCAGAGGCAAAGCCCCACACGGCTGGCCCGTATCAGAGGACTGCCTGTCGCTCCAGGAGGTTATAAATAGATCCTGAAAACAATCAATGCTTACTCTGGCCTGGGCTTTGCATACTCAGTGATAGATGCAAAAGCTCAAAACACTACAAAAGGACAGGAGCAGAAATATGATATCAATTTGGACCTTGAAGTTATATTTTTTCAGATAAAAAGACACATTTTATAACATGTAGGTTCTAATGATGGGAGAAGCAACATCCCATCAAATGGACAGATCATGTTGCTTGTGATCCTCAGAGTAGTCGTTTGATAGAAAATTGGAACAGGCCAATTGGAACATTTGTTATCAAACATGAGGCGATAAAGCCATCAAGAACCCTTACATGCCTTCAAGGGTGTGTGATCATACTCAGCATGAGGGAGGCAAGGCTGAGTCCCCACTAGATAGATTCCTCCACTTTTGTCTGGAATCTGAGGAGGTGTAGGTGGAAGAGCATACCGGTTGACTGCAGTTCTTTGCACTTCCCCTCCACTTTCTTAAGCAAGAGACTATAACTGTATCTTTAAACTTTTTTGCCATAATTCCTAAGGGTTTGATGGGATGGACGGTGCCTTCATCGCATCTGACAAAATTGGGATTGTCAGTGACTGCAGCTGCATTGCTTCTTGGCTGAGATAGCGCCCAAGCTCTGAGTCTGTGTGTCCTGCCCTAGATGAATGAGAAGGGACCCAAGGCAAAGCACTGGTTAGCCCATACTGGCTGCTGGCAATCGGAGCAAGCATCAGAGTGGAATTTGACATCCCTTCTTCCAAAGGTGGAATGGTTTGTCTAAAATCCATGACAAACTGAGACAAAGAGAAATAGTAGTTGAAAGTAAGGAATGAAAAAAATAGCTTATGCAATGAGGAAAATACAACATTATACTGTTGCTTTGAGAGAGGCTCGGAAGAGAATAATATTGTCTCTTAGTGCAATTAGACTAAATGCCAGAAAGAGTGAGGCTCTAATTGTCAAGACCACCTCCTCTTTTTCAAGGAAAACTTGCAGACCTGAGTGGTATCGCAGTAGGATACATTCTGGTCCGATGCTATGGAGGAGAAGGACCAACTGTTAACAACTGAATAGAACTCTAATAATGTGCCAGTATCTTTTGATTATCATTTTTCAGGTTACATCTACTAATAAGATATCATTTGGGAAGAAATTGCTAGGAATTACTCTCTGCTGGGCCGTGGGATGGTACGGTGTACAACTCCTAGTAGACTGAACATTGTGTAAATGTAAACCTTGATACCCAAATACTTAAAAAGGTTCCTGTCTGTAATATATAAAACACAGCAGCTGCATGCTGTAGTGTACTTTATACTAATACACATCATCACCCTTGATGCCTGGTTTCCTCTGACCTTCTCCTTATGTGCCTCTTCACTTTGCTGGTTTTGCTCTGAATCCTTTTGCGGTAATCAACCATAAGTGTTTGTATAATGACTTCTGAGTCCTGTGAGTTTTTTTAGCAAACCAACAAAACTGGGGGTGGTCTCAGCAACCCCTCACACAAATACTCCCAGGATTCTCCAGTATTTTGCATGTAATAGCCACTCGTTTAAAGTTTTATGGATGAATAAATGAACTAGACATAACACTATACTCACACATGTCCACTAGCACTAGAGTATATTACGGGTGACACTTTCTCAGCAAAAGGGCCTTTTAACTTAGTCACTGGAACAAATTGCCATGATCTAATTGGCTTTTCTCGTAACCACAAACAAACAAAATATTTGTGGTTTCTTCCTCAGAACATATTCAAAAGAAAATTGAAAAACAGATTTTGAAAACAAACTAAAAAAGGAAATAAAATCGTTTCTAACAATAATGCCATGAGGCCAAGAGAGAAGTTCTGTGAAAAAGCAAATAGCAAATAAAAGCTACTGGGAGACTCAAAAAAGAACCCTCTGGCCCTAAACTTAAGTAAAAATAAAATTATATAACTTGAAACAGAAGGGGTAACAGGAAAGAAAAATGACAAATACAACACAGAATTCCTAAAAAACATACATCAATAGGCTAGATGATTAGGCTAGTCTAGAGGAGTAAGGTAAGATTTAAATGTGAGAGTAGAATAAAGAACATTATGAACTCTGAAGATGAGCCATATGACTAAATATGTACAATGGCAGTTGTCCAAACATATTCACTGCATTTGAGTATCTATCTCCGGGACTATGTTTATAGCCATCCACCTTTAGTAGAAAATTCAGTGTAATTCTTAACACAGTTGACATAGCATAAAAATATTAATTGTCTGATCTTCTTAGGTACCTGTCTCTTAGTTATTTGCAGTATTTTAATAAAATTATTTATTTTAGTCTCAAGTTCCTACAAGATAAAGAGGATATTATTACTTCTCATCTAGAATCTCATCCAGAATCACCCTTAGAGACACATCCAGAATAATATTTGATGAAATGTCTAGAAATCTTGTGGCCCAATCAAGTTGACACATCAAATTAACAATCACAGTCAGAAAGATTTTATGAATATGGGAACTCTCTCATGTGACACAGGGCTTCAAGCCCTGGCAGGGATTGTATGTCCAGATGATAACATGTTGCTCTTAATTGCTTGGCAAAAGCAGTAGCCTGTACTAAATGAAATAGAAATGCCAAAACTGCCATGGCAAATGATGAAAGAAGAGAAGTGGGCTTACCAGAATGGAAATACTACTTAAGGCCAGAAAACCCAACTGATTACCGTGTTTCAGGGACAGACCCAGAGGATGCTCCACTCACCAGAGCAATAAGGAATGTGCAGATGAGAGGGGCACCAACATCACTGAAAAGCTCAGTGGTAGCTCTGCTTTGTAGGCCAAAGCTGATGGTGAGAGATGCTGAGACAGAACCTTGCTCTCTGATAGCAATGGGGGACTACAGGACTATAAAAATAATAGAAGGTTAACAGAACTCAGTTGTCAGAAACAAGGTGGCACATTTATTGTAATGAGTGGCAAGAGTGGATACCAGCAAGTGGATGCTAATCTGAAGAGAGCCATAGAATGAGTAGCAAAGCATGGCAACCCTAAGAGCAAGATCAAAGGGCAACTAACAGAAGTGTTACATAATCTGTACAATCAAAACAAATTTAGGATGAAATCTAGCTTACTTGTCAGTAAGGTGACATGGGGCATCAGGCAACTGTGTGTCCAGACTGCTCATTGTGATCAGGATTCAATCAGACTCAAGTCATCAAGACACAAGGTCAGGTGAGCCCAACAGCAATCCACTGTAAGATGAAATTGACATATTTAGATTTGGGCCTGAGTAAGGCCAAATGGCAAAAGCAAGCTTCACTAGCAGATGGCCAGATCCCCTGTCATCTGTCACTGTTGAATGGGCACTCCTTGTTCTAGGGCTTCTTTACAATTTAGTTGAAGGAGGAGCAAAAAATCCAAGCTCAGAGCATGGATTGGTTGACGCAGCATGTGGATATAAGCTGAAAACAGACAACAGCTACACTACAGCCCCCTTCAGGGATGATGCTGAAAATCAGTTGTTAGAGGGAATCCTTCTGATGTGTGGAGCTTTGGGCCGTGCAATCAATCAATCATTGAATTTGTGGGGAAAGAGGAGTGGCCTGAGGATATGATATACATGAACACACGGGCAGCGATGAGTGGCTCGGATGGTTGATCAGGCACCTGGAAAGAGAAAAAGCTAAAGCTAGAGCACAAGGATATCTGGGAAGAGGCATTTCTGTGGACCTGTAGTGAAGAAATGAAATGCGAAGGACTTTGTATCACATGTTAATTCCCACCAGAGAGCATCCACTACAGAATAGGCATTAAATAACTAGAGTGAATGACTTGGCTAGTTAACATCAGACAGCCTTTGCCATTTTCCACCCTAGTGCTGTCAACTCAGCAAGTCTGATCTAGTTACTGCCATTGCTGAAAGCCGAGCCTGCCAATTACAAAGATCAAAAGTGAGATCCTCAAAGGGTCTGATCAGCCCTTTGGCAGCATATTGAATTCACTGGATACCTTTAACCCTAAAAAATGCAGTGAATCGTCTTTGACTAGAACTAACACAAACTTGGCATGAGTTTGCTTTTACTCCCTGAAGGACCTCAGTCAACACCACTATAATGCGCATTTGACCCACGAGCACAGGATACTGACTAATATCACATGGGCTCAATGGACCCATTTTACGGAAAAGGGAGTGTGATAGTGGACACAAGATCATAGAATTCATCAAGTTCATAACATACCTCACTACCAAAAAGCTTCTGCTTATAACAGCCTGTTGAAGGCACAGCTAAAGTGCCTGTTTGGAGATAACACTCTGCAAGGGTAGGCCCCCATCCTTTAAGGTGCAGTGTATACTTTAAATCAACCCTGGCAAGATTGGTATTTTGAGCTGGGTAAGTCTTGGTTGTGAGGGCTGCCGTTTGTATTATGGGATGCTTAGCACCCCCGGCTTTACCCACATACCAGTAGTAAGCCCTCTTCCCCAGTTGTAACAAGCAAAATGTATCCAGACATTACTGTAAATCCCTTAAGGAGATAAAATCACCCTCAATTGAGAACCATTGCTCTAAATCAACAATTGAAGCATAACCCTAATAGTAACTGACATACCATTATTTCTAGTAACCAACTCAGGGAATTTGTGCATCTTGTGCCTGCAACTCTGGGATCTGTGTGTTAAGAAGTTCTAGCTGCTAGAGGAGGACTACATCCACCAGGGAATATGGTAAGAATCCCATTAAATTTCAAGCTATGGCTGTCATCTAGTCACTCCCGTGCCAGAGGAAAAGAAGACAAATAAAGGAATCATCATCATTTCAATAGGAGTTATTGATGTTGACAATCAGGAGGAGATGGGGCTTCAGTTACACAGTCGGGACGGGGAAGGATTTGTTTTGAAATAAGGCACTCTACATGTGTGTTTCTTGGTATTTCACTGCCCAAGTTTAATGGTGAATGGACAAGTTCTGCAGCTACAGCCTGAGAGGAGGTGGTGACCAGGGCCAGATCCATGAGAAAAGAGAGTTTGAATCACCCCACCAGGTCAACCACCTAGACCTCAGAGGTCCTGATGATTCTAGACTAGATGTAGGAAAAGGAGACAATAAATATCAGTGATAATGAGAAGGACTGCAGTTCATCACACTAACTCCCCTCTTGTTAATACAAGAGGCCACCAGAATCCCACAGGAGCTTCTCCCAGAACTTTTAGCAAAAAGGTGGATCCAAGCAGTGCAAGCTGTGGACTGCAGAGGATGTTTTGGAATGCTGTCTGGAGCACCCCATTTTGGGATTTAAGCATTCCTTTTCTCAGAGGCTAAAAAGTGGCAGCAGCAGACAGCTCTCAGCTCTCCCTTCAGGGATTGCCTGCAGCTGACTAGAGCTGCCCACCTTTCTCATGGCCAATGACTAATAGATGCAAAGTTTCCCAGGTAACCCAAACTGCATAGATTCATATAGTTAATATTCACATAATTATTCATGTAGTTAATAACTTGATTCCAAGAGTAGAGACTTGATCAAGTTACTGCCCCTTAATGACACTTCCTGATATTCAAGCTCTTTGTCTTTGTTTAGCATTCTCCCTTACCATCCCTGAACACATTTAAAACCCTTTTCCTCCATCTAGCCTCCTGCTACGGACTGAATTATGTCCTCCCAAAACACCTATGTTGAAGCCCTAACTCCCAATGTGATGGTATTTGGAGATGGGGCCTTTGAGAGAAAATTAGGTTTAAATTAAGTAATGATGGTAAGGCCCTCATGATAGGATTAGTACCATTATAACATGAGAAAGGACACTAGGAGAAATTTCCCTCTGTCATGCAAAAAGGCAGGCCCCTGCAAACCATGAAGAGAGCCCTCACCAGAACCCAACCGTGTTGGCACCTTGATCTTGGACTTCCAGTCTCCAGAACTGTGAGAAAATAAATTGTTTAAGCCAATGGTCCATGGTCTTTTGTTATGGCTGTCTCAGCTGACTAATTAATATACCTACCAGGAACAATAATATTAATAGGTTTGAAAGAATTCATTTGTTAAATGCTCCAGGCCTATGGTATTTGGGACGAAATGTGTCATAATTTCATCAGTTTTTTTCCATGGTTACTGATTTGTTTAAGTTTCCCCTTTTTACAATTTGGTAATTTCTATTTTCCCAGAAAATCATCTGCTCCAGGATCCCAAATGTATTTTTAGTAGAGTTGTATAATTTTTAAAATTTTTGCTGCATCTCTGGTTATTTCTCTATTTTCCTTTGGATTTACTATTTTCTGTTCTCTATGGTTTTCTTTATTAAGATAGCTAAAGGATTATCTATTTTATTGGCTTTTCCCCTAAACAATGTTTTCATGGATTATCAATTTTTTGATATTGAGTTTTTTCTCTCTTTAAAAAATTATTTTTTGCTTTTACCTTATTGACTTCCTTCTGCTTTACTTTGGCTTCATTTGTTGTTCACTTTCTAATTTCTCATGTGTAATTTCCTTACTTTATCATTCCTTTTTGTTCAGCAAGATGAATACTATTAATAAAAGCTTTGCATTTGGCTCTAATCAAAGCTTTATCTACATGCCATAGGTCTTGAAAGTAATATTTTCATTATGATTATTTTCTTATTAATTTGTAATTTTTTTCAATTTACTCTTTGACCCAAAAGTAATTAAATAGAGCAGATTTTGCAAATTATTAAATGTTTAGGATTTTTTTGTTAATCAGTTTATAATTTCCAAATACATTGCTATTTGATAAGAGATATTTGAAGATAATCTTTAATTTGATTTTTCTTGTGATAAAATATTTGGTTGATTAAAAACAATATTATCCAATTAATCATTGTTGCTATAGCATGCTTGCCTTAATTTGGCATTTTATTTTCTCTTGCAGTTTCCTATAATTTTATTATTTGATCTCTGGTATATATCCTCTTTCCTCTTATTCTCACTACCCCAGATTCAGAAAGAATATGGTTTGTTATTAGACTTTATCTTCACACCTCCATTTCTTTTCACCATTTCTTTAAAAGTGAACAGTCAATTCATTAATTGACTCACTTTTTTAAAGATAAGAAAAGTATCACAATGGGGCTTTAACCTCAATCCATTATAAGAATATTACATTTTATGTAGAGATTTCTTTCAACATTTATAAAGTTTAAATTCCACTGCATAACAATAATTCCAAACTTAAGTGTTCTACATTTAAATAGGTTCAATAATCTCTACCAGTCTTTTCATTTAATAGTTCCCATATTCCTATGCTCCTGTTTTGATTATTCTCTTGCTTGCCTTGATTTTATTTATAAGTAATAGTTTCAAAGGCATTTCAGGTATGCTGTAGTCCTTGAGTTCTTACATGTTTGAAAATCTCTCTATTACCTTTACAGATGGATGACATCTTGGCTGGGTATAATATTCTTTATTTCCACATTTCTCCTTCCAAAATCTATAGACCTTGCTTCACTGTTTTCTAGCACTAAAGGATGCTGAGACATCCCCATTCTCCTCTGATAGAGATGAGCTTTTATTATCTGCCTGGATTACCACAGGATTCTTTTTCTTTGAATTTTTTATAAGGTTAACCACCTTAAGTCTTCATGCTGATCATTCTTAATGGCCATAGTTATATACTCAGGTTTTCCTTAACTTCAAGCTGGGAGATTGCGGCTTTATGATACTTTTATTCATGGCTCTTGCTTTTTTTCTGCTACGAATCCAGTATTAACATTTTCTGTACCTCTTGGAGGCACAATTTCTCAGTGGATGTTAAATAGCTTCCAGGATATTTTGTTAAGAGAAAAAGGTACAAAAGATTATATATAGTATGATACCTTTTGTACAAAAATCATATGTGTATCTGCTTATTTTTGTAAATAGAAACACAGAAGATCTGAATTAAAAACTAATGAAATTGATTACCTACATGGTAGGGAGTTGGTGGAAGGGATAAGAGATGGAGTGTAGAGTGAATACTTTTAACAGTTTGAATTATTTTAATGTTCCATATAGACAATAAATTTAAACTAACAAGAATGGTGAGAACTCTAAAATTGAATGCAAACAGAAACAAACACATCTGTTTTTCAAATTAAAGGGGAAAAGAATCTACCCAAGTTCTTTTTATACACTGTAATTTGACTATATACTCTTAGTCTAAAAAAAATACCCCTGCAAATATATAGTGAACTATTATTAGTAGGTTTATGTTGTTAGTAGTATAGGTATGAAAATTTTGAAACTATTTTAAGTACATTAAGATATTGAGAAAGTGAATAACCATACTGATGCTGATAAGTCCCACTTCTCACAACAGAGATACCAACATGGAGTGAGAGAAAGCAACAATGAATTCCATCGGGTTACCGTTGAGGTATCAATATAAACTCATAATTCTTCATATATGCATGCATGTACACACACATTTTTTTCTTAGCTCTGTCTACGAAAGGGACCCAGTAAGAAAACCTAAGGCCCAAAACTTGTGTTTTAAATATGATTTCTGAGTAAAAGGGAGATAAATGTGAGGTGTGAAGTGGTACATACCAAGTCTAAATAGTTCAGTGATACTCCTTCTCTTATCAATTGTGACTCTTTTAGAGTGAGATCTTCTCCAACCCTCCCAGCCTATCTCTCTGATGTTATAAACAGATGAGATGCTACCAATGATCATCCTCACTGTACCCCCTACCATGGTATTCACCGGGCTACTTCTCCCAGGATGCAATTTTGTATCCTGAGTTACTTCATCCTTTCTTTCTCTTGCTAATTTGTTTGTTTTATTTTTTGTTTTGTTTTTGTATTCAGAGTTTTGGTCCCTAAACTGGTGTAGGAGAAAGGCTCTTGATAAGAGATGGGAAAGAAAAGATAATGAAACTTTAATTACTCCAAACAGCAGCAACTCTGACGATGGTCTCTGTTTTGTTTTGGTTGGTAATAACTTGGCATTTCTGAACCAAGCTTAGTCAGTGGTGGATAAAAGAATCTTCTCTCAGAGAGTTGGACTCTTGAAAAGTTCACCAAATACACTTTTAAATACATTTACAATCATCCTGATTGCCAAGATCATGGAAATAGGTTGAAATTTCCAGTTTCAGTGGTATTATGAGTTTCGGTTTTTCTCTGTATCTTCATTGGTGGTGCAACAGAAAGTTAAGAGGCTGCACAAGGAACTGTTAGCCAGATGCAATTTTAAACTCAAAGTTGTTTTAATCCTTTTTAAGTAAGCCATTAATCTTCATTTATTATTTCTTCATTGTATTCTCTGCACACTCTTAAAACTTTGAGATGTTTAGTTTGGTCTGCAAGCTTTCCTGGCTTTACTAATGCTCCCCATAAATTACGTAAGATGTTCTCAATGTTTAGGTGGATCCATTTTTCTTTTTTTCCTAGGAAAAAATGCAAAATAGGGAAGTATGTTCTTCTACTCCCTCGACATGATTTGGTCAGCCATTCTGCTTCTCAATATCCTGGAGAAAGCTCAAATATCTCCTTTCACCTTGGGGTGAACAAAACCATTTCTAGCCCTTTCTTCACTTTGCACTATTTCCCCAGGCCTTAAATAAGTCTGCTAGAGTTGAATTATTCTTGAGGCAATAGGAGAAAGCTGCTGAAAGGCAGCTGCTGTCACTCTCTCCATCCTCTAATCTCATAATTTCTTCATGGCCTTCTGCACACCAGGGGTCACTGAACAGCCTTCCACACCTGCAGGTGTTATTTTTCCAACTCTTCCCCCAAGCCCTCATAACCAGAGGTGGGCCTTTTTTTGGCTTCCTGCTGCTAAAAGCCAAACAAAGGGAAGTGAGAGAACATCATTTATAAAAGCCTCTTTTGAGAGTGGCAGGATGGGAGTAAGACATTTATCTCTGGAGGAAAACAATCTCTCAAAGCACATACCTTGGCCTCCAACATGGACAGGTTTATAAGTGAACATGGTTTAACTACAGCCTTTAGCCAACCCAGCTCCAGCTAGACTTGTATTTCCTATTCCTCAGCTGTGAGCATAGATTCCTGCTCTGGGACCAGGTGAGAAGGGAAGGCTGGGCTTATAGCCACTGGAATCAATGGAAAAGGAGAACATGAGGAAAGAGGTGGGGGGCAGTGGAAAAGGAGAGCCTAAAACTGTCCCTAGTACTGTGTTCCCTTCAGCCATCCACATTCCTGATCAATTCCTCACCTCACTTCCCATAA
The DNA here is from genome assembly GCF_020740605.2 of Lemur catta. NCBI lineage: Eukaryota > Metazoa > Chordata > Mammalia > Primates > Lemuridae > Lemur > Lemur catta. The sequence goes on from NC_059137.1 coordinate 75,566,735, forward strand.
ACCCCTCCTTGACCACCCACACTGCTGCTGTCACAGTCAATGGAGAAGGCAGCACAGAATATAAAATTATGTTGATCTGCATGTGACTAACTTTACCATATGGTCAGAATAGTAACAGTGGCCTTCATGACATCGCATCCCCCAGGTTTGAGAAAGCCTTGCGGTTACCACAAACATCTCTTACAATAGATATAAAGAAACTTCAGATGTGTTCTTTGATCCCTAGAGTATATCACTCCCAGTTAATACACTGGCATGTCATCATAACATCAAATTTCAAAAACATCCCAGGTGTTAAGTGGGTCTCAAGTTGTAACCCCAAATTAAACATTTTGTTGTTGGTAGGGCCATGTCCTCATGAATTTCTCCAGAACTCATGAATGATTCTTTTTTCTCCCCACTGCCACCACAACTACTTTTATGCATCTTACCTCACTAATGACAGTAGAAAAGATGGCAGGTTATTTCTCAAAATACGAGATACCTTTTCAAATATCAAAAACCTTGCTGGGTAAAATGATGGTATAAACACATTTTATTTTTTAAAATATCACCCCATATCTTCTCTATAAGGGTAAAAAAAGAACCAAAAATAAAAAAGAAATGTACATATACATTGTCACAAACACAAAAACTAGCCCTACATTATACATAAAGCTAAAAATATCTGTCACTGTATACATGATTTTAAACTCAACAGGAAAAAGGAATGGTAACAATGAATTCTCCAGCTCAAAAGCATAATACATTGCAACAAATTTGGTTATGGGAATAAAATATTCCTTGGCCTATGATATCCTTCCATTAACCCTCCAGCTACCTGCAAAAGTTCTTCACTCTTCAAAACCATACCAGCTCGGTCAGGTCAACTCTGACACCTCCTATTGACTTGCCACGCACAATCACATAATTTTCTCCTGTATGTTTTCATATCTATTTTCAATACCACATATCACTCTGCCATGTAAATATTTTTCCCTCCAGTGAGCTATGAAGTTTTTATAATGAGTAAGTAGTGTACAGTAAGTAGTGTATAGTAAATGTTTCATCATTGTTTGGTGGATTGCTTGATGAATTAAACCAAAAAACTCAGCCTTACGTATAACAGAAAAGTTACCTGACTACTCAACCCATGTCAGAAAGCTGAGTAGTTAGCGATACAAAATCAATAAAGTTGTGGCTACCCTCCATAGCTGATATTTGACAAATGAAACAGTACTAATGCATTTTACTTGGTAGAGAACCCAGTACTGATGGCAGGGACCTGACTACATAATGTGCAGGGCCTCATTCAAAATGAAAATGTAGGGCCCTTCTTCAAAAAGCAGGAAAAAAGTACCACTAACAGTACTAAAGTATAAATCTTTTTTCTTTCTTTGGTAGCCTCTATTCGTCATGGTGTTTTGCTATTTAATATGATTCAAAGCTAACAAAAATTAAAATGCTTAATTATTAGCATGAATTTCACCATTTATCTTTATACTGGGCAGTGCCAGTTTTAAGTACAAATATAAAAGCACTTAACTCACATGTAGAATCACCAAAATTACATCACACAATTCATATTTTATAACTCCCTTATGCCTATGTATTTCATTCTTATCACAACAGCAGAAACAATGAACAAAATTAATTCAACTGTCTTTATTTCAGTTTTTGATATGCACAGATTCTACCAACATGCCCCACCTTCAGCTTACAGAAGAATAATGATGGACTTAAAAATATATATATAACTGTGAGTTTCCCTATGTTTCCTTTTTCCTTCTATGTCATTATTTTCAGCATAAGTTGTTGACTAATACAAGGAAGTAACACAAGTAAGAAAGAATATGATAAGAATTCCTTGGCTGTTCCTGTTTCATAGAATACCATTACTTCTTTCTATATTTGAAGCAAGTTCTGATTCAAATGGAAAGCATGGCCTTTTGTCTGTCCATGGACCCGCTTATTTAATGTTAGATGCACCATGCTTACCTTGTGCTCACTTTAAGTCTCACTGAGCTCCAAAGAATCGAGGGTCCCCTGGGATTCTGCACTCGTGAGGCAGTGTGTGCAGTATCTGTGAATGGGGTGCATGGAATGTCAAACACATGTTGCATGTGTCTCTCCTGCTTATGCACATGCTCCACTGTCCCATTGGGCTTCACTTATAAAACACAAGTTCAAAGATAAAATGGTTAACAATGTCAAGATGGTGACAGGAGAGCATTAAACCGAGCCCAGGCCCTTATGAGCTGCACACCCGTGGAGCTAGACCTCATGGATTGGTTCATGTGATGCACAACATGAGCTCATGACTTGGAGGTAAAGTCCTCGGAACCAGGCTGATTTGCCAGGTTTCTTTTAAAACAGACTTTTAACCTATCTCCTCACATTCACTTTCAGGTAAAAATGTAATCATCCACTCACACTGGACTTGTTGCAGATAGGCACAAACAGAAGTGTTGGGGCTATGCCAAGTGTACTCCTAGTTCCAGAGTCTCTCTTTAGCAGCTTGCCTTGCTTACTAAGTAGAACATTCCACAGCAGAGTGCAGTAATAAGGAGTGCACACCACACGAAGCGCATGCTGGGTTTCTGTCTCCTAAGCCCTGTTGAATTCTCTTCATGAGCAGGAGCTTGCAAGCCCCAGGTTGTTAAGCACAGTTATGGAAGAAATCTAGAGGTGGAAACCTTGTCAATCACCAGCAATGGGGCTCACTCAGCTGATAATAGAACTACTGCTGCTGCTTAAGAAAGATTACTGTTAGCATTTTGGAAAAGGCAGCAAAGTGACCTTTCTTTCGGAGAGCCAAAGACCTAAAGTGTCTGACAGCTTTGCTGATAGATTTTTTTTCCTCTTCTTCTTTCTCTCCACACCTGGGATTCAAGAGGCATTAAAGCACTTTAAGCCAAAGGAGCTATCATCTCTGTGGAGCTTTTCACATCAGGTTCTACCACTTAGCAATTAATTAGATTATAACTGATTATTATTTACTTTTCTTGTCACTTCATTCTACCAATAGAAGCTTACACTATCCTCCCAAAGAGTATTTGTTTATTAATATGCTCCTCTTCACTTTTGGTGAATGTTAGATTTTAAGGAAACACGATGAATAACATGTAATACCGGTACCAGAGTTAACATCCATGAAAGGAAAGAAAGGCAAAATAACTAAAGAATTATTTTTTGCTTCCTATAAAGATTACACCAGTATGGTGGTTGATTTTTTGTCAACTATACTGAGATATAATGTGCATACAATAAAATTCACCAATTTAAAATACGTAATTTGATGAGTTTTGATAAATGTATAACCCTGCCACAAACATGATACAGAACATTCCTTTCACTCTGGGCCCCTTTTTGGTAAATTCCCTCCCTTCACAACTTGGTCCCTTGCAACAACTCATCTGATTTCTATCTCCGTAGTATTGCCCCTTTAAGAAATTCATATAAATGGAATCATACAGTATGGATTTTTTTATGACTTGCCTCTTTCACCTGGCAAAATGCTTTTGAGCTTGTTGTTTCGTGTCAGTTGTTTCCTTTTTCTTAATGAATAGCATCTATGGTATGGTTATACCACAATTTGTTTATCCATTCACCTGTTGATAGAAATTTGATTTGTTCCCAGTGTGAAACTATTATGAATAAAACTCTTATGAACACTTTTGTGCTAGTTTTTTGAGGGGATGTATGTTTTGATTTCTCGTGGGTAAGAACCTAAAAGTGGAATTGCTGGGTCAGATGGTAAGTGTATGTTTAACCTTCTAAGAAACTGTCCAGCTGTTTTCCAACAGCTGTATCATTTTTCATTCCCACCAGCAGCAGATGAGTTGTTCCATCTCCTCGCCAACACTTGTCATTGTCCGTCTTTTGGATTATAGCCATTCTGGTAGGTTAGCAGATGTCTCTCATTATGGTTTTAATTTGCATTTTCTTACAGACTAAAGATGTTGAGCATCCTTTTATATGCATATTAGCCATCTGTGAAATGTCTGTACAAATACTGGGCTCATTGTTTTTTCAGTGGACTGTCTTCTTCTTATGGACTTGCAAGAATTCTTTATATATTCTGTATTCTCTTATCAGATATATGTTTTACAAATATTTTCTCTCCATTCCTAAGAGTGCCTATAGAGACATTTTGTCTCTATAAGAATGTTTTGAAGAACAAAACTTTATCATTTTGGTAAAACTTAATTTATCATTTTTTTCTTTTCTATTTTTTATGTTCAATTTAAAAAATTTTTGCTTAATACAAGATCATAAATATTTTCTCCTATTTTTTCTAGAAGTTTTATACTCTTGGCTCTTACATTTAGGTCCTTATTCAATTTTGAGTTAATTTTTATAAAAACAAAACTACAAAGTGTGAAGTAGAGTCCATACTTTATATATTTTTTCTTCTTTTGCATATGGATGCCCAGTTGTTTTAGCACTATTTGTTAAAAAAGCTTATCCTTTCCCCATTTAGTTGCCTTTGCACCTGTCAAAAATTATTTGACTGTATATGTGTGAGTCTCTATTTCTGAAATCTCTATTCTGTTCCATTGATCTATGTGTCTATCCTTATGTAAATAGCTTACTATCTTCATTATTGTAGCTATACAGTAAGACTTAAAATCAGGTGTTCAAGTCCTCCAATTTTGTTTTTCTTTTTCAAAATTTTTTTGGCATTTCTTATTCCTTTGCTTTTCTATATAAATTTTGGAATCAACATGTCAATTTCTACCAAAATGATCTGCTTGAATTTTGATTCAAATTACATTTAACTCATAGATCAATTTGAGAAGAATTTACATCTCAATGATATTGAGTCTTCCTATTCATGAGCATGAAATATTTCATTAATGAAATCTTTTTTAAGTCTTCTGAGGAAAGTTTTGAAGGCTTCACTTTACAGATTTTGCACATATTTTGTGAAATTTATCCCTAGGAGATTCATCATTTTGATGCTATTTTAAATGATATGGTTTTGCTATTTGAATTTCTGATTATTTGTTCTTAGCATATAGAAATACAGTGGATTTTTTGTATTGACTTTGCATTTTGTGACATTGGTAAACTCATTTATTATTGTTAGCTGGGGAGTTTTTAGATATTCTACATAGATCATGTTATCTTAAAAAAAGAGATTTACATTTTTCTTACCAATTTGTATCCTTTTTTTTATTCTTGTGTTATTGCACTGTGAAGGACCTCTAGTCCAATGTTGAATAGAAGTAAAAATGGTACATCCTTGAATTGTTCTCAATTTAGGGAGAAAGGATTCAGTCTCTCACCAATAAAAAGCTGTCAGAAATTATTTTTTACATGTTCTATTTCAGATTGACAAAGCTTTCTTACTGTTCTCAGTTTGATGAATTTTAATGATAAAGGGATGCTGAATATTGCCAGATGCTTTCTCTTCATCTATTCAGATGATAATATGCATTTTCTTTTTTAGTCTGTTACATTGACTGCTTTTTTTTTAAATGTTAAAGCCACTTTGCTTCCTGAAATAAATACCATTTGGTAATTATGTATTATACTTTTCTGTAAATTGTTGAATTCAATTTGCTAATATTTTATTAAAGATTTATATATATATATATTCATGAGTTATATTGGTCTGTCATTTTCATTTCTCATATCATGTCTGGTTTTGATATCAGAGTAATTCTGGTGTTAAAAAATTAATTAGAAAATTTTTAATTTTTATTTTCTGAAAGAGTTTAGGAAGAACTGGTATTATTTCACTTATAAAATCTTGATAGAATTTAGCAAGAAAGCCATCTGGGTGAAGTAGTTTCTTTCTGGGAAGGTATTTGACTACACATTCAAATTTTTAAATAGATACAAGACTACATACTTCTTCAGTGAACTCTGGCAATTTGTGTCTTTCAGGGAGTTTGTCCACATTATTAAAGTTGTCATAATTATTGGCATAAAAATGTTCATAATTTTTTTTATGTCTTTTTTATCTCTATGTTATCTATAGTAAACCCCACCCCCATTCCTGATATTGGTAATTTGTTTCCTCTGGTTTTTTTCCTGATGTGTATAACTAGAAGTTTATTATTATTTTCAAAGAACCAACTACTAATTTCATTAATTATCCTTACTTTATTCTGTATTAAATTTAATGAGTACTGTTCTTATCTCTGTTGTTCTTCCTCTACTTACTTTAGGTTTAGTTTTCTCTTCATTTTTAGCTTCTGTAGTGAACATCTAGGTTATATATTTAGGAAATTTTTGTTTAAATAATAAATCAATGATATAAATTTTCCTCCAAGCACTGCTTTAGTGACATCCCACAAATTTTAACATACTGTGTTTATATTTCCAATAAGTTCAAATATCTTCTAATTTTTCTGGTAAGTCTATCTTAGATCCATGGGGTATTTAGAGGTGGATTATTTAATTTCAAGTATTTGGGATTTTCTAGATAGCTCTTATTTTATTTCTAATTTATTTTTGTTTTAACATGAGAATATATTTTGTATGATTTCAATCCATGCCTTTACTGAGTCTTGTTTTATGGTTTAGAGTATTTTAAATTTTGATAAATGTTCCATTTGAAAAGAATATTTATTTTTGTTATTTTTAAGCAGAATGTTATTTAAATGCCAATTAGGTCATGATAGTTGATGGTGTTGTTCAAGTTTTCTCTCTTTATAGATTTTCTTTGTCCTTGTTAACTCAATTACTAAAAGGGACATGTTGAAATCTTCAAGAATAATTGTTCATTTGTCTATCGTTCATTTCAGTTTATTTTTCCTTTCAGTTATCTGAGATTTGTTTCATGTATTTTGAAACTCTGTTACTGGATACAATATGCAATGTCTCTCTTCATCCCTAGTCATTCTTTGCTCTGAAATATGAAACAAACATAGCCAGTCTAACTTTCATTTGACTAGTATTTGCATAGAATATCTTCTACCACTTTTTTTTTTACTTTGATTCTCTCTGGATCTTTTTAAAAATGAGATGTCATTTAGACAGCATATAGAAGAATATTACTTTTATATGGCAATTTCTGTCTTTTATTTGGTGTATCTAGAGAATTTATATGTCATGTGATAGTAATATGGCTGAGATTAATTCCATCATCTTGCTATTATTTTTTCTTTGTTCCATCTATTCTTTGTTATTTTTAAAAGTTTTTCCTGCCTTCTTTGGAATCAACAGTGTAGTTTTTATTTTTCTATTTTACATTTATCATTATCTTCTTAGTTAAACTTCATGTTTTGGTATTTTTAAAATGATTCTCTCAGGTTTACAAAATGTCTATCTTCAAATATTATACCATATCACTTTACAACAGTATATTTATATTACCCCACTTCCTTCCTTTGCAGTATTATGGTCATACATTTTATCACTATGTATCTTACATCCCCTACATTGTTATTATTTCTGCTTTAAACACTAAATTATCTTTTAATAAGCTTTGAAACAATTCAGGTTGAAGGCTTTTATATTTACCCTCTTATTTACTATTTCCAGTGCCCTTCATTCTTTGGTTTAACTCCAAATTTCCACATAGCATCATTTTCCTTCTCTCTGAAAAACTTCCTTCAATGTGTTTTTACTGTGTGTATCTGCTGACAATAGATCCTCCCAGCTATTGTTAGTCTGGAAAAGTCCTTATTTTATTTCATTTTAAAAGCTATGTTTGCTGGGTATAGAAATTCTAGGTCTACATTTTTTTTTCTTTCAGTACTTTAAGCTGCTCCATTATCTTCTGACTTGGATGATTACTTAAAGGAAGTCTGACATCATTGCTCTCATAGATTATCATCTGTATGTAATATTCTTTTTCTCTCTGGCTGCTTTTAAAATTTTCTCTTTATCACTGGTTTACAGAAATTTGAGTATGATGTACCTTAGCATGGCTTACTTCATATGTATTGCTTCAGCAGACTGTGAATCTATAGTTTCAAACAAATATGGAGAAAAAAGTCTTAGCATTATTTTTCCAAATATTTTTTCTGTCCTCTATTTTTTTCTTCATTCTTTCTCATAGTCAAATTCAACATACATTAGGACCCTCCGTATTGTTCTACAATTTATTGATACTTGTGTTTTCTCTTTTTAATCTTTTTTCTTTCTATGCTTCACTTTAGATTTTTTTTCTTTGGTGTTTTCAAGTTTACACTATTCTGCAGTGTGCAATCTACTGTTAATCCCATTTAGTGTATTTTTTCGTTTTGGATCCTGTATTTTTCATCTCTAGAAGTTGGACCTTTTATATACCTTCCATTTCTCTTCTTTTCATTTTGAAGTTTTCTTCTATGTCTGAAATATGGATTATATTTATGATAGATCTTTCTAAGTTCTCATCTGTTAATTCAATATTTCTGTCAATTCTGAGACTTTTTACGCTGCCATTTTCCTGCTTCTTTGAATGTCTAGAAATCTTTCATTGAATGGTTCACATTGTGAATTTTATGTTACTGGCACTAGATTTTGTTGTATTTATTTAAGTCTTGTTGGTTTTTGTTCTCAAATTTTAGTTAAGCTATTTGAAATCATTTCAATCACGAAATCAAATCATGAAATCAAATTTAATCATTTTAAACTTGCTTTTAAGCTTTTTAAAAGTGAGTCCAGAGCAGCTTTTAGTCCAGAGAGAATCTGACTCCACTATTGAGGAGTGAGTCTACATGATGAAATCTATATTAATAAGGTTTTTCTATTCTTGGAATAAAAACTATTTTTAGCCCTGTGTGAGCTCTGGCTTTGTTCCACCAACTTCTTTCTAGTTTTTCTTTCCCCAAACTTGAGTAGTTTCCTCCCATGCATGCACTGATCAATACTCAAAGACTCAAGGGAACCCCTCGGCAGTGCTCTAGGGCTGTTTCACTAGGCATCTATTTTCTGTCTCCAAGTTGTAACCACTCTGTCCTCTGAAAATTCCCAACTCTGACTTTTCAACTCAGCAAAGCAGTTGGACTCTGTTGGGGTTCTGCTTTCTAGCACTATGGACTGAAAACTCACTTCAAGCAGTAAAGTGGGACAATCATAGGGCTCACCTCATTTGTTTTACTCCTCTCAGGTATCACTGATCTGTGTTGCTTGTTTCCCAAACTTTGTAATTTGTTGTTCTATATATTTTTCTTGTTTTCCCTTTGTTTGAGGCAGGATGGTAAATATGGCTATTGTTACTCTTTCATGCCAGAAGTAGAAGTCTCAGTGTGTCTATTTTTAACATAGGGGAAATTGCAACAGCAACTGATAATAATAACTAACTAGAAAACTACACATCTGCATTCAGGTATCTTTAATGCAAGCTCAAGAGTATTAATTCAAGATTCAGTTCATACTGTTTTATGTAAAATTTGATAAAAATACATAGGATTGAGACATCTTAGGCCAAATTTGGCTAAGAGACATTGAAAGAAGGAAGAAATTGAAATTTCCTCTAATGGCTCTTTTGCTTCTATTTGCTAATACTATGATGCCAAACTAAATTATAAATTTTAACAATTTAGTTAAAATCAGCATACTATCCAAGGTGTCACTTCTAATTTTATTTACCATTTCATTTAAAAAAAAAACCACTCATTAAGGTGATAACCTATGTTCAGAACAGTATGTTAGCTGCTGGGAGAACACAAGGAAAAAGTTAAACATAATCTCACCCCCAAGGAACTTAGGGTATAATGTCATTCTAATATAAAACAGAATAAAATAATTTCTATGACTGAAATAGATGGAAATTGCCATGAGCACACTGAAAAAGGAATGATTACTCTGACTTAGAGAAAGAATAGCTAACATTTATTACATATGTTCTGTGGCTAGACATCTGAAGTGCCTCTCATGTATTATTACCTTTAATCCTCAAATATACTCTATGAAGTAGATGCTATTAATATCTCCATTTTACTCATAGAACACTGAGACCACAGAGGGTAAGTTTCCCAAAGTCATAGATTCAATAAACGGTACATTCAGAATTTGAGCTCAGATAAGTTGATTCGAGAGCTTGATACATTAATTATGATAGAAATAACACACAAATGTTACAACTGAGCTGAGCCATGAAAGATGAATTTGGTTTGTGTACATGGAAAACAGAATATTTCAGGCATAGGGAATGTCACGAACAACAACAACTAGAATACCGATGTAGCAAATGTGTGGAATTACACAACTGAAGTTCAAGGAACAGAAATATTGTGGGAGTGATAGTGGAAAGACAGATATCATGATGACTCTCAAATACCACACAAAATAAAATTAATCTTCTTGTCAGTTTGTAATTATGCATTTACTTAGGTATTAATTTTTGTGCTAAAACTAATGACTTTATAAGCTTCAAAAATTTCTAACCACAGCCTGATGCTCAAACAAAAAGAAAAAAGCAACATGTTATGTGAAAATGTTTTAGTATTGCTTGCTCAGGTTATGCTAGTGTAGAAAACTAAAAATCATGACATTTTCCAGTGTCAGGCAACTTCAGTGAGTGCACAACAAAAGACATAGAGATAGTAAAGCTATCCGACTCCACCTAAGGAAGATAATGTACAAAAATCTAGGTAATTATAAACAAAGAAAACTTCCTGAGTCCATTAAAAAATAAATCATAAATAATTTATTATATTTGGAATTGAGTGGTACTTTTTACTTTAAGTAAGTTTGTAGTTTTTACTCTGTAATTTGGATTTTTTTTTTCTTATCTTCCATTTTGGGAAGCATATTGCCTCAGGTTTGTATACTTTTATTCAACAAGAAAAAAAAGATACAGACAATTCTGATACTGAAGTAAGACAAAAGAATTTTATTTCAGAGTGACTCATTTTTCCCATGAAGACGGCTCCTAATAATGATAATAATTAATACTGTTTGAATGGTACTTCATGAGTTAGATTTAAAAGTGCTTATTTCTTATTTAATTCTTAGAAAGAATCTGTAAATCCTATTTCATAGGTCGTAAGAGGGCTGACATGACTTATTTCATTTTTCATAGCTGGCAAATAGCAAGGATGGAACACAAAGATAGAAATTCTGACTTCATATTCTTTTCTCTCTCTCTGTCTCTTTCTCTATGTGTGTGTATATATACACATATACATTATATATCATATCATATCATAATCTTTCTTCACAGCATCTCCAACAAAAGATAATACAGAAATTTTTAAAATAAAACTTTTGGGATAACAAAATCTGGCCAAGGCAGAGAACAGAGAGTTTTAATTTCTGCCAGTTGCCTTGCAATAAGGAGACAGTCAAGCATGTAGTCTGGAAGACAGTCCAAGGCCTGGAAATTGATAGAGAATGTCATTTGGCTGCATATGACATGAACATCATCAAAAGCAACTGATGCAAACATTGGGATGGTGAGGGTGCTAATGGATAAGTTCTTCCTGCACACACTAGATGAAGATGCTATGAAAAGTCAATATATCCCCTGGCTATGACTGAATCCTGCTATTCAAGAAGCATATTGTTTGTTTATTTACTTGTTTACCAGAAAACATTACTTAGTACCTATCATGAGCAAATCTTGGAATAGACATTGGTAAGAAAAAAAAAAGTATAGAAAAAAATTCCCTTTCCACAAGAAAGTTATAAACCAGTAGAGAAGTGAAAATATGTACACAAGAAATTGCCATTCCAGATGACATGTCACCCACATGACAGGAATGGCACAAGATAAACACAGAGGGAAGACTAACCTCTTCTGGCTGACATAATTAGATGAGGCATAACGAAGCTGGCAGCCTTCTGCTATGCTTTAACAGATGGATAAGGCAGAAATGGCAGGGGTAGGTGGAGGGTATGTGCTGGAACAAAGATAAAATATAAAGTGTGGTCCAGGGAGAACGTGGTGATCCTCTTCAACTTAGAAAGCAGAAATCAGACTTCAAGACTCCAACAGTATCTGAAACTTTTTGGGATAAGTATCAGAGAGGCGAGAACTACACAGAGGCAGGCTTCACATGTCTGTAAGTCCTTGGGCCAAGGAGTGTGCTGTATATTTGAAAAAACTGACTCAGTGAAGCCTAGAAGAGGAAAGATGCTACAAGATTGAGGAAAAAAAGTAGAAATACTAGCGGTTGCACTGTGCAGGATGATAACAGAGTTCTGCCACAGCAAGAGTATAAAACTCCAAAAAGCCCATGTCTTGGGGAATAGGGACAGAGTCTAAAATGGGCTACTTTGGATCCATCTCAATAAAACCTAAACCTCAATATAATCAGATATAGCTACCAAGATATGAAATGCTTTCCAGAACATTATTTAACAATCATCTATAATGTCCAGCAAATAATCAAAAATTACAAGACATGAGAAAAATGTAAAAATATAACCCATAATCAAGAAACAAAGCATTTGCTGAAAACAGATTCTGAATTATTATATTTATATTCATGGACATAAAGAAAAGATGGACATAATGAGTAAACTGATGGAGAATTTCGGCACAAAAATGGAAATTATTCAAAATTAAAATTCTAGATATGAAAAAAATTATATTTGAAAAAATTTTTTGAAGTACTAAACAACTATTGGAGACAAAAGAGAGATCCAACTTAATTAAGGAGAGATTCATAGAAATTATCCAATCAGAAAAAAATGATAAATAAAAGATAGAAAAAATATAAAGAGAGCATCAGTAACTTGTAGTACATTTAAAGTAATAATGTATGTTTAAATAGAGCTTCAAGCTCCAGCAGAAGAAGAGAAATAATAGTTGGGAAAATTTTTTCAAGAAATAATTATTGAAATTTTCCAACATTTAGCCAATTCATCAGCCTATGGATCCAAAAAATTCAGCAAATTCTAATTGGGTTAAATACAAAGAAAACCACACTTGGTACACTGTGATGATTTGCTAGAAAAACTCATAAGACTTAAAAAACTGTTCTGCTTACATTATGGTTTATTACAGAGAAAAGATACATATTAAAATCAGCAAAGGGAAGAAGCACATTGGGAAAAGTCTAGAAGAAGCACAGCATAGGCTTCCTTGTGTCCTCCCCCAATGGAGTCACACACTTACTCTCCCTCCCCAGCCATAATGTGTGACAACGCATGCAAAGCGTTGCCAGCCGGGGAAACCTGTCAAGACTTGGTGTCTAGTATTTTTATGAGGAGTCAGTCATGTAGGAAAGTAGCACCTACATGACTGACTTCAGTTACTCAGACTCTAGGCCCCAGACCAAAAACAGGCATTCACCACAAATCACATTGTTAGCATAAATTATTTGATCAAAGTATACCTCATGGCCCATTTCTTAATCGGATCTATTCTTGGAGTCAGGGCAGTCATAATGCATCGTTGTAAGTTGCACATGTCCCCAGAGGACTTTTATAAATTTGGGTGCATAAGATCTCCATGAGTGTGCCCCATGAGCCTCAGGAACTAGGATGAAGGAACATTGACCCATAGCTACTTCAGCCTTTACATGTGATAAAAGAGTCAAGAGGCCCTTGTGTCAGGGTACAAGCTTTTCTGAATGCTGGGTCCTAACATTATCCACCATTTGTTGAGTCATCCTAACCCACTTCACTAAAATCTCATCTTTCCAGGCTGACTCCCATCCCTTGCCTTCCTCCTAGAAGAGAATTTACTCTAATCTGTTGATTCTTGTTTATGAATCTTCTTCCTCTAAAAGGTGATTGCTCATTAAAAGTGAATCCATCCAGCTTGTCTCACAAAATCTCACCTATCTTCCTAGAGTCTTTTTCTTATGTTGTTCAGTTAGGATACATATTGTACCCAACATATGTTGGATTCTTCATACTAGGGTTAGATGAGTGGTGGTCACACCTGGATATAATTTTGTCTGAATATGCCAATAAGGTTGGCATAACCTTCCTTGTCTCAGTATAGGGGTGTTTCCCTGGGGAATTAAGACTCAAAATGTAAAGCCTATTACTTCATTCTCTTCATAAATCCATCACCTTCTCTTATTCTGTTTAATAGTTTTCCTCCCACAAAAACAAGGGTGATATGTATTTCTACATAGCACACTGTAGCCCATTGAACATGCAGTTGCTATATTTTGTCTAACAATGGACCTTTCTAAGCATTTGGTTATCAAGGTTTATAACTAAATCGCATTCAGTCTGCTGGAAGTTGTATATCACATGGCTTAATGATCTGGTATGGAGTAGTTGCTAATAATTTCTTCCTAAATGGTATCCTTTGTAACTGGAAAAGTAGGAGTCAAGGATATTGACAGATTATTAAATTTGCACTTAGCTATCAGAAATTGGCCTACTTCATCATCATATCATACAACCAAAAAGACTCTCAGAGCAATGCCATTCAGGTTTGCAGGCTTCCATTCCATCTTGTCAATGTCCAAAATCAGGGGTAGTCTTGAGAACTATATAAATCCAGCATTTTGAGTGTCTGGCATAATTATGCTAAGAGACATTCTTTTGCCTTGAGCCTCTCTCAAGTTACCAATATAATATTGGAGTCCCTCAAGCATAATCCATTTATTCATTCCTCTGCCTCAGCTACTGTTTTTCTTCTCTCAGTTTGTCATAGATGTTAACCCAAACATTTCCACAATTGGAAGGGACATTAGGTTTAGACACTTTGCTGGTCCAAATTGTGATACCAGTCTAGCAAGTGTCTCCTCTCAGTCCATTCCCATTCACAGGGTGCCATTACATAGGTACAGAACTAGTGGACTATCTTGACCACTAGGAAATACAGTTGCATTCACTGTCAACCCCAGTTTTCCCAGATGGGGTGAAGGCACAGTCCATTTCATCAGACCCTTAGGAATTCTACCAGATACTGTTAAAGATGTAGTTACAGTTTCTTGCTTAAGGATTATCCCTGTTTCTGACTTTCACAGTTGCTGCCCTGGTCCTATAACCACTGTAGCAGGTAGGAAGAAAGAAAGTCAAGGGCATGTATTGTCATGCCAGCATCCCCCACCACCATTTATTTTTCAGATTTCCTACAAAAGTGGAGAAATTTATCTAGCATGGACCCTTCTCTGGCTCCTCTCATGTTGAGTGTGAACATACAATTGATAAGTTTTGTAAGCCAGACTTTCATGCTTTTATCTCCTCCTATGTTAGACCAAAAAAAAGTTTCAATTGTCTTTTCCAATTTTCCATCAAATCACTACCCTGAGAAGGACATACAATATGATATACCCATTTGATGTGATATCTCTTTGGCCATAAGTATACGCTATGGGTTATAAAGTGTGTCCCTTGGTCTGAAGTAATATACCTCAGCAATCCAAATTGCTACAGTATCTTTTGTGCCTGTTCTTTTATGGTGTTTTGAGTATTTACATCTACCACCCAGTCCAGAGTAAATGTCTATTCCTTTTAGAACCCCTTATATACTCTTGGATGTTTGGTAGTGGTCCAATGTCATCTACTTGCCTGCTATATGCAAGACCTTCCCCCTAGGAATCTGCTCTATAGCCACCTGTAGTCTCTGTCTCCCTTCTTGGCAGATAGGACAGCTCAGAGAGGCATTTTGTGCCTAGGCAATGCAAGAGGAATATGCCAACGATCAGTCCATCTCTGCATTTCTGCAGCTCCCTCATGTCCACTCATCCCATGGACCGAGGTAGCCACCTCAAGAAAGGGCACCAGGATGTCTACTTGCAGATTCTAATCATCTTCTAATCCTGCAAAGGAGGACTGATGGGCATTGACATGTCCTACTTTAATTTACTGCTTAAATTCCCCTAGTGATTTCTATAGAGCCATGCCCCATATGGCATCTGTTTAATTGTCCAGTTTTTCCCATGTTTCCATGAGTCAGGGACATTCTAGCAGAATTTCCAAGGATTCTGATACAAAATAAACAGAAATGTGGGCAATTATAATGCAAAGCTCTGAATAGTTAGTTTACCAACAGCCCTAAAGTAAAACTTTCAATACTGGATCATGCGCTATTTTTTGTGGATAAGCCTTCGGGCAAACAATGCAGCCTGACACCTGGTAACTGAAAACAGGGCATTTCTCTTCACACTGAGTGTTTAGCTGACTGTATGGCAAAGGCAGCGTTTGACAAAGTGCCCAAGCTGCAGCTAACACACACATTCTTCTTAATAGTAATTACAGAATCTTTCATTAATCAAACTCAAGCACAAAAAGATAGTCTAACCTCAATTATCTGGAACACAACTAAACTATAGTCATAATGAGTCATATCTTCTCATAAAACACATATTCTAAAAACCAAAGTTTTCAAAATTTTGAGAGAACTCTTCATGTATTTTTTCAGAGAGGGAAAATTACTTTTATTTGACACAAAATTCGAACACAGCCCATGGCACAGTAAACACAATAAATTACGGGGAATGGGACCAATAATAGCTAATACTTACTGGAGAAAAATGGTAGTTTAGAACCTGAGCAAAAAAGTCAGAAAAATAATTGTAAAAAATAAAAATTTAAGAATTTAAAAAAAACCCCAAAATATGGTAATGTTTACTGAGAGAATAAAACACTTTGGACTTAAAGAAAATGCTGAAATACACAAAGGGGTAAAAATTGTGGTTTAATATCTCAATTCAAGAAATTAAGACCGGCCGGGTGTGGTGGCTCACGCCTGTAATCCTAGCACTCTGGAAGGCCAAGGTGGGTGGATGGCTCGAGGTCAGGAGTTCGAGACCAGCCTGAGCAAGAGCAAGACCCCGTCTCTACTAAAAATAGAAAGAAATTATCTGGCCAACTAAAAATCTATATAGAAAAAATTAGCCGGGCATGGTGGCGCATGCCTGTAGTCCCAGCTACTCGGGAGGCTGAAGCAGTAGGATCGCTCAAGCCGAGGAGTCTGAGGTTGCTGTGAGCTAGGCTGACGCCACGGCACTCACTCTAGCCTGGGCAACAAAGCAAGACTGTCTCAAAAAAAAAAAAAAAGAAAGAAAGAAATTAAGACCAAGTGTAATGCATTTTAGAAAATAAATAATTTGTATGCTAAATTTTGGCATCTAAATGTATAAGCTTCCGTTACTTAGAGAATGAAATCATGTGCATTATACCACAGCCAGAGGATCGTGTGCTACTTTTTTATTAAATATATGTCTATTTAGCTCACACACAACATATGTATGCATTCACACACTCCACACACTCTGAAAAATTGACTACCAAGCCATGATAAGAAAACTCATTCTCAAGTTGTAAATATCAATTATTTTCTTGATCATGGAAAATGATTTTTTCTCCTTCAGAAAACCATGTGAAGGCCAGGCGCGGTGGCTCACGCCTGTAATCCTAGCACTCTGGGAGGCCAAGGCGGGTGGATTGCTCGAGGTCAGGAGTTCGAGACTAGCCTGAGCAAGAGCAAGACCCCGTCTCTACTAAAAATAGAAAGAAATTATCTGGCCAACTAAAACATATATAGAAAAAATTAGCCAGACATGGTGGCGCATGCCTGTAGTCCCAGCTACTCGGGAGGCTGAGGCAGTAGGATGCTTAAGCCCAGGAGTTTGAGGTTGCTGTGAGCTAGGCTGACGCCACGGCACTCACTCTAGCCAGGGCAACAAAGTGACACTCTGTCTCAAAAACTAAAAAACAAAAAATAAAGAAAACCATGTGAAACACACCTTTGCATCTTATATTCTGGAAAATAGGGCAAATATCTTGCAATTAAAGAAGAATAAGATATTGAATTTTTAAAGGAATTGATCATTTTTGACACTAAGAAACCTAGTGACCATTTTCAGTTTAAATGGCAGAGCAAAAATGTAATAGGCAACTCCAGCCATTAGAGAAATATTAATAATTAATAGTGTATAAATCTGTAACAGCTCTTTTGCTATGACACATGTGGGTACACACAGTAGTTTATTTTTGAAAGATCACCAACTGCTTATAACTAGGCTGTCAAAAATCATCACAACAGGAGTTCCTAATCATCTCCCAGAAAGGAATCAACTCCCTGCGATTACAACCGTTTCATAAACAGCTTGTTTGCCTGAAAATATCAGTTTCACACAAACTTCTACTGAATGACTGTTGCTTTGCAGTTCCAAAGCTAGCTGCAGAGGCTAAATTCAGAGATTTTCTTCCAAGTGCCAAATGCCCTGTTTCTGCTTGACAGATTTTTTTTCCTTAGAACATAAAATAAAATTAAATATACCACTAACAAATTTATTAACAATTCAAAAAAGAAAATTTGTAAGACTACAGCTCAAGTTGTCAGTGATGTGACTAAAGGAATGATCACATAATAACTGTATATATATATGGTTTTGGTCCAAAATATTTATGATGTGTTTGTTAAGGTACCTATCCAAGGTCTCTAATGGCATGAAGCCAATGAGACAGATTGTTACTGTGGAAGGTCAGAGTCATCCCATCCAAGCAGCTCATTTTGCAGATGAGCAAACAGAGGTACAAAACTTAGCCAAACCAGTGTGAGAATAAAGACACCCTCAGGTCCAGGTAATTTCTGCTACATTATTCTATCACTCTGAAGCCAGGATCAATATGTATTACAAATCAGGTGGCTCAAAATTAAATGCCTTAAAGCAGTGGCCCCCGACCTTTTTGGCACGAGGGACCAGTTTCATGGAAGACAATGTTTCCATGGATGGGGGGGGCAGGGCAGACCTCAGGCTATAATGCGAGTGATGGGGAGCAGCTGTAAATACAGATGACGCTTTGCTTGCTGGCCCGCTGCTCACCTCCTGCTATGAGGCCTGGTTCCTAAGTTTCATGGAAGACAATTTTTCCACGGACAGCGGATAGGGTTTGGGGGGAATGGGGAGGCAGAGCTCAGGTGATGATGCATGATCCAGTTCTTAACAAGCTGAAGACTGGTACCCAGCCTGGACTACAGCCTTAAAGGACCCTGATGAGTAGTACAAATGAGTGTAGTGGACCACACAAGTTCAGTGCTAAATAGAGGTAGAGATCACTAGAGAGTAATGGTGACAGTAAACTGAAGAGAGCACGCCTTGGTTAAGAGGCAGCCCAGCTGTGACTCGGCTCCATCCAGTTGTTACCAGGAGGGAATGAGAGCCCACCAGATCTTCCAGTTTTTTGGCAGAGTATGAAAATATAAATTTCTTTCTAATATCTCCAGATTTTTAAACATTGGTGCGTTAGTCCACTTTGCATTGCTATAAAGGAAATACCTGAAGCTGGGTAATTTATTTCAAAAAGAGGCTTATTTGGCTCATGGTTCTGCAGACTGTCCAAGAAGCATGGCACCAGCATCTGCTTCCAGTGAGAGCCTCAAGAAGCTTCCAGTTAAGGCAGAGGGGGAAGGGGGAAGCAGGTGTGTCACATGGTGAGTGAGGAGCCAGAGAGAGAGGAAGGGGTGCCAGCCTCTTTTAAACAACCAGCTCTTGCATAAACTAATAAAGTGAGAACTCACTCATTATGTCAGGGAGGGCATCAAGCCATTCAGGAAGAATCTGTCTCCATGACCCAAATGCCTCCCACAAGGCCCCACCTCCAACATTGAGGATCAAATGTCAACATAAGATTTGGAGGGAACAAACATCCAAACTATATCAATTGGCAATTATTTTAACATAGAATGACTGCAGGAAGACAGCAGGGTAGAAAGCATCAGGAATCTGTCTCCCCACATAGATGGCAATTACACTGGTAGAATCTGTCTGATGTAACTATTTTGGAACACTGGTATGCATCTATTGAAGGTTTTCAGCTTCCAGGGGAGGCTTGGGCAGTATATCGTGGCTTAAATTTGGTCAATTTCCGCTCTTATGTCAACTGGAAATACCCACTCCCTATTCGCCAATACCCCTGGCAGGGAGCCTTACACATTTTCCTGGAGCAGCTTGCATGCAGCTTGTGAGAGCCAGGGTGTACAGTAAGTCCCTATCCTCTAAATATTGCCAATGTGTTTTCTATTCATTGAGTGCTATTTCTGACCGTGGAGGTACAGACAAATGGGTGGGCAGCCATTGTTGCATACACACCTCCATTGCTGCAACCATCTCTCCTTCTGCCTGAAACAACTTTGGGGGAATTTAAAGTGTCAGTGCTCCCCTTCCTTTTTTTCTTTTTACCCTTTTGGAAGCCATACATTAAAGACTAAGACATACAAAATGAAAGGGAAATATAGTCAATTATAAAAGCTAATGTTATTGTAAAAATAGTTTGTAACGCCACAATACTTTCAGGTTGATAGTCACCATCATGAAAACACACAAAAGTATAAAACTCACTGGTAAAATAATCAAACAAAGGAGGAAGAGAAAGGAATCAAATGGCACCATTACAGAATTCCATCACACCCCAAACAGAAAAAAAAGAAACAATGAATTCATAAAGCAACTAGAAAGCAATTAACAATATGACAGGAACAAAACCTCACATATCAATGTTAACTTGAATGTAAATGGATTAAATACTGCACTTAAAAGATATAGACTGGCTGAATGGATCTAAAAAAACCATAATACAATTATATCTAGCTTAAAAGAAATTCAACTTACCTCTAAAGACACATATAAACTGAAAGTAGAAGGGTGGAAAAAAATTTCTTGCTAACAAAAACCATAAGCAAACAAGAATAGCTATACTGATATTCAATAAAACAAACATTAAATCAAAAACAGTAAAAAAAGACAAAGAAAGTTATATAAAGACAAATGGATCAATTTAGCAAGAGGATATAACAAATCTAAATATATATGCACCAACACTAGAACACCCAGATTCATAAAAACAGATATTACCAGATCTAAAGAGATAGAGCAGAGAGCAATACAGTAATAGTGGGGCACTTCAACAGCCCACTATCAGCATTAGACAGATTATCTAGAGAGAAAATCAACAAAGAAACATTAGATATAAATGTTACTTAACAGACATTTACAGAACACTCTACTCAACAACTACAGAATACATATTTTTTTCATTAGCACACGGAACACTCTCCAAGATAGACCAAATGTTAACCCAAAAGACAAGTCTCAGAAAATTTTTAAAAGTTGAAATCATATCAAGTATTTTCTCAGACCACAATGGAATAAAACTAGAAATGAACACCAAGAGGATCTTTGGAAACTATACAAATAGTTTGTGGAATGGACTCCTTGAACATTTCTTTTAGGGCTAGTCTAGTGGTGATGAATTCCCTCAACATTTGCATGTCTGGAAAAGACTTTATGAAGTTTAATCTTGCTGGATATAAAATTCTTGGCAAACAGCTTTTCGGGGTTGTTTTGTTTGTTTTTTACTTCTTTCAGCACTTTGGGTATATTATCCCATTCTCTTCTGGCCTGTGAGATTTCTCTGAGAAGTCCACTTTAAGACTGTTAGAGTTTCCTTTATAGCTGAACAGATTCTTTTCTCTTGCTGATTTTAGAATTTGTTCTTTCATTTTGACTTTAGACAGTCTGATTATAATATGCCATGGTGAACTCCTTTTTGCATTTCATTTACTTAAGGATTGCTGACCTCCTGCATCTTGATATCTAAATCTCTTGCTAAACTTGGGAAGTTTTCATCTATTGTTTTGTTAAACAGTTTTCCTAAG
This sequence comes from Lemur catta, assembly GCF_020740605.2. Lineage (NCBI taxonomy): Eukaryota > Metazoa > Chordata > Mammalia > Primates > Lemuridae > Lemur > Lemur catta. The sequence continues at coordinate 75,588,174 of NC_059137.1, forward strand.
CCTTTTAATCTCTCTTTTCCCTCAGGAATACCAATAATTCATAAGTTTGGTCACTTTTTGTAGTCCCAAATGTCTTGAAGGCTTTGTTCATTTTTTTTTAATTCTTTTTTCTTTATTTTTATCTGACTGGATTATTTCAAAACACTTGTCTTTAAGTTAGAATATTCTTTCTTCTGCTTGACCTAGTTTATTGTTGAAACTTTGGAATGTATTTTGTATTTCCTTTAATGAAATTCTCAGTTGTAGAATTTTTGTTTGATTTTCTAAGATATCTATTTCTCATTCATATCCTGAATTGTTTTTCTGATTTCTTTGTATTGGTTTTCATATGTCTCTTGTATATCACCGAGCTTTTTAAAATCAATATTTTTTAATTCTTTACCTGGGATTTCAAGGGTTTCTTTTTCTTTAGGACCTATTGCCAAACAATTGTTGTGTTCCTTTGAAAGTGGTATGTTACCTTGCTTTTTCATATTTCCTGTGTTTTTACATCAATTTCTGCACATCTAGCATAACAGTCACTTCTTATTTTTGAACTTAGTTTGTTGAGTGTGTACTTTATTCTTAAAGATTTGATTATCATATTGGTTGGGTATGGCCCTTTGGAACTGCTTCTGGTTACATGCAATAATGAAGACTCTGTATGATTTATTTGGCTATAAATAGTGTTAGCAGTATCTGTGATTCCCTCAATGTGTTAGGATGCAGTTTTGGGGTTTTTTTGGGGGGTGGGGGCTGTGGTGAAGTTTTAGTGGGGACTAGAATGCCAAGTGGGCCCATATTCAGGTTTCAGTGGTAGTTGTGGTGAGCTAAGCATGCCTATCCTTGTGATATGGGGCAGTGTATGCTGACACTTGTGTTCATGGTTCCAGGCAGGCCATTTGCTGGGCCTCTGGCTGGCTTCTTACATGCTGGTTGTAGTAGTGGTGTAACAATGTTTTTTGCAGAAATAGAAAAATCCATCCTAAAATTCACATGGAATCTCAAGGAACCCCAAATAGCCAAAATAATTCTGAAAAGAAGAACAAAATGGAAAGATTCACACTTCCTGATTTTAAAACATGCTCAAAGCTATGATAATCAAACAGTGTAACAAGGGCATAAAGACAGACATACAGACTAATGGGGTAGAATAGAGATCCCAGAAATAAACCCTCACTTATACAGTCAAATGATTTTCAACAAGGGTGCCCAGACTATTTGATGGGAAAAGGACAGTCTTTTCAAAAATAGTTCTGAGAAAATTAGATATCCACATGCAAAAATTGAAGTTAACAGTCCTTACCTAACACCACATACAAAAATTAACTCAAAATGGATTAAAGACCTAAATGTAGGAACTAACACTACAAAACTCTTAGAAGCAAACATAGGATAAAACTTTTACATTGGATTTAGCAATGATTTCTTGGATAAACACTAAAGGTACATGTAATAAAAGAAAAAAAATATACAAATTGGACTTCATGAAAATTAAAATATTTTGTGCATCAAAGGATACTATCAACAGAATGAAAAGGCAGTCACAGAATTGGAACAGATATTTGCAAATCACATATGTGATAAGAAATTAATATACAGAATATGTGACAAAGCCCTTCAGCTCAATAGCAACAACAACAACAACAAAAAAAACCAATTGAAGAAAGGGCAAAGGACTTGAATAGGCATTTCTCCAAAGAAGATATATGAATGGACAATAAGCCCATGAAAAGATGCTCAATATCATTAATCATTAGGGAAGCGCAAATCAAGATCTCAATGAAATTCTACCTCACACCCATTAGTATGGCTAGTATATTAAAAAAAACAGTAAATAACAAGTATTGGCAAGTATGTGGTCAAATTGGAGCCCTTGGGCACTATTTTTGGCTGTGTAAAATGGTACAGCTACTACAGAAAGCAATATGGCAGTTCCTCCAGTAGTATAAGTAGGTTTGCCATATGATCCAGCAACTCTACTTCTGAATATATACCCCAAATTATTGAAAGCAGAGCTGAAAGAGATATTTGTGCACCCATGTTCATGGCAGCTTTATTCACAATACCTAAAATGTGGAACCCAAAAGTGTTTGTCAAAAAATTAATGGCTAAGCAAACTATGGTATATACATACTATGGAATATTATTCAGCCCTTAAAAAGGAAGGAAATTCTATCATATCATGGATGAACTTTGAGGACATTGTGCTCATTGAAATAAGCCAGTCACAAAAAGCTAAATATTGTATGATTCCACTTATATGAGGTCCCGAGAGTAGGCAAAATCATAGAGCCAAAGAATGGTGGTTGCCAGGGGAGAGGAAGTAATGGGAAGATATTGTATAATGGCTATAGTTTCAGTTTTGCAAGATGAAAAGACTTCTGGAGGTGGGTGCTGGTGATGGTTGTACAACAATATGAATATACTTAATACCACTGAACTATACACTTAAAAATAGATAAAATGGTAAATGTTATGTGATATGTATTTTACCAAAATAAAAAATACTTGGAAAAAAATGCAAACCTTGCTGTCCAAAGATATTTGTAACCCAAGTTAGCCAGAAGCATAGGAATTTATGATCTTTGATTTAAATAATTATCTGCTGTAATTAGACTCCAGCTGCTCCCTCTTCCTCCCTCTTAGTTCTGCCAAATGTTTCATCTCTCACCTCTCCATCTTTTGCATAAAGTTCTCCTGGTTATGTGTGAGAAAGTGGTTTATGCACATAATGAAACATGTCTTCATAAATTCATCCCTCCTTTGTATAACACAAACAGATTCAATGTCATCTTCTCAGAAGGATGGAAGTTTATGTGTAGGCCCCCAGAGTACCCCTCGAAGGCTGGCAATACAAGAAAAGGCTGTCTCAGTCCATCTGTGAGGCCCAAAATAATGCATAAAATAGACTGTGCATGGTAAATTGAAGTATTTATTACCACACAGGCAAAATGTACAAGCCAAAGAAAATCAAGTCACATTTCAGCCTTGTTCTTTGGAATTTCTTGGCCTCTATATCTATTTCTTGATGAGCAAATGTTAATACAGAGTCATAGTGCCTGCCCAGTACAGGTAAGATTTCAACACAGTAAAAGTTTCAGGTTCAATTCCTATTCTTTCTGATGAACTTAGAGGTTAGTTCATTTTTCCATCTGGATTGAAAATAAGGTGAATGTTGATCTTTATTATGAGTTTCTCAACACATTGCATTCTGGGACCTCCACAAGCAAACACAAGGAAGTTATTAATAGAGTATATTAATGGAAAACAGAAAACATTATGTAGAAAAAAGAAAAGATAAAAACAAGTTTATAATACTTTATAATATTTTTGATTTATGCCCACTTCTGACTGTAAGGTGAAATTATTACAAAGCAATAGCTCTGCTATCTTCGAAGGTACATCACACTAAACTGAACAGTAATTCACAGAATTCACAAGTAGATAGTAAAATAGAAAAATGAGGCAACCTTATCTTTAATAAGAGACATACAAAATAATATATCACATTTCACCTTTCAAATTTATTTAAAAAAGGTTTTTATGATGATAATTAAAAATTCTAGCAAGAATACAGAGAAATGTGTACAGGTACAGTATTTCTAATCCAAAAATTTGAAATTCAAAATACTCCAAAATCTAAAATTTTTTGAATGCTAACATGATGCCCAAGTGGGAAATTCTACATCTGACTTCATGTGATGGGTCACAGTCAAAACACAGGCACACAGCACACAGTTTATTCAGTGTCATCAAGGGAAAAAAGACCCTCTCAGGCCCCTCAGTTGTAATATGCCTTTTCCACACACATCCAGATTCCCCAGCACACGCACACTCATAAAATGTAATAAAATGGCACATGTGCAGGCTGGATGCTCCAATGGCAGGATCCCCACAATGCCCCACTTGGGGCCAAGACCTACATACACTAGTCACTGTTGTTTTTCCCTTATTCTCTGCTCTGTGGTATAAAGACATTGTTGAAAACATCAAAAAGGTCTGCAGATACCCCATGAGTAACAGTGATTTAAAAAAAAAAAAGAAGAAGACATTGATGTTTACCTACAGCACAGAAAGTCAAGCTGTTGGAGAAACTGGACAGTGATGTAAGCATGAAAAGTCTTACAAAAGAGTATGTTGTTGGAATGACCACCGTATGACCCACAGAAACACAAGGATAAACTGTTTAAATTCTGTGCTGAAAGTGGTAGACAGAAGTTAAGGAAACATAGAAAAACACTGCATGAAGATCTTGATTGTGTATTAAAGAGTAGATCCGTCAGCACTTCAGTGAACACGTGCCATGTAATGGCATGCTGAGCATGAAACAAGCAAAGATCTATCACAATGAACTGAATAGTGAAAGGAACGTGAATATTCAACAGGCTGGTTGCAGAAATTTAAGAAAAGACATGGCATTAAATTTTTAAATATTTGTGGTGATAAAGCATCTGCTGATCACGAAGCAGTGGAGAAATTCATTGATTAGTTTGCCAAGGTCATCGCTGATGAAAATGTGATGCCAGAACAAGTTTATAATGCTGATGAAACATCACTGTCTTGGCATTTTTACTGCCAGAAAAACACTGTCTACAGCTGGTAAGACAGTCCCTACAGGAATTAAGGATGCCAAGGACAGAAAAACTGTGCTGGGATGTGCTAATGCGGCAGGCATGCAAAAACGTAAACCAGCTGTGATAGGCAAAAGCTTACATCCTTGCTGTTTTCAAGGAGTGAAGCTTTTACTCGTCCATTATTATGCTTACAAAAAGACACGGATCACCGCGGAAATATTTTCTGATTGGTTTCACAAATATTTTGTACGAGTGGCTCGGGCTTACTGCAGGGAAGCTGGACCGCATGATGACTGCAAGATTTTGTTACTCCTTGACAACTGTTCTACTCAACCTCTAGCTGAAAATCTCACCAAAAATAACATTTATGCCATTTACTTTCCCCCAAATGTGACTCCATTAATTTAGCCACGTGAACACGGTCTTCTTATATCAATAAAGAGTAAATATAAAAACACTTTCCAGAACAGCATGCTAGCAGAAGTGAACAGAGGTGTGGATGCGGGTTTTCAAAAGAAGTTTAGCATGAAGGATGCTACTCCCAGCTACTTGGGAGGCTGAGGTAGAAAGATTGCCTGAGCCCAGAAGTTTTAGATTACAGTGAGCTATAATCACACCACTGTACTGCAGCCTGGGTGACAGAGAAAGACCCTGTTTCTAAAAAATAAATAAGCAAATAAATAATAAAAAATAAAATAATGGGGCTCCAGTTGTTCATTCATTGACTGATGGTGAAATAGCTGGAGTGGTTCTGAATCAAGGTGATCGGTGATCGTGATGACGGTGGCGATGAAGTTGACATTAACACTGCAGAATTAATGCTTATAGATGACGTGGTGAAAATGTATGATGGTGTCATTGAAGGATTAGAGCAGGGTGCATTCATAACAGAACAATAAAGCATGTCAGTTTACAAAATCAAAGGGATGCTTCTCAGACAAAAACTGTGGTTAACGAGGCAGATGACTCTGGAGGAAACATTTTTAAAAACCATCCAGCAGAATGCCTGCCCATCCCTAGAGCACCCATTTTCTGGTCCCTCGACTGCTTCTGATGTTTCTTCTCATCTAGAAAAATAAAATACAGTGCACAGTAACCTTGTAATCAAAACACAGCCTCACACGTGGGGATGGAAAGCCTGCTGTTTGTTGTTGCTGTTGCAGCTGACGCAGGTATTCTGGTGATGCTACTGTGCTGCTCCGTTACACAGAACACATTGTGTTTCACTGCATTAATGATATGTTACATTTTTTACTGTTAAATATTTATGTGTGAATTTAAGTGTAAGAAAATGATTGCTTATTGGTAGCATATAAATTCAGAGTCAGGAATGATGGTGATGCGACACCAAACAACCACAGATTGTCCACATGGGTGACTGAGATAATGACACCATTGCTTTCTGATGGTTCAATCAATGTATGGCAAATTTTGTTTTATGTACAAAATTATTTAAAATATTATATAAAATTACCTTCAGGCTATGTGTATAAGGTGCCTATGAAACGTGAATTTTGTATTTAGACTTGGGTCTCATCCTTAAAATATCCCATATATGCAATAATCCAAACTTCAGAAATATCTGAAATACAAAACACTTCTGGCCCCAAGCATTTCAGATAAGGGATATTCAACCTGTATGCCCACGTACTACTAGTGAAGAGGGCAATTTACATGCCTGAGAGAAGGGCTATTTGATGGTAGACTCAAAGAGGCTTAGAAATACTCTACTCTTTGATCCACTAGATTTACTTGTAGAAATTTAACCTAAGAGATATGCCCAAAGATTGATTTAAATGAAGAAAAAAATGCAGGATGCAGGGGATTTGAAGAACAGAAAACAGAGTAAACTTCTATGTGATGGGAGCTATGGAAAACATCAAATGCATCAAAATCTTTCAGTTATGCCTAGGTAAATGTTTGAATACAGATTGCCTTATGTCTCTACTTAATTTCAGAGAGGTTAGTGTGATCTGATATGCTATTTTCTTTAATGATGGTTCTGAAATGGAATCACCTGTTATAGTGGCTGCTACTTGCTCATCCAAACACTTCTGAGATTTGGACAACAGAAATTTGTTTATTTTGATCTTGATTTAGGTAGAATGAGAGCATTATTTGGGGGAAAATGTACATAAATTAAAATCAAATGAAAATATAGCATTACTATGTCTTATATTTGTGGTTATTTGGGAAAAAAAAATTCATCAGTTGATGAGGCTGTTACAAAATGATGCTCTGGGGGGGGGGAAAGGGCTACAGCATTGTTATGGGCTAAACTGTGTCCCCTCAAAATTCATATCTTGAAGCCCTAACCCTCAGTGCTTCAGAATGTGACTGTATTTGGAGACACAGCCTTTGAAAAGATGATTAAGTTAAAACAAGGCCACTAGGGTGGGTGTTAATCCAATCTGACTAATGTCCTTGTAAGAAGAGGAGATTAGGACACACAGATGGACACCAGGGTGGGTGCACAGAAGACAGTGTGAGGACACTGCAAGAAAGTGGCCATCTGCAAGCCAGGTAAAGAGGCATCAGAGGAAACCACCCCTACTGGAATGTTGATCATGAATTTCTAGCCTCCAGAACTGCGAGAAAATAAATTTCTGATGTTTAAGCCACCCAGTCTGTGGTATTTTGTTATGGCGCCCTTAGCAAACTAATGTAAGCATAAATCAGTTGTATCCACAGTCCAGGGGAGATTGAATCACTGAAAATATGTAAGTATAATTTTTAAAGTTGCAAAGCACCTTATAACGATAATTCTCAAGCTATCCACAGTGAAGGGCCACTTTTTAAAATTTCAAATCTCTTGCAGACCAATACTTTTGGAAATACAAAATCACATGCTTGGGCATTGTAGCAATGTCAGATGGCTATAAAAGTTTCTAAACGTGCTCAAAGTCTGCATTTATCTTGTCAAGGCCCATAACAAGCAGTACATGGACCTACTGGTCCATGGGCCACACTTTGAGCAAAACTGCCTGAAGTTCACTTTGTCAAACCCCTCACTTGGCAGCTAAGAAAACTATTAATAAGATCATGAGAGTTCAACACTTACTCGATATCACAAAACATGTTAGATTTCCCTACAGCAATCACGTTTTCATGTAACCATAAATAAATCACCAATATCTTCAATCTATTTCTTTTCCAGTTATGCTAATATTTGCCTGATTTCTCTCAATTTGTCCTCCTGGAAGTATACGTCCATGCCTGTCATCACTAATACTTAGGAAAACTGAATCATTTAATTATCTAGTTTCAGAAATTCTACCTTGTCTCTCAATAAATTACCTTTGCCACCTGTGAGAGACTCTTGCCTTCTGTACAGACATCTTGCTTCCATGTACTCAGAGCACATCTTATTACCAATCCTCTTGTGCAATCTTCCCTTCATTTCCACCTTGGATTTGCCTGAGCTTTTGTACACTCTCTAAATTTATTCTGTAATCTTTCCCAGCCTCTTCTGTCCCGAATGTTTTATATCTTGCATATGCCTCTTGCTCATCCTTGATTACTCTCAGCTCTGCTCCTTCATTTACATGGTCTCCGTAAAGCCTGTATTGTGTTTATCATTCAATGGTTTGAATAGCCCCTGGGCACATGTATTAATTTTTGTTCAAATGCTTGCCATTTCCCTCGGCATCCTTCACTTCCATCAATGTCTTACATGTTCCCAATCATCACAGCCCATATTCTCCAGAAGGTTGATTTCGGAGGCAGTGTATTCTTAAATATTATGCTTTGAATATTTTTAAAAAACAGTCTTCATAAGTATTTTTCATAACCCTAAAATTATGTTCATTTCTTTATTGTCAATAGTGATGGTAACTATCACTGTTTTTCCAGTAGTTTTGCAGATGACGAATTGTATGATGTTGGGCTAGTAATTTAAATTCTATAAATCTCTTTTTTTATCTTTAATATAAAATGGTCGAGGTAAATATTTTATAGCACCATCTGGCACTTACATTCTAAATTCTAAATGTTTACTATGGCATTCATCTATCTCTGAGAGAGATTGTTTAATCAGTCATAACTTTTGTAATATTCTAATGCTTCTCCAGCCATCCAATCCTACCTATCTTTCAAAGTGGATATCAGATCACATGCCTACATTAAGTCATTCCTAATTATTGTACCCAACACTCATCCCTGTATATTTTAATTCTTGAAAGTCACATCTTATATTGATTTCTTAGTCCTTAAATAGCAATATGTCTAAGTTTATTATGTCCTCAATAAATATACTCTTTGAAGAGAGCAGGTATGAAATTTCATATATAATATATATTAGGTTGAACCATAGGAAATTGCCCTTTCTTGTAAGTTAAAAATGATTGAATGTAAACAACTTTATGTTTCAACCTAATATATAAATTTTACTTAAGTGAAACTCTATTGAGTACCTACAATTTGACAATTGTGGTAGCTAACTTTATATATATATGTTCCATTTAATAGTGAAAACAGCCTAAAAAGTTAAGTATTGTTGTCTCCATTTTACAAACAAAGGAACTGAGCCTAAAATGGCTTAAATAATTTGCAAAGATTGTACAGCTGCTAATATATAAAACCAGAATTTAAAGTCAGGTCTTCTCAGACTCCAGAGTTCTTGCTTCTTTTTCAAAGTTTTTATAACATAGCACAAGACAGGTAAATATTAGATTCCAGTTTAGATCAGAGAATCCAAGTTGTCAAAAAATCTTTGAAAGTTACATTATTCTGCAATACCATATATAGCCATTTAAAAAATATGTTGGTAGCTCTGTATGTATTATAATAATATAGAAGGATATCGATGATATACTGTTAAGTGAAGAAAGTTGTTGAAAAACAAAATTACAATATTATTCCATTTAGAGGCGTAGGAAAATCTATAAATATGTCTTTATGGTAATATGAGAATATATATGTAAAATTATATATCTGTGTGTAGTGTGTATAGAGAATAGTATTTGGAAGCATATATAAAGTGTAAAACAAATGGTACTTGTCTTTGGAAAATTAGAGTTAAAAGAGGAAGTGAAAGCTAGAGAGCTTCTTAATTTTAATTTTTATTCTTCTAAGTTGTTTGCGTCTCTTTCAATAATTCTGTTCTTTCATCTAACAGAAAAAAAGAAGGGGCATTCCCTCAAGAATTCATTTTAACAATAAACTACCTTCCCAATTAGGAACATCTCCTTATAGTTCATCTAAGTTCCTCACGTTGTAAAAAGTACATGTTCTAACCCTGAACACAACATAGAAAGCTTACACTTGCCCATGTGAAAACTGTTGGCCACACTGTCTTTTTTATGTGTCGTATTTCTCATTCCTGGTGATCACTGTAGTTTTCCACTGAACAAACAACAGTACCTTTGCGGTCCTCTGTGTGACTTACAAAGAGCAGACTGCAAATGACCGATAGGAACCCCACCTGGCCCTCACCTAGCAGCAAGATCACCTTTAACACATAGCTGACGTTAATCTACCCTAGAGTTGCAAAGGATAACTCCTCATAACTACATTTACTTATATCTTTTCGTAACTCTTCCATTTTTTAAAATTTTATGATACTTCTATTCAAGACATCAGCCATTTTTGTGTCCTTCACAAAGCACACCAATAGTTTGCTCTACAAAACGTAAGGATGATCAATACAATGCCCTTGATAATTACCTCCCACACTGCAAAAATGTTCAGTCTGCTATCATACGTAATGAAATTTCACCAATTAGGAATAAATAGCTGCTGCTAAGGGACTTCCTACAGAATGGAAATGACTTTGGTGACCTGAGAACTCTCAGACATTTATGTAAATCACTTTACCCAGATAAATACTCTCCAAAGACCCAGCTGGGCCACAAGTTGTTTAAGTCTTGTTCTCTATAAACGGGTGAGAGATTAGAATGCATATGACTGATGGAGGGTGTGCTCCTCAGAAAAAAACTCACAAAAAAGTGAGAAAAGCAGATTGAGCAAGAAAGGATGTGGTTTCAAGTAAAGTCCAGCCATGGCTCAATCCAGCCATTGTCCCACCGTAAGGCAAAGAGGTAGAGGCAGTTGGCATCAGCCGGAAAGGGTGTAAACCCCAGCACTGTCTGGGCTCGGGAACAGGCAAGGCCCCACAGACATTGGTGGGTATTAACTGTTAATCTCAGGCCTCCAAGCAGCTGGGGGACACATAGACTGCCTAAAAAAGTGGATCTGGACCATGGCCAAGAACATCTACTGCCAGAGCTTCAATGAAGAAAAGGGAAGAAAAATAAGGGGATAATTATGGATTTGGGCATTAAAGAACATAGAAGAGCCAGAGATTGGACTAGGTTTTCTTTCCCTTATTATGAAGTCCCTGAGGGGTAAGGAAAAAGGGGCTAGCAAAAAAAAAAAAAAAATTTGAAAAAGAATTTGAAGACTTCTCAAAAGAGACTGTCACCCATTTTAAATTAATTTAAAAATGTAAACATAGAACTTAACAAGTCACTGACTGGAATTTATTTTTTTCCTATTGGAAATTAAAACATAAAAACATGAAAGAATGACATATTGTACATCTTCCATCATCTGTTTTTGCAAGCATCATCTTGAAAAACAAGCATAAGGGAACATTTACATAGTTAGGATTAACTAGACACCCTGATAGTCCTCAGGCCCAGAACTCTACCAGAGAGCAGCCCTGCAATTTAGTGTCATCACATGTGTGGATGGTCAATGAAACCTCCTTGATGAATGTGACATCAAAAAGCCCCACCTGGAAAGAATAGCTCAGCCCACTAAAACCTCCTGAAAAATATCTTTCCCAGAAATATACTCACTCCTGTCAGACTCTGTGCTTTTCAGAGTGATGTCAGTTTATAACAGCTTCTTGATGTTAATTACTGTGCCATCCCATAAGTTTAGTTCTCTGAAAAGCAGCCTGAAGCTGTCAGAAAGGGTTAGGTACCCTAATGTCCACTTACCTTGACACCAAGTAATTCTGAAGATGCTCACTTTCAGCTCCTTGTTCCCTTTCAGACATGAGGAGGCAAGTGACCCACCATCCAATCCACAAATCTTGATTAATTCCTTCCATTTAGCATGTCCCAATTCCTGCCAAGGTATGAGGTCTGCAGATTGACAGTTTCCTTAAGAGCTTATTCAAGTGCTTGATTATACAGCTTTGGAAGTTTCTTGAGCCCTGAGAGTCTGGGGAGTAGAATTTCCCTCCCCCCTGCCCACTGCAGCACAATAGCCTGTCTAATACCCATAGGCAAAGAAGTTTCATATCTAGGACAGTCAATTCTTAACCCTGCTCACCAGTTCTAGAAGCAGTAGTTTCCCTGGAGCTGCCTTTGTCCTTAAGTTTCCTCTTGCATGGCACTCAGGTGTCTGTCCAGTGTTGCTTCTCTGACACAGCTTCTGAGGGCAGAACTCCAAGGACAGGCACATGAAGGGACTATGTTCTCAGAATCCTTACTTGGAACCACTTTCCAATGATGTACCTATTAGCAAAAGCCAATGATCAAAGATAGAGGATAAAAGTAACTCAACTGGTTATGAATTTCTAAACAGGGTAAATGAGGGCAAAATCCAGCAAGAGAAACACTATATTCTTATTCACAGAACATATTTTATATCCCACTGACAAACTTCCTTTTCAGTAGGAGCCAGAAAATGACAGCAATAATTTAACTCCGCTAAAATAAAGTTTCAGTCTCCTTCCTAAGTAGTTTGGGTCCCTGGTGTTTCTTTTGGGTCAGTTCACTGGAACTTGGAAAATACTTTTCTAGTGAAACCATGTCAGTATGGTAGTTAAGGTCTTAACACAACTTGTCATCATCAATTTAACCATATCATTGCAAATGCGGTCAAGCTTTTGAGACACAAGCTTCAATCTCAAGAACAAATTATTACCCACATTTTCAGATTTAAAAAAATAAATGAGGCATAAGGAAGTACAATAATTTGCCCAAAGTCACACAGCTAAAATAAAAAAGAAGTCTAAGCCAGCATTGAAATTAAGGTTTATCTGATCCCATAGCAAAACTCTAACCACCATGCTCTACTCTTTCTTAGAATTACTACAGAGAGACTTAGTGTATCAACAGGACTAGAGTGTTCACCATATATAATGATGTTTAATAATAAATGAATCGGGTTTCCAAGTTGAAATGCCCAAATCACATTTTTTCTGAGGCCACCCCTAGAGTGAGAATAAAACCTCTCTTCCATATTCCTCATGGCCCAACCCATATCAATCTCTGTTCAGTAGCTCTTTCTAGAAGCCTTCCCTATCCATCCCTCTGCCCATCAGACTGGGGTGGAGGATTCAGCTTTATGCTCCACAGCTCTCTGGATTTAACTCTGTTGCCACACTCACCCGACTGTACTGTGAGCATCAATCCCCATTCTGTCTCGTGCATTGGACTGTGTGCTTCCTGATTGCAGGAGATGTGTGTTCTTGCCTTGCTTCCCAGGGACTACTCGGTCATGCACCAGCTGTAATTGACTGGTCTGAATGGGGGTGAAGGGTGCAGGGACACTGGAGAAAGGGGTTGTAGGAGTACTGGAATCTCCTGGAAGGATTGTCCCCTAGGGATACTGCATGGTCCTAGATAGGCAAGACCCTCCTTTTCTGCTCAGCCTCAAAGATCACTCAATCTCATTTCCATCAGTATCCCTACACTATCAGGGTTTTTCTGTTCCTCTCTGATCCTTTGTAGAGAAGGGTAATCACAGTGGAGGAAGAGAGACAAGGAGATGGCACACCATCTCGTAAATGTCTTCACTTCATTTGTTAGAATAAGTCAAATGACCCTGTCCAGGCTGGGAGCTAGGAAGTCTAGTCTTCCAATGTGCCCACAAAGGAGGGAAGAACTGGAAGTGGGTAGGCACTAATAAAGTCCACTGTGCACAGAGAGAGAAATGCAATAGTGACACAACACTAAAAAGGAGGAGAGAGGGAGAGAGAGAAAAAGTTGGCACTTGCCTATTTCCAGGTCCAGTCCCTTCCTGAAGACCTAGGATTCTGTGTGAACCCCTCTAGCCTGGTCGCCAATCCCCTGTGGTGTAAGCTCTCTGGCAGGCTGATCACATGCTCACTAAGCCCTTTCCTTGGGCACACAGTCAGACTACACACAGCCGGATCACATTCCAGCCTCCTGATGTGATTAGTTGTGGCCTCGTGGCTGGGCCCTGCCCAAGAGGATGAGGGGACATGGCATTCTCTTCTTTCAGTCTTGGCATGAAAATCCTTCCCCATGGCTCTCCACTACCTTTCTTTCCTAACATGCCAGCAAGGTGTCAACACTTGGGGCAACGGTAAAAGCCACGCATTGGTGATGTCAGAGCTCCACTAGCCTAGGTTTAAAGAATGCTTGGAGCAGCCATCCCACCCTCACCAACCAGGCTTTACAACCTCAAAAAATAAATTTCTCTGTGTTAGGATTTCAGGTTTTATGTGACACAACATCAAGCTTTATCTGAGCTAATACTAGCAGTTTGAGTGGGGTTTTTCGTTTGAAACCTGCCGTTGAAGAATATGAAAACATCACATCTCTAGCAGGCATCTCTCCTCATTCGGTTGCTGCCTGCTGAAAAGGCAAAGACCTTGGGCCCAACACCTCACATGCCCAGGCTCTCGAGCCTGCTGCAAAGGGCAGAGGTAGAGGACTCAATCTCTGGAATGTCACACAAGGCCACCTCAGGCGACCTCACGTACCCAAACACACTGCCTTTGTTTTGACAGCTATTCTTTCAATGCTTTACCAGGTCTGAGAGCGAGTCAGCTTCCCTCTCAGACTCTCCATATAGCTGTGCAAGCTAAAAGCAAAAGCCTTTCATGTAGCAACTTTGTGTTTCTATTGAAGTCAGTACTGAAACGTGCTTCTGTTCCAAATGATTCAAGCAGATTTCCAAGATGGCCCAATAACCCCATGTTCAATGATTGGAGTTCTAACAAGGAAGGGGCTGGCCAAAGAAAATGGCTTTAGGAAGGATATTGACAGCTGCTCTGCCTTTAAATGTTGTGGAAAACACCAGGCTCGAACAGAATAGTTCCGTACACGCAGTATACAAATTTCCTGTTCTCCCCATATAAGCAGTAACTCCCGCATAAGAGCAAATTCAATGAAGTCAGAAGGGGTATTAACAGAGAGGCACATGAGGCAGATCTTTTTGACATTATTTTACAAATCTAATTGGGCTGTCTGGTCAATAAAATGTCTCTAGAATAGATCTTAAATGTAATGGAACTCATTACAAGCCCAAGTGCTTCCTTAAATGGCATGTAGTTTTCATAATATTTAAACTGATGATCTTCATTGTCTATGATGTATGCAAGATTGAAAGCGTGAGAGCTTAAATTCAGGGCAAACAACCAAAACATCTTACCTTAAGGTTATTTTATCAGCCTTTCTAAAAGGAAAAGTCTCCAGCAAATGTGAGGAAATATTGGGACCTCGGTTTGAATTTTTTTTAACAGTTGTCCCAAGCCCCTGGGAGATTCTGAGTACATAAAATCAACCACCATCCTTCCCAACTGCAACCTCTTTCTCAGACTCTTCTGAGAACCCACTTTACCCAAAACACACCATTTTGCTCTCGCCTTAAAAAATCCCACACAATTTGATAAGCTAATTATCTGAAAGATCACAGAATTAAATAGCATGTGGCCTTGCCCATCCCTGAAAGACCCCATCCATATCTTCAGAGACACGTGATGGTGGGAGGGGGGCAACTTCCTCAGCACATTCTCTCCCGTCTCAATACTGTGGTCCACAAAAGGGGAGGGTGTGATACGGAAGAAGCCCTCACCAGGACCCTACTCAGTTTCTTTAGTTCCTTACTTTAATATTGCACCGTAAAAGACACAAATAATCTCATCTAATATTTACAAGAAGACTACTAAATAAGAACTATAATTCCCAATTTATATAATATATTGGAAGAGTAGAATTGAAGAGGATGTGGAGGCCAACTAGGCAGTAAGTGGCAGACAGAGGACTTCTGATTTTAACAACGGGGCTCATTCTATTGCCCCACACACTCTTTGGGATATGAAAACCTATTGATCTTAGTATCATCCCCCCCCCCCTGCAACAGGACTATTAAACTAGGACTAGGAGAATGTCATTAATGTCAATGACATAGTCATTGACTATATGTATACCAAGGATACATATAGTACTATTTACAGTTGATTCTACAACCCCATCCAGAGATTATTGATTAAGAGTAATCAACTGGGATCACCTAAAAGGATGACTGCTAATGACGAACACCAGGTCCACTCTCTGGCAAAGTCCTGATTCACACTTATCAATTGCTCATGATGAACACATCAAATTATGCTCACTAAATTTTTTGTAAACAGGATCATGTCTTAAAATTCTGTATTTGTTCACAGTGCCTGGAAAATGGTTTGTCAATCACTTTTTGGCTTAATTGATTCATTGAGTGATTAAGATAAAATTCTTACTGATAGTAAAAATTTTGCAGGCCTTCCAAAATTCCCCAGATACTAAGCTGATAGCCCATAACATTTTCTTTATGTGGCTAGTATTATAGCACATATCATCCAGATATTGATTTTCTGTATATGCTTTGAGATGAAAAATTACATTTGTGTGTTTACCTGTACCTTTGAGGGGGAGAAGAGAAGGCCAAAAGTGTGGAGACCCACTGTTCTTCTCGGATGTTACAACACCGGAAGTGAGAATGTAGAATAGCAATGGGGAATAAGCAAATCAGGCATTGAGAGTTGAGGAGGGGTGGAGGCTTTGCCTTCTGCTCAAAGCAACAGCAGGTTGGGTGCTAGTCTAGCTCTGATCTGCACTAATTAGTTCTAGAACTCTTCCTAATTGGTCTAACTAGTCAACCTTTCCTGTTGTCCACAATATCCCCAGTTCCTGCCATAGTGCCTGGAATATAATAGATATTCAATAATTATTTGCTAAAAATTTCTTTCAGTTCTCTTATCTATAAAATGAAGGGGATTGCACAAAACTACCTTTTAGATTCTGTCAATTATAAAACTCTGTTACATTTGAAGCTAATTATTTTATGAAAGAAAACCACAGGAACTGCCTCCCTCAACAAGGGTGGGTCAAAAGATGACCTTTAATATTTTGGTTATTATTCTCTAATGTAAGCTATTAACAATTCCTTAAGATTTCTGCTTTCTCTGGGGCTTCTTACAGGGGCAGGTAACAGGTACGGTACACTAGCAAATCAGTACCATGTGAAGAGTCACTCCTATCACAGCCAGGACTTTAATAGACACATATTCAAATGGCATTTCATCCAAGCACATTTCCTTCATCAGTATTTGAAGTTTCAAAGAGCAATCAATGTCAAAGATCTAAATGTTACAATGTAGGAGACCTTCGGAAAAGCAATTACAGTTTTCTCCTACAGGTACTTAACAACTGGAAAAAAAATACTTCTACTGAGATCTTCTGGGGAAATATCAGTGAACCTTAAGTGCTTTGAAAGAACTAGGTGTTCAAGCTACCACTGGGGAAGCCAGGGATTTATGCTGCTGTTGCTGAGGTGATGATGGCTTTGGACTGAGGGGGCTTCTTAGTGCTACCTCTTCAGCCCCCGAGCCCATCCTCATACCCCCGTCAACTGCAAAATACTTGTGTACCACACGGTGACTCAGGGCAGCAGACCTTCGTCATGCAACAGGTCTTTGTGGCACACACAGAGGGGCATCGTAAAAATCAAGTCATGGTTTGGGTGTGGCAAAGTCATAACACGTAACCAAATGTTTGTACCCCCATAATATCCTGAAGTAAAAAAAAAAAATCAAGCCTGCAGACTTTCACTTGGTATTCCAAAGAAATACAAGACAGTCAAAACTGACCTTAACTAGTACTAAAATGATAAACATTACAGCACAAAGATATTTGGTTTGACTATATATAAAAGAATTTCTAACAGTTACAACTGTTCAAAAATGAAATAGGATATCTTATAGCATGGTCTGTTCCTTGTAACCAAATTTGTTTAAGAGTTCAAATTGAGCTTGCTCTCAATGGGATTCTCCTGTAAAGTGGGGGTCGGGGCTCATTTGCAGGTCTTCCAAATCACAGGGTTTCTTCTTTTCTCTGAAACAGATCTGGGTTTGACTGCAATGACAAAGAAATTTTTAGACTCAAAGAGACAGAGACTGCTCAAAGAATTCTGCATAGCATTTATCCTCTTAAATCCAATGCCAAATATATCCACATTTAGCCTGTTATACTTTAGTTCTCTGTGGGACTCTTCTGTGGTCTGGGCATCCCTGAGCCCTTAGCATGTGCTGTTTCCTCCATGATTAGGCAGATGAGAGAGGCTTCGTAACTTATAATTTACTAGTCCCATCAGTTTCCCCCAAAAGGAAAAAAGTGCTACCTAATTCTACCAGGGCATAGTAAGCACCATTTGGGAATTTTCCCAAAGTTCCCCTTTGAAAGTTTTGTCTCCCTCTTAAGGAAAAAGGATAATGAGTAATATTTGTTGAGTGCCAGGCAATAGGCTAAGATCTTCAGATCCTTCATTTCATTTGTAACAATGCTTTGAAGTAGCTTCAGTATGTCCATTTAACAAATAAGAAATCTGAGACCCAGAGAGTTGAAGTCAAATTCACAAGGTCACACCACAAGTAACTACGAAAACTAGAATTCAGACCTAGATTTAGAAAGCCTGAAGACTTAGGCACATTTCTCTATTCCACGATTTCTCTCTTCTGGAAAACTTTGGTCAGTTCTAGACCAAATGCTTTTAAGTGGCTTCCAACAAGTAGTTAGTTATCCTGTTAGCTATCCTGTTATTAAATCAATGGTGTTTTTAACCTTCCTTGAAAAGCATCTTAAAACCCTTAGTGCCAGCACTTAATGTTTTCACTGAACTTCCAAAATAAACTGCAGTATGTGGCCTAAAAGTACATAAAATGAAGACTAAATCCTCTCGAAGACTTTACTCTTATTTCACACCATCACATACCAAATGCTTAAGACTCCATAGTCTCTTGTGTTCTAAACGTCCCTCTAGTCCCATCTAGAACTCCAGCACACAAAAGTGTGGTTGTAAACCAGGGAACGAAGACCTGCCTTTCAAACAAAAATGTGTATCTTGATTCTAACCATGAAATTATGTCTTCACTAAGCTTTGCAAGGAAAAAAAAATCATTAGAATGTATATGACCTAAAGGAAAAAAATCTTTTTCCCTGAAAACTGACATAGAAAAGAAGGTAGTAGAGCAGGCAGGGGATTGGTAGGCAACACCTCGACTGCAGAAAACTCATCCACATCCATCAGCTCTTGGAGCGAGTGCCCTAAAAGAGAACTGACATGAAATTACACAAGAACTTATGAGGCTCAAGACACGGCAGCTCTTCTTGGGGAGAAAATCATCTTTCATATTCAGCTGACCCCGTGAAGAGAAGGGGTGGGATAAAAACCTCAGGAGATGACAATCTGAGGAACTGAGGTCGGGTGTCAATGGAGTGAGTGTGAGAGCAAGATGCATTGTTTTAAAATGGAACATCTGCATAGATTCTGCTGAAGTTAAAATGAACACCTCTTGTTCAGCTAGTATTTCAGGAGCTCTGACATGCTCCTTGAGGGGGACAGGGTGCCAGATCAATGAACTAGCATCAGAGCAGCTAGTGGTGGATCAGACTACAGAGAGAGACACGCCGTCAGACCAGACTCACAGGTGGCTTTGACCTCTGTTCTTATGCTGTCTGAAGACTCATGAATTTAACAGAACTAGTGCTGGGAACTGAGAAGAAAAGAAAGGAATAGGGAATAAGCGGCATTCGGTGATAATGTCTTGGTGTTCAGAGGAGAGTTTTTGATATGCTCAACCAGGGCACTGGGAAGAAAAAAAGTGAATGTTGGCCTCTATCTCATGCCATATGCAAAAGTTAATTTAAGAAACTATGATGCTTTTAGAAGAAAACATATTTTGTGAAAAATGAAAAACTTTCTTCCATAGGACACAAAAGTAAAAACCATAAAAACCACAAGCCACAAGCTCAAAATGGTGTGTTCTCTCCAAGACAATGTGTAATAACACAAGCTGTCCTCTCCTCTATGAAGTCTTTTTTTTTAGACAAATACCAAAACAAACACAGCCACACTGATATTTTATTTCTCTTGATTTCTACTGCAATTATTTGTGAATTAATTTAAAATGATCACATAATACTATCATATTTATTGTATACAGTTATTTATTGGCTGCCAGCAGACCTCAATGAGTAAATGTTTAGCAACCAGCTCTCTGGGGAAAAAAAGCCCTGGTGTGTAACATCCACCAATGTCTCTGGTGTAAATACTCCACCATGGTGTATTTCAAGCTAACAGCATGAAGTTATTGAATGCAGAGCTGGAGAGAGACACATAAGACTGGCGTGAGCATGAGCCAGTGCAAGCTGGTTTCAGCACATCCCTGGTTGCCTGTCTCCCTTCTAAATCTATAAGAAAATTCTGGTGGTATAATTGAATATCAGGTGGCGTCTCAGTTTCCTCATTTTTAAAAAATAAATAAACACACTCAAAAGAGTAAATTTCTTAGAGGAGAATTGATTCTAAAGCTTTATTTAGTGATTAGGAAACTAAGTGGATGTTTGCAGACTGTATCTCCAACATCTATATTCTTCTCTAGACATAGCCTCTGTTTCCTGTTCGAGGCCCATCTCTAACTCATTTTCCATCCACATTTCTCACAGTAAGCTCCTCACCCAGCTCAGGGGCAGATCCTGTGACCAAGACCAGCCTACACATCCTATTCTCTACCCAGAGTGATGGGTTCAGGGACGGTATGTGAGTCAATGACAACAATCAGATGCAGTGAGACCTTTGATAAAAATACTGAAACGTAACTGGGAATTTGCTTCCAGGAATTTGAGCTTAAGAGTATATAATATCTGGAGCTGCTGACATCTCCATCTTGCCACCACATGGAGCCTGAGAATGATGCAAATCCAATAGAAAAAGAAAAACTAAATTATGATGACAGTATTTCAGTACCGAATTCAGAAATGCCAAAACCAAAACTTCAGCCTTTTATTTACCTAAGCCAGTAACTCCTTTTTCCTTAAGCCAATATGTGTTGGGCTTTCTCGGCTATATAGTAAAATATTTCCAACTGATACAGAAGCCCTAATTAAATAAGCTCTCTTTTTTGTTAATATATCTGGAAATATTAGCAAAAAAATTAGAGCATGACAATACTTTTTTCATAAAGCATCAGTTTGGCAGTTTCTTATGAAGTTAAACGCACACTTGTTATATGATCCTGTGGTGGGAAGGCAGGATGATACTTCCCCAAGGACGTCTGCACCCAAATCCCCAGAACCTGTGAATATCTTACTTTACCTAGTAGAAGGGACTTTGAAGGGAATTTGAAGGTGTGATTAAGTATCTTGGGTTGGGGAGATGATCCTGGATTATCTACGGGGGGCAGGGGAGGCGTGGGCAAATGTAATCACAAGAGCCTTAGGGAGGCAGAAGGGTCAGAGTCACAAAAATATATGTGACCACAGAAGCAGAAGTTGGAATTACGCAGGGCCACTAGGCAAGGAATGTGGGCAGCCTTTAAAAGCTGGAACAGGCAAGAAAATGGATTTCCCTCCCCCAGAGTCTCCCAAAGGAACACAGCCCTGCTACCCAGGTTAGACATCTGAACTTACAGAACTCTGTGAGAATAAATTTGTGTTGTTCTAGGCAACTAAATTTGTAGCAATTAGTTATAGCAGCAACAAGAATCTAATAACCTACCAATCCCACTCCTAGATATTTACCCAAAAGATGAAAACTGATATGTCAATGTTAGTCATAATTGCAAAAATTGGAGGCAATCTAAATGTTCTTCAACTGATGAATGAATAAACAGAGTAGGATTCAATCCAATGGAATACTACTCTTCAAAAAAATAAGAATGAACTACTGATGCAAACAACAAATGAGTGAATCTCAAATGTATTCTCTTAAGTGAAAGGAGCTGGATTCAAAATGTTACATATTTTACCATTATTTATATTTATATGACACTTTGGAAAAGGCAAAACTATAGGGACAGAGAACAGACAGGTTATTGCCAGTGGTTGGGGTGGAGAAAGGGTTAACAGCCAAGGGGCAGACAGCAGGAGGGAATTTGGGAGGTGAAGGAATTGTTCTACACCTAGATTATTGTGGTAATTGCACAAATCTGTGCATTTGTCAAAATTCATAGAACTGTATATCAAAAATAGTGAATTTTATTGCATGTAAGTTAAAAAATAAATAAATTGGTTGGAGGGTCAGAAAAAAAATGTCAGTATCAAGTTTGAGATGCCAAAATGAAAACAACTTTTTATAGGAGTTGCTTTTCCAATTTTAGTCTCAATCACATGTAGTCAAGATTTCACATCCAACCTGCTTTCTTTCCCTTCGACTACCATTTCTCAAACAACTAAACAATGGTATAAAAAAGTGTGCTAAACTAAAAATCCAGAGGGTCAAGAGGCAAGTCCCGGAAGGACTCATCTCTAGAAGTTCAGCCAACAACTGCTCACTATTCCTTTAAAAGCACAATATGTAACCAAACTTTGACCCTAGGTTATCGCCTGGGTTTTCATCCCTATTATTCCTTTATTAATTTTTAAAAAGCAGGCATTCCCACAGTTACATTAAGCTTGAAGCCCAAAAAACATTATCTTTTTTTGGTTTTAAGATTTCACAACTTTGACCCTATGTGCATCACCAGAGAAAAACACTGACTATATTTCAAAAGAGAAATAGAGAAGCAGTCTGATAAAAATGGATACAGTAAGAGGTGGGGAGGAGGGGGTGGTACATTTCTAGGGAAGTAGATGGCTACACAGAGCATTGGTCGGTGACCTCAGCATGGGGAGGGCAGACCCTTCATTCTTCATGACCCAACTTCATCTCACATGATTCTATGAGAGTACAAGGCCTTATTTCCTTCACAGCACAGGGTCACAATGAGACAAAAACAGAGTAAGAAAAGAAAAACAAGGGAATAAAAAGCCATTTTTTCAGGATCTCAGAAATGGAGCTGAGCATTTCTATAATACTTTAGTGGAAATTGAAGGAGACACCCCAGGCCTAATGTTTTTTCATGAGCTTCTAGTTTCTGTTTCCTAAAAATGCTTCCATGATACTCAAGCCACAAGGCAAAGAAATAAAGGCACTGTCTGTCTTTCTTCCAATACCACATGCTAAAGAATATGAAGTCTGTCAGATCCTTGGAGAATTCCAAGGTGCTCTAAGAGTGATCCAAATTGGGGAATTAAGGTTATACTCTACCATTTCACTAATTCTTGGCTCAAAAATCCAAAACAGTGCTCCTTACTCCAAACAGTTAATCTTGAAATCTCCAAAGAGAACTCACTGCTCACTATTAATATTTCCACAAACAATATATTACTTCTCCTTCCTCCCTATCCTATAAGTCCCTGTTATTTCTCTCCAGGAAACAAAGAAAACCTAACAAACAAAATACTCATCTCCTCCCAAGACTCCTTTGCTAATTGATACCTACCAGAAGCACTTTCTTCAACACCTACACAATTTTATAAATAACATTGACTCATTTTTTATAATTTCTGAAATATTACAGGTTATATAATCAAAATTTCTAAATTAATTCTTTCATTAAACAATGAGTAAAATCTCTTCTGTGCTGGACCATCAGAACAAAGAAACCTAAGTAAATACACCAGCTACAGTGAATTGTTTTAGCAGAAATAAAATTGAGTATTATTTTAACTTTTTTATTGTATATTGATGAATTATAGTTGTATATATTTATGAGGTAGAAAATAGTTATGATTTTTGAATACAATATGGAATGATTAAATTAAGGTAATTAATATATCACCTCAGATATTTAACATTTTTTGTAATAAGAACATTAGAAATTTACTCTTAGCAATATTAAAATGTACCACAGTCAATTATTAACTATATTCAGCATATTGTGCTATATTTTAACTTTTTGATAAGAAAATGTTAGGAAGGAAAAACTATTCCTCTACCATCTTAGGTTTAGTACCTGAGGGCCTGCAAATTAGACTGACAAAAGACAAGTTTACAGAAGAAAATGCACACAATTTTTTTTTTTTTTTGAGACAGAGTCTCACTCTGTTGCCCGGGCTAGAGAGCCGTGGCGTCAGCCTAACCCACAGCAACCTCAAACTCCTGGGCGGGCTCAAGGGATTCTCCTGCCTCAGCCTTCCAAGTAGCTGGGACTACAGGCATGTGCCACCATGCCCTGCTAATTTTATATATATGTATATATATATATATATTTTTTTTTAGCTGTCCAAATCATTTCTTTCTATTTTTAGTAGAGAAAGGGTCTCACTCTTGCTCAGGCTGGTCTCAAACTCCTGACCTCGAGCACAATTTTTATTAATATCTTATGTACACCAGAGCTTAGGGAAAATATGTGAAACTCAAAGAAGTGGCTAGTCCCGGGGACTTATATACCATTTGAACACAGAAAAGGGGATTTGTGCTTAAACAGATGATAAATTGTGAGGAAGTGACTAGGAAATACATGGGAGAAACTAACAGAACATAGGGTTATTTTAGTAACACTTGTTTCTGCAAACTCATCTCCATGCCCACGCTTCATCTCTGGGGATAAGATACTCTGTTTCTGGTACAAGCCTGGATGAGACACTTTCCCAAAGGGAAATTTATTCCCGCTTTTAGGAAGAAAAGGAGAAGGCAGAGAACTCTTCCTGCATCTGTTGATTTTCAGTTGCCTTCAAGTCAAAATAATCCTTATGTCACATATTTAGGAGTGACACATCCTGATTCCCTAAAAATCTTTCCAAAATAAACTATACCTATCTGAAATATAATTTAATCTTTTCCTGTAAACAAACTTATCCTGATAATACCAATTAATATACTTTACAATAATATGGATTAACTCTAATTGCTCACTTATTTATTTTCATAGAAACCATGTTGGAAAACAGAAAGAATATAGGATTCAGAGTCTTACGGACTTGAATGGCATTCTGGGGCTTCATGTAGTTGTGTGACCTTAACCATATTGCTTAACTCCTCTGAGGTTAGTGTCCAAATCTGAAAATTAGAGCAATATGTTTTCTTCCCAGAATGCTAATTAAGACTACATAGGTAATGCTTATATCATAAAAAATAATGACTAGAGAATATGATATGTTGATTGATTAGGTCTCAATCACATGATCCACGTGCTGGGCCTATTAAAAAATTAAATAATCTATCAGTAAGAACAGGAAGTATTATTGTTAGGTTTCGGATGCTCTCAAGGTGTTTAGAACTGTTTATCTTTTTACCAAATGGACCTAGATTTTCTTCTGGATGAGCGTTAGTGTCTATTTTTTAATGATATCTATGCTCTCTATATCAGCTGCTTCTTTGTGGGTTGCTTTGTAGGTGCTTGTGCTAGATTATATTAATTTCAGGTCTTCATTGGAGGATAAACATACACGTTCTTGCCTCAACATGTTACCATGATCTCATGGTAAAAGAAGCACTTTCCCACGCTTTGATTTTCAATGTGATCACATGATTTGCTTAGGCCAACAGGATATTAACAGATGTTTTGCAAGCAGAGATTTTAAATGTACTTACACAGTTCAACTTGCTCACTAGAGCCCCAGCCTTTTCCATCAAAAGAAAAAAGACTCAGATAGCCACTAGTTCAAAGAATATAAGACAAGGAGCAAATCTTTACATAATCTGCAGCTTGGAGCCAATACTTTCAAAATGTTTTCATTTCAACATGTAATCAGTAAAACTTTTAATGAAATATTTTACACTGATTTTTCCATACTCAGTATTCAAAATAGTGTGTATTTTACACTATAGTACATCTCTATCCAAACCAGCCACATTTCAAGTGCTCAACAGCCACACATGGCTAATGTGGCTATCATATTAAACAGCACATATCTGGAAAGTAAAATGGAGAGACTTCTGTGTAGAGTTCTTCTGACAACTACTAAAATCATTCCAGGTCTCTTTTTATGGCTTATTTCTGGATAGCTGGCCTGATCTTCCTATGAATAAAGGTTGGCTGGCACTTGGCAGCATTTTGTGTTCTAACCTCCAAGTTGAATTCATTTATTAATATTATTTTACCCGCATTTACATTTTCATTAACTTCTTAGTTTTTCCAAAAAATAATTACCATATTAGAGGTGTCCCTGTGAGCTTTTTCAACACTACTTAAAATGAAATGGGATAAGAATAATAAAGTTATTTCCTGTGCTTTGCTAAAATATATGAATACTTCTTAACAACCAGGTTCTCTGTAGAACATAATCTTATAGCAGAAAATATCTGTGCATGATAAAGATGTGGGATGAATATCCATCCACAGTGTAAAAGAGCCATTCCTGATGCTCATAAAATAAAAACTACTGGAGTTGAGCCAAAAACAAATAACAAAAATAAAAACATCGGGATGAATCCATCAGAAATCATCCAGCAGGTCTACAAAAAGTCAGACAGTAGATAAGAAGATAAATGAGGATGTAGGATTTTTTTGGTCTAATTTGCACAGTTATTTTCACTAAAATAAGTTTTAGTCTATTTCTTGCAAGATGATTTTGGTACCTTATTTAGAGTTGTAGTGCTAGGGAAAAAGAAATTTCAGGTCAACATAAAATTAAGTGGTACTGAAAGACCCTTCAAATTTTTGGCCTGTTTTCAAGATTCTATTATGCATTTATTAATACATGCCTTCATTAAGTCCAGCTTTTTCACATTCTCTCTCTCTCTCTTTCTCTTTCTCTATCTATATATGAGAATAATTAGCACAGATAAATAGAGAGAATAATTAGCATAAAGAGGGGGAGAGAGGGTGAGACAGACCTTTATATGTAAAGTAAAGACCTGAAGAAACTGAAAAATCAACAATTCTTACATCCATCGGAGATGTGAGTTCACAGGCACACTACTGCCCCAAAATTGAAGAGAGAGACAGGGGGATACAGAGAATCACAACAGAAACCCCCTCTCACACTAGTCGCAGAGCAGGAAAACCTGACCTCTAATTGACTCATTTCTGGAGGCTACGAGGCTAAGTCTGAGTTATCGGGGAGGGACCCAGTGATAAGGCTCCCCATGCTTTTGACAGTTTTGCATTGGGAGATGGACCTGGTTCTTACAGAAAAAGTCCCCCTGTGCTTCTGGTGGGGGGGAGGGGAAAAGGAACCATTTTGAAATATTAGAGCACTCTGTTTTTCTTAATAAAGTCTACCCTGAGGAGAAACTAGCCTAGCCAGCTGGAGTGTTATTAAAGAATAACTGAGCTGCGGAGACAGAAATATTCAACTCCAGCCTGCTCTACCCTTCCTGTCCCCCCCTAGGGAGGGTGGACAACAACTGAGAAACAATTCTGGTGTTCACAGTGGAGAGGCACAGGCTCACTACCAGACTAAGGCCTGACTGAGGGTCTAGAGTATGCTCCTCGCAGCCAGCACCTTACCTCCACGTTACCAAAGGCCTATCCACAGCAGTTCTTTTACTCAGTACAGTTATCCCTTCGTATTCACGGGAGACTGGTTCCAGGACCTCCTGCAGAACTGAAAATCCATGCATGCTTGTCCCTCATATAAAATGGTATAGTATTTGCATATAACCTACACATATCCTCCCACATACTTTAAATCATCTCTAGATGACTTCTATAGCTAATGCAATGTACATGCTATGGAAACAGTTGTTATATTGTTTAAAAAAATATGAAAAGAAAAATAGTCTGTGCCTATTCAGTGCAAACAGTTTGCGTTTTGTTTGTTTGTTTTTTTAATATTGCCATTTGGATGAATCCATGGATACAGAAGGCTAACTGTACATCATATATGGTTACCTAGAAAAAATTAGAAGGCATACCAAAAGGCAGAAAACATGGTTTAAAGGGACAAAGCAAGCATCAGAACCACACACGGATAAAGTAGACAGCATACAAGAACAGACAGGTAATGTAAGCAGAAAGATGAAAATCCTAAGAACCAAAAAGAAATGCTAAGGATCACAAACACTGTAACAGAAATAAAGAATGCCTTTCATGGGCTCACAGGTAGACTGCACATGGCTGAGGAAAGAAATCTGAGGTTGAGGAAATCTAAATAAAAACCTCCAAAACAGGAAAGCAAAAAGAACAAAGGCTGAAAAAACGGAACACAATGTCCAAGGACTGTGGGAAGATTACAAAAGGTGTAACACATGCATGATGGAAATACAAGAAAGAGAAACAAAGGAACGGAAGAAATATTTGAACCAATAATGACTGAGAATTTCCCCCAAACTAATGTCAGACACCTGCTTCTCCAGGAAGCTCAGAGAAAACCAAGCAGGATAAATGCAAGCAAACAAAACCACACCTAGGCATATCATTTTCAAACTATAGAAAATCAAATATAAAGGCAAAAATCCTGACAGAACCCAGAATGGGAAAATACATTACCTATCTATGAAGGAACAAAGATAAGAATTAGGCGTCCAGTGCCATGTGACGGGTTTCGGAGGGTGGCCGGGGTCATCCAAGTGCTCCCCAGTGAAGGTGTGACCCCCACGTCCCAGCCCCCAGGGCCACTTGCAGAACTCCGACCCCTAGTGCTGAGCAGACGCTGGAGAGTGATAACAAAGAACATTGAACAGGGGCGTTCGGGATGCTCTTTGGCCTCATCACCACCCTCATCCTCGCCAGCTCCGACAGTGCCGGGTGAGGTCTCCCACCACAGCTCCCTGGGGGCTCTCATGCGCTGGCCTGTCAACCTCAAAAGTGAAGCATCGCCAACGGCTATGTCCCCATTCGAGCAACAAGACGCCGCCCTCCCGTTCCCGCCGGTGTGTGACTGTCACCAGCTGCAGCCACCGGCGGGCACCAGGCTAGGCCGGTGTGTGACTGTCACCAGCTCCAGCCACCGGCGGGCACCAGGCTAGACCCGGCGATCAAGCAGGTGAATGTGTGATCCCCACGAAAGACATGCCCGCCACGGGCTACTCAGCGGCTGTGGGCAACAGGACCGCCTTCGGCGTGGTGGCCCGTCCCAGTTTATTGCACGTGCTGCGGAGGCTCCAGGACTTGGGCAACCGCACCCCAGAAACCATGTTTATCTTCCGGGCCCAACCCCACCCCAGAGCAAGATGCAGAAGCCCCAGGGCAGCTTGGAGCAGGTCATCCAGAGGGCAGGCCAGTCTCTCCCGCCCAATTGGAAGACCTCTTCCATGGTGACACTGGCAAGGACAGGTACCTGCCCCCTCTGGCCAGGCCTGTGGTCCCTCTCAGCATGTTCCACCCAGAGGGCCTGTAGCTCCCAGCGGGCACTGCCCTGAGAGTGTGATCGGTCCTTGCCACCCTCGGGTCAGGTTTCTTAGATGAGTTCTCTTCACATCCAGCTGTTAACATAGGTCATTTCCATCATGTTCCACATGGCCTAGTCTCCCCAGGGCGGTTTCCTCGCAGCTGTGGCATTACTCTGAGGACACAAGGGCTCCCAGCATGCTCTGCTCTAAAGTTGCACAGTCACTGCTAGCATCCTTTGGGGAGAGGCTCCCTCTAGTATACCTCAGGTACAGTCTTGACTATTCTTTGCCTGTCTTGCTTTAAGCACACAGTTGCTCCCAGCATGCTCTAGTCACATGCCATGCTGTGACTAATCTATCTAGAAAAGCGAGGCCAGTGTTGTCCAATAGAAATATAATGTGAGCCACACATGTAATTTAAATTTTTCTAGTAGTCACATTAAAAAAATAAACAGGTGAAATTAATGTTAATATATTTTATTTAACCTAATATGTCCAACATACAGCTCCTATACATATTTCGTAAGATTTTCACCTAAAGATTAAAAATTTTTGGAGCTACTATAAATGGTTATAGAATGATTTTTTGGTTCCCATTTGTTCATTGCTAATGCATAGAAACAATACATAGAAATTGATTTTTGTGTGTTGACTTTGTATCTTATAACCCTGCTAAACTCACTTGTTGGTTCTAGGACATTTTTGCAGATTCTTTGGGATCTTCTATGCAGATAATCACATATACAAATATGGACAGTGTTATTTCTTCCTTTCCAATCTATATGCCTCTCATTTCTTTTTCTCACTTTATTGAGCTGGCTAGGATTTTCAATACAATGAAATTGAATTTCACTGGAGGTGAACAGAGTAGACAACCTTGCCTTGGTCTTAGTCTTGGGGGGAAGGTATTCAGTCTTTCATCATTGAATATGATATTGGCTGTAAGCTTTTTGTAGCTACCCTTTGTCAGGTTGAGGAAGTTCCCTTCTCTTACTAGTCTGCTGAAAATTTTTGTCATTACTGGATATTGAATGTTTTTCTGTAGTGATTGGTATGATCGTGTAGTTTTTCTTAAGACTATTATTAATAATATGGTGGCTTATATTGACTGATTTTTGAATATTGAAACAGCCTTGCATTTCTGGAATAAACCTTAGTTGTGATATATTTGGATACATATATTATATATATATATATATATATATATATATATATATATATATATATGGTCCTGGATTCAATTTGCTGATATTTTGTTGAGATTTTTGTGTCTGTGTTCATGGGAGATATTGGTCTGTGGGGTTTTTTTTGTACTGTCTTCACCTGGTTTTGGTGTCAGGGTAATACTGGCCTCAGAAAATCAATTGGGAAATATTCCTTCTTCCATGTTCTAGAAGAGATTGTGTAGGAGGGTGTTATTTCTCTTTAAATGTTTGGTAGAATTTACCAGCAAAACTATCTGGGACTCGAGAGCTCTTTATCACAAGGTTTTAATCTATGAATTCAATTTCTTTAATAGCTATAGGACATTCAGGTTATCTATTTCATCTTGAGTGAGTTTTGGTAGTTTGTGTGTTTTCAAGGAATTGGCCCAGAATTCTATAGCCTGTGAAATTACTCTTCAAAAGTGAAGAAGAGGCTGGGCATGATGGCTCACACCTGTAATCCTAGCACTCTGGGAGGTCAAGGCCGGAGGATCATTTGAGTTCAGGGGTTTGAGACCAACCTGAGCAAGACCGAGTCCCCACCTCTACTAATAAAAAATAGAAAGAAATTAGCTGGACAACTAAAAAATATATATATATAAAAAATTAGCCAGGCATGGTGGCGCATGCCTATAATCCCAGCTACTCAGGAGGCTGAGGCAGGAGGATTGCTTGAGCCCAGGAGTTTGAGGTTGCTGTGAGCTAGGCTGATGCCACAGCACTCTAGCCCAGGACACAGAGCAAGACTTTGTCTCATTAAAAAAAAAAAAAAGTGAAGAAGAAATTAAAACTTTCTCAGACAAACAAAAATTGAGGGAATTTGTTGCCAGCAGACTTCCCTTGGAAGAAATATTAAAAGAAGTTTTTTAGAGAGGAAGAAAATAATATAGGACATAAATTCAAATCTACATGGAGAAAGAACATCAGAGAAGGAACAAATGAAGATAAAATAAAAACTTTTATGTTTTTGATTCTTAATCGATCTAACAGATAAGTTTGTTCAAATTAATAATAACAATGCATTCAATAATATGTACATATACATATACCCATACACTTATGTATGCATATATATATAAAATGAAAAGCAACAACACAAGTAATGAGATGGAGGAGGTAGGATTGTTTTATTACTATGAAGTACTCCACTACCTGTGAAGTTATATAGTGTTATTTAAAGTTGGATTTGGATAACAAATGTATATTGCAAACTCTAGGGCAACCACAAAAAGGTGAAAAAAGGAAGTATGTTAAGAATATGCTAAGAGAAGAGAGAAGATGGAATTATATAAGATACTTAACTAAAACCACAAAAGAAAGAAAAAGAGTGGAAGACAAAAGTAGGAAAAAAGAACAAGAGCAACAAATAGAAACAGTAACAAATACGGTAGGTATTTATCCAACTATATCATAATCACTTTGAACATCAATGTTCTAAATGCACCAATTAAAAGACAGAAATTATTAGAGTACATAAAAAAACAAGATCCAACTATATGTTGTCTACAATTAACCCACTTTAAATGTAAAGACACAGATAGATTAAAAGTAAATGGTTGGAAAAAGATATAGCATGCTAATACTAATCTAAAGGAAGCAGGAGTAGGTATTATATTAATTTCAGACAGAGCCAACTTCAAACCAAGGGAAGTTGTCAGAGAGAGAGAGAGAGAGACACTACGTAATGATAAAGTGGCCAATTCTGCAAAAGGACATAACAGTCCTTAGTGACTATGCACCTAACAACAGAGCAAGAAAAGATATGATCTAAAAACTGGTAGGACTGAAAGGAAAAATAGATGAATCCACTATTATGGTAGGAAACTTCAACATTTCTCTATCACAAATGAACAGATCCAGCAGGCAAAAAATCAGTAAGGATGTACTTGAACTCAACAACACCATCAATCACTAGGACGTGATGGATATCTATAGACTGCTTTATCCAACAACAGCAAAATACACATTCTTCTTAAGCTCATATAGAACATTCACCAAAATAGACCACATTCTGGGTCATGAAATACACATTAACAAATTTAAAAGACTACAAATCATACAATGTCTGCTTTTGGACCAAAATTGAATTAAACTAGAATTCAATTAACAGAAAGACAATTAGAATATCCCAAAATACTTGGAGATGAAACAACACCCAAGTCAAAAAAGAAATTTCAAGAGAAATTTTAAAACATTTTGAACTAAATGAACAGGAAAACACAACTTATTGAAATTTGTGTGATATGGCAAAAGCAGTGCTTACAGAGAAATTTATATAGCATTGAATACATATACTAGAAAAGAAATCAATAGTCTGAGCTTCCAACTTATAAAACTAGAAAAAGAAGAGAAAATTAAATCCAAAGTAAGAAAAATAGAATAAATAGTAAGATATGATCAATAAAATTGATAAGACTTTAGCCAAGCTAACTAAGAAAAAAACAAAGAGGACACCAATTACTAATATCAGAAATAAAAAATAGGATATTACTGCAGATTTCATGAACTTTAAA
This sequence comes from Lemur catta, assembly GCF_020740605.2. Taxonomy (NCBI): domain Eukaryota; kingdom Metazoa; phylum Chordata; class Mammalia; order Primates; family Lemuridae; genus Lemur; species Lemur catta. Next base: position 75,620,727 of record NC_059137.1, read on the forward strand.
AGGTTAATAAAAGATTATGATAAACAACTCTATGACCACAGATTTTATAAGATAGATGAAATGGACCAATTCCTTTAAAAACAGTCTGCCAAAACTAACTCAAGAAGAAATAGACACTCTGAGTAGGTGAGATGTGTTCACTGGGGAATTCCACCAAACATTTAAAGAAGAAAGTATAGCAATTCTCTACAATCTCTTTCAGAAGATAGAAGCAGAAGGAATACTTTTTAACGCATTTTATGAGGCCAGCATCACGTTAATACCAAAACCAGAAAGACATTATAAGAAAACTACAGACCAATTTTTCTCAGGAACATACATGCAAAAATTCTCAACAAAATATTAGCAAGTCAAATGCAACAACATATAAAAAGAATTATATACCACAACCAAGTGTGATTTATCACAGGTGTGCAAAACTGATTCCATATTAGAACATCAGTTAATTTAATCCACCACATAAACACAAGCTAAAAAAAAAAAACCATGTGGTTATATCGGTAGATGTAGAAAAAGCATTTGACAAAATCCAACACCTGTTCATGACCAAAACTCTTAGTAAACTAAGAAAGGAGAAGAACTTCTTCAACTTGATAAACAATATCTATAAAAAACCTGCATAAAATATCATACATAATGTTGAGAAACTAGAAGCTTTCCCTCAAGATCAGGAACAAGGCAAGAATGTCACCACTCCTTTCAACATAGTGCTGGAACTTATGACTAATGCAATAAGACAAGGAAAGGAAGTAAAAGGTACACTGATTGGGAAGGAAGAAATAAAACTGTCTTTGTTCACAGAGAATGTGATTGTCTATGTAGAGAATCCCAGATAATCAAGGAAAGAGCTCCTGAAACTAAAAGTAATTATAGCAAGGCTAAAGGATTCAAGGTTAATATTCATTATCACTTTCCCTATATCCCAGAAATAAACAAGTGGAATTTTGATCTGAAAAACACATTTATATGAGCACCCCCCAAAATGAAATACTTAGGTATAAATCTAACAAAATATGTACAAAATTTACATGAGGAAAACTACAAAACTGATGAAGAAATCAAAGAACTAAGTATATAGAGATATATTCCATGTGCATGGAAGGAAGACTCACTCAGTAGTGTCAAAATGTCAGTTTTTCCAAATTTGAGCTGTAGATTCAATACAATACAATCAAAATTTTAGCAAGTAACATTGTAGATATTGACAAACTGATTCTAAAGTGTATATGGTGAGGCAAAAGACCCAGAATAACCAACACAATATTGAAGAACAACCTTAGAAGAGACTAACACTATCTAACTTCAAGACTGACCACAAAGCTACAGTGATCAAGACGATGTGGTGTTGGCAAAAGAATAAATAAATAGATGCGTGGAACAGAATAGAGAGCCCAGAAATAGGTCCTATATCTATAGGCAAACATTGTTTTATTGTAATTTACTTTATTGCACTTCATAGAGATTGCATTTTTTACAAATTGAAGGTTTGAAGCAACACTGAAGCAAGTCTATCAGTACTATTTTTCCAACAGTATGTACTCACTTTGTGTCTCTGTGTCACATTCTGGTAATTCTCACAGTATTTCAAACATTTTCATTATTATTATATGTTATGGTGACCTGAGATCAGTGATCTTTGATGTTATTATTGTAATTGTTTTAGGGCACCACTAACCATGCCCATAATAAGAGGGTGAATTTAACAGATAAATATTATATGTGTTCTGACTGCTCCACTAACAGACTGTTGCCCTGTCTCTCTCCCTCTTTTTGGGCCTCTCTATTTCCTAAGACACAACAATATTAAAATTAAGCCAATTGATAACACTACAATATTCTCTAAGTGTTCAAGTGAAAGGAAGAGTTTCATTTCTTCTACTTTAAATCAAAAGCTAGGAATGATTAAGCTTACTGAAGAAGGCATGAAAAAAATGAAGCTAGGTCAAATCCTAGACCTTTTGCATCAGACAGTTAGCCAAGTTGTGAATGTAAAAGAAAAGTTTTGATGGAAATTAAAAATGCCACTCCAGGAAACAAACAAATGATAAGAAAGTGAAACAGACTTATTGCTTATATGGAAAAAGTTGTATGGTCTGGATAGAAGAACAAACCAGCCACAACATTCCCTTAAGCCAAAGCCTAATCCAGAGCAAGGCTCTAACTACCTCGCTTCAACTCTGTGAAGTCTGAGAGGTGAACAAGCTGAGAAAAAAAGTTTGAAGCTAACAAAGATTAGAAAGAAGCCATTTCCACAACAACATAAAAGTTCAAGGTGAAGAATCAAGTGCTTATGTAGAAGCTGCAGCAAGTTATCCAGAATATATAGCTAAGGATAATTGACGAAGGTGGCTACATTAAACAACAGATCTCATCGTAGACAAAACAGCTTTATATTACAAGAGGATGCCATCTAGGACTTTCACAGCTAGAGAGGAGTCAATGCCTGCCTTCAAAGTTTCAAAGGACAGGCTGACTTTCTTGTTAGGGGCTAATGTAGCTGGTGACTTTAAGTTGAAGCAAGCCAATGTTCATTTACCATTCTGAAAATGCTAGGACCCTTAAAAATTGTTCTAAATCTACTCCACCTGTGCTCCATAAATGGAACAACAAAGCCTAGATGACAGCACATCTGCTAACTGAATATTTTAAGCCCAATTTTGAGACCTACTGCTTAGAAAAAAGAAGATTATTTTCAAAATATTACTGCTTATTGACAATGTACCTAGTCACCCAAGAGCTCTGATGGAGATGAACAAGGAAATTGATGTTGTTTTTATGCTTGTTAACACAACGTCCATTCTGTAGTCCATGGATCAAGGAGTAATTTCAAATTTCAGGTCTTCTTATTTAAGAAATCCATTTCATAGACTATGGCAGCCATAGACACTGATTCCCCTAATGGATTGGGGCAAAGTAGATTGAAAACCTCTGGAAAGGATTCACCATTCTAGATGTCATTAAGAACATCCATGATTTATGGGAGGAGGTCAAAGTATCAACATTAACAGAAGTTTGGAAGATGTTGATTCCAACTCTCATGGATGACTTTGAGGAGTTCCACACTTCAGTGGAGGGATGTAACTAAAGATGTGGTAGAAATAACAAGAGAACTATCATTAGAAGTGGAGCCGAAGATGTGACTGAATTGCTGCAATCTCATGATAAACTCAACAGTTGAGAAGTTTTTTCTTATGGATGAGCAAGGAAAGTGGTTTCTTGAGATGGAACTTGTTCCTGGTGAAAATGCTGTACACATTGTTGAAATGACAATAAAGTATTTAGACTATGACACAAACTTAGTTGATAAAACAGTGGCAGGGTTTGAGAGGACTGACTCCAATTTGGAAAGAAATTCTTTGGGTAAAATGTTATCAAACAGTTTCACATGCCACAGAGAAATTTTTCATAAAAGGAAGAGTCGATCAATGCAAACTTCATTGTTGTCTTATTTTAAGAAATTGCTGCAGCCATCCCAACCTTCATCCACCACCACCCTGATCAGTCAGCTGCCATCAACATCAAAACAAGACCCTCAACCAGCAAAAAGATTATGACTCACTGAAGACTCAAATGATCATTATCATTTTTAGTAATAAAGTATTGTTGGATTAATGTATGTATATTTTTTAGACATAATGCTACTATACATGTAATAGATTACAGTAGTGTCAACATAACTTTATATGCACTGAGAAACCAAAAAATAATGTCTGTAACTTGCTTTATTGCAATACTTGCTTTATTGCAGTAGTCTGGAACCGAAACTGCAATAGCTCTGAAGTATGCCTGTATAGTCAATTGGTTTTTCACAAAAGACCAAAGCTAATACAATGGAGAAAGGATATCTTTTCAACAAATGGTGCTGGAGCAACTGAGTATCCACATAAAAAAAAAAAAGGTTAATATACACACAGATTTTACACCCTTTACAAAAATTAACAAAAAATGGATCACAGACCTAAATGTAAAATGCAAAACTATAAAATTCCTAGAAAATAACATAGGAGAAGATCTAGATTACCTTGGGTTTGGCAATGACTTTTCAGATATGACACCAAAGGCACAATCCATGAAAGAAAGAATGAATATGCTAGAAATCATTAATATTAAAATTTTCTGCTCTATGAAAGACTGTCAAGAGAATTTGAAAAGACAAGTTACAGATTGGGAGAAAATATTTGCAAAAGACATATCTGATAAGGGACTGTTATCTAAAAGGTAGGCTATAAATAAGATTTTTGCAGTGTAATTTTTGGAGAAGAAAAATATTATTTCCTGGAGACAGAGGGGAAAGAGGCAAGGTATTCTCAGAATGAGGGTAAACTTCAAGGAAGAGATGGCATTTACTCTGGTGATAAGTATTTAGAAGTACAGAGACAGAGGTGGCAAGAAGGTAAAATATTTCTAGTTAACAAAAAGGTCTGCAACAGAAAAGAAAGAGTTGGTTATTAAAACAAATTTGTAACTTTATTTATTTGTTATTTGTAGGCCAATTCATTCCCAAACATACTTGAGGCAATTTAAAAAAATATGTATGAAATTAAGAAAACAAGAATTATAAGATTCATTCATTCAAAAAAAAAGCTTATTAAGCACTTCACATGTGCCATGCTAGGGGAAAAAAAGAAAATCTCTGCCTCTGTGAAGGTAACAATCTAGTATGAGACTTACAATAGACACAAAAATAAACACAAAGAAATCTGTAATGCCATGAAGAAACATAAAGCAGGAAAAAAGAGAAAGTGACTTGAATATGGAGGGAAATGCTATTTTAGATAAAGTGGTCAAAGAATGCTTTTCTGTCTAGGCAACTTTTGAGCAAAGACCTGAAAACAGTAGGGAAATGAGTTTTGAATATGTCATGCAGTCAAGGTGGTTGGGTCTCTTATACAGTGGCTTGGAGCTCACAGAAAAGTTCTCAGAAGCTCAGATAAAAGCTGCAAAATTTCTTAAGAACTAGCTTCATAGGACATAAATTTTCACTTACACCTCATTCTAGTGGACAAGCAAGTTATTAAGACCAGCCTAGATTCAAGGGGAGGAGAATTAGTCTCCACTTTGCAATGGCAGAAGTAGTAAGAATTTGTAGCCATCCTTAATCCTCCAGAATTGTGCAGAAGTTTCTAATTAGGGTGACACAGCTTTCTCTAAAGAAATGGTCTACAGCAAGAATTAGCAAACAACACCCAAGCAAAATACAAACAGCAGGCCAAATTCACCCTGATGTCTGTTTCTGCAAATAAAGTTATATTGGAAAACAGAAATACCCATTTATTTACACATTGTTTACGGCTACTCTTCCAATTCAAGGGCAGAGTTGAATAGTTGAAACAGAGACTGCATAGCCTGCAAAAGTGAAAATGCTCACTGTCTGACCCTTTGCAGAAGAAATTTGCTGGCCCCTCATCTACAGGAAAGCACTCATGCTATCTCTCAATCATTCCACATAGGCCCCTAGCAATTTTACTTTCAGTCTTAGCTACAGGTCCCTAGAAATAACTAACTCTGCTTTGAATAAGTCAAAGTTAAAGATTTCTAAAATGAATACTGATAGCCAAGCAGAGAGCATGTACCTTAATAAGAAGGGTAAATATGTCAAAGGGAATCACACCAAACCTGGAGCTAACTGAAGCAGAACACAGACAAACAGGTCCTGTTCATACCACCCGGAGCACCAGGCATCCAATCCATTACAACCTCCATCAACATCTTTTGTTTGTTTGTTGCTAAATTTTAAGAAGAGGAAAAAACTTTTTAAACCTTAAAAATAAAAAAGAAAATGCATCTCTTCTGCAGACTTTTCATCAGAAAAGCTTGGGCTTTCACACTCCTAGCAACAGCCCAAAAAACGGAATCTTAGGTCCATTTTAAGGCATTTGCCAGCTTTAAAATCCTGCCGCCATTAGCTAAACTATTAATAAAAGCTTAACCACCAAGTGCTTGGCATGTCTCTCCCCATAAATCTCCCCCATAAATCACCCTCGGCAGAATTAAGACTATAACACATATTACACCAGTTCCAAAAAGTAGAGGTGTCTACTGACTTGGAGTTCAAGTCAAATGCACTAGGGTAGGACTCAGGATTTAATCAGCCAAAGGAGCAGCCTCAGGACTCTCTGGAAGGAAGGTGAGGTGAAGTGGAGTACAACTGTAACTGCTGTAGCATGTATTTTATAATAGGCATATTAGGACTGAATAGTGCACAATATCAAAAGAAAGCAATCATATTCTCAGGGGACAACTATGCCATTTCTCCAGATAAAATCATTATTTTTGTTGGAAGGCTCATCAGGTACATCTTCTCATGACTTTTGAGATTAAGTTTGTGGGAAGGTCTAACTTCAGAATGTTGGAACACGCTGAAAGAATGTCTTAAGTGACAATCACAGAGGATCTAATCTGCCTGTTTGTTGTGAGCTTGTGCCTCCTGCATGCATTCTGACCAGCCATTACACTAAACTCAAAGACCAATCCAAAAATAAAAACAAAAAATCTAATGAGAGATGTTATATTAAAAGTATGCAACAGGATTTTTAAAAGTATGCAATAAATAAGAACAAAAATTATCTAACAGGTAAAGAAAAATACATTTAAAAGCAATTAATTAACATCAACATAAAACAAGTAATAAAGACTTTAAATACAATATTTTTAAATGTTAAATGTAAATATAAATGCAAAACAGGCAATAAAGTCTCTAAAAACAATAAATATTTTAAATATGAATGTAAAAATAACCCAAAAAGAAATTGTTTAATGTAACATAGAATAATAAAATTTTAAACAAGGTAAAAGTAAGGACAATATAAGTAATGAAAATAAACCTAGATTTCAAAGAAAGTAGAAATAAAAGATTTTAAATTATAACTAATAAAATGAGCTGTTAATACAAGACATCAAGGGTAAAACTGGCAAAATAGAAAAACAGAATCAAATAAGAGTTAACAGCACAAACTGACAGAGACAAGAATTAGAAGATAATATAAATACAACTGTAAGAAAATACAGAAAAAGATATTAAATGTAGGAAACTCCAAAAGCTGGCAAAGTCATGAAATGGGCTAAGAATAGGATTAAAGAACAATTAAAACAGTATGCATCAATGTGTTCACAGTCCTCCAACACAGGACTATAAAACAAAATTCTTGATTACAAAGTAACACCCTAAAAATAACACCTCACTGGAAACACACAAGCTGTGGGTCTCCTCAGTAAAACAGAAATATCAGCTGGCCATATGGAGAACACACCAGGCCCTGGGCCAGAAAGAGATGCCCTTTCCCACCCCCGGTCCTTGAGAGGGACATCCTCTGCAAGGCCTCACTAACCCCCCCCCCCAAATGTTTCCTCTGATGAGCAATGGCTTGACTAGCTAGTACACAGTAATACATAATGGCAAACAGTGGGTAATCAGGCTAGAAATACAGGACAAGAAAGACTATAGAAGACCTTAAATCCCACTGTAGGTCAGTGTGCATTTCTTTGAAATACAGCATCCATCTGAGAGATTCTGATTTAGTAGATCCGGCTAAGGGAAGGGGAAGTGAGAGGAGCAGATGCTCAGTGATTGTCACTTATGGCCTTCTTCAAATGGGTTCCAACCCTGTTAACAAATCTCCTCCCTCCCCCAAGTAATTTTAATAGTTATCCATGTTCCGAAAATAATGATTTATGATCTTAAAACAACTGAGCCTTTTCCATTTGCAGGTGTCAGACTTGAAAACACAGGTGATGAGAAAAAAGGCTTTGAATAACAAGTCAGTTACACAAACTCAGTGAAAGTTGCAGCCAACTAAGAGTAAAGCTGGAACCCTGTTGCTTTCATAAGAAACTCAACTATTTTTAAGGCTTTATACTCCTGCCAAGAGCCACCAAATTAAGAGGAAACCATGAAAATACGTGTCACTAGTGGCTTTTAAGTACCAGAATAGTGCCAAAATAAACATCGAGGGTCCTTTGATATGCACATTTCTTGGGGATCCGATGTATGCACTCCAAGCAATATCTACCTCCTGTGAGACACTAAAAGGACAAAATTAAGTCTATTCAAGGTCTTTCCTTTTCATCGTCTTTTTTTTATTTCAGCATATTACAGGGGTACAAATGTTTAGGTTACATATATTGCCTTTCCCCACCCAAGTCAGAGCTTCAAGCGTGTCTATCCCCCAGACGGAGCACACCACAACCATTAGCTGTGCATATACCCTTCCTCCCCCCTTCCACCTGCCCGACACCCGAAAAATGTTACTACTATATGTGCACATAAGTGTTGATCATTTAATACCTATTTGTTGGTGAGTACATGTGATGCTTGTGTTTCCATTCTTGGGATACTTCACTTAGTAGAATGGGCTCCAGCTCTATCCAGGATAATACAAGAGGTGCTAGATTACCATTGTTTTTTGTGGCTGAGTAGAACTCCATGGTATACATATACCACATTTTATTAGACATTCTATAAAAAAAGACATTTGCACTCGAATGTTTATAGCAGCACAATTCACAATTGCAAAGATGTGGAAATAACCAAAGTTCCCTTTTCACCTTCTATAGAGCACAACATGTGTACAAACACACACACACACACCCCTAGGAAATGACAATGTTTATAGAGTATATGGCAAGAACTATATTCCGCAGGGGACTTGGGAGCCTCCACATGGACATGGTGACAAAAATTCATTATATTTTCTTTATACCAAATAATTTGAAAATAAAAATAAAATACAGAGTTTTAAGTGTAGTATGTGTGATGGGCAGGAAATGTGCCATTCCAATACCTCTTCAAGGAAGGACTTGACCCAACTGGTATCAGACACCTCCAGCTCCCAGCTTCTTCAGAGATTGCCTTCCCCTGCCCATATCTAGCAACCAATCAAAGCAGGAGTATAAGGACCCAGCCATATTGGCCCAACAGAAATTATTCTGAAGGGCCATAAATGCCCCAGAGCAGCGTGGGGGAAGAGGGCGGGCATGGCAGAGGAGTTGACCACATCACAGTGCGATGTCTCCCTCCACGCAGCACTGCCCCACCGCCTCCTTCGGCATGTGTGTATCCCTAATAAACACCCTGCCCAACAAACTCCATCTCAGTGTGTTCCTGAGAAACTAAACCTGCAACAGTATTTAAAATTGATTAGTGTGAAACTTCCAAATAATCTTTTCAAAAATGTTTAATTAAGACACTTGAATTCGATTTCATTTCATCTTTTTTAGTTCAACTTTTCTATCCTGATCTTTGCTTAAAATGATTCCTTATAATTATCAGACTGATAATGAGCCCTTCAAGTACTATAGATCACCATTCAAGAGAAATTTTATTCATACATACAAATAAAAATGCACAAACCACATTTTATAACCTTCCAAAAATTTGCAATCATTGAAAATGTTTTTTAAAAGAGTATATTTTTCTTTTCTGTCATTGGTATATGTAATGTTGAACTAGCTTGTGACATATTTTGTATCCAATCAAGTAATTCTTACTAAATAATTCAAAATAATGATGAAGCTTTTGTAGACTCAACACATATTGTCAGAGCTGTCATCACATAGCTCGATTTGATGTCAATGAAAGTAAACAGCAGCTGCACAAAGGACAAAAGCATTTAATATAAAACAGAGTTTTGAGACTGTCCCCCAGAGCCATGCCTGTCAGAAGGCTTTAGGCTCATGGAACACAAACCCATTCAGCAATTCTGGATCTGCCTCTCAACATTGCTTCTCAGTGAAAATACCCCTTCTTGGTACGGTCACAGTATTCCAGTGGAATAGCAAATACCCAGTTTTGCCCTTCCCCCTTGCTGCCGTGTGGACACTGGGTTCACTCTCAGACCTTTTTGCTCAGACAGTAGAGGCTGCTCGTGGCAAACGTTGCCAGACAAAATACAGGGCACCCAGTTAAATTCAAATTTCAGGTAAACAACAAATATTTCTTTTAGAATAAATATCTCCCAAATATGGAACATACTTATATGAAATATATATGTTTTTTGTTAATCTGAAATTCAAATTTAACTGGGTGTTGTGTATTTTTATTTGCTAACCCTAGAAACCCTCCCTGAAACCCTGAAGGCTCTGGCCATCCCAGGGACACCCCAGCCAACACCAGGGCTAAGGAGATCAGTGTTTCTTTAGAGACCTGTAACTCATTTTCTCTGTGTATCTTTTGGAAAAAGCTGTTGCTGGATTTAATATTGCCAATTCCTTCAGTCTTTTTGAAACTCTTCTTTGCCTCCCTTAACATACTATCTTGTTTGTTTGTTTGTTTGTTTGTTTTTTCAACATCCTATATCTGACCAGTCTTTCTCTGGATTCTAATTGTTCCCCCGTTCTCTAAATCAGGGATTAGTGAACATTTTCAGCAAAGGGTCAGATATTAAATATTTAGGCTCTGAAGGGCACACAGTGTCTGTTTCAACTAGACTCCATTGGCAACCATTGGCAATATGTAAATGAATGAGCATAGCTGTGTTCCAATAAAACTTTATTCATGCATAGTCAGTAAGCCACATTTGGCCCACAGGCCAAAATTTGCCAATCCCTGCCTCAAATGCAAGTGTAACTGCTGTGCCGTTGCCTCTCTTCTATGTTAACCCTATTGTCATTCCCATCCAATTACATGACAGACCTTCCACTGGTATTTCAGCAATGCTCAACTCTGCATCTCAAACTTTGACTTCCCTCCAAGGCAGTCTTATATTCCAAAACTGTATAAGACAGCTAACTCTTTCAGGATGTCTTTTTTTTTTTTTCTTTTTTTGAGACCAAGTCTCACTCTGTCGTGTGGGCTAAAGTGCCGTGGCCTCAGTCTAGCTCACAGCAACCTCAAACTCCTGACCTCAAGCAATCCTCCTGCCTCAGCCTCCTGAGTAGCTGGGACTGTGGGCACTCACCACCACACCTGGCTAATCTTTTGTTTCTATTTTTAGTTGCCCAGCTAATTTTTTCTATTTTTAGTAGAGATGGGGTCTCGCTCAGGCTGGCCTTGAATGCCTGACCTCAGGCGATCCTCCCACTTTGGCTTCCCAGAGTGCTAGGATTACAGGTGTAAGCCACTGTGTCTGGCCTTCCTGGATGTCTAATAGACACTTCAAATTCACTAAGCACAGCCTCCCTCCCAAACCATCCCCTGTTCCTCCATGCTCTCTATCTTTGCAAATGGAACTACTACTATCCTTATATTTAACCCAGTTCAAAATTTCTATAAGAGTTTCGTTTCTCCCTTTTCCAAGCTGCTCATATTCATTCAGTTGGCAAATTCTGTAAATTTAATATATTCGTGCCATACTTGTGTCTCCTCCTCTCATTTTCTTCCACTAAGGGGAAGTTTTCTGTGCCTTTCACATAGCCCATAGCAATAACATCCAAATGGCCTGCTAGGCACCAACATTTGCATCTTCCAGCCACATTTCACCAATACAATCAGATGGATCTTTCCTTAGAATGACTATGATTTTTCCCTTTCTTCCTCAAAACCTTTCAAATGCTTTCTAATGCTTGTGTATTGTACTCCAGGTTCTTTAGCCTGACGTTAAATACCCTCTGTGAGGCAGCCCCACACTAATGACCCAACTGTTCAATTTTGCACACCATTAACAGCAGTCAAAGGGAACTATGTGCAGTTCCCTGGCTACCCAAGCACTTTCGTACTCCTTAATTTTCTCATGCTTTGGTTTTTCCCTGCCCTGCCCAACCCACAGTCGCTTAATTCCTACCCACATTGGAGGGCTTAGCTCAGATGGTATCTCTTCCACAAAGCCATGCCCGACTTTCCAGCTGGAAGAGATGTATCCATATTCAGAACTCCTCCTGCAGTTAGACTGCGCCTCTGTCACAGCTTTATAATTTTCTACCTTGTGTCACACTTAGTTTCTTCCTTGTTTCCCTTTTCACGTTGTTAGCAACCTAGAAACAGGTTCTCTGAAGCACTTTACTTTTCTTCAAAGCATTCAGCAAAAAACCTTTCAAACTTTTCCATATGAGGTGTTAAATACTTGATAAATGAATAAGAAACAGAAGATGAGTATTCTGTACACACACAAAAAAGGCTAAGAGTGTGTGTGTATAGAGAGAGAAACAGAGACAGAGACAGACTGACTCTAGATCAGTAGCTAATTTTAACTTATTCTTCTCTTTGTTCCTTTCCTTTCTCATTGTGTAGGAGGGGACAGGAACATGAGATAAACGTTACTTTAAATACAAATCAGTAACCTAAAAATCATTCATAAAAAATACAACTTTATATCCTGCTGATGCCAAAAATTATTGGGTTTTTTGTGTGTTTTGTGTTGTTTGTCTATGTTTGCCTTATTTTACTTGGTCTGAAGACTATAGTCCTTTTACAATTATACAAAAAATAATAAAGAATATTTTTAAAGGCCATCATTTATTAATGTTTCCTCTGTGCCAGACTGTGCACCAAGTGGTTTTCTTGCATAATCTTCTGAAATCCTTTCAACGGTCCTCAGAGGTAGAGCATCTTCCGCTGTTACAGGTGAGAAAGCTGAAGCTCAGAAAGGTGCAGGTGGTTTATAAAGAGCAGAATCAGACTTCAGACCCGTCCAATTCAGCTGCGTGTATTCAAATGCTGCCTCTCCTTGAAAATAACTATGAATCTGGAAGTAAGGATTCCAGACTATTAGTGTGTGTGTGGTTTTCACTGTATGTGTGTGAAGAAATTGATAGCTGAGGCAGAGTAGTATCGAGGGTCAGATCAGGAACTAAAAACCATACCAGATATTTTAACATAGAGAACTGTTAACTATTAATAGGTATAACGTTGTAACTAGATAACTAAAAAAGCAAGATGAGAACCTCAAAGTATCAAGAAGGCGACAATTGAAGGAAGCAGCTACCACACTCAGGACTGGGGGTGGGGAGTAACAAAAGGAAGAGGTTGAAAGTGTTGACACTTAGAAGCTTAAAAGAGGGGCTTCTGGAGTGTAACTGAAAAGGTGGGCCTGGTTCAGCTGGCGCTGAAAAAAAAAAATGAATTCAGCTACTCCTACAGGAAGGAACTGCTCCTGCCAGGGAGGAGCAGTGTTGGGAAGATGCTCATAGGAACAGGAAGCAGATGGAAATAAATCCCGTTTCCCCATCCAGCCCCTCTAGTGCCCCCTACTGGTAGAGCCTGAGAGATGCGCAGTTGGCAAAACAGAAATACCGTTTGCAGATTGCCCCGGCGTCACAAAGATACAGAGCACAGAAGGGTGGACCCGGAAGTGAGAAGCAACAATTAAAAAGCGGCACAGGAAGGATAAATATGCATAGAAATATATGCATATATATATTATATATATAGAAATTATGAGCTTGATAATGAAGTCAAATAGACTAAGATAAGCAATGTAGAACAGATCTCTTGCTTATTAAAAATAAAATTGTAAAGACCTCTATGTGGGGACGTGAAGGCAAGTAAAAGAAAAGGATTTGAAAAGATCTCTCGACTTCCAGGATCAAATAACAGCCCAAGAAAACACCAAGACAAATTACCTCTGATCTTGAGGACAGAAAAAAAAAAGTAAAATTGTCATAATTGGTAAAGTGCTGTTAATTCAGACCCCAAGGAATGCTAAAATGCCAGCCTTTCACACTAGAGGTCACCCCCAGTAAGAAAATGTAATTGTATCATCCTTTATTGTCCCCTGTAGCTGTTACAATATTGGAGAGCTGCTCCTTATTGTAAAGAGATTGGATTTTTATGAGACTGACATGCTAAGCAGCTTTCTAGTCAAGTAAAATACTGCATTAAACAGAATTCACTTTCTTACCTTAGTGAGAAGCAGATATATTGACAGTATTCATTACATGCAATCACTGACCTATTTCTAAGGTATCAACTTTAATCAGAGTTAGGTCAACACTGTTATTAAGAAGCAATATAATTTAGATAACATAGAGACTGAAATAAGTACGTTTTTTAAAATTGGAAAAAATACTGCTTCACATAATAGAAAGGAAGTATACCACATGAAAGAATTATACCAAATACTTTTTAAAACTCATTAAGTTTGGAGTTTATTGTATGAAAGGTATTTACAGTTTAGAAAATTAGAATGTCTTTTTATATCATTTTATGGCAAATTATGATGATTAAAGGACATCTTTTAAGAATATTAAAACTCTCAATGGTGGGGGTATCCTCATTAAGTACAGAATTTCAATTTTTAAAATCATTTAAATGCATTAAAATCGAGCTGATCATTCTTTAACAAAATCATACACTGATAAGCTATAGATCACTTTTACTTTTACTTTATCTCCATGTCAAAGCTCCTTTGATAGCTGCGTCTCCAGCCTTCACTGCCCACTAACCCTCTTTTTGGTTGTTTTGTTATCATTTGTTGTTTGTTTGTTTGCTGTCCCCTACCAATATTCTTCCCTTTCTACATTATTCACTGAAAGTTTCAGCACGTATTTTTTATTCCTTACTCCAGTTGCTATTTTGGAGACATCAATAACCATGTTGTTTAAACCATCCAAGGGCAGAACCCGTCAGACCCTTGGCTCCCTCACTCGCATGTGGTCTTTTCTTGCACCCCATTTCAGCCACCAACTCACATGGTCATAGCCTTTCCCTTTTCATCAAATAAACACACCACCTCAAAACTTCTACCACCACTGCTTGTCCTTCCAGTGCTCTTATGATAGATAGATAGGGAAACAGATACATAGATACACATATACATTTATTATTTGTATTTTATTGTATCATATTCTCTTATTATACTATTCCTTAGCCTCACTAATACATCCGATCCACTGATACCTCACTTTTTCACAGTCCATCACTTCTATGTTGTAAGAAATTCTCCTGTTGACACAAACCTCCATACCCTGTTTAGACCCCATGATCTAGTATTATAATTACTCACTTGCTAGTTACTCAATTCCTTTGCCCTACTTTCCCTCTATTATGTTCCTCTAGATAAACTCCAACCTTGGTTAAACCAAACTATCTCTGTGTTCTATGCTTTTCTCTACAAAAAAGAAAAATTATCCCCAACATGTACTTTCGTACACCCTCCCCCCCCAAATCCCATCCAACCATGTGTTCTCAGGTCCAAAATTTAAACATCATTTTTTATTCCTCTCTTCTCATCTCTCTTCCCTCACACTCAATCCTTTAAAAAGTTATATGAGAATCATCTCTAAAATAGACTGTAAATCCATCCATTCTTTATAACTGTAACAGCCACTTCCAGTTATAATCATCACTTCCATGATTGTTCTGGTCTCCTACCCAGTTGTTTTTCTTTCACAAAAACTTTGAAATATCTTTTAAAATGTAAATCCTCTCATGCTACATAATACACCTCCAGTACACACACACTTAAAACCTATCACTTTGCACTTAGAATAAAATCTAAAGCCCTTACCATTGCCTACAAGAACCAATAAGAAGCGACCTAGCTCCACTTTCTAGCTTCAGAACCTACCACTCTCTCCCCAGCTGTTTATACTCCAGCCCCAATAGCTTTGTTTTCATTCTTCAAACTCATTGCCATGAACCAAATGTTGTGGGTGTGAGGGCGATCTGGCTGCGACATCTGTCACCCCATTGATCACCAGGGTTGATTCGGCTAATCTGGCTGGCTAGGTGGGTGTCCCCTTCCTCCCTCACCGCTCCATGTGCATCCCTCCCGAAGCTGCGCACTCGGTCGAAGAGGACGACCTTCCCCGATAGAGGAGGACTGTTCTTCGGTCAAGGGTATATGAGTAGCTGCGCTCCCCTGCTAGAACCTCCAAACAAGCTCTCAAATGTTGTGTCCCCTCAAAATTCGCATATCGAAGCCAAATTCGCATTGTGATGGTATTTGGAGGTGAGACATTTGAGGGGTAAGTAGATCATGAAGGTGGAGCCCTCATGAATGAGATGAATGCCTTATAAGAAAAGACAGAGAGAGATGATTTCTATCATCTGTGAGGACACAGCAGGAAGGCATCCATCTGTAAAGCAGGAAGAAAGTCCTCAATAGAATCTGACCATGCTAGCACCCAGATCTTGGACTTCCAATCTCCAGAACTGTGAGAAATGAATGCCTGCTATTTAAGACCCCAGTTTATGGTATTTTGTTGAATCAACCCAAGCATACTAAGACAGTCACCCTTGTCTCTGCCTCAAGGCCACTGCACGTGCCAGTGTCTCTGCGGGGACAGACTCTGTGTGACTGCCTCTGGTCACAGCTCAGACTTCATCTTCAGGGAGGCTCCAACAGTCTCCAACATATCACCTGCTTTAGTGTCTTTGTAGCATTTATCACTCTCTGAAACTTTCTTGCCCATTTGTTGTTGTTGTTGTTGTTGTTTACTTCTTTTGTGTGTGTGAGTTCTCTCAAAGCCAAGGACTTTGAATATCTTGTTCACCTGTGCATCAAGAGCCTAGACTACCTAAAGCATGGTAGGCACTAAATAAACTTGCATGGAAGAAAGGGAGGGAGGGAGGGAGGAATGAATAGAATTTAATGATTTTCTCATAAAGGTAATAATTGAACTACTTGCACAATTTCTCTACCAACAATCTTTCCAACTTCCCCAGTGAATTTCATGTCTGCAAGTTTACGCATAATGAAGTACAGAGCACAGCTTAGCTCAGAGGCATAGCTCTGTTAAATAAAACTAATCTGACAGGATCAGACCACTGGGGTTTGGTCATTCACGTTCTGGATGGCTGAAAATGATAATGTGCCAAACCTCCTTGGGTACTCAGTGAACCACACTCTCCACCATCTCCCTACACACTCCAGGCAATTACCCATCTGGTTTGCCTGGCCCACCCGGTTGTATTTGAATGAGGTTGCTCAGCTGAAAGTGAATGGTGTGTGTCCAACCTGAAAGGCAGCCTCCGGCAATTGTATCCCAGACCTGCTTTTCATCTGCAGCCCACTGTCTCCAGACAGAAGTCAGAATCCTCCCAAAAAGCAGCAAGACATTCTGAGACAGAGGAGGAAAAGGGGATCCCAGGACAGGAGTCAGGAGACCTGGGTTCTAATCCCTGTCTGTCTCACCGTATAACTGTACTACTCTGAATTTCTGTTTCCCCAGCTGCAAACTGTAGGGTTCATACCAGGTAATCTCTAGGAATTTCTTCCAGCTCTAACATTCCAGACTTGTAAACCACCAAGGGGTAAGCATTTGCCGAGCTGCAAATTCTCCAACCCAGCAAGCCAATCCCCATCGTGGGATGAGTGGTAATATTAATATTACCGTCATTTGGCTTTTTTATATTTGCCCAGAACCTTATAATTACAAGGTTACCCTCACCACTGCCCTTTAACATAGATGGGTGGCAAACATTAATTACTCTGCTTTCCTGGAGGAAGGAGGAAGGCCCAGAGCGATTAAGTGACTCGCCCCTCTGTTTACCAAAAGCAGTGGTTGGGCCGAGGCTAGACATCTATGAGCTTCTGAGTTCCAGACCTGGACTCGGGACACTAGACCACAGGACTCTGCTGGAGCACACTGGTGCTTTGCTCTACTTTGTGTTTTATTCATAAATAGATGAAAAACTCAGGATTGCATTCTCTTTTCTGAACAAGTCGTTGCTTTTAGTGCTAATGCAATTGGATAAAAGAGAGAAAGTTCTATTTACTTCAACAAACAACCTAAGAAAATTCCGTGTGGCCACACAGTGAGGCAGATGGGGAGACTGTGGACTTTGAAGTAAGAGACACTAGTCTTTGTTTTGTGAGCAAACATTTTGCTGGATATTAAGAAAGCTCAGTACTAAGAAAGATAAAGATGTACAGGACTCAATTCCACTCATACCTAAGACACATATTAGCGCAATGTTCAATTCTCTGCATCTTGGTTTTCTCATCTGTAAAATGCGACTGATAGAACTTGCCCACAATATTCTTGCAAAAATGATACGTGATTAGAAAAGGCAGTTACCTCCATTGCGGTTTCTCAATTAATGAGCACCTTTCACTTTTCTTATCCTCCCTGTCTAAGAAAAGCAAAATAGGGTATTCCCTCCCCAGACGCTGTACTATCTACACCCAATGCCCTCTGCCACTCACCTTCATCTGATGTGGAAGAACCACAGGCTACTAAAGGAGGTGGCTAATCACCCATGGGGGTAAGAGATCCTCTGGGATCTCCAGTTTCAGCCTTGCTAAGGACATACCGTATTATAAGAAATGAATAACTGACACTAGATCTCTACCTGTAACATTGGGGTTAACCAAATTATCCCAGGGACTGTTATGAGAACAAGGGTCTGTGAGCACAAGGAAGGGTCTGTGAAAGGTTATAAACCCTTGGACATGAAGTGTACAGACTAAGTTCTGTGATTTTCTTTTTTGTGAGCAGCCTTTCATGTTATTCCCAAATATCTCTACTCCTCTCTAAATCTGCTGTCCCCAACCTCTGGGCCGTGGACTGGTTCTGGTCTGTGGTCTATTAGGAACCAGGCCACACAGCAAGAGATGAGCACAGGCAAGTGAGCAAAGCTTCATCTGTATTTACAGCTGCTCCCCATCGCTCACATCACTGCATAAGCTCTGCCTCCTATCGGATCAGCAGCAGCATTAGATTCTCACAGGGGCACAGACCCTACTGTAAACTGCGCATACGAGGGATCTAGGTTGCGCACTGCTTATAAGAATCTAATGCCTGATGATCTGAGGTGGAGCTGAGGTGGTGATGCTAGTGCTGGGGAGAGGCTGCAAATACAGATTATCATTAGCAGAGAGGTTTGACTGCACAATAAATGTAATATTCTTGAATCATCCCCAAACCATCCCCCTATCCTTGGAAAAATTGTCTTTCATGAAACCAGTCCCTGGTGCCAAAAAGGTTGGAGACCACTGCTTTAAATAGCCACGTCAGACTACTTGTCCCGCTACCTGGCCCCTGTCCTTCCGCCAGCAGGGTCACCTGTAGAAACCAGAGGATAAGAATAAAGACACACTAAGGAGGGAATGGAAGGCAGTTCAATAAGGCAAATTTCTTTTCTTACTTCTCAGAGATCCAGAAAGAAACATTTTCCAACATCAGGCTTCTCCTTACGTGGTTAAAAAGAAGGGACTTAAAACAGAGTGACAAACAAGAGACCAGTTTACACTGACGTAGTTTGCATTCTTCTGGTGATGTCTAGGGAGCCCTGAACTCTGAGCTAGGAGGTGTGCGTGTCGGTCCTCCCCCACGACCAGAGGGCTGTGTGAGCATCTGCAGGCAGGTGAACCCCTAAGACCCAGTTTCTTTACCTCTATAAAATAAGAAGGGTAGGAATAAATTGTCCCCAAGTTGGTTACTAGCACTGAAGTTCTATGAATCCTGGAATAACATCCGTAGAAGCTGCACACAGTATCCACACATGCTTTGTATGCACTGTTTGGGAGTCCAGAGGTCCAAGGATTCATTCATACTTTCATGGCCTCTGACATGGCATTGTTTCATTCTTTTCTTCCAGGTAAAAATAAATTTTATTCCTTGGGAGAAAGAAAAAAGTATGTAGGAAGTATGTATTTCAATACATCTGTATCCCCAGGGTATGTTTGCATAAAAAAGATCCAAGAACCATGTCTTAAGAAACTATTAGCCAGTAAGAAAAAGACAGGAAATGGCACTTAATAATTTGCTCTATTTATTTGTATTCTTAAGTGTTTAATTTAAAAAAGTATCTACCTACTAATTTTATAGCACATAAAGAAATCAATCGTGAAGATATCATTTAAAAGTGATTATTCTTGGCTGGGAATGCTGGTTCATGCATCCCAGGTTTTCAGGAGGCTGAGGTGGGAGGATGGCTGGAGCCCCAGGAGTGTGAGGTTGCAATGAGCTATGATCACACTTCTGGACCCCAGCCCGGGAGACAGCAAGACCCTGTGTCTAAACAATAAAAATAAAAATAAAATAAACGTGCTTATTCTCAAACCACATAGAGAACTTTTTGAAAATACAGATTCATGGGCCTCACTAAATCAGTAAATCAGACCCTCTGGAAAGGGCATGTAAATGGCCCAGATACAGGTATATTTACAAAGTCCCTAAGGTGATGCTGCTGAATGCCTAGGTTTGGAAACCACCGTTAGAAAGCAAAGCCTCAGCAGCCAAGGCTGGCAAGCACTTCCGTCTCTTTCCTGAGTGCCCAGCAGAAGTAATTCCCCTCTCACTTATGAACATCTGTGATAATCATCATGGAGAGTAGGCTTGTTTGTTAACGGGGGGAAGAAAAGCTATTTACCTAGTTTGCAAGCCAAGAGAGAGCTTAATTAATGTCAGAGCAGATATGATTTCCTCCTCTCTCCTTGCCCTAGGAACTCACAGGGATGACGAGAGGATTTTTAATTAATGTTTGAAAAGCATTCAGAGGTCCCTGGATGAGAGGTAGTGGAGAAGGGCACAACATGATTTATTGTTGTTATTAATAGTAGTTGTATTAATAGAAATAATGAAGTTCTCTAAAGTGATTTTTTTTTCTTAGAAAATCTATGACATCAATGGCCAGTGTGCTTTTGTGGCAAGAATTTTTGGAGAGAATGAAGGAGAAAGGAAAAAAGATATAAGGGAAATCAAAGACACCTTTTTCCTCATTAAAGCTGGATAACATTTTGAAGTTCTATCATAGGAACACAGTGAGAACTTCTTACATTTTTCCTAAGTAAATAAAAATACTGCTGTTCAATTCTGTGGTACCAGTGAAAGATTTTGGGGGAACAGAGTTGTGAAGGAAAGAACTCAGGGTTGGAAAATAGAAGTTCTGAATTTGGAGCTTACCATTTACTAATTGTTTAACCTTGGGAAGGACACATTATCTAAGGTTCTTTATGATTAAAACTGGGGGAAAATATTTGCTCTCAACACATCCAATAAAGGGCTGATAACAAGAATCTATCTAGAACTAAAAGAAAATCAACAAGAAAAAAATCGAACAACCCCATCAATAAATGGGCAAAGAACATGAACAGAAACTTTTCAAAAGAAGACAGAATAATGGCCAGCAAACATATAAAAGAATGTTCAACATCTCTAATCAATAGGGAAATGCAAATCAAAACTGCAATGAGGTATCACCTAACCCCAGTGAGATTGGCCTTTATCAAAAAAATCCCAAAGCAACAAATGCTGGAGAGAATGTGGAGAGATAGGAACACTCTTACACTGCTGGTGGGACTGCAAATTAGTGCAACCTCTGTGGAACAGAATTTGGAGATACCTCAAAGAGCTACAAGTAGAAATACCATTTGATTCACCAATAGTACCATTAGGCATCTACCCAAAGGAACAAAAGACATTCTATAATAAAGACAGCTGCACCCAAATGTTTATGGCAGCACAATTCACCATTGCAAGGATATGGAAACAACCCAAGTGCCCAACAATCCATGAGTGGATTAATAAAATATGGTACATGTATACAATGGAATACTACTCAATTATAAAAAATGACGGTGATCTAGCACCTCTTATATTTTCCTGGATAGAGCTTGAGCCCATCCTCCAAAGTGAGGTATCACAAGAATGGAAGAAAAGGCGCCACATGTACTCACCATCAAACTGGCAATGACTGATCAACACTAAAGTACTCACACAGTAGTAATATTCTTTAGGGGTTGGGGGATTGGAGGTAGGTAAACTCACAACTAATAGACATGGTGGTAAGCATTGTAGGGGGGAAAGGGCATGTCTCAAATCCTGGTTTGGGTGTGGCAAAGTCATAACATGTAACCTAAATGTTTGTACCCCCATAATATCCTGAAATAAAAAAAAACTGGAAGATACTGAAAAATGTTCTACCTATCTCCCAGATTAGTGAAGATGAATGGTAATGATGAATGTGGAAAAATTTTGTATGTCTGAAAATTGTTACATAGATTTTATTGATGATCATGATGATGATGATAACAATGATTTCATCAAATATCCAAGTTGAAGGAGGGCAGAAATTATTTATTTATTATTGATGATGGACTCTTTGAAAAATAATTTTAGCAAACATGAAATATTTATTTTTTATTGATATATAATATTTGTGCATATTTATGGGACACGTGATATTTTGCTACATGCATGGAATGTGTAATGATCAAGTCAAGGTATTTAGGACATCCATCACATAGAACATTTAGCATTTCTATATTTGGGGAGCATTTCAAGTACTCACTTCTAACTGTTATGAAATATACAATGCATTGCTGTTATCCATAGTCACCATACTCTGCTATTGAACATTAGAACTTATTTCTTCTAGCTCTATGTTTGTACCCGTTAACCAACCTCTCTTCAAACCACCCCTCCCCCAACACACACACACCCTTCCCAGCCTCTGGTTACTATAATACCATTCTACTCTGTACTTCTATGAAATCAACTTTTTAGCTCCCACATATAAGTGAGTACATGCACTATTTGTCTTTTCTGGGCCTGGCTTCTTTCACTTAATATAATGACCTCCAGTTCCATGAGTACTGTGGCAAATTACAGGATTTCGTTCTTTTTTATAACCAAATAGTATTCCATTGTGCATGTGTATATGCATATATATAAAAAAAAATATATAGCCATTAAATATGAAATGTCCGATTTCTAATCAAAAGTATAGTTTATTATATCTCAGACAAGAAGCAATACAATTAATAAAAGTATGTACCTAAACTATAGACACAGTTTTACCATCTTAACAGTAGCTTGTTCATGCCAGTGGTGAAAAAGCCTGGAAAACAAGTGGTGATGAAATCACAAAAGGCATTTTCCACAACTTGTTGAGAATTGAATATTTTTATTGCAAGAAGTGATCCAAAGTCAAAACTCAGATGGCTATAAATACATGGATTTATTTAAGGGTTCTCTATTCTGTTCCATTGGTCTTTGTGTTTATTTTATACAAATTCAATGCTGTTTTTGTTACTGTAGCCTTGTGGTATGTTCTGAAGTCAGTAATGTGATGCCTCCAGTTTTGTTCTTTTTGTGCAGGATTGCTTTGGCTATTCTGGCTCATTTTTGGTTTCATACAAATTTTAGGATTGATTTGTCTATTTCTGTAAAAAAGTGTCATTGGTATTTTCAAAGGGATTGCATTCAATCTGTAGATTGCTTTGGTAATATGGTCATTTTAACAATATTAATTCTTCTAATCTGTTAGCACTTCCATTTGTTTGTGCCCTCTCCAATTTCTTTCATCTGTGTTTTGTAGTTTTTATTATAGAGGTCTTACACCTCGTTGGTTAAATTTATTTGTAAGTATTATTTTTTGTAGCTATAGTAAATAGGATTTCCTATTGATTTCTTATTCAGCTAGTTTGTTGATGGTTGCATAGAAATGCTACTGATTTTCATATCTTGATTGTGTATCCTACAACATTACTGAATATGTTTATCAATGATAAGAGTTTTTTGGGCAGAGTCTTTAGATTTTTCTAAATATAAAATCATGTCATCTGCAAAGAGGGAAAATTTGACTTCCTCTTTTCCAATTTGGATGCATTTTATGTCTTTTTCTTGCCTAAGTACCTTGGTTAGGATTTCCAGTACTATGTTGACTAGGCATGGTGGTGAAGCTGGGCATCCTTGTCTTCTTCCCATTCTTACAGGAAATCCTTTCAGCTTTCTCCAGATTTAATATGATGTTAACTGCCAGATTGTCATATTTGGCCTTTATGATGTTGAGGTATGTTTCTTCTATGCCTAGTTTCTTGAGAGTTTTTATCATGAGGTATGTTGATATTTTTCAAATGCTTTTTCTATGTCTATTGAAATGATCATATGGTTTTTGTCTTTCATTTTGTTGATATGATATATCACATTTATTTATTTGGATATGTTGAACCATCCTTGCATTCCTGGGATAACTATCACTTGATCATGGTGTATTATCTTTTAAATGTGCTGTTGGATTAAGTTTGCTAGCTATGTTGTTAAGGATTTTTGTGTCTATGTTAATCAGGGATATTGGCCTGTAGTTCTCTTTTTTTGTTGTGTCTTTGTCTGGTTTTGGTATCAGGCTGATACAGACCTCATGGAACTATTTGAGAATAATTCCCTCCTCTTGAGTTTTTGGAGTAGTTTGAGGAGAATTGGTGTTAGTTCTTCATAAGTGTGGTAGAATTGGGCAGTGAAACCTTTCAGTCCTGGGCTTTTCTTTGTTGAAAGATTTTTTATTACTAACTCAATCTAATTACTTGTTATTGGTCTGTTCATGTTTTCTATTTCTTTTTGTTTCAATCTTGGTACATTGTTATGTGTCCAGGAATTTATCCATTTCCTCTAGGTTTTCCAATTTGTTGGAGTATAGTTGTTCATAACAGTCTCTGATTATGTTTTGTATTTCTGTGGTATCAGTTGTAATGTCTCCTTTTTCCTTTTTTCAATTCTGATTTTGTTCACTTGGGTCTTCTGCCCCCACTCCTTTTTTTTTTTTTTTGGTTAGTGTTGTTAGTGGTATATAAACTT
Organism: Lemur catta; assembly: GCF_020740605.2. Classification (NCBI taxonomy): domain Eukaryota; kingdom Metazoa; phylum Chordata; class Mammalia; order Primates; family Lemuridae; genus Lemur; species Lemur catta. The sequence goes on from NC_059137.1 coordinate 75,645,123, forward strand.
TATTTATGTTTTCAAAAGAACAACTTTTTATTTTGTTGATCTTTTGTATTTTTTTTTAGTTTCAATTTCACTTATTTCTGCTGTAATGTTTATTATTTCTTTCCCTCTCATAATTTTGGGTTTGCTTTTTTTCTTGCTTTTTTAGTTCCCTGACATGCATCATTAGGTTATTTGAAATTATTTACTTTTTTGAGGTAAGAATTTATTGGCATAAACCTCCCTGTTAATACTGCTTTTTCTATATCCCATAGGTATTGGTGTGTTGTATTTTCATTTATTTCAAGAAGTTTTTTATTTTCTTCTTAATTTTTTCATTCACCTAATGGTCATTCAAGGACATGTTTAATTTTCATATATATGGACAGTTTTCAAAGTTCCTCTTGTTATTGATTTCTAGTTTTATTCCATTGTGGTCTGAGAATATACTTGATATAATTTCAATTTTTTTGAATTTATTGAGATTGCTTTTTGGCCTAATATATGTTTTATCCTGGAGAATGTTCCATGTACTGATGAGAAGAATGTGTATTCTGTAGCTGTTGTATACAATGTTCTGTAAATATCTGTTAGGTCTATTTGGTCTAAAGTTCCATTTAAATCCAATGTGTCTTTCTTGATTTTCTATCTATATTATATGTCTAATGCTGAGCGTGAGGTGTTAAAGTCCCCAACAATTATTGTATTGGAGACTGTCCTCCCTTTAGATCTAATACCATTTGCTTTATATATCTGGGTGCTTTAGTATTGAGTGCACATATATTTAAAATGTTATATTCTCTTGCTGAATTGATCCCTTTATCATTATATAATGACCTTTTTTGTTTCTTCTTACTGTTTTTGACTTAAAGTTTGTTTTGTCTGATATATGTATAGCTACTCCTGCTCAATTTGATTTCCATTTGTGTAAAGTGTATCCCTTTACTGTCGGTCCATATGTGTCTTTACAGGTGAAGTCAGTTTCTTGTTGGCAGCATATACTTTGGTTATTTTTTTAATCCATTGATCCAGTCTATAGCTTTTAAGTGGAAAATTTAATCTGTGTACATTCAAGGTTATTATTGCTATGTGAGGAATTATTTCTGCCATTTTCTTAATTGTTCTCTGATTTTTTTTATATCTTTTTTTCCTTTCTTTCTCTCTTACTATTTATCATTGCAGTTTGGTGGTTTTAAGAGAGGGTGCATTAAGGTTTCTATTTAATACCTCTATCTACCAGCTTCACTATTTATCAACCACACCCTCTGCTATACTTGTCCCCATGTCTGGATTCTTTCTGATCCAATTTCTCCAGAAAATAAATAAACCTCAGTTTTCCTTGTGTGTGCCCTGGGGCAAGGGCAGAGCCTGACAGGAAAAGGATAATTTAGTATCAGATATTTAACTATCACCCCAAATGAATCTGCTATATATAGATATTCAAATATCACAATTTGAGAAATACTAAAAACAGTGATCACAAAGATCACTTCCAGCTCTGAAATTATAGTGTATAATACAATGCAACTACAGTGTGACTGAATTATTAATTTGTATTTATACTCTTTCAACAAAGATTATTATGCTAATAAGTTAAGATTCCAAAAGAGGCAAAGATGTTAGTAAATTATTTTATAATCTCTTTCAAATGGTAGCAAATTCTTAAAACTTTTGGCTTCTTCTGTTTCTTTAGATATAATTTGATATAGGTAACCAAAACTAGATTTAACACAGTAGTAATGAGTTTACTATAATCTAGCACAAATCGTACTTTCATAAGTTTTTTACATCATGTTTTGGGTTTTTTCAGCAGTCTTACACATAAACAAACTTGAGCAGAAACTAAATTAGTCCTCAGAACACACCACTGTGAATTTTGGTAAGTTACTTTCTAACTTTATAATAATAAATTTGATTTTACTAAAAGTGATTGATCACTAATACTGCTGCCATTCATATTGTAACCCTAAATGGTCTTACTCCAAAATAAATTTCATCTTTTCAACACTCTGTTCTATTCTCCAAAGCTTCCTTCTCTCTGCTTTCAAATATTGATTGGTCACGTACCTTGGAAAATACAGAAACATGATTTAAATCTGCAATTTTTTCTGAATACTATTTTATTTCTCTCCTCAATTTACATTCACTACTAAATGACTCTAACAAATTATTTGTTTCTGTTTTTTCTCTTTGCAATCTGATTTCTGCCTTACTCTAGTTAATAGACCTTTATAGTAATAACGTTATCTTTCTTTCTTTTGTTCACTCCTCATCAAATATCATGTTCTGACTGTCATATGAAGCTCCTATATTGACATCTTTGCTCATGTAGTTTGCAGAGAATGTCCACTCTTCTCACCTGTGCAAATCATGCCAATTCTTGAAGGTACAGGCTAAATTTCTCACACTTATAGAAGACTCTTGTAACAACAATTAGAAGTACTCTCTTTTATTTCTTGCTTCTTGTTCCACTGCTTTGACAGTTCTACTGCTATCATAAATTATTATGTTTGCATATATTTACCTTTTCTCCCTCAGATAGATTAGAAACTTCTTGGAGATAAAACTTCTTTCCCCTCATGCCAAGCTCATTTTTAAAAACTTATGAAGTTAATTTAAAATGCATTTAGCAGTATAAAATTACCTTTTTGGCTCCCAAATCATTTATTTATTTGGTTGGTCTTCATAGCAAAACTGAAAATTAAATCAACTGAAATCTTTTTTTAACTTGGCAAAATACTTAGTTTAAAAGGCTGACCCTCCTAGATATGGGGTCCCAGAGGACTTGCAGTTATTTAATTTTAAGAGACAGAGAAAACTTTATTTCATTGTATAAATTTATTATTAACTTTTGAAGTTGATGGAGATAAGATTTTCAAAGACTATCAGAACCTTGTAAAAATCTTAGAAAGAAGACTAAACACTATATGATTCATGAGATAAAAGAACTGCAAATAGAAAATATATTTTATTCAAAAGGCTATCAACATAGGAAATTCACAAATATGTAAAAATTAAGCAAAACATCCCTTAAATAACCAATGGATCAGAGAAGAATCACAAAGTAAACTAGAAAAGATTTTGAGATAAATAAAAATTAAAACATAGCATGCTAAAACCTATACGGTGTAGCTAAATGTGTATTCATAGGCAAATTTATAGCTATAAAAGCCTTAATTTAAAAAGAAAAAGAAGAAAAATCTCAACTCAACAACCTACCTTCCACTTTAAGAAACTAGAAAAATAACAACAAAGTTCAAAGCATGCAGAATGAGGTAAATAATAATTGTCAGAGTCAAAATAAATCAAACATAGATTAGAAAACAATAAAGAAAATCTATAAAACCAAAATTGCTTTCCTTGAATTGATCAAGAAAATCGAAAATCTTTAGGCAAATCAACCAGGAGAAAAAGAGAGAAGACTCAAATTACTAAAAGCAGTAATTTAAAAGTTCCTTTACAGAAGTAAAAATAATTATAAGTGAATACATTCTACATCAATAAATTAGATACTCTAAATGAAATGAACCATTTCTCCTTAAGAGCCACAAATTATTGAAACTCACTCAAAAAGAAATAGAAAATATGCATAGACTTATAATAAATAAAGAGAATGAATTAGAAATTTAACAACTTTCCACAAAGAGAAGCCAAGGAGGACTAGATAATTTCACCGGTAAAATCTACTGAACTTTTAAAGAATTAACACTAAAACTTTATGAACTTTTCAAAATAAATAAATAATAAGGAGGAAGGAGAACTTCTTAACTCATTCTGAGGCCAATATTATCTCGATACCAAATCCAGAAAAAGACATCATAAGAAAAGAAAACTATAAACCAATATTTTTATAAATAGAGATGCAAAATTCCTCAACAAAATATCAGCACACAAAATTTAGTGTCATATAAAAAGAATCACACAGACCATGCCTAAGTAGGGTTTGTCCCAGCAATGCAAGGTTGCAGTATATGTGAAAATTAATCAGTGTAATTCATATTGGTAAGATAAAGGACAAAACCACAAGATCACTGAATAGACTCAGGAAAAGCATTTAACATAATTCAAACTTACATCATGATAAAAATATTCACCTGGCTAGGAATAAAAGGGAATTCCTCAACATGATAAAGGGCATATATGAAAAACCTACTGCTAACATTATATTAAATGGTGAAAGAGTGAATGCTTTCCCCCAAAGATCAAGAACAAGATGAGGATGTTCATTCTAGCCTTTTCTGTTTAACATTGTCCTGGAGGTTCTATGCAGATATACTGGGCAATGAAAAGGGAATAAAAGGCATCCAGATGGGAAATAAAACATAAATCTATATCTATTCAGAAATGATGATCTTGTGTATAGAATATTCTCAAAGAATTCACACACAAAACCAAAAAAAAGCTATTAGAAGTGATAAAAAAAATTCAGTAAGTTTGCAGAATACACAATAAATATGCTAAATCAGTTACATTTTTATACACTAGCAATGAACAATCGAAAAGAGAAATTAAGAAAAGAATTGAACTTACAACAGCATCAGAAATGAATTTAAAACTTAAGAATACATTTAACAATACAAATGTAAGACATACACTGAAAACAATAACATCATTGACAGAAGTTAAAGAGGGTGTATATAAATGAAAAAATCTTCCATGTTCATGGATTGGAGGACAATACTGTTAAGATGACAATGCTCTCAAATTTATCTACAGATTCACTGCAGTTCCGAAGAAAATTCCAGCTGGCTTCTGTGCAGAAATTAACAAGCTGATTTTCAAATTCATATGGAAATATAAGGGAGCCAGAATAGCCAAACAATCTTGAAAAAGAACAAAGTTGAAGGACTCACACTGCCTGGTTTCAAAACTTACTATGAAGCTACGATAATCAAGATGTGATACTAACAAGAGGACAGACATATATATCAATGGAACCAATATTATGCCCTTACATTTATGGTCAGGGGATTTTTTTCAAAGGTGCTTGGTCCAATTAATGGTGGGAAATGGTCTTTTCAACAAATGGTGCTGAAATAACTATATATCCAAATGCAAAAGAATGAAATTGGACCCTATTTCACACAATATACAAATGTTAACTTAAAATTAATCATTGACCTAAATGTAAGAGTTAAAACTATAAAATTATTAGTAAAAACTCTTTGGGATAAATCTCTTTGATCTTGGTTTTGGCAATATTTTCTTGGAAGTGACACCAAAAGCACAAGCAACAGCAACAACAATAAAAATAGACAAATAAGACTTTACCGTGATTTAATTTTTGTGAGAGGTGAAATCTGTGGGTCCTGTTTCAGTCTTCTACATGTGGCTATCCAGTTTTCCCAGCACCATTTATTGAATAGGGACTCTTGTCCCCAGAGTATGTTTTTGTCTATTTTGTCAAAGATTAGATAGTTATATGAGGATGATTTTATATTTGGGTTTTCTGTTCTGTTCCACTGGTCTGTGTCCCTGCCCTTGTGCCAATACCAAGCAGTTTTAAGAACCACAGCTTTGTAGTATAGTTTGAAGTCTGGCAAATCAATACCTCCCATTTTGTTTTTATTGCTTAAGATTGCTTTTGCTATACGGGGTCTTCTCTGATTCCATACAAAGTGTATAATTATTTTTTCTAAATCTGTGAAAAATGATGTTGGTATTTTAATAGGAATTGCATTGAATCTATAGATTACTTTGGGTAGTATAGACATTTTAACGATGTTAATTCTTCCAATCCATGAGCATGGTATGGATTTCCACTTATTTACGTGTTCTGCAATTTCCTTCCTTAGCGTTTCATAGTTCTCTTTATAGAGGTCCTTTACCTCTTTAGTTAAATATATTCCTAGATATTTTATTTTCTTTGTTGCTATTTTGAAAGGTATTGAGTCCTTAATTTGGTTCTCCGATTGAATGGTATTGACATATATGAATGCCTCTGATTTGTGTGTATTGATTTTGTAACCTGAGACATTACTGAATTCGTTAATTAATTCCAGGAGTCTCTTGGTTGAGTCCTTGGGGTTTTCCAGATACAACATCATGTCATCAGCAAAGAGTGAGAGTTTGATCTCTTCTGTCCTAACAGATTTAAACCTTAAATGGGAAACAATTAGAATTCTAGAAGAAAATGTAGGAAAGACTCTTACAGACATTGGTCTAGGCAAAGAATTTATGAAGAAAACCCCTAAGGCAATCGCAGCAACAACAAAAATAAACGACTGGGACCTGATTAAATTAAAAAGCTTCTGCACAGCCAAAGAAATAGTCATGAAAATAAACAGACAGCCTACAGAATGGGAAAAAATTTTCGCATACTACACATCAGATAAAAGACTGATAACAAGAATCTATTTAGAACTCAGGAAAATCAGCAGGAAAAAATCAAACAATCCTATCAAAAAATGGGCAAAGGACATGAATAGAAATTTTTCAAAAGAAGACATAAGAATGGCCAAAAAACATATCAAAAAATGCTCAACATCCCTAATCATCAGGGAAATGCAAATCAAAACCACAATGAGATACCACTTAACTCCGGTGAGAATGGCCTTTATCAAAAAATCCCAAAACAACACATGTTGGCGTGGATGCGGAGAGACAGGAACACTCATACACTGCTGGTGGGAATGCAAACTAGTGCAACCCCTATGGAAAGCAATATGGAGATACCTTAAACAGATTCAAGTAGACCTACCATTTGATCCAGCAATCCCATTATTGGGCATATACCCAGAAGAACAAAAGTCATTCTTTAACAAAAACACCTGTACCCGAATGTTTATAGCAGCACAATTTACAATCGCAAGGATGTGGAAACAACCCAAGTGCCCATCAATCCACGAATGGATTAGTAAACTGTGGTATATGTATACCATGGAGTACTACTCAGCTATAAGAAATAACAATGATACGACATCTCTTTGGTTCTCCTGGAGAGAGCTGGAACCCATTATACTAAGTGAAGTATCCAAAGAATGGAAAAACAAGCATCACATGTACTCACCAGAAAACTGGTTTCCCTGATCATCACCTAAATGTACATCAGGGAAGGATACCAATTGGATATCAGACTGGGATGGGGGGTGGGGGGAGGGGATGGGTGTATGCTTACATGATGAGTGCGTTGCACACCCTCTGGGGAATGGTCATGCTTGAAGGTGCAGACCCGGGGAGATGGGGGGGGGAGGGGATGGAGGTATGACTACATGATGAGTGCCAGGTGCACTGTCGGGAGAATGAGAACGGACGCGCTTGGGACTCTGACTCGGGGGGATGGGTGGGACATGGAAAATGTATATAACCTAAACTTATGTACCCCCATGATGAGCTGAAATAAAAAATATATATATAAAAAAAAAAAAAAATAAGACTTTACCAAAATTAAAAATTTTGTGCATCAAAGCATACTATACAGGGAGTGAAAAGACAAACCACAGACTGGGAGAAAATATTTGCAAATCTTATATGCAATAAATGTTTTATATGCAGAATATATAGAAGATTCTTACAAATCAACATAAAAAGACAAATAACCCAAGCAGAAAATTTGAATAGACATTTATCCAAGGAAGATATGCAAATGGCCAGTAAGCACATGACAACATGCTCAACATCATTAGTCATCATGGAAATGCAAATCAAAACCACAAAGAGATACCACTTAAAAATCCCTACGTTTGCTAAAATAAAAAAGACAGACGATAGTAAGTGCTGACAAGGACATGGAGATATTGGAACCAACATACATTGTTGGTGGAATTGTAAAATGATGCAATCACTTTGCAAAACAATGTGGCAGCTCTTCAGAATGGTTAGTGTTACCATATGAGCTGGCAATCTTACTCCTAGGTATACATCCAAGAGAATTGAAAACATATGTTCGCACAAAAACTTGTACACAAATATTCATAGTATTATAGCATAACTCATAATAGTCAAAAAGTGAAAATCCTAATGCCATCAACTGATGAATAAATAAAATATGGTCTATCCATATAGTAATATTTTTCAGCCATCAAAAGGAATGAAATAAGGATATATGCTAATAGTATTTCAGTGATGAACATTGAATACATACTTAGTAAAAGAGGCCAATAACAAAAGGTAATACATTGTATGATTCCATTCAATGTCCAGAATGGGCAAATCCATAGAGAGAGAAAGCAGATTAGTAGGAACTGCCACGAACTGGAGGGAGGAGGGAACAGGGAGTGACTGCTAATGAGCATAGGATTTCTTTTTCAGTGACAAAAATGTTCTGGAATTAGATAGTGGTGATAGTTTCACAACTCTGTGAACATGCTAATAGGAACACTGAATTGTGCATTTTTAAGATAGACTATCACATAGCTCATACGCTATAGCATATTGTCAATCTATTGAGATTATGGAGAGATAGCAATATGTTGTGTCAATAAAGACATAAAATAAGTACTCTATGTAATAAAAATTAGTTTCTTACAAACATAGATTTTCTTCACGAAAATTATCTGATAAACCATTTCTTAACCTAAAACACTATCGGTGCTGAATAAATTTTGGCTTATTGAATGATAATTTGTTTCATTTTTGCTATTCTAGACCTCTTCAGAGAACATTTTTAGAAAAAAATTTTAATCTTTAGCTTTTTGTTATTGTTGAAGAATACCACTAAGTCCATGTATGTTTCTTTCTGTGAGAGTGTATACTGGGATATAACAAAAAAGGAAAAAGAAATTCACTTTTTTAGTGTCATCTTTTTACCCCAAAACTTGACATTTTCACCATTTGTCATGGTATTTACTGAACTAACCAATTCATTTTGATGTCATATGGACATACATATCACTGACATTTTTTAACATGGTAATCCTTAGACACAGGGCTTCAGGATTTCCTTTCTCTCAAATAATTCTACATCACAAGGAACAATGCTGAGGGCACAGTCTACATCTGGATAGTTTCCTGCAGGTATAATACATGCTAACTAATAGTTTCATTCATAATTTCTTTTAATCTTCATTATTGTCTGAATTCCAAAACCAAACCTAAGCACATATCAACTCTCACCGGAAACCCTTGGAAATTAGTTTAGACTCAATATATACTGCTAGAAAGAAGAGAAGAAGGAAAAGAAAAGAAATTTGAAACACTTTCACCACTGTAATCAGCATTCTTAAAACTAAATTATAAAGGGGAAACAAACTTTACCACTGCAAATAATAAGGGAAAAGATATTAATAATGGTCATCAAGTGGTTTTCAGTGAATGACTAGCCCAGTGAATGATGTCCAATGTACATTAAGAATCTCGAGGATTTGGGCTCCTCTAGCTCTTCAAAACAATGACATCATCTCATGAGAGGCAGAAAGGAAATGCCACCCATGGAATTATAGCCTTTATTTAATATCCTAAAATTAACTCAATATTGCTGTGATCATTTGATTGTTGCTACTAGTAATAACTTCCATTTTTACCATGCTACATTCAAAGTACTTACAATTTATTTAATTTTGTTATCACAATCACCATCTAAAATCAGAAGAAATTGGATATTATTAGTATCAATTTCCAGATAAATAAACTGAAATACATATCTAACTTCTTGCCTTTGTATTCCGATTTTCATAGGCTCCAATGCCTTTCTTTTCTCAAGCCATTTCTTTGTAAAATACCACAAAAATATATGGAACATATACATGGTCTAACCTATTCCTTAATGAGCTGTCACATATCTTTCAGACTAGCTCCTTAGAATAATTTATACAAAGATTTATAAATAATGATTCTTATAATAACAAAGAAGAATGCAACAAAACTTTAAGTGCAAATATACGCTATAACATAAAATGCCCTGAAGATCATCCACCTTGACCTCTCAAGAAAGTTCAAAAGAACAGAGTGAGTCTTCAGCACCAACTGCTAAATATGTCTTCTTCAACTTGTGTTTAAGCTTGTCTCTTGGATAACATTATCTTTGTGTGGCATCATATACCAGAGATTGTGCGTTTCCTCATGAAAATGAGTTTAAGATGTGACAAAAATGTGATTTATGTCACATTTAATAAATTTACTAATAAATTATTCTGAAAACTTTGGAGAATGAGAATAAGAAGGTGATATTTTAAGTCTCCTTTTAGGCTGAATTTTACTCGGTGAACAGATAAATAATATGTATACACAACCTTTTTGCATTTATTATTATTCAGAAAATATTTATTATTGATCTGTAACTCTGGCCAGGTTTATTTCTGGCACTGAAGATATAGTATTAAACAAGAAATAGGAGGTCTTTTCCACCAACGGGTTTATATTACAGTGATTGTAAATGGACAATAAGCAAATGCAAAAATTTACAGTATATTGGAAAGTGGAAGTTTGTATACAGAGAATTAAAACAGGGCAATGCAAGAGGATAACCGAGTAGATATTTTTCAGTGGGTTGTCAGAAAGGCCTCTGTTGAAGGTGGTATTCAAGCTGAGATTTAAATGACCAGAAAAAGACAAATACTACAAAGATGTGGAAAGAACACTACAATGTTCTAAAGTGAAATAAGCTTGACTTCTTAAAGAACAAAAAGAAGCCCATTGTGGCTACTAAACTATAATGGTTAACAAGAAAATGGTACCAGGTGATGCTGGAGAGCTAGGGAGGACCAGATCACATGGGGTTTTGGTAAGCCAGAATAAACATTTATTGGTGTACTGATGGGAAAGACCTAGCACAGAGCAATATACTGAGGATGGTGGAAAGGGCATCATAACCTAACATCATGACACTAGCCTTTCATTTGCCTCTCTTTTGCTTAATGCCCTGTTTTTAGAGTGACTTAACTGGGATACAAGTATACTAATCACCCTATAAAAAGAATGATGATGTAGACTTCTAGGAAAGAATATCTCCATTAGTTCTTGCTTTGATACAACCTCTCTACCCCAAACAATAATAAAAATTAAAAATGCATAAACATCACAAAAATCAAAATAAAGATCTCATGGATGAGAAAGGGGAAAACTACAAAGTAGTCAGCTGGACTAAAGGCATGAGCTGAAGACCTCTAGGTCTGAAAAAGGTAGTGACAGCCAGCATGTCAAAAGAGACAGGAGTCAGGCTCATTGCTTGACATCAGAGGCTTTGGTGGGGCTTTGCCCTTTTTAGAAAAAGGAATAAAAAATATTCCTACCATTTTTCTACAGTAGAAATTCTTAATTGGGGGTGTTTTTACCACTCCACCCCTTGGGGACATTTGGCAATGTCTGGAGACATTTTGATTGTGACAACTGGGAAAGGAGAGGTGCTGCTCACATCTAGTGTGTAGAGGTGGGAGATCCTGTAAAATGTCCTACCTTGCACAAAAAAGCCCAAAGAATTATCTGGCCCAAAATCTCAATAGTGACAATGTGTCAATAGTGGACCATTAAATATCAAGTCTCAATAGTGAGAAACCACAGTCTACAAGTACATTTTCAGTCATTTTCAAGCTTAGAGACATCAGAAATCACAGGCAAAGTCTCTCTACCAAAAACTAAGCTAAGCTGTCCATTGGCTCAGTGATTAGATCTGTGAATTCTCCAATATCATTTAGAAGCAGAAGCCACAAAGTGAATAATAAGACCTATTTATGGATTGCCATCCTGAAAAGCAATAACAAAACTGCTAGAAAGGGAACAGTGGGAAGAGAGGAGGGATATGAGGAAACACCAATTCAAAATGAGTTTTTTAATCAAAATTCCAAAACACATGAAGAAATGCTAAGATAGATCACAAAACCAACAACTAGGACATGAATGCATTCAAGATGTAATTAATTTTAAGGAAAAAATGTGATAAAGATTAAAAACCTGTATATTTATAATGATCAATAAGGAATATAAAGTATAAATGCTGTCAAAAAGAAATTATGAAACAAAGAAAGCAAAAATAAAATAAGAAGGGGTTGAAATAAAACATTTTATAAAATGGATTTACACCAGGCTAGACATAGTCAAAGAACTTTAAAATTATGGAATTCATTTAAAGTACAGTAAAGGGAGATAAAAAATAAAAATATGAAAAGTCAGTGAAGGAACATAAAGGGTACTAATATCTATCATATAAGAATTTCAGAAAAAGAAGAAAGGAGAAATACCTGAAAGTCACTATCTATAAAGGAGAGCTGAGAAATTTCAATGATTGGAGAAAGACACAAATCCTCAAATCAAAATATATTCCAATTCCAAATATGACAAATAAATATAAATCTACTCTGAGATGTATCTTAGTAAAACATCTAGAATAAATGTAGAATAAATATAAAATCTTATAAAGAGTGAATATAAATCTTATAGAATGAATATAAATTATAGACTATAAATCATATTAATAGAATGAATATAAAATCTTAAAAACTACGAGAGAGAGAGAAGACAGTATACCAATAAAGATAGATAAATGCTTATATATGAGATAGCCAGTGAAAAATGAAATAATGTTGTTCAAATATTTAAGGAAAATATCTGTCAACTTATAATTTTATACCCAAGTATACTATCTTTCAACAGTGGAAGTAAGATAAAGACTTTTTTATGCATACAAAGACTATGAGATTTTACCATAGACTCTCTCTAAAATAAATACTAAATGATGTTTTTTAGTAAAAAGAAACATAAACAAAAGAAGATCCTGGGATTCCAGAATGACTGTAGAGTGAACATAAAATAAATATATATACATGTGTATATATATTACTGTGATCATTTGGTTGTGGCTACTAGTAATAGCTTCCACTTTTACCATGCTGTATTCAAAGTACTTATGCATTTATTTAATATATATTTATTTTATATTGATATTTAGAGAGATATATAGGACAGATGAATAGATAGAGATAAACTTTTAAAAATCTCACTCACACATTCATTTTCTGCATAACAAATAGGATAGCAAGAAATTTGGTACAAGACCCCAGACTCTCCCATAAACAAAGGTCCTATAAACACAATCAAAGGTGAGTAATAATCACAAAGGTACTATCACAAGATCCACCTAAAAGTATTATAAGATTAAAAAATGAAAGCAAGAAACACAGAGGGGAAAAACAGATAAAAACACTCATTAAAATGTTGTGACTGTATATTTTGCTATGGCTTTTAAATTTTCTAGTTAGTTCTATAAATCTAGGTGAGACACAGACGGGATCTCTAAGACTTTGGGGAAATTATGGCAAGACAACAAAAAGAGAAAATTTAAACTTGCAAAGATCAGAAAAATGGAAGAAAAAAATAAAATTACCACACAACAACAACAACAACAACAAAGGCCATTGGGAAGTAGCTCAAGAATAATGACCATTACTTAAAATATAGCAAAGGACAGAGAGGACATGATTGAGGACAGTGAGGAAAATGAAATTAAAATAAAAGACTATAGAAACATTTATATAGATACAAAGGATATCTAGCATATGCATAATTGGTATTGCCAATGAAAAGAAGCAAAATGAAAGAAGAAAGAAATTTAAGGCAGGAAAATTTTTCAGAAATGAAAGACTAATCTACAAATTAAAAGGGCACATTATGTCCCAGGAAATACTTTTTCCAGAACAATTCTTGGTACCAGGAGGCTATAAAGCAATGCCTACAAAGTCTGAAAAAAAGTAAGTCTGATATAAGACATAGCCAGACAAACTGATTCAATATGAAGGCAAGAGTAAAATAATTTTTAATGAAAAATTAAAATATAATTTCTAAGATTTTTTTAAAGAAATTACCAGAGAATGAACAGAAACATGTGGCTCAATAATGAATGCTGAACATTGAATCTAATTTATCATAAAATTAAGATTAAAATAATGTGGTGCTTACAGTTATAAAAATATATATACAAATATTATTATCCTAATAGAGTAAATAAAGCTGATATGGGGAAGATGAGAGGCAGTGAATGTAAGCCGATATCTCTATCTTTTATAACCATGGATCAGAAGGTATGAGTCAGGTATAATAAATCAAGTAACAGTGGCATAAACATGTAGAGAGAGATAAAGGTAATAATAAAAAATAATATATTCAGTAAAAAATAATATATTAAACAAAAAACTCAGTAGCAAAAGGGAAAGATGAAAATGGAGAAATTAAAATTGTACTAATTCCATCATTGCTTATAGAAAAGAATCAGTAAGTATAGTTCATAAGAATAAAAAAGATTACTAAAATAAAAATATAACTTCTGAAAATACATATATACAGAAATATACAAATCATATCATGAAAGAAGGGATATATAAGCAATAAAATATAGAACTAAGAATAAATAGCTCTCATAGCAATAAATACATTATGTATTTTATGCATATAGTTTGTCATGAGTATTTTAAGAGAGCAAAGCAAAATTCAATTTACTGCAACATTCAAAAGATACACTGTCCTAATCTAGGCTTCCCCCAAAAACCAAGTTGATACAGGTAGTGAATTCTGGGAAGGCATCAGGAATGGAGACTTGTGGGAGTGAAATGGAAAGCCAATTCAAAGGTGTGTTAGGGAACCGATTACCACTGTGGGCAATCAGCATGATCCATTAAGGGACCTATATGCAGCCATGTGACAAGACTTCAGAATTATCTATCCAAGAGATGGAAAGAGTAATATTTATCCATTGTTCTCCTGTTGCCCATTAGTCATAAATTTTTATCCATTGTTCTCCTCTTGCCCATGATAATGACCAAGCAGGCATATATAGATACATAGACTGTGACACAGAGGTGAGGTGATGTCAGGTTACACTTACACAGAGCCATTGCTGTGACAATAGGCAGACTAGAAAGTGGGCCAAAAGAATGTGAGGCAGGGCATGAGCTGTGTCTGATAGCCATTTATAAAAAATGTGGCTCATAGAGGTTGAAAATAAAACAGTTTGGCAAAGGATTATCAGGTAAATGCACATGGGGGAAAACTTAGACAAGGTTGAATTTAGGGCAAATAGAATTAAAAGGGTACAATTCACAGGGAAGGTGTAAAAATTACAATCTTTGCACCAAATAATGCACAGCCATTTTCATAAAGCAAAGGCTATAGAAAACACAGAGAAAGAGACAGGAAACAAAATCAAAATAAAATTTTTAGGAACAACTCTTGAGTCCAAGAAGAGAGCATAGTAAAACAGGCAGAACATTTAGAATATAAAAATTAAAATAGAAAAAAGAGATCAAATGTAAAAGAGTTATCCTTTAAAAAGTAACTGGCCCATATGCTTTTTATCAAGAAATGCTACAAAATTTTTAAGAAACAGATAACTCTGGCACTATTTCAGCTGTTCCAGAAAATAGATTTAAAAAGAAAAGCACCCAAATCATTGTTATGAATTAAGTATAACACTGGTACCAAACTCTGACAAAGATAGCACCCACTAAAAAGGAAACTAAAAACCAATCTCATTTACAAATATTAAAGTAATTATCACAAAAATATTAGCAAACAGAATACAGCATCATTTTTTAAATAATAAAGCACAATAATGTTTTATTCAAAGAATGCTACAATAGTTCAATATTAGTAAATCTATTCATATAATTCACAATACTAACAGTTCACAAATAAAAAAACATACAAAAACTACATAGTGCTGCAAAGGTATTACAAAATGTATCAATTATTCCTCATAAGAGGTTTTTTAAATAAAAATACATGGATACATCCGTATACGGGTTTCTGTGTGCATATGTATGCTTTATAGAAAATACAACTAGAAAATTTCTGAATAAGTCCAAAAGCAAAACCTGTTTTTTTCACATTAATATTTAAGGTTGTTCTGGAGGAAATAGCCCCCCAAAATCAGATATAAAAACAGAAAAATGAAGGTAAAATTTATCATTATTTGAAGACATTATGGTTGACTGGAAATTCTAGAAAAATCAAGTAGAAGCTATTTGAAATGATCAGATAATTTACTAAATTCACTAGATAAAAAGTAATATACAGAAATTAAAATCTATTCTATATAAAACAAACTAATTAGCAGACATAATAGAAAAAAATCAATAGCACCCAAAAAGATAAAATACCTAAAAGAAGAATTTAAAGAGAAATGCATATGATATATAGGAAGAAATCTTTAAAATGGTACGAAGGGACCCCAAAAAGACAATATATAGAATCATGTTCTTGAATGTAACTTTGAAAGATGGCCTTTCTAGGTAAGACACAAAACCCAAAAGCCCTAGAAGTAGAGACTGATAATTTTGACTAATCAAAAAAAAATTTGTTTTTTATTTTCTACTTGGCAAAAAAAATAATAAACTTAATCAGAAAAGACACTAAAAGTCGAGAGAAATGTTTGATACTAATTTCAGTAAGGCCTAATTTCTAATTTCCTTAATATACATAGAGTGCCTACAATTCCATAAGACATGATTAAAAATGCAATAGGAAAATGTACAAAAAATTTAGAAAGTTCAAGATGTAAAAATAGCTCTTAAACATACGAAAAATTTCTCAACTCCACCAAAGGGGATCATAGTATGCCACCTGAAATATGCAGCTTTGTCATATTGATTATATTGAGCTAAAGGCAATTAAGAAACAGTAGACATAGAAAGAACTCTCTGCCCTTCTGCTATCTGCATAAACATCCTGTTAGACAGGTGCCCTTCCTGTACCAGGAAGAGGAAAGCACTTTTTATCACTGGACACAAGGAATGGACACCAAGATGAGTCTGCACAAACAGATCTTACTAAAATAACCCTTCTCTTACATTAGTTTCCCCCAAGATATTTCCCCGTTATTTTTCTACAATTTATCAGCCCTAGAAATCCAAACCCTCTTTCCTTTGTCTAGTTACTTCCCCACAATTTATTGCTGTTGGTTAAAATGGTATATAAATTCCCAAGTCCAACCAATTCTTTGGGTGTTTACTTCTTTTCTATGAAGCCCCTGTGCATATAACAGTATTAACATCAATAAAAATTGTATACCTTTTCTCCTAATCTTTCCTTTGTCAGTTTAATTTGTAGGCCCCAGCCACTGAACCTAAAAGAACAGAGATTTTCCTCCCCTACACTACTCACAACAAGAAAAACAAAAATTAAAATTAACAAATAATCATTTTTGCTTATCACATTGACCAAGATAAGAAAAACTTTGATGACACACTGAATTAGTGAAAAAGCAGGAAGCAGGTAGACCTGTTGGTGGCTGTGAATAGTTCCAATACAAACAATTTGGCCATCTCTCTCAAAATTAAAAATGAACACACCCATTTCCCTAGCAATGCTGATTCCAGAAATTGCTCCTATAAACTTGTACATATTTGAAATTAATCATTTATAAGAATATTCACTGAAGTAGTGTTTGTAACAGGAAAAAGTTCACTAAGAGAGCGAACTAAATATATAATGGAAAATCTTCCCATACAATGGAATATAGAGAGTTGTTTTAAAAAGTTAGTGAGCTCAATATTGACTGATAAGGAGTGACTTTTAGAATATATTTTGAGTAAAAAAAAAAAATCAAGGTTCTATGAAAAAAACAATATGCACAGGCAGGTCATATCCCTGGAGGAGTCCACTAGACCTAGTAAGAGTGGTCACTGCCATTGAGGAAACTGTGTCCCTAGGATATACAGTTGGGGTATTTTCAATTTTAAATCCTATCCATGCATTTCTTATCTGGAAAATAAAATTTAGAATATATCACATGTGCTAATGTACATTGTAATTCTTTATGAGGTGTTTTGAAATGTATTGAGACAGAGCCATATTTTAGTGAGGCTATGATGAAAATAGTCACCTCTTCTCAATGTCATCTTTACTAAGAAATGATCTATTTCTCTTTGCATTCATTGTATGGTGTGCGCTGTGGCCACACATAGAAGGACTTGTATTTAGTCATGTATACTTTGTTCTGCTCCACCCCATAAGACCATACGTTCTTTGGAGACATTCCTAGACCTCATTCCTTGCCTCGTTCATCTCTGTACTACCAGCATTCATCACGGTGCCAACAAATCAGAATTTGTTGAAGTGACATCTTTACACTTTGCATTGGAAGGAACAAACACTTCTGGGAAGGGGCAGCAGGGTGCCGCAGACAGGGACATATGGCGCAGCCCGGTTAGTGCAGGCTGTCCATCGATCCAGAAGAGATCTGACTGGCCCGTCCCCTTGGTTACCTTGACTGGTCACTTGACTATTCAGCTGCCCTTATTATTGTAATCCCTCAGATGGCCATCTGCTCTGCTTGCAAGGGAGAGCTGGCCCCAGGGAGAAGTACTCAGCTGCCCTGCATCTTCAAATCAGGTCAATTACACCACTGCTCCTTAATTGCTCATGACGGCTCAGCTATTGTGTATGAACCATCAGTAATTTCCAGTTCATTGTGGCTAAAGATTCTGGGCTAATGAAGGTTCCAACCTGTCCCTCAGGATCCCTGGCACCACTCAGCTTGTGCATGTTGCTCAGCATCCTGGGTTCCATTTCACATCCGAATTTCAAGCCAAAATGTAGGTTAAAGTAAAACCATACCACAAAGGACAGGGAAAGAAGAAGTGTCAATTCAAAACAATAATTCATTTTCAGAAAAGGAGCGGGGATCGCATAATGCTAACAATAACCTTAATTGGCCCTTTGAGGAGTGAACTGCAGCCCTGAATACAGGTTGCTATTTTTTGTTTTGTTTTGTTTTATCTGAGAAATGACCAGTTTCACAGGTGATTGGGGTGAACAACTTACTGTGCCAAATTTAAACGCTTTTGAAAATTTTCAGAAAAGTGAAATTATCTTTCCAAGAATTCTCGTTTGAGAAACTCTGGTGTTCATTTTTCATCTTGCCCTGGTATAAATGAATAATCTTCCTGAAAACTCACTGTACTGTGAACAGTTGGGTTCCTTTTGTCTGATGGTGAACAAAGAAAAAGTTGATGGAAATGTCCCAGGTGGTACATTTGAAATGACTGGGTTTGTAACAAAAAACCAACCAACCTCTTCTATCTTTGATTGATACTAAGAAATTTCAACCTTAAAGCCCCCCAGTTTCTCTCTCTCCATATGATTATATACATACTATTCAGAGTTAGTTGCATATTGGACTGTATTCTCAAGGTCAAGGATTTCATTGCTGCCATATTTAAGAAAGTAACTAACACAGAGTGGATGACCTGTCAACTTCCTCCATTTTCAGACAACTGTAATTGGAGTGTGGATCCGTATAGATGCTGCTTCCAACATGGTATCATACTAAGCCAAAAAGCCTGTCTTTTGCTGTCATCTCACAATATTGTAGCTATTTTAAATCCAACATTTTTTCTTAAATTCAAGGAATTTTCCAACTAAAAGGGAAATTTCAAGACCACCTAGCCAAAAATCCTTCCTTTAAAACTAAGTCCAAATAAGTTAGATATGTTTCTAAGTCACATAATTAGTGGTGATCACAGATCTAACACCCAAGTTGTCTTCATCCTGGGAAAGGACTATGAGCCTCAGGAAGCTTCCATTTACTTGCCTAAAAGACTCTTTCTCTCTCTCTCTCTCTCTCTTAGTTTTCCATTACCAAATGAAATTATGCCAGCTGAACCAAACTAATCAAAATTATTTCCACCTTTTCTCTTCTGAAAGCCACATGGGAACTATAACTGAATGTGATAACTCTGGAAAATATTTCATTCAAAGGAATTGTGAGAACCCACTTCTCAGGTCTTGACATGCTAAATGCAGTCTAGGGTTAATACATGCTTTATAGAAAATTCAGATGAGTACAGAATCATTGGCTGAGAAAAGCTAAATATCCCTTAGAGATGAGATCACTTTTAAATTATCTTCTGCAGAAAAGAAGTTAGTATATTGTTATGAATGGTAAGAAAGAAGAGCCTACTTTTTCCTGGTGACCCATCTCAATAATAACACTATGGTGAAGAGAACTCTTAGAAGTCAAAGGACTGAGTTTTAGTCAAGGAATGGGGGCTCCTTACTCAGGGTGTGACCAAGAACAAATAACTTCCCCAGCCCTCTCCTGTCTCCAACTCAGCCTCACTGATTTCTACAGTTTGCATGGCCTTTACTCCTTGATTTTCTTTTTTATGATTTTTTTTATCACTTTTACACAGGGAGTAGAGACATGTCAAAAAATAAATGTCTATAGGTTGAGGTACTAAATTAATGAATGGGTTATGTATTGTTTTGGTTTTATTTTTTTTAAATATCATGCCAGCAGTTATTCTCAAGATAAGCATTCTCACTTTTAAGTGATTATCTTAAAAGAGACGATACAGTCTCACATCAGTTTATATGGCATATGCAAAACTTGACTCCATCCCCTTTGAAACTCATTTTATTGCTTCTAACGGTAGTAGTTTTACCTAGATCATTCAATTTACTCACCAGATTGGCCAAACATAATAATTGTTCCCCCAAATCAGAATACTATTGAAAGATGAAGATGTGTCATCACTGGGGATGCATTAAATAGTGTCCTTAGCCTTCAAACATAGTATAAAAGGACAAAGTGCTTTAAGTGATGGGAGTGTAGGGAAAGAAAAACATCTTTCCTCTACCCATCTTAGGTTCATTAATTGGGGCTTTGCAAAATAAACTGACAAAAGACTGATTAACAAGAGAAAGGCAAACAGAAGTTACTAACGCGTGCATTGTATATACACAGTGATGAGTAACTCAAAGTCGGGGCTGTAAAGCATCTTTTTAAAAACTGATACATAATCTTACATATCTGTGAGGTACATGTGATATTTTGATACATGCATACAATGTTTAATGATCAACTCAGGATATTTAGGATATACATCATCTCAAACATTTATCATTTTTTGTGTGTTGGGAACATTTCAACTGTTTTTTTTCTATTTTGAAATATACAATAAATTATGCTTACTTATCATCACCCTACTGTGCTGTCGAACACTGGAACTTATTCCTTTAATCTGGGTTTGTACCTATTAACAAATCTCTCTTCATTTCCACCCACTACCCACCCTTCCCAGCCTTTGGTCACCATTATTCTACTCTCTACCTCCATGACATCAGCTTGTTTAGCTCCCATACATGAGTGAGAATATACAATATTTGCCTTTCTGTGCCTGGCTTATTTCACTTAACATGTGACCTCCAGTTCCATCCATATTGCCACAAATGGCAAGATTTCATTCATGTTTATGGTTGAATAGTATTCCATTGCATATCTATACCACATTTTCTTTATCCATTCATCTGTTGATGAACACTTAGGTTTATTCCGTATCTTTGCTATGGTGAGTAGTGCTTCAGTAAACATGGGGGTGAAGGTATCCCTTTGATATACTGATTTCCTTTCCTTTGGATAAAATATCCAGCTGGATCATTTGATAGTTCTATTTTTAGGTTTTTGAGAAACCTCCATTCTGCTTTCCATAATGGCTGTACTACTTTACATTCCCACCCATAGTGTATAAGAGTTCCCTTTTCTCTGCATCCCTGCCAGCACTTACTATTTTTTGTCTTTTCGATACTAGCATTTCTAACTTGGATGAGATGGTATCTCATTGCAGTGTTCATTTGTGTTTCCCTGATGTTTAGTGATTTTGAGCATTTTTTCATATACCTGTTGGCCATTTCTATGTCTTCTTATGAGAAATATCAATTTATATCCTTTGCCCACTTTTAACGGGATTATTTGCTTTTTTGTTGTTTGGGTTCCTTGTCCATTGTGAGTCTTAGTTTCTTTTGGATGAAGAACTTGCAAATATTTTCTCCCACTCAGCAGATTGTCTCGTAACTCTGTTGATTGTTTGCTTTGCTGTGCAGGTTTTGAGTGTAACGTAGTCTCATTTGTCTATTTTTGGTCTTTATGCTTGGGCTTTTGAGCTCTTAGCCATAAAACCTTTGCTGCCTTGACCAATGCCCTGAAGAATTTCTTCTATGTTTTCTTCTTGTAGTTTTATAGTGTTGGGTCCTATGCTAAAGATTTTAATTCACCTTGAGTTGATTTTTGTATATGGTGAGAGACAGGGGCCTAAGTTCATTCTTCTGCATATGAATATCCAGTTTTCCTAGCACCATTTATTGAAAAGACTGTGATTTTCCAATGTATGTTCTGGGTTCCTTTGTCAAAAATCATATGTTTGTAAATACATGGATTTATTTCTAGGTTCTCTATTCTCTTCCATTGGTCTTTGTGTCCGTTTTTTAAACAAATTTCATGCTGTTTTGGTTATTACAGCTTTGTAGTATATTTTGAAGTTAGTGTGGTACCTCCAGCTTTGTTCTTTTTGCTCAGGATTGCTTTTGCTATTCATGGTCTTTTGTGGTTCCATATAAATTTTAAGGTTTTTTTCCTATTTTTGTAAAAAAAAATGTCATTGGTATTTTCAAAAGGATTGCATTGAATCTGAGATTGCTTTGAGTAGTATGGTCTTTTAGCACTATAAGTTCTTCTAATGCATGAGCATGGAATGATTTTCCCATTTGTTTGTGTCCTCTTCAATTTCTTTCATCAGTGTTTTGTAGTTTTCCTTGTATTTACAAAGTATTTTTTGTAGCTATTATAAATAGGATGCCTTTCTTGATCTCTTTTTCAGCTAGTTCATTAGTGTATAGAAACACTACTTATTTTTGTATATTGATTTTGCATCCTGCAACTTTACTGAATATGTATATCGGTTCTTCTAAGAGTTTTTTGGTGGAGTCTTTAGGTTTTTCTATATATAAGATCCTGTCAGCTGCAAAGAGGGACAATTTGACTTCTTTTGCAATTTGGCTGCCTTTTATTTCTTTCTCTTGCTGATTGCTCTAGCTAGGACTTCCAGTACTATGTTGAATAAGAAAAGTGAAAGTGGACATCCTTTTCTTGTTCTAGTTCTTAGAAGAACTGCTTTCAGCTCTCTGCATTCAATATGATGTTAACTGTCAGATTGTCATATATGACTTTTATTATGTTGAGATACATTCCTTCTATGCCTAATTTGTTGAGAGTTTTTATCATGAAGAGATTTTAATTTTATCAAATGTTTTTTCTGTGTTTATCGAGATGATCATATAGATTTTGTCCTTCATTCTGCTGATGTGATATGTCACATTTATTGATTTGTGTATGTTGAACCAACCTTGCATCCCTTAGATAATCCCACTTGATCATGGTGTATTATCGTTTTGAGATGTTGTTGATTATGTTTGCTAGCATTTTGTTAAGTATTTCTGCATCTATGTTTATTAGGGATGTTGGCATGTAATTTTTTGTTTTTATTGTGTTCTTGTCTGGTTTTGGCATCAGGGTACTGCTGGCCTCATAGAATGAGTTAGGACGAATTCTCTTCTCTTCAATTTTTTTGAATAGTTTGAGAAGAATTGGTAGTAGTTCTTCTTTATATGTTTGGTAGAATTCAACAGTAAAAGCCATCAAATCCTGAGCTTTTCTTTGTTGGGAGACTTGTTTTTACTGTTTAAATCTCATTATTAATTATTGGTCTGTTCAGGTTTTCTGTTTCTTTATGGTTCAGTCTTGGTAGATTGTATGTGTCCAGGGATTTACCCATTTCTTCGAGGTGTTCTAGTTTGTTAGTGTACGGTTATTTTTAATAGTCTTTAATGATCATTTGTATTTCTGTGATATCAGTTGTAATGTCTCCTTTTTCATTTCTGATTTTTTTTTTTTTTTTGGATCTTCTCTCTTTTTTTCTTGGTTAGTCTAGTGAGCAGTTTATCAATTTTGTTTATCTTTTCAAAAAACCAATTTTTGTTTCATGGATACTTTGTATTTCTTTTTTTTTTTTTTATTTCAGCTCATCATGGGGGTACATAAGTTCAGGTCATATACATTGTCCCTGTCCCGCCCATCCCCCCAAGTCAGAGTCCCAAGCGCGTCCGCTCCCACTCTCCAGACAGTGCGCCTGGCACTCGCCATGTATTTCTTTATAGTCTCTTTATGTTTTTTGACTTAAAGTCTATTTTCTGATATAGGTATAGTTAATCCTACATGCTTTTGGTTTCCATTTGTGTGTAATTTTTTTTGCATCTTTTCAATTTCAGTCTACATGTGTCTTTACAGGTAAAGTGAGTTTCTCACAGGCAGCATACAATGGAGTCTTTTTTATTATCCATTCAGCCAGTCCATATCTTTTAATTGGGGAAATTTAACCATTTATCTGTATAAATTCCAAAATGTGGTATATGTATATATACAGTGGAATATTATTCAGCCTTGAAAAAAATGAAATTTTGATACATGCTACAATATGTGTGAACCTTGAAAACATTAAGTGAAATAAGCCAGATACAAAGTGACAAAAACTATATTATTCCCCTTATGGAAGTCACTAGAGTGGGCAATCCATAGAAATTGAAAGTAAACAGAGTTTACTAGTGACTTGGAGGAGGAAGGAATAAAGAGTATTTAATGGGTACAGAGTTTCAGTCTGGGATGAAAAAAAAAGTCTTGGACATGAATAGTCACGATGGTTACACAACAATGTGAATGTATTTAATGCTACTGAACAGTACATTTAAAAAGGGTTAAATGGTAAATCTTAAGTAGTTTTTACCACAATAAAAAAAAAAATTAGTGGCATAACTTTGAGGTACATTCCAGCCATGGAGGTGGCTCAGATAGCCCATCAAAAAAGATTTATTATTTAGCTACAAAGAGTGCAAGTGATTGATAGCCTGCAGTTGTTAGCACCTTCAGGACCCACCCCAGCTTTCCAATTGGGACCATACTCCTCCTAGATAGCCTTTAGCAGGGGTTGAGCAAGCAGGGCTATAGGTCCTAAAACTTTTTGCCTAACGCCAGAGTCCAAATGGCTAATCTTGGCTTTAGAGCTCCCTGTTAGGTTGGCTGAGATTTTGTCAGACCTGCAACATGGGTCTGCCCTGTACCTGCCCAATCCTATTTCTTCCCCCTTTTCTATTTCACAGTCATTAACCCCTGTTAAACCCATTGCCCTCCTAACTCCTTCTCAGTGTCTGGTTCCCAGGGGGTCTGAATGCCAGAGTTGTTACCAGGAGTATCTCAAGAAAGCAGGAAGTAATCTGGGGCTTGGGAAATGGATCACTCAGTGCCCAGCTGACAATGAGGCTCTCATCCCAGGTGGTATGTGAGGCATGAATAGTCCATGACATAAAGTGAAGGCCCAATCACTGAAACTTTCATTGGTGGTGACTTGAGAGAATATCCTAGTGGAGGGGACTACCTAGGCTGGTGAAATGATACAGGCATTTCAAAAGTAGGGGGAGAAAAGACACAACTATGGAGATAGTAAAAAGATCAGTGGTTGTCAGGGGTTAGAGGGAAAAAAGGGATGAATAGGCAGAGCACAGAAGATTTTTGGGGTAGTGAAACTATTCTGTATGATTCTGTAATGATGAATACGTGTCATTATACATTTGTCCAAATCCACAAAATGTACAACACCAAGATTGTAAACTAGGGAACATTGAGTAACTATGTGTCAGTATAGGTTCATCAATTGTAGCAAATGTACCACTCTAGTAAGGGATGTTGATAGTGGGGAGGCCATGTCTGTTGGGAGCAGGAGGTATGTAGAAAGCTCTGTATCTTCTGCTCAATTTTACTGTGAACCTGAAACTGCTCTAAAAATAAAGTCTATTTTTTTTAAAGTAAAGGGAGAGAGGATAATGCATAGAGAGTGGAATTGGCTGGTTATTCCTAAACTAACTTAGTGCCCTATAGAGGGATAATGGAAAGATTAGGGACAGTTAAACAATTGAAAATTAAATGTAAAGTGCAGAGGGACCCAATTTACAAAGATGCCCTTATGTCCTGCACTCGGTGTTGAGATGTTGCAAAAATTTTAAAACCTTAGAACACTGAGTGCTTAGATGTGGCAGATCTGTTCAACTAAGAACAGGACCACTTCTGTGGGCTCTGTGGGTTCAAGAGAAGTCTAGGAAGACAGAATCTTGGGGAGGTATCCACCCAGATGTCCCAATCCAATGTATCGGTTACACATTTTCCCAACCAGGTTCCTGACCTTAAGGTAACAGACTTGCCTCTCATTGATTCAAAAATTATGCTGGGTGAGCTTAGTGGCAATTATACTGAAATTCATTCCTTAAAATATGCACCTTAACTCAGAAATTTTCAAAAATAAATTCCCAGGAGTAGATAAAAGTAATGCTGAAAGCAAATTTATCTAAGAGTGTATTTGTTGCAGCATTGTTTAAAAATAGAAAAAAAATTGAAAAAAACCAAAATGTCCAAAAATAGGAAGCTGATTAAATCAACTATAATATCTACTCAAGGGGATACAGAACTATCAAGAAAAATGTTTTACAAGTGTAAATAGTGCTGTAGAACATTATTCATTATCTACTGTTTAAAAAAATTTTGAGTTATAAATTGTATTATCCCATTTTTATTTGAAATATATATACACATATTCATAAAAGCCATGAAAATTTATACCAAAAGTATTAATAATTGTTATGTCTTAACAGTGTAATAATGAGTGAATTATTTTTCTTCTACTATACATAGTAGTATTAGTAAAATAATAAAAATGCCTTTGGGTTTTGAAAAAGAAAAGAAACTTACTTTATGGTTCAAAACCAGTTGGTTATGGTACTTCAGAGAATACAAAAAAGGTCTATTGCCACAAATTCTCTATCCTCAATGAGATGTTTAAATGTAGTATCTCATGTTAGCAAATTTAAATTTTAATATTAAAAAAAAACTAAGACCGTGAATTATCAAATTTGAAAATCAGGTATTGGTTATTTGGAAGTGCTGCTTGGAATGAAGGACCAGTCTCCTCTACCTGATAATTTTGTTCACATAGTGGTAACTCTTAATATTTTTCTCAATATTATATCTATAGAAAAGGGAAAAAAATGTTCCTAGCAGGCAATCAAAAAATTCTGGTTGTGCTTTTAGCCGATAACAGTCAATCGGAGAACCAAATTAAAGACTCAATACCCTTCAAAATAGCAACAAAGAAAATAAAATATCTGGGAATATATTTAACTAAAGAGGTAAAGGACCTCTATAGGGAAAACTATGAAACACTGAGGAAGGAAATTGCAGAAGCAATTTTAAGCAATAAAAACAAAATGAGAGATATTAATTTGCCAGACTTCAAACTATACTACAAGGCTGTGGTTCTTAAAACTGCCTGGTATTGGCACAAGTGCAGGGACACAGACCAGTGGAACAGAACAGAAAATCCAGGTATAAAACCATCCTCATATAGCCATCTAATCTTTGACAAAGCAGACAAAAACATACTCTGGGGACAAGAATCCCTATTCAATAAATGGTGCTGGGTGTCGCGCCGCACTTGCCTGCAAGGACGACGCAACAAACTGGAGTTCTTCCAACAGCAGTTTAATGAGGCATCTAGTCTAGTTACATGGCGAGAGACCCCGAACAGGAAGGACAGTGGGCTTATATACCATTGCAGGTAGTCGTGGCGGGAAGTGATTGGTAGAGGGCCCTGACAAGGCTCCCAGCAATGATTCTATTGGCTATGTGCTCACCAGTAATCAGAGACCGCTCCCAACAGCTCCCCCTTTTGTTTTGCAACACAAGCTTTGGGGACTCCAACCTCAAGGTCCGGATCCAGGGGGTGGAGTCCCTGAAGCAGGTGCAAAGGCCACCGTCTCCCGTGCAATGAGCAGAGACTCTGGGAGGTGCAACGGCTGGTAAGGGGGTGACACGCCACAATCTGGTGCAATGGGGAAACCCCTCAGAGTGCATGGGCCATGTCACGCTGTGCGAGAGGGGAGGCGGTCTTGACCTTCGGAGCGTAACATTTGTAGCCAGATGCCAGGGGATTGACCACACTCGAGGGCGGCTAGGGCTTGGGTAACCACCACTCGGTCCCTGCGGCGCTGTGCACGAACGCGCAGGAACCCCCAGATCACGAAACCTGCTCCCAGGATCCCCATGAACCCTAGGGACCCCAGGCCAGCCCAGTCCCGAAGTCCTCGGACTATTGACTGAAATGTAGGAAAGAGACCATTGGTGACTGTCAAGTCCAGGCGTGTGGAGTTAACTGCCGGGTCAAGGCGGTAAATTGACTAGACCAGTGTCCTGTCAACATAGCAGATAATTGACGAGACTTGTTGGCCGCGGCGGAAGCATTATCAAACGGTACCGCGGTAATGCATAGTCCTGTGAAACGCCATTGGCAGCCCAGCTGTGCCAGCTGCCATAAGGCATCTATTTGCTCCTGGACCAAGTCCACACGTTGGTTCAGTATCATGATACCACCCTTCAGGTGCGCGTTGACGGCGGATTGTGTGTCCAGAGCTGTAGCCACAGATGCCGATAGGTTGTTCAGCGTCTGTGCTGTCTGAACAGAGCCTACCGCTGCAGCCGTAGCGGCTGCCAGTGCGGCAGTCACTGCCAATGTAGAAATTACAGCTGCAGTAATGCCAAAATCTCTTCGCTGTCGGAAAAGGGTCAAGGAGCTAGGAGCCTCCACTGGCCAAGGAATATGCCGAGGCATACGGGCAACAATTGCCATGGACTGGCTGGAGGCATTCCAGCAACGGGCATAGGAGCAGTTTGCCGTGGAGCAATTGAGAACACCAGGACCAGAGGAAGTAGCAGTGATCCAGATAAAAGGGGGCCAGAGGCAAACAGGTGTGGAGGGGAAAGACAGATTACGCTGCTGAATAGCGTGGACCGACGTCTCAAATGTTGAGGAGGAGTTCCATGTAAGATTGGCAAGGCCCAAAGAGGCATTAGTAGCGAACAGCCGGGGGAAGATCTGGGCATCATGGGTCACCGGCATCGGTCTCGGGAACACCGACAGGATGGCCCAGTGCCGGTCTGTCGTCACCGATGCGGCCAGCAGCAGAAAGGTCAGGAGCAGCAGCATCCCCGGCAGCGGACGCCCCATCATCTGCATCCTCCACATCCGCCAACCGCTGCACTCGCCGCGTTAAGCGTGCCGGGACCCACACTGGATCAGGAGTGTCCTGAGGGAAAACACAGACAGCTCCCCTGGACCGGCTCACAACCGGATCCGGGCCTTTCCATTTGTTAAGCAGGACATCCTTCCACAAGACCTGCTCTGATAAAGGGGAACCGGGGTTGGCGTGGCGGTCCACAGCAGAGCGCCCCTGATCATCCAGCAAAAGAAAATTTAAAGTGAACAAGGTGAAAGAGAGCACAGGCTTAGGGGTACATAAGCCCAAAGGGCTCGTCCCCGTCTCCCTCTTTTGTTTTTTGAGATAGGCCTTTAAGGTGCCATGGGCACGCTCTATGATACCCTGGGCCTGGGGGTTATAGGGAAGGCCCGTGCGGTGCTCCACGCCTAGGCGTGTGCAGAATTGACGAAAAGCTTGTGAGGTATAGGCAGGGCCATTGTCAGTTTTGATAACCTGAGGTTTACCCCAGGCAGCCCAAGCCTCTAAGCAGTGGGTGATGACATGACTTACCTTTTCACCTGTCAAGGGAGTGGCATGAATTATGCCAGAGCAGGTATCAACAGAAACATGGACAGAAGAAAGAGTGCCAAAGGAGGAGTAATGAGTGACGTCCATTTGCCACAAGTGGAGTGGCCGAAGACCACGAGGATTGACACCTACATGAGGTGCTGGACGAAAAGGTGCACAGGCCACGCACTGCAGCACAATATCGCGTGCGGCTGCCCGCGAGAGGCCAAATTTGAGACGTAACGTCAGTGAAGGAGTATGGTATAGAGAATGAAACTGGCGAGCTGCCTCCAACGGAGAGCCAACCCAATAAGCGTGAGTGGCATGATCCGCCAGGGCATTGCCGTGCGCCATGGGGCCTGGCAAAAGGGAATGGGCCCGAATGTGCGTTATAAAAAATGGGGACCGGCGCGAATGGATGGCAGCACGGATAGCACAGAATAAGGAGAACACCGTGCTGCGAGAGTTAAGAGAATGGGCTGTTTCCAAGTGACGGACAGCCTGAACAACATAAGCAGAATCAGAGATTATATTAAGGGGCTCTGGCACGGTTCGGAGAACCAATTCAACGATAGCACATTCAACGTGCTGGGGAGAAGAGTAAGCGAAGTGGGCCGTAAACACCTGATCATTGATTACATAACTACCGGTGCCTGTGGAATCTGAATCTATAACTCCTGGGTAAATAACTAAACCTCGCAGTGTAGAGGAGGAACGACCTAGCACTAACCCCACCGATCCCGACGGGAGAGGACCGCGAAAATCAGAAGGGATGGGCTGACATCCCATCCCGGGGGTTAATACTGAGTGGGTGGTGGCACAGAGGTCCAGTCCTGCGGAACCCGCAGTGGCTCTCCGGACCCTGGGGGCACCAGGGACAGCAGCTGCATCTGCGGGGGCACCAGTGGCTGTTGGACCGGTGGCTGCTGGAAGACCCCATACATTCGTGGGCCCTGGGATCGAGGGCCCCTCCTCCCGTTTTTTGGCTGGTTAAATGTTTTAGAACGAGCACCAGGTGTGGAGGTTAAAGGCTGCAGCCAGCGTCCGTGAAGGTCTTTGACTGACCGACACTCGGAGGCTCGATGACGGCCCTTACCACACCGATGGCAGATATTTTGGCTTTTGCACTGTCTCCGAATGTGTCCTTGTTGGCCACACTTAAAACAAGTCACTTCGGAAGTGTCCTTAGCGGCGAGGATGGCAGCCGCCAAGCCCGCATTGGTGGGAGGGCCTCCAATTTCTCTGCAAGCTTTTAACCATGCACTGAGGCCCTTTCCCTTCCAAGGGGCAATAGCATGACGACACTCTCTCGTGCACTGCTCGAAAACCAACTGTTCCACTAATGGCATAGCCGAGTCGGCATCGCCGAAAATCCTTGCAGCGCATTCCACCATCCGAGCCACAAAGTCAGAAAACGGTTCTGCAGGGCCTTGGATGACCTTGGTTAAATTACCTGCAACTTCCCCGCGATTAGGCAGTTGTTGCCAGGCTCTTATAGCCAATTGATTAATCTGGCCATAGACCTGAATGGGAAAATTAAGCTGATTATTCTGCCAACGACCCTGTCCTAAGAGCATATCGGCATCCCAGGCAGGCTGGCCCTACTGCGCGTTCTGCCGAGCTTGATTAATACAGGCTTCTTGATATATGGATTTCCAATCTAAATATTGCCCCATGGATAGACAGGCCCGCGCGGTACCAGCCCAATCACTGGGGGTCATGGCATGCGCACTTAGCCGTTCCAGTAGGCCACGGGTGTAAGCGGCATTGCACCCATAAGCCTTGACAGCTTCAGCCAAAGCTTTTAGTTGCTTGTAATCTAGGTGTTCATGAAAGCGATGTTGATTAGCGTCCTCAAAGACGGGGAAAGCAAACTCCCTCTGTATCTTCTTTCTAGCTCGGGGAGGCACAAACGAGGTTCCGCCCTCCATATTTAGAGGGGCGGGTCCCGC
This sequence comes from Lemur catta, assembly GCF_020740605.2. NCBI lineage: Eukaryota > Metazoa > Chordata > Mammalia > Primates > Lemuridae > Lemur > Lemur catta. The sequence continues at coordinate 75,676,391 of NC_059137.1, forward strand.
AACGGGAAAAGGAGGGGCAGTAGCGTACGGGGGCGGGCGATTACGCTCCGCCTCATATCTAGCCGCCGCCTCCTCCAGCTCCGCCTTCTCCTGCGGAGACAGCCCCTCCTCCGCCTCGTGAGAACGCGAACGGGAAGAAGAGCGAGACGATGAAGAAGAACAGGAAGAAGAAGGACGAGAGGAAGAAGAGGAAGCCGACATGTGGAGGGAGGCCATTTTGAGAGCCACCTCCTCCATGTCCCTTTCAGGCGGCGGGCGTCCCCGCCGTTCCTGTTTACCCGCGGACTTACGTTTCCTTTCCGGCCTTTCCCTCGGCCGCCCCGGCCGCACCAGTGCCCACACAGGGAGAACACACTCCCAAAGGGGACCAGACTCTCGGGCACGGCGAAGGTCCTGCTCTAGCTTATCCCAACTCGGAATCGTTAAAGACCCCGAGTGGAGAAACCATGGGGCCACCCGGTCCACGTCCTGCACAAAATGGCGCAGGACACGGTCAGGGATAACTAGGAGAGTTCCCCATGGGGTAGGTCACAAGCACCCGGTGCTGGCGTCAGAAGAGGGCAGGGGTCCAAAATAAAGCCGCCCCAGCTGCTGTGGTTCTGAACTCACCTCCAAAGAGGTCGTCTCCGCCGGTGCGAGAAGTTCCCGGGTTTCGGCACCACTTGTCGCGCCGCACTCGCCTGCAAGGACGACGCAACAAACTGGAGTTCTTCCAACAGCAGTTTAATGAGGCATCTAGTCTAGTTACATGGCGAGAGACCCCGAACAGGAAGGACAGTGGGCTTATATACCATTGCAGGTAGTCGTGGCGGGAAGTGATTGGTAGAGGGCCCTGACAAGGCTCCCAGCAATGATTCTATTGGCTATGTGCTCACCCGTAATCAGAGACCGCTCCCAACAGCTGGGAAAACTGGATAGCCTCATGTAGAAGACTGAAACCGGACCCACAGATTCCACCTCTCACTAAACTCAAATCACGGTGGATAACAGATTTAAACCTTAAATGGGAAACGATTAGAATTCTAGAAGAAAATGTAGGAAAGACTCTTACAGACATTGGTCTAGGCAAAGAATTTATGAAGAAGACCTCTAAGGCAATCACAGCAACAACAAAAATAAATGAATGGGACCTGATTAAATTAAAAAGCTTCTGCACAGCCAAAGAAACAGTCACGAAAATAAACAGACAGCCTACAGAATGGGAAAAAATTTTCACATACTACACATCAGATAAAGGACTGATAACAAGAATCTATTTAGAACTCAGAAAAATCAGCAAGAAAAAATCAAACAACTCTATCAAAAAGTGGGCAAACGACATGAATAGAAATTTTTCAAAAGAAGATATAAGAATGGCTAACAAACATATGACAAAATGCTCAACATCCCTAATCATCAGGGAAATGCAAATCAAAACCACAATGAGATATCGCTTAACTCCAGTGAGAATGGCCTTTATCAAAAAGTCTCAAAACAACACATGTTGGCGTGGATGCGGAAAGACAGGAACGCTCATACACTGCTGGTGGGACTGTAAACTAGTGCAACCCCTGTGGAAAGCATTATGGAGATACCTTAAACAGATTCAAGTAGACCTTCCATTCGATCCAGCAATCCCATTATTGGGCATCTGCCCAAAGGAACAAAAGTCATTCTATGACAAAGACACCTGTACCCGAATGTTTATAGCAGCACAATTTACAATTGCAAAGATGTGGAAGCAACCCAAATGCCCATCAATTCACAAATGGATTAGTAAAGTGTGGTATATGTATACCATGGAGTATTACTCAGCTATAAGAAATAACGGTGATACGACATCTCTTTGGTTCTCCCGGAGAGAGTTGGAACCCATTATATTAAGTGAAGTATCCCAAGAATGGAAAAACAAGCATCACATGTACTAACCAGAAAATTGGTTTCTCTGATCATCACCTAAATGCACATTGGGGAATGATATCAACTGGATATCAGACTGAGGTGGGAGGTGGGGGGAGGGGATGGGTGTATGCCTACATGATGAGTGCCAGGCACACTGTCTAGGGAATGGACACGCTTGAGGCTCTGACTCAGGGGGATGGGCGGGACATGGGCAATGTATATAACCTGAGCTTTTGTACCCCCATGATGAGCTGAAATTTAAAAAGAAAAAAAAAAAATGACACCTACCTGGTACATCTTGACAAAGCTTTCCCTGAGTTACATGCTAAAATATCTATGTAGAAAAGGGGGACCTTCTTGAAACAAAATAAAATAGTAAGATAGGTAAATTATTGCCAGAGTTTGGAAGAAAATTCAAGGAACACCACTGCCAAAGGAATTTGAGAGAAATCTAAGCAAACTTCAGCTCAGAAAACACAGCTTACTTTGATTTAAAAAAAAAAAAAAAAAAAACTTTTTCTATCTGTCACATTGTCAAAACCCTGATTTAAAGACAAAGGGGACTAAATGAAAACCTGAGCAGCCATCCATCTACTTGGTAGCTGTTGCTTTGTTAATATTTTTATTATGAAAACTTTTACATTTCTTTTGGAGTGATAAAAAAGTTCTGGAATTAGATGGCTATATGAGGATGGTTTTATATCTGGGTTCTAAGAATTAGACAGTGGTAATTTTTGTACACCATGGTGAATGTACCTAATGCCACTAAATTGTATACACACTGTAAAATGGTTAAGATGGTAAGTTTTATATTACGTGTGTTTTGCCACAATAAAAAATAAATAATTTCACAAAAAAAAGTAGTAAAATAAGCCTCCGTAGACCCATCCCCCACCTTCAACAATTATTAATTCATAGCCAATCTTATTACATTTATATACTTATTATCCCTCCATCCCACACTGAATCATTTTGAAATAAATCCCAAACAGTGCATCATTTCATCCATAGTTAGTATTTCAGCACACTTCTCTAAAAGATAAGAATTCTTTCTTAAAACATAACTATTATTATCAAGCCTAAAAATAACAGTGATAGTTCCTTAATATAATCAAATATTCATCAGTGTTCTAATTTTCCCTGTTGTCACACAATGTTTGTTGATATGGTTATATTTGAAATGAGATTCCAACAAGGTCACATTGCAGTTGGTTGTTATGTCTCTTTTGTCACTTTTAATGTATAGATTCTCCTCCCTTTTTTATTTTCATCACAATTTAACCATTGAACAAATTGGATTGTTTGCCTTGTAAATCTCCTCGCTTCCTGAGTTTTGCTGATTACACCCTCATGGCATTGTTTAACATGTTCCCACCTCCTCTGTATTCCCTGAAAACTAGTAATTAGATCTACAGGCCTGAGAAGATTCAGGTTGGATATTTTTAGCAAGGATACTTCAAAGTTGTGTTGTAAATCCCATCATGAGGTCTGTAATATTTGGTTGTCTCTTTTTCATCATGTTAAGATTGATCTGTGGGTTTAGATGGCCACTCCTTAAAAAGTTTTTTACCTAATGGTCTCAGCATCCATTAATAATATTGCTAAGATATATTACTTTCTTAGGGGTTGCAAATGGCGTATTTTAAATCTGTCATTCTTTCTTCTGTGATTATCTGTAATGTGTCTGTAAAGAAAGACTTTACCTCATCAACTATTTGGTTCCACTTAAGTGGAGTCTCAAAAAAGAGGATAAATGCTTGATTTAGAATAAGCAAGAGCACTGTCCCCAAAATCCCAAATCAGATTTGTCCATGAGCAAATGAGCCAGCCCCTAAGAATTCCCAGAAATACTCGACAGGAAATGGGTCTTGGAGGCATGTTAACTGAAGTTCGCGCTCAAACAGGGAACGTATCTGAAATTAAAGTAGTTACTTTTAATGTGTATAATACTCATATTTATACACACACTTACAAATATTTCTAAATGTATTTTATGCATGCCTGTGTACCTGTATATAAATATATTTTACATTGTGTGTATGTGTGTGTACATGTGTGTATAATATGTGTGTGTGATATAGGTGTGTATATATGAAAGTGAGTGACTGGAGTGCTTACTGACAGTGTTGAGTTGAAGGATTTTTATTTCCTTCTTTATAAATGTGTTTTTAGTTATGTATTTCCTAATGAAACATCATTTTATAATTCAAAGTAAATAAAAATTAGTGTTTGTTTAAATGAAATGTCTTATTTGATGCACTCAGCGGCTCCATCTAGGTACATTCATTTCATCACCATTAGTTTTGCAAACATTTTCTGTTATATGCCAGGCACTGTCAGGGCTGGGATCCATGGGGAAGAGGGACTAGCAATTGTACAATATTGAATAAAATGCTGACACTGTCTCCAGGGTATTTTATTAAAGTATGACTAGGAAAGTCACACTCTAGTGGCAAAGACAGATATGTACAAAACAAACATGGTGCCTTGTACTCAGTGATCTAATAGAAATATGAAGTAAGAGCGGGCAGCTATTATATAACCCAAAAGATTTTTTGACTCAGTGTAAGGTCTGATTCAAATATATGATTTGAAAGAGAGCTATCTGTGTAGTACAGGTTCTCTAGCAAAAATAAAGTGTAGACGGGATGCAAAAAACTCAATATTGTTATTAGTATTTAACATGCACAGCACCGTTCACTGCACTAAAACACAGAACTATCAATTCCATTTTTGTTGCTGCATGGTCCTGGTTTTCTCATAAGTCATCTCTACCTTCTTAGTGCAAAGGGTTGTAATAGTTCAAGATTTTCCCGTTAAACATAAAAAATAGTCACCAGCCATGCTTGTCTTCCTCAGCCCCTCTGCCCTGTTCCACATCAGTTAGCACCAGGTCCCAATCCAAACCAACCTTGGAGGTTATGCTCCACAAGTTGTGTGGGCAGTGCTAATGGAGCTATCACTTGCTGTTGTCTGCAAACAGGGAGTGATGGATGGCTATCTACTAAATGCATTAAACTTCATTCCAAGAGTGTTGCTCCTTAGCATGCACAAGAAAGAGAAAAGTTAGAATTTTCCATTTTTTCATCCACTTGCATTCTAGGAAGAAAGACTATGTCCTCTCTTCCCTTTTCATGATATTCACCAATATAATTAACATATTACTTGGTGTCAACCCACATGCACAGTTCCTTAACACCGTGCATCCATTTCTACCTTCTACAACCCTTTTTAAGAATTCATTAAGTGGCAAAGCTCTGTGGTAGAAGCTGGAGCTATAAAATGAACAAAACATAGTCCTGGTACTTCAGAACCTATGATATAGTAGGAGAGACAGACATTAAAACAAATTATTGAAATAAAGTATTATAGATGTTCTAATGAACAAAATATACAGAGTAATACTTATAAACCCCTTTTGTGAGAACTTTATGAGTACTGTGATAAGTATTTCGTGTGCATTAAAATTAGTCAACCCTTATAACATCCCTATGAGATAGTGGGAATTTAAACTGACATACTTTCCTGACCTTGTGATAAACAATTCTGGGACAATATTTCCTGTTTATGTGCTAAAAATACCAGGACCAAGCAAAAGGAAGTACTTTCATTCCGTGAAACACTTGCTCCTGAAAGATATGACTGAGAACTGACTAAAATAGCTTACTTATCAAACTAAACTTGTTATCCAAGGCTTGTATTCAAACCTTTGCTTTACTATGTCCACCAATCAGAAGTTATTTTATCATAAGCACTGCCCAATCCCAACCTATTCCCTGCCTTGAAAGACCCACCTAAAATCATACAGCTCAGGTTCTATATCACTATAAATATCCTCTCCACATTTCCCCACTTTGAGACATTACTAAGACTCAGTGAAGTTGGCCTTCTTCTTTACTTTAGTAAGCCTAGTGAATAGCCTTGCTGGATCACTGGGTTTTCCTGTGATCTTTTGAGAGATCAGTGATCAGCAGTCCATATTACAGTCACCATTTCACATCTGTATGAAGATTTATGTGAGTCCAACCCAAGCCTTAGACTTCTGTCCATTCTATCATTTATGGTGGGTTAAAAGAAGAGGTAGTATTTTTGTTTTATTGGGAAGTGTGTGAAGGAAAAGCGTAGTGGAGGTGCTATTTGAGTTTTAAAAGACACATAAGGTATTCATCTGGTTTTTAAGAGAGTAAAGGATATTCATGTGCAAAGAGACAGAGACGTGAATTTGTAAGGTAGATTAAGAAAACTTAATATTGCATAAAATGGCTAAAACTAAGAGTATATGCTGAGGTGGGGTGCTAGGAGCTTCTGTCTCATGTGAAAGAGATAGAAGCTTTAGGATTTGATCATTAATGAAGTGTTGCTGGTAAAGGGAAAAGATGAGTTTGAGATGACTCCAGGTTTTTAGCATAGGTTAATAGATACAAAGTCACACCCATTTCAAAGATCGAGAATTCAAGGAGAAAATCTGTTTTGGAAAAATAAAACAGATGTGTTCTCGTTTTAGATAAATTTTTAGACATATTAAATTTTTAAGTATTTAGGAAACTCTAGGTAGGAAGTTAGATAATGCTGGGGTCTCCAAGAAGCCCAATAAATAACAACCTCTCTTTCCTTGAGCAAATTAAGAAATAAAATAGTAGAGTAAGATCAACAAGAGGCTAAAAGGGAAGAAGTGGCTTTAGGTTTTTTTAGACAAATGGGCCTTCTAACAGATCACACCAATAGGTGGGCACACCAGCCCTGCCATTGGTACCGAGCTGGAGGTCCATGAGTCAGGCAAAGGAGCTGAGGAAGAGCAGCTACAAATAAGTTAGAAAAGCCAGCCAGGTGCACTGGCACATGCCTGTAGTCCCAGCTACTCTGGAAGCTAAGGCTGGAGGATTATTTGAGCCCAGGACTTCAAGGGTATGATGCACTAAATGATTATAACTGGGAATAGCCACTGCACTGCAGCCTGGGCAACATAGTGAGACCCTGCCTCTTAAAAAAAGGAAAAGAAAAACCAATAGAAAATGTTATCAGGGAAACTAGAGCAGGAAAACATTCAGAAAGAAGGCATATTCAGTGTTAAATACCACATAGGCAAATCAAGATAAGGCCTGGAAATGTACAGTGGAACTAGAAATTCAAGACATGAGCAAGCTGAGAGCAAGGGACTAAGGTTTGACTAATCTCCAAGGCCATGGACGTCCTGCAAAAATCTGGACCTCACCCAAGGAGCTGTAGTAGAATATACAGCCAAGGTTCTTGGCTAATTCTTACATTCTCTCTCACCCATTGCATCTTCCCATGATAGTAAATTTGTAAGAAAGCTCTCCTTTCCTTGTTTGGTGGGTAAGACCAGATGATTTATAAGGTTTGCTACAAGCTACTTCTAAAGTTCTAGTAATTTACGAGTATAGTAGTGAATGAATAACACTGTAGAGGAGAAATCTCCAGAAGTACTCTCTGAAAGAGATAGAACTACAGGTCCTCCTTTGAGATAGATGCTATTTAGGGAAGGCTCGAATTGTGACATTCTTTTTGTTCAAAGACATGTGTCTTCTCACTGCTACTTTGAAGAAAATATCGTTGACCTGATGTGCAAGTCATCCCCTTATATCCCTTCTCCCATCCTGAGATCTAGCCCCGAGTCAGCGAACTACAGCCAGTTGCCAACTGAACTTCAAACTACTTTTGCAAATAAAGTTTTATTGGAACCACAGCCACACCCATTCATTTAGGTACTATCTATGGCTGCTTTCACATTACAACAACAGAGTTGAATATCTGCAACAGAGACCATGTGGCCGCTAAGCCACAATATTTGCTACCTGACACTTTACAGAAAAATTTGCTGACCCATGTGATCTAGCCTGTTCTTCCCTAAACATGCCCTTTGATTCCCTACTTCTTTACTTTTGCTTATTCTATTCTCACTATGCAGCATATGCCCCAAATGCTACATATCTTTCTGTAACCAGTTTCTTGAAATGTCATTTCTTCCATAGCATTCCCTGAAGTCCCATGCTGGAAGGCATTTCTGCCGACTCTGATGTCCCATAATATCTAAAGTGTCTGGCACTTTTTGGGAGATCAGTAAGTAACTGTTGAATGATGGAAAGAGTCTAGTCAGAGTGTTGGTCCCATACTTTTGTTTCAGTTATGTATACATCTCCAGCTCTTCTATCTTAAGGGTAGGTGAGGGTCATTCAAAGCACTTAATGTGAGACCTTGAAAACCGTAGGCACATAATAAGCATTTATTGAATAAAGGCTGAGAGGTAGGAAGGCAGATAACGCATGAATTGGTCAGGTAGTGGAAAGAATATCTTAGGAGCTCCCACCATTCTAAGTTCTGTCTAAGTATATTTTCTAAATACTTGTCCAAAGTAAACACAGATTCTGAAATCTTTGCAGGACTCCCACATCATTAGCTTCTATATTGATTTCTACAATGGAAACACTGCCTGCTTTTTATTTTGCTCCCCAACATTTGAAATGGCTGGGCAGGAATCATGTGACAGAGAAATCAGAATTAATAGTTGGGAGCTTAAAACTCACAAGAAAGCTGATAAATACTGGGAGATATGAAATACACCACATCCTCATGGGTTATGAACAAACAAAACAAAACTACCTTTGGTTTGGATTTAGCAAAGCTCAAAAATAAAAACTAGAACCTATATTGATTTTTATTTTTATTTTAATTGTAAAATTTACCACTTTAACCATTTCAAGTGTACAGTTTGGCAGCATTAAGTACATTCACATTGTTGCGCTACCGTGACCAAAACTTTTTCACCTGCCCAAACTAAAAAACTTACATTCGACATTTGATTTACCCATTTGAAATCTAGATTATCTCAGATATTATCATGGGACAGTCTGTGGCCCCATCAGCTCATTAACTCATCACTCAGTGACTCTTTCCAAGTATAATTCTGATATATAGAAAATAATTTAGCTGATTGTTTAGAAGTAATCAAAGAAAATGAAATTTAAAAAATGTATATTAGTAAGTGTTCAGTGTGCTAGGACCCTAAAGAGATTTAAAAGGTTACAGAGTATCCACTCTTTTCTGGTGGGTAGGATTTTGGTTGTTCGCTTGATTAAATATTGAGCAACATTATCAAGAAATATATTTTATACAAGCACCTGCCCTCTTTTTTATACAAAAGAACAAGAGAGAAGAAAAACAGTCCCCAAACCATCCAGTGCCCAGCTCTGCTCATCCTGTTAACAGATACTCCCACGTGTGAAAACGTAATCCCAAGAGGTGATTCTGTGTCTTCCATCAGAGCATTTCCAGAAACACAATCTTTTTGGCTAACGTGGCGATCGCTGCAGGGTGTCCCACAAGGGGACTACTCTTCACCTTGTAATGTTTAAAGGCTGGAGTTTCTGTAGGGAGAGGATTGATTTACAGCCCAAGGTGCTTAGTCCCCAAGGGCCACTCACTTCACTGTAGCCTTCAAGAATCGAGTTTCACAGTCCCCAATAGCCAGCTTGGGTAAACAATAAAACTGAGCAGGAGAATTGCCAAGGGAGCAGAAGGGACTGGAACCAGGATCTGGGATCTTGGCTCTGAGGCTGGGTGGATGTCTCGGGACAGCATGCACTCTGAGCCAGGCTCGTGGATGGGCAAGCACGTGTCTTCCGGCCCCTTGCCTTCATCTGACCACCCCAGTGGTGAACCCTGCTTTAGGCTCCAGTCTTTAATCCAACTCTTTGGAGAAATCAAGTTCAAAGCTTTTCAAGTGCTAGGGGTCCGAGGGCAGGACCTAGGGGATTTGTAACGGATCAAGGGGAGAAGAAGAGCTTGCACCCAGCCTCACTCCTCTCGCCTCAGTGCTAGGGCTGGGCTCTGGGGCTGCATAAGGCAGGAGCATGGCACTTTTTAAAAATTCACCCAAACGCCCCCCACCGGGCCTGGTGGAGGCCCAGCAGAGGAAGTGCCTCGGAGCTATAGGGGCCGCAAGGGGGAAGCAGAGCTGGTACCAGTCCTAAAACTTGCTTCAATCAAAACAGCTTCACTTTTTTATACTCATATACATATAAAAATACATAATTTTTTAAAGCATTTGATGGAATCTATATAAGATTTCCCTTTTTAAAAAGATTCCACTGCATTAAAAAAGAAATCCTCTCTGATTATAAAAGAGAGACTTTTAAAGTATAAAGATGGGGCAAAGTCACATGCACGGAGTGAGTAAGGGCCAGTGACAGGAACCGATGTGCTCGGACTCCAGCCACTGCCCTCTCTCCACCCCACCTCCAGCTTCGCCATGTGCCCTTTAGCTTCTCCGTGCTGGCCGGCTAAGCCATTTACAACGTTCTGGTCTCAATTCTCATTCAGTGTGAACAGCAGGAGAAAATGAAACCTTTGAAAGAAACGATCTGCCTGTGGACATCCCGGAAATCAATGGCTGACCCAGAAGAACCACAAACAAGCCTGCCTCAAGATCCAGCACTTCTGGATCATTTTCACCTGCCACGAGCCCTTGACAGACTTTAATGTCTGTGGTTCCTGCTTATTCGCATTGCACATATCCCTATACCCAGGGCCCCAAGGAGCTCTGAGATTTCAGTACCTTACCAGCTACTGTATTTTCAAACACAGGCTTGTTTTTTTTTTCCCTGTAATTGAGAGGCTAAGCCCTTGACAGAGAATGCCTCCTCTCTTAGATGTTCCTAACCGGAATAAGGGTAGGTGGTCCTGAATAATCAGTATTCAATACCATGGTCAGTTACTTAGAGCAAAGAGGAGATGTTTTACAAGAGCATTGCCCTGTTCTTTCAGAAAAGGAAAAATCTAGGTTCTCTGCACTGAGTTCTCCAAATTTAAGTACATTTTGCCCCCGATATTTGAGTGGCTGCATTGATTCAGCCAACCAGTAGGAGGCAAAATGTGTCACCCAATATTCTTTTTCTCCCAGGCATGTAAACAAAAGAAGGATTAAAAACACCACTACTCAAAAAAACAATGAAAATTTAGTCCAATTCTTTGATTTTTATAGTTGAGTAAGCTAAGAGCCCAGTAGGACCCACCTCCCAGCCCGGATTCTCACCCCCAAATCCCAAGACCAGAGCAGGGAGACACGATTCCCCAGTTTGCCTGGGACCATCTTGGTTAATGTAAGTTGTCCCAGTGTAGCTAATAACAGTGCCTCTGTCACTCTCAAAAGTGTCCCGGTGAAGACACTAAATGACATGGTCAGGTCTCCTAAGGCACATCTCCTTTGGGCTTATAGCTAAGACAGACAAAGCCAGTGGGAAGACGTGGAGGATCAGCCTTTGGACTGAGCACTCAGGAACACCTGACCCTTCTGATGTAGGTGCCTCAAATTCTCAAGGACATCCATGATCTAAAATAGGTGAAGAATCCCTAATCCCGTTGAGGGCCCCACCCCTGGGCAGCCTCCCGGGAGAGGACAGCAAGGCAGCCTCCCAGCTCTCTCCTCCTCCTGCCGTCTCATGCACGAAACGGTTCCCATGAAACCCCAACCTACCCAGATGGGTTTGGCTCTAGTTGTAGTTTCTGTACTGACTCCCTAGGGCCTCTCCCTCTGGCAAGATTCTGTCAGGTTTGTCATGTTTCAGAAGTACAGTGAGGAAGAACCACAGAGGGCAGGGGAGTGGGGGGAGGAGCAGGCAGGGGGAGGAGAGACCGCAGAGGAGGAGGAGGAAGAAGAGGAGGAGGAGAAAGCATTGTTAACGACAAGACCCCTGGGACAATCAGCCGTGGGAATGATTTCAGTTTAAGCAATAAAGGCTGTTTTGTTTCCCTGAGCTCTCAACTGAGCAGCATTTGGCTGCAACAGAAGAAAGAGGTCCCTGGGGAGAGGCGGGGGCTGGGTATCCAACTGCCTCGCTCACCACAGGCTGTCGCCTTGCGGGGAGCCCATGCACCAAGCAAAGCTGGGCTCAGTCCACGCCAGGAGACAGGCCACTGGGGGAGACTTGAGAAGCTGCAGGGGTTTGGGATGATGCTGCAGGGGTCTGTCTCTTCCCCTCCAACCTCTCCCTGGGAGATCCACCACCCTGGAGAGCCCGCCTTCTCTCTTGGAGACATGAAATGAAGATTCAGACCACTTGGGGTATTAAAAATCTCAAGGCAACCTGCAGGGTGTGAGAAAGTATAATAATAAGAAGCCATGAGCGCTAACTGCGGGACCCTGGGGCTCCCTCTCCCTCTGGAAGAGAAGCACGTCCCGGATGCTCTCTCCCCCTGCCTTCCTTCAGAATGAAAAACAGCGCTTGCCTGAAAAATGAGGATTCAATTCCCCACTGGAAGGGTTGCTGTGGGGATTGGGGACAACATAAACGGAGCGTTAATGGCCACATCCAACACTCTGCTCAATATGTGGTCGCGCTCGTTAGTGCTACTAAAGGGGCTATGGAAAAGAGATCTGGTTTTTTTTCCAAAAAGAAGCAAATGGCTTCTTAGAAAGAAGAATTATTACCACTCAGTCACAGTTAAGCCTGTTTTAAAAAATTCTGTGCGTTCAGTCAGGTGTTTGAGGGAACAGCATGACCCGGTCTCACCGAGAAGGCTTTCTGGCACATTCCTTCCTGAAAATTAGCTGTGTCTGGACTTACAAAATAATCTCTAACATGGACCTTGGAAAACGGGCTCATGGTGTTGGCCTGTCACCCACGAACCGGTGGCAGTGATGTGAGGAAAGGCACATGCTCAGAAGCCGATGTACAAAGCCTGCTAGTGGAATAAAAAAGTGTCTAGTCGATGTGAACAGGAAGATTCTCCCTAAAGGAACTCAGACCACGGGGTGACAGTCTGCCTGCCCTAACCCGAGCAGTCCAGGGCAGACGAGGCAGATACCAGACGCTTCCCCTCCCACTCTTCCTCTCACCAGCGTGGGGACCAAGCACCTCCCCCGCCCCAAAACTGGGCGCTGACACTGCTCACTGCCTTTCTGAAACCCCGCTTTGCTGCTGGCTAGCACAGCAGACTCTGAGCCGCCCCCTTTGGGGCGCCATCCGTTACTGCTCTGAACAGGCCGGGACTTGCTTTCAAAAGGCAGCTGGGCCTGGGGACCATGTTTCACTTCTTGACACCATTAATTGGGTTATGAGTCAGAGCAGTAATGAAGACAAGTTTTGGTGTCTCCTCCAACTGTCCTGGGAAATGCACGTGCACAGGCCCAAAAGCCACAGAGGGAGGGAGAGCTGGACAGATTGGCTTTGTTTATCGGGCCCACATGGTCACCAGATAAATGGCCAGTGCCATGGGACTCCTCTGTGGACAGACCTACAGTTCTTTCTGCCGCTCCCAGAGGCCCTTAGATGTCAGAGTCTCTCGCCCAGAGTGGCTCATTAGTAACAGGAAGAAGCGGGAGGAGGCAGGAGTGGATTCAAAACAAGCCACAAAAAGAGGCTTAAAGGAAGGAATAAAGCAGGAGCTGGTCTTGTATGCAAACAAGGCCGTTGCACATTCAGGAGCAAGACCAGCTCCCTGCAGTACGAAGGGAGCAAGGGGAGTGGAGCGTCCTCCATAGCCTGCATCATGGAGCAAACCGAGGAAGGCTCAAGACTTATCCAAATAAACAGCCCAGACTTATCAATCCCACAGAAGTCCATTATGCATGCAGTCCTTCATCTGCCCAGTTAGGTTCCACAAAACATGCAGACTGACGAGTCCATCGCCTCGAGTTCGAAAGTCCAATTACATTTACAGGATTGTTGGCCTCTCTAATGCCGCCATGCAACTCTATCAAACTTCATTTCATTTCCCTGCCTTTTGGGTTATACACGTGAAGCCCCAGCTGCAATCTCACTTGGATTTTAAAATCCCCTGGTCTGGTGTGTTGTTTACAACTAGCAGGAGGCTCATCCCACTGTCCTTTGGAGAGGATGCATTGTGACATCATCCGAGGAAGTTACGATGTACACCGTCCCTAGGTTCTCCCTTAGGTCCTCTGCTCCAGAACAAGTTCATAAATCCCAACTTTTTATAAACCAAACTGCAGAGGGTCAGATAAAGACCAACTTTCTGAACCAAGGACTGGGAAGCCTGTGCAGAGGGCAAGCAGAGAGACGGCTGCTCCTAGTCCTCAGGGAGCAGAGCCTGGGGGCCCGGGTGGGGTAGGTGGACACACCGACCGGCTCATGCTGCACCAGGGAGTTTGGGAAGCACAGAGGGAGGGAGAGAGGTTTATGTCTTTGAAGCAGTGTAACTTAGTGGTCCATGAGTTTTCTGGAGTCAAATTGCCTGGTTCCAATCCAGCTCCACAGTTTGTGTCCTAAGGCAAGTTGGCCAATCACTCTCTGGCTCCTCTTCCTATTTTGTCAAATGGGGAGAGTGAAAGTGCCTGCCTCATGGGCTACACGTCAGGGTTGAAGGAGGTAATGCATGTGACCTGCCTAGAATGATGCCTGGCACAAAGTAAACGCTCCGTGCATGTAGCTCTTACCATTAAAATGACTTCTGCAAGCACTGAAATCACCTTGAATTTGTTATCTCCAAGGAAACTGGAAGTTACAGGCTCTTCCTTTAAGCTGAGTGGAACATTAACCCAGACAGCTCAGGACACCTGAAGATTTTTTTGGTGGTCACACCAAAATTACCTGTTGCCTCTACCTTCTTTCTCACCCAAGACACCAAATAGAGATGTTCACACTGGAACTTTCCAAAGACAACAATACCACATGAGTAGCCTCAAGTAGCCTTTCATTTTGCTGCCAACCTCAGAATCAGATAGGATGGAAACCTGGGCTCGTAACCATGCTGCCTCTGAGAACTACCAATTAGGCCTTTCTTCAATGTTAGCGAGTGGCAGGCTGCAAAATTTGAACCCAATATTAGGCAACGAGAGAGAACCTAAGGATTTCCTGTTAACCTCAGTTGCATATTAAACCTCCCATCTTGAGTGCTGCAATCTACCCTAATCACGTGGTTATTTACCCCCAGCCAGTGTGCCCTTGTTCATTAACTGGCATCTAGTCCCCATGAAGTTTCCATCCTGGGAATTTCCAGCGCTGAGGCTGAGCCCGTGAGATCACTCACTCAAGTAAAACTCTCTTCGGAATCAACGGATGAAGCCCCAAGCCCACAGGACCCCAGGTTGAATTGTGCAGTAGAAACTATTGTCGCCAAATGTCATGTTCAAGTGTTAATGGTGTTTTTGTCTAACTTGGTCTGAACTGCGAATATTTCTGGGCTCACTTACTGTTAAAGACAACCCCTGCATTTCACACAGAGATTAACACTCTTTGACACAGCATACAGCGCCAGAGTGTAACATTTACAAGGGGAAAAGAACTTAAAAGTGAAGGAGACCAAAAAGGCATAATTACCTAAGGCAAACTGTTTTGTTCATTCAGCAATTACAGTGGTTTTAAAGCCTTATAATTTATCATAGCTCAGAACAATTTAAGTCTCAGTTGTGCTCCTTTGAGAAACCGAGACACTTCCCTTTCTTTATTCTTTCTGACAGGCTATTCTTTTAATATCATCTTAGTTCTAAGATGACATAGACTATATCTCCCCGACATCACACACAGAATAAAAAGAAAACTGACAGCGACAGACTTTTACCTTTGCATTAGGCTGCGATGCAAAAATAACCGAAGAGTACAGCAATTCCAAATGGATGTAATTTCTTTCAGGTTCAAGTATCAGTTTGCTTGTTTTGCTGCTGCTAATCACCTCTTAAACAAACAATTGTTTTATCTATGTACTGTGCCTCATTTCACTTTCAAATTATGTGTGTGTTTTGCTCCTAACAGCTTATTATGATCTATAATTAACAATTTTGCTGAAAGCAGAGCTGTGTATTGAAGAGAGCCCACATGCTATCTGAGAAGTACTTGAAACAGGAGGCCTTTGTTTGCATCTCGAATTTGGCAAAGAGAAGACACCTCCCCTCTCCATTCTGTATTGTCTTCTTCAGACATCCAGAAATGCGGAGGCAAAAAATTAACAGATTTTGAACATTGGCAAAATTTCAATTTGCTACCTTGGAATCTAAATAAACTGGGGTGGCGGGGGGGTCTCAGATTTGGTCACAATTTAATATCACCTGGGGAGCTTTTACAGGAAAGCCCAGACCGGAACCCCGGAACAATTCAGTCAGCATCTCTGAGAGCGGACCCAGGCCTGAGTAAGTACTTAATAAAGCTTCCCTCAGGCAATTACAAAGTGCAGTCAAGATTGAAAACTACTGTGACAAACTATCTAGTCTGCTTTGCAGGAGCTCAGGGGAAAAAGGAGCAACAGGGAAGAATTAAGTGGTTAAAAGTTGTACTAGATTGCACTAAAATTTAGATTATTTTCCAAGTCCATGAAACATCTCCAATCTAAATAACTTGCAGAAGATTCTTTTTACCCATCTCTCAGCTGATTCAGGCTCACCTAGCAAGCAGCAAAGTTGCTTAAAAATTTTCACCCTTGGAAGCAGGTTTTTGAGATAACAAAATTAAAAATCATTTGGGAACAGATTTTCCGGATATATTCTGGCAGAGGCAACCTGCATTTCCCTCGTGGTTCAACCACTTTAGAACTTTCTCTGTGAGGCTTGGCAAAGTTATTAAAGACAGCGCCTGAGTTCTTGTGTTCAAAGGTTCAGGTATGATTCTCCACTTTCACATAATCTGTTAGACTGGAGAGAAACGGGTTTCTTTCATGTATAACAAGGAAACTCGGTGTGGGCTTCAGTATGAGTGAGCCATCTGAACTTTGGGGCACAGGCACTTTTTTTCCTTTGTGATGAAGCCTTGAAACCCTGCCAGGAGTGTTTCTCCTAAACCCAGTTCTGAAATGTGCCGAATGTGTTTCCTGTGCTCTCTGCCCTCAGAACATCCTTCTGGATGTTCTTATTCTTATTCTATTAGACTTTCTTATTCTATTAGACTTAAGTATCAACCAGCTTCATTTCATCAACCATTCTCCATACAGGCACATTCAAATTTTAAGTGCTACAGGAGATCAGAATATGCCACCCCAAAATATGTCACTTTGGCAGAAGGGTTATTTTAAGCTGAAGACAATTGAGAAACAGCCGATGCCAAAACAGCAGATGCCAGAAAAGCTCTCAACACTCCTTCCATTTGCCTAAAAGCAGGACATAAATTTCCATCTGTAAAGGTATCTCTGGCTCCTGTGCCAGGAAGAGGAGGACAATTAGTAAGACTCTTAATCACCATAAACTCACTTAAGACTTGGTGCCCAGAGATGGCACTAAGAGAAGTGTGCATAAGAAACCTTACTAAAACAACTCATATCTTCCATGAGTTCCCCCCAACATATTTACCTTCCTGCAATTTGGCACTGTTAAAAGCCTAAACCCCTTTTCTTTTGTCTTGTCACGTCTCTACAGATTTATTGTTCTGTGCTAAGATACTAGATAAGCCCCAAGTTCGAGCCACCCCTTTGAGTTACTCCTTGCTGAGTTTCTCTGCATGTCTGCACACTGCTGTGTGTTAATAAACTCTGTTATTCTCTCATTAATCTGTCTTTTATCAGTTTGACTTCCCAGCCACAGAATGTAGAAGTGTAGAGGAAAAATTTCTTCCCCTCCACTAGAGTGCAAAGAAGGAATTCTAAAGGGATAAACTGCGTATTGCATTTTGGGGGAAATTTTCTCCTTTCATCCTCCTACCCAACTCTATCTTTACCAAACACATAACACACACACACACACACACTCTCTCTCATGCAACTTTGTTGTCTAATCCAGTAGTTCCGAAATATGGCTGGTCATTGGACCCAACTAGGGAGGTTTCCCAGTTATAATTTCCTAGGCTCCATTCCCTGATTCTGACTCAACTGGCCTGGAATGAGGCCCAACAATCTGTATTCGGAACTTCCAGAGTGGTGCTGATGAACATCCATATTTGGAATCTACTGATCTAGTCCATAAGTGCGTGCCAGGTCAGAGCAGGTACAAGGGAAAGAGTCACCCTATACAAGTTGCACAGGTGCAGGAGGGGAAGATATTTAGAACCAGGTAAGGACCTTTGGCACTTCTTCAATCCCCAAGCAGCAGTTGTCCAAGCACATGCTGCAGATGTGTCACTGCTCAGAGAGTGCAATCTGTCACCTTTCCTGCCCAAATAGTTCTCAGGGATATGAAGTGACAGGGCTACCTCTAGCCATAATTAAGATTCTCATTTTGCAGAACCTATTCTCCATGCAATAAATGGGAAAGCACATGCTGTGTCAGAGGGCCTGTCCCCAGCCGGCAATCTCAAATCCAAGGCTGAAGAGAGGAACAAGGGACTGGGAGAAAGGGAGACGCAGTGAAGAAGGTTTATGAGAGAGTCGAAGTCCATAAAACACAGAGGAGAGGAGTCCGTATCTGTAAAAAGCAGTTTAATACAAAAACATTTTCTAAAACGACAGAGCAAGCAAGGGCTGGGAAGCTTCAGAACTCTTCTCAGCATCTCTCATTGGCTGGTTTTCCTCACAGACTCTCCTTGTGCAAAAAAAAAAAAATACTCTGCAAGGCAAGAAATATTGTGACTTAAATTGCATTCATGAGATTCTCTGATTAAAAAAAAATCAATTTGTCAGATCAATTTTTCTTAAACAAGTTCATCATACTCTAGAGCAATGCGTCAATCAATAGGGAATGTTTTCCAGCAGCTTCCCAGCCTTCCCACTCCAGTAATTGCTCGAATTTCATATCGACAGGCCATAGGATGCTTTGAAGGCAGAATTGATCTGTGAGCCTGTGGTGCTACAAGGCTGGGCCACAACAATAACCCTGTATCCCCCCAGGGACCAGAGCTGAAATCAAACAGGAGGTAAGCCATTACATTATGCATCTGACCCCTAGGAGCCTGGCTCCAGCCTTTCCTGGAAATTTGGGATAGAGGAAGAGGAAGAAAAATCAAGGAAGTGGGAAGAAAATGGCTCAGAGAAGAAGGAGGGAGCAGCAGAGGTTGAGGAGGGAGGAAATGTTCGGAGACCCACAGCCTAAAGGTAAATGGTCCCCACGGAGGAGGGAATGCTGTGTGGCCTGGGGAAGCCACATATGCTGGGCAGCTGCAGTGGAGAGAAAAATAAACTTGAAAGGACTCCAAAAGGGAAGCTAAATGATGCTCATCAGTATCATTTTGGCCTTAAACCTTAGCTCATAGTTCTTCTTTAACAGTGATGTGAATAATTGCCGGTGCCTGAGGCTAAGGGGAAAGGGAGCCGCCTAGAGTGCAGCCAAGGAGAAAGAAGCAAGGAGACCGGGGAGAATGGAGCAAACTCCTATCTTTTGCCAGGAGGTAAAATTATTCATCTTGTAATCATTCCTGGACAGCTGTGCTGTGCATTTATACAACCCACTAACTCAGCAGGTTATCATAATAGGGATTACAATACACAAAGCATCTAAGAGAAATCAAGGTTTGATTCGCCATAGACAGAAATTACCATAGGAGGCCAGGTCATACTGCCTTTTGCAGGACAAAGTCTGACTTTGGTAACAGGAAAATACAATCTGACAAGACAGAACGTATCCTAGTAAGAGGCACTGATTTTGCCCATGACATAGGTGCTGTTTACACTATTAATCAGAGAATTGTTCGTTAACTATCCTACACACCACCGTTACGTGGGCTTCTCATAAACCTATTGGAAGGCAACATCTGTGGAAAGCAAATTTGCACAAGAAAAGGAAATTGACCACCACATGTTAGCATGGTTAACCTTCAATTTTTATGTGGAAATTAGGTATGCCTTATTAAAACTCAAAAGCCAGGATTTTACTGCCCTCAAATGCAAGCATATGTAGATACATACGTTTATACCAGTAGCATGAGCATAGTGCTGAGTGACAGGTCGGCATATATTAGTCGCTGGGTCAGACCTCACCCGAGGACAAACTGACATGTTCCTTGCTGTCACACATTGCTTCTTGCGTGCGCTAGACATCCTGAAGGAAATTGACCTTGGCAACTCACACTTTTTTCAGTTTCCATGAAAAGCTTACTTGGTGAGCTCATGTAGGTATTTGCTTAGTATTTTTCAGAATCAGAGTCCAACCTGGACCTCGTGCAAATATAATTAATCTGTCCACTTTGAATAGACAGCTGCAGTATCACCTATGTTATTTTCTACCTAAGAATTTAAATATGGGGGAAATGAAATTACAAAAATGATGCCTCTGTTTCAATAATAGATGTGTTGACTATGTTACTAGATACACTCATTGACAGAGTTAGATAATATTATGCAGTTGGCAATGTATTTATTTGAGCAAATCTACAGTGAATTATGGAAAACTAATACCTATTCTAGAAACTACTGTGGGCACAGATGCAGCGGCAATACCAACTTGCTTTCTGAGTTATAATACCATGGACAAGCTTGCCACCCACATGCCTGCTATTTAAGAGATTGAGTCAATTCTGACACAGAGCAAGACAGGCCACACACTAGGTGGGCTTTTGTGCTGCTCCTATCAAAAATGTCACTGAAATGAGTGACAGATAAGGCTGTCTTAGGAAATGAATCTCATACACCCTATGAGCCAACTTTATCCAGTTAACTGAGGAGGTCTAAATTACATATCTCCAAGCTCTGCCTCCAGAATTTATGATTCACTCGATCTGGGACAGGGTCCTGGAATCTGTACTTTTTAAAGTTCTGTAGGTTATTCTAATGAATAGCCTTGGGGAGGAACCAGTAAGTTACATATGATTCTAAGTCCTTACTATGCAAGGTGTATATGGACTAGAAACGTTAGAAATGCAGAAGCTTAGGCCCCACCCCAGACCTACTGAATCAGAATACACATTTGAACAAGATGTCCAAGTAATATGTGTGGACATTACAGTTCAAGAAACACTACTCCAATTTGTTTGAATATCTAGTAAATCACTTAAAGTTATCTACCTGGTGTTCCTTAGATTGCTACTACCTTGCTTTGCAATGCAAAGAAATGCCTTCACTAAGTTATGCCGCCAAATTTTGTTAAGGGTCTCATGAAGTATATTTCTGTTTTTTAGTAGAACCATGGTTTAAGAAATCACATATTAGATTTTCAAATGTCTCTTGTATTAAAGGCCTATGGAGGATATTATTCATTTAAAAATGGGGGGAAAAAACACAGACACATGATTTCATGAGAAAATACAAATATACAAAATTTAAACTTCAAAGTGATCTATGATTCCACCATCCTAATAAAGATACTGTTGGTATTTTGTTCTAGAATATACACACACACACATATTCTATATGTGTCATCATAAACACTTTTACAGAATGAAGAAGTCATTTCAACATGATTTTATATGCCATCACAATATTTTGCTATATGAACCCATATCACTATAAGTATTAGTGGTGTGGCATATTACTATACCACTATTCTTCAAAGTTCACTTTCTAGTTACATTTTTGCTGTTATAAATAATACTGTGATAAACATCCTTAACAGGAGCGTTTGAATTTTTATGTGTCTGAAAATATTTTTTAAATATTTAATATCTAAAATATTGACTGCTCTCCTGAGGAAATACTATGCTAACACTTTTTCAGAGGCGAATTGTAGTGGATTCAGTTTCCCTTTTTGCTTTTGTTGTCAGGAAGCTCAAAATCAAATGTAATGCTCAATTACACTAATTACACTAACTCAGATTTGGTAAACACTCAGATCTCCAGCAATGTCTTTTTTATGGATTTTAAAATATGCATCCTTGATAAGATGTATCAATCTCTTAGGGCAATAGTATACTTAATTTAAATAAATATACTTGACAATTTCAGAAGAAATTATTCCAAAGTTGGTAGAATTTCTTTTAATGCATGTCAATAAAATTACAGTTAAATTGGGAAGATAAAGCCCAGCAAACATCCTATTGTATAAATACTGGAAGAAATATTCTTCACTATTCTGTTATCAGAGATTTATTTCCTTAGACCTTAAAGCATTCCTCTATAAAATGCTTAAATCCATGTTAAATGAAGGACACATTAAATTCACAGCATAAAATTACCACAAAGGGGAAAGAGGTCACAATACAAAGGCGATGACAAGGAGCTAAGAGAAGGGGGAAAACGACCACAAGCAACCTTTGCCCAGGCTAGAGCATCTCCTTTGGCATATTCTCATAGAGTACGTTGTAATACAAGGACTTTTAAGTGAAATCAAGATTTAGTTCATTATAAATATAGATTGCCACACAAGGATTGGGTTTCTACTGCAAAGAGAAGTTTAGATTCACTCAGATTTAAATGCAAATGAGTGATGATGTTAAGGAAGGAAAAGGAAAAATAGTGAGAATTACTTTATCCATGCCCAGGATGCAACTTAATGCGTATGAGATACTGCCAGACAGAAATTTGTCTGCTCAGGCCCAGAATGATGAAGGTGGAGGGAAGAAGGAAAAGTAGACCCCCGAGCAGTTCCCACAGCAGCTCCCAGGGGCTCTTAGGAGGCTTGACCTGAAGCCTTGCCTCACCAATAACTGATTTAACCACAGAGGATAAAAACTGAAGCCTGTGACTGCCTTCTGTAATGTTTGCTGCCTTCTTGGGGTCTGCTTGCATACAATTAGTTAATGCTAGAAAAACTTTTAACTCTTCAAGAACGCCAAAAGGAGGTAAACTAAAGCCACAAAATAAACTTGGACTGTTGGATCTAAACCTTGAGAATACAACCTTTCAGACCTAAGATCTCAGGATACTCCACAGCTAGACCAGAACCGAGCTCATAGACAGCAAACTCCTTGTATATATTAATAGGTAGTTCTTTATTGGGTGTGTTCCTATTATAGAAGAATTTGAACTACACCTAGACCTTCTAGTTCTTGTTTTCTAATGTGTATATTTTAGTTATTCTTGTGCTCTTCTATACATGGACTACTATTTAGACCTGGGCTTTTTCATCAATAAGGTGAGACTAAGTGTTTAACTATCCCCTTATAAGACATTTGAGAGCAAAAATTTAAATAATTGAAAGTGAAAATGGCCTTGAACAGAACAAACTGTTATTCAGAAAAAAAGTATGTTTACTAGGCCGATTAGTGGTAATATTACCATGGAATTTATAAGGGACTATGGTAAAAATTATTTCTGTGATCCCAGCAAATTATTCTACCCTTTTTTGTGCTAATATAACTACTTTCTCCTCACCTCAAAATATGGGTATGAGCACATGACCTATACTTAGGCAAATAATACTTCTTTCCCTAGTCAAGGTTAGAGAAGGATCCAATGAACCAACAGGGCCAGACAGTGTCCCTCCGTTGGATTGTCATATGCATGATCAGGCAAAGAAGCTTTTCCCACTGCATTTTCTAAATCCTGCCATTTGGAGCAAGTCTATCTACAAAACAAAGTCAAACATAGATAGAAATGAAAGATGGCTAGCCAGCTAGATAACCGGGTGGGTGGGTGGATGGGTGGATGGGTGGATGGGTGGGTGGATGGATGGATGGATGGATGGATGGATGGATGGATGGATGGATGAATGAAGATAGTGGCAAGAGACAGAGGAAGACACCTGGTGTCAGGTGCTTGGTTCTAGTCCTTGACGCCCTGGAGCCTGTGCTATAACTTCGGTCCTGTGAGTTGCACCTATTTCCTCCCAAGCTATGTGAGCCAACAAATTCCCCTTTTTGCTTAAACTGTTTAAATTGAGTTTCTGTCACTGGACGCCCAAAGACTTCTGAACAATGTAGCATTCTGTGTAAATACAATACCATTTTCAACACCAAAATATTGCCTTTCATGCTGACAACAGGCAACTCTCTGGGGATCAATTTCCAGGCTTCTAGACCTCATCTGGAAGCCTGTTCACTTGCTACTCCCAGTCCCCATTCTCTGCCTAGGTTTCCCTTTGCTCCAACTGCATCAAGGGTGTCCCTAGTCAACAGCCCAATGGTATGGGACCACGTCTTGCAACAAGGTTTTTCTTTGTCTCCTTGTGATTTCCACACATGACCAGGTCCACAATTCCCAGAGATATGCACAAGTATATCTATAAATATACCTTGAAAACTCATTGAGCATCTTATCCTCATAAAGTTCCTTAGGGCCCTTTAGGTTAAGAGAAGTACTAATAAGAGTCATGGCTTTCCTATGTCATTGGCTCCAATTTGACTCCAGCCAGATGCTACCTGAAACTGAAGCTATGATGACACTTGAATGATTTTCTGCTGTGTGTATGAAATAAAGTTGTGATTTAAGGACTATGCCAAGTAGGCACATGCTCATGCAACAGAAGGCAATATTAAGCTTCTCAACTAATAGGGAATGGGCTGAGTTTAGAAATAATTTTCCTATTATTTCTTTATATTTCCTATAAAGAAGATATGTCTGATAGAAGGATAAATAGAGGGAAGGAAGGCAGGCAGAGAAGGTTGGTTCTTTATTTTGGATCCTGAATAAAAGAAAATATCTTTATAGATATGGAACATTTCTGAGTATAATAAAAAGTCCACATTTTAAGGTGGACACTAAAAATGGTTAAATTTACCAAAAATATGAAAACAAATATGCCATACAGAATGATGTGGTATAACACACCTACCTTCTCAATTGAAGCGAGCATTTTGTCTTACGTAAGTAGCCAAGAACATGCCACAGAGAAAGAAGTTCATATTGAGCTGTCTCCCTTTATAACCCATGTTCTGCAAGACAACAATAGCTTTCTCAAGTCTAATGGGAGAACATATGCCTGTTTTATACAACATCCGTTTCCCAGACATGCTCCTTGGACCCAGTGAACAACACTGTCCACCAATGTCTGGGTTCACCCTAGCAGGCTGCATCGTTGAGAAGGTTTCTGCCATTACAGGCCTGTCTTTAAAATATGGTTTCTGAGTCCTCTGGGCTAATTAAGCACAGCTAGGTGTACATCAGCCCCACTCAAGTGTGACAATTAAGCTGGCAAGAAAAAAAATCAATCGTCATTAATCACTAAATCCATGTAGTGACTTTTAGAGGTGCTAAATGGGTTGAGCAGGGTAGTAGCGATGCTTCTCATGGAGCGACCAAATGTTTAAAGTGGGCGGGAACGCTCACTCCTCCTAGAATGAATCACCTGCGTGGAAATGGCAGATGCCTATGTGTTTCCAAAAAGAGAAAATCTGGTTACAGTGGGAATGAAATGCTTATAATTTTTCATGCGTTGCACTACCTTCAATTCTGGCTTACTTTGGGAGCAGAAGAAGATGCATGTAACTCTTGTTACCACTTGTTCTCACCTGCACGGTGTCTCTGTTGAAGTTTGTTTAAGATCTGTCTTTCACAGTGAATATATACTCAAGTCTTCCTTGAGCAGACTTTTTTCCTTCTGTTGGACTATTCCCTACAGCCCTTGGCCTTACTGAGAGTTTATGCCTTTTTCAAGTACAGTCTTTACAGAAGCATTTGCTGCGAAGGAGTCTGGTTTATGCCAATGCCATTCAATTTATCAAAGCCATCTCTCCTTTTTAAGGAAGGTGGTACAAAGGTACCATCACATCTCCATGTGGAGAACAATTGACACTGACATTACAATTGCTTTGTATAATATTTTGTTTTAAATTTGTCTTCCCCATTTTAATTCCTTTTTGCTTGGAAATATTCTATTGTGCTCACAGTGAGAATGGCTTATCAAATAAAAGAGCCCTGTGTCTTGTTTTGTCACTGGATGTTAGTTTAGAAGCCTGTTCCTTGTGCTCTGTGCTGGAGAACACGAGCCACGGTGTGCCCATTTCCCAAAAGTGAAGCAAGCCTCTGTGTTCTTTCCAGTGCAAAATGAGTGCAGGGATTAATTTAGGCCACAAGAAGCTCCACATTGCCTCCTTCACACTCCAGCTGAACGCAAGTGACAGTGCAGGAAATTTATTTGCAGGCCAGTTTGAAAAGCAGGAGGCACATTAATGGAAAACAGCCTTAAGCAGGTAAAACAATTTTCACTTTTGCCTCCAGAAACTTAAACCTTGGTATCCACTGTAAATTCCGCATGTGAATAGTCCTGTCCCTGCGATGCTCTTTGAGGATTCTTCACTGGAGCACCAGCCTCAGAGAAGGTAGACTATTGATCCCATCCCTCATCACCAACCCTCTGCACCTTTTTTTCAACCACAGGGCACAATCGCTTTCCTCAATACACTTTGGAATTGCTTGAAGGAAAAAAAAAAAAAAGCCTAGCATCTAAGCTCAAATTTCCCTGTCTTCCATCACAGTCAGAACACATGGAGAAAATGAAAGGCATGTCCATTTAGGTCTCCATTCTCCATTACCCTCCTAGAAACAGCCAGGGTAGAGACCAGAAGCACAATGGGGAAGAAGGTGGGAAAGGAATAGTCTGAGATGGAGGAAGAGAAACAGCCATGCCAAGAAGAGATGGAGAAGAGGAAGGAGAAGGAAGGGCAGGGGAGGCTGGAGGGCAGATATAAAAGGAAAGTCCGAACAAATTTACTAAGGGAGCTGAGATGGTCTACGGTTTCTTCTGTGCACACCTTTCATCACTCTCAGCAATGCTCAAGTGCCCCCAAGTCTCCTCTGACCACCCACCCCACCGCCCAGGACAATGGCACAATGCCCCTTGCTCTCCACGATCCCACGTGCTTTAGACACTATGCCGTTCATCACCCACTCACCAGACTGAGTTGTTACGGTCTATCCGACCCCTCTGTGTGTGCTTCACAGCCTTCAGTGTGATGAGGACACAGCACGTACTCAATACATACTACCCAATGAAAACGTAACTAGACAATGAGGACTGGTGGATTACTATGTCACTTTGGAATATGAGGATTTTTATACCCTCATGACCCAAATGATTGGTTTTCCTGGAAAAAAATCATAGGCATTTGCCAGGCCCCAAAATAGATATCATGGTTGCTTTGGGAGGATTTGGGAGGATCTTCAATTTCTGCCAAGGCAAGAACCAACTCACTAGCCCTAGAGGAAAGAAAGGAAAGCAACAAAAGCTCGACTTGCATCACAGCAGGCACTTAATTCTGGGCCAGGACTCACACACACACCTATGCACGTGCATGTGCACACACAGACACACTCACACCATCCAGTTCTCCCTGTCACACTGGACTGATGTCAGAAATTATAAAGCCATGTTACTGAAGATTTTAAACACCCTGGGACTGCTAATACCTTACGCTATCGGTCATTTATACTGTAATGTGAATGTATGGTTCCAGGTCTGTTTTGATGAAGAGTAGGGAAAGAGAACAGCAGGTCCTATCAATCCAATTGGGAGTCATGGAGTAATAGGTTGGGACTCAGGTAGGAGAAGTGTTCAGATGCCCTTCAGGCGAGCTGACCAGGTGTGACCTTCTAGACTAGGAAACCTTTGCCTAGTGAAAGCAGATACTCGCCCAAAATCTGAGGCTGACACTTGCTCGATCACTCAGAATGGCTGTTTTCAGTCTCATGAACAAGACGCCTCTGTGTTTCTGGCAATGCAGATGACCCACATATAAGAGGGCCAGTGGTGTCAAAGAGCCACTTCACCATCTGAACCCATGTTCTCCATCAGCACAGCTTGCCAGAGCTCATGTCCTGGGGCCTCAGCTTGGCACGCTGTAAGCAGACCCTGTGTGGAAGGCAGCATAGGCAGGAGCTGAGCAAAAGTGGGAGAGAGTGAGCATGGATGTCTGCCAGACTGATTCGCCTGCACAAGACGTCACTGAGATCCAAGCACTCCACAGAGGGAAAGCACAGGTGGAAAAGAGCCAGACACACACACAGGGACACACATACACACACAGAGAGAGTAGGAGCACCTCAGAAATCAAAAGAACTTTTAAGTAAGGACAGGTAGCCAGTAGAAAAGTCAACTAAGGCCTGAGATAGGACCCCAAAGCCCTCCGGAGATGTGCCACAGGCTACAAGGTTCTGACCGCTCTTAGCTGGTGGAAGAGACTGTGGACCAGCAAGTGGAGGGAGCGGCCAGCATGGCTGCCACATCCAGTTCAGGAACTATTTTTTAAAATCCTCTCCCCCCCATGCCTTCTGTGGCACAAGTGCTGCAGGGGGCCGATCTAGATGCTCAGACACATAGACGAGCATGACAGGATTTTAGAATGGGGCCCTTCATATTGCATCTGTCAATAAAAGGTTCATATGACAAGATACCAAAGCTAGTGTGAGACACAGCCTCCCCTAAGCAGAATTGGTAATGGCAATTAGGAGAGCCTGCTCCCCCAGTCTTGAACCTAGCCACCCACTCGAGAAGATAGAAAGGAAGAGAAAGTAAAGACGGAAGATGGGTGAAGCATGTTTCTGGAAGAAAGCTGTGCCCTACAGTGAATCCCCATCACGAGGAAAATCCCATTGCACAATTCAGGGTACAAGTCCAATTACATTCCATGTGTTCTAGAGCTCTAGAAGCTGCTAGACACATAGAATGAAATATGAATGCTGCCCACTTCCCTCCACCCCCAGAAATATGCAAAACCACAGCCTTGTCCCTTAGGGAAAGGGGTGGTGAATGCTGCCTCCTCTCCACATTCCAGTGAGGGAACCTGGAAGGTCACTCAGAGAGCTCTGAAATGGTTTGCCTGCCACTGGGAGACTGAAGAACTGGTCCCTGATTTAGAAAGACAAAGCAGATTGAGACAAAGCAGACTATAGACCAGGGCCTGACTCCAGCCCACAAAATAAAGAGTTGGCTGTTTGGGTGTCAAAGCCAGGAGCAAACTGCAGCATGGAATCTACCTGCAAGCCCCCCAGCATCAGTCGTAGCAATGGAGGCAGCAGGGGGTGGGGGAAGAGGGGTATTTCTTGTGGGCCAGAAGTAAATTCACACAGAAGAGCAAGCCCACACAAAGCCTCCTTCAGGTCACTCACTGGTCACTCAGAATAAAGGGGCATCACCCCCGGTTAAGGGAGCTGTAGAAGGGCATCAAGGAATGTCCAAAGTTCCTGCAACATCGCCATGAGAGAGCCAGCTTGGACCCTCTGCAGACCCAGACAGAAGAAGCCACTAGCCCCTCAATAACCATCCTATCCCTTATATCGCCTTCCCCCCACCCTACTGACCCCTTCCCCCAGTGAAACAGCCACACAACAGCTAGCTACATGGGGGGAGGTAAGCTCGGAGAAAACAGCACAAGGAGCCAGTAGGCTGCCCTCACCACTGAAGGCCTGGCTGGGGAAGGGGAGATTTAAGCCTGCTTTTAAAGGGCATATGCGATTAGACTGGCCCACCTACATAATCTCCCTTTTGCCACGTAAAGTCATATAATCACGAGAGTGATATCTCATCACAGTGCAGATTTCGCCTGCCTCAAAGGGAAGGAGATTATACAAGACTGGGGGCCACTGGGAGTCATTCTTAGAATTCTGCTCTCACACAAACTGAGTCAGAGTAGAAGTTTTGATTACTCCTCGGGTCTGAACATTCTAATTACTAAATCAAGGGTCTGTGTGCAGCACGGAGGAAATGTGGAACTGTGTACTTGTGAACAATGGGCAGAAAAGCCTATGGTTTCTACAGTTTTCATCAGGGAGGAAAGAAGAGGTAGGATGGGGAGATTACCACCAAAGAGTACACTTTAAAGACAGTGGGAAACAGACATAAAGCTAATGTTGTGTTTGTATCATGAGCTATGCCTGTTGGACACACAGTTTACCCAAGGAGCATCATCCCAGAGAAAGGTAGAGATGAATCCAACCAAAATAATGTGAGTTAATGATGGTGAGAACAGAGTGGGTTATTAGAGGCAGAAATAAACTGGAATCCCCTGCTACAAAGAGATGATCCCAGTTACTAGGAAAGGAATGTTGGCGAAGCTTTGTGCACCAGAGGGAAAAACCTGGTTACATGAAAACTATGAAAAGGGAGACCAGAAGTTTCTACCAGGAGATTTAATCCTGGTCCCAGCCCTGCCCCCTAACTTATAGTACAAACTTGAGCAAGACCCTAACCTCCCTAAAGGTCAGTTGCCTCCCAGGCAAATATAACAAGAATGCACGAATAGGGTGGCATAAATTCAAAAGCAGAGTTTGCAAACTGGAGGCCCAGATGCTCTATCAGACCCACAGATGTGTTTTCTTTGGCCCGTGCAGTATTTTTTTAAAAATATGATGTCATTTAACACCAACATTGAAAAAAGAAGCGGATTTCCCATTTTTTTAAAAAAAGGATCCAGATTCCCAGCTTCTCTTGAAAAACCAGAAGATTTGGAGATGCCAGGCTGACCTGTGCGTGGCAACAACATTCCGTAGTTCTGCATGGGCTGGCCCCCTCCCAGGGGGCTTGGGTGCTCTGGTCCCCAACCAGCCCCGCCAGGCAGGCTTCAGTCCTTTGGGAAACCTCCCTGGGCCCTGTGGGCATCCGCATGTTTGCTCTTGCTCTAAAGCATTACACAAGTGTTGGCTGTTACTACCTATAAAATGAGGTCACTGGAATGGATGATTTACTTCCGCTCTGAGAGGCTATAATTCCAGTCCATAAGATGGGTTCTTCGGTCACTTTTCCCAAAAAGGTATAAAATGATCACCCAAAACCTGGGGTGGTCCATGTCCCCTGAGTGTGGTATAAAGGCCATAAAATGCTCTGAAAATCAGGCATTTGTACTGGGAGTTGCAGAAAGACTTCAATAAACTGCAAATGTAGTTTTCCACTGGGCAACATTTAGGTACCGACTTCTTTAAAAGCAAATAGAAAGTGGAGAGGAGGGAAGGACAAAGTTACCATCAACACTGAGACAGAGGCAGGGCTCCAAGAAAGGAGGGGATTGTAAGGAAAATAAACATTCGCCGTAAGAGCGCTAATCCCAAGTGGTTCATCCAGAGAAAGGAGCCAAGAGTTTATAGCACTTTTTGGTTTGTTTTATTTATTCCCCCCCACACACAAGACATAAATCAATCTATTTAGATAGGGATGGTCGAGAGAACACGTTTTATTGCAGCAGATAATTTCCCAAGGGAGAAGGATCATTTTTGTTTCATTCCTAAATTTTTTTTTTTCTCTTTCGGTTTTGTGAAACCCCACAAGTTTATGAAAGTTGTCCAGATGAGGACACAGAACTTAGCAAACTATTCCCATCTTTAATTCACATAAAAGTGGAAACACATACCCCTGCTCATGCACACATAGCACTAGAAACCCGGAAAACTAATTGAGTGCCAAGCACTTCTGGTACCCTAAGGATATATATATATTTTGGTAGCCTGAGGCTGCCAGAAACTTTGCCTGCTGAATGAATTATAGAACAGGAAGCAGATGGGCTGTGTATATGAAACAACCACTATCTGGCATGATGTGCTGTGCAATTTGGCTGCAAAGATTAAATTGAGCTATTGAATGTTTAATACACTATGCATAACAAATACAGCCAGAGCCACAAAACAGCATAAATTACAGAATTGGTATTCACACGGCCTTTCCCAGGAATCAATACACTGCCACCGCTCATAAGAGTCTGTTGTTTAATACACATAAAGAAGAGAAGAATTCTTCTATTAAAATGAGTTATCTGGGCTATTTACCAAAGGCAGTGATTTAGCAGTGGTAAAGTGTATGCAGTGCTGTTGAATGCAGATGATAATACTTCTTGTCCTTGTCTGCCTGTTTCATTGCGCCTATCAGTTGTTGGGGCTGTGAGTCCCTTGGGTACATTAGCAGTCAGCCCAGGAAGTGTGTTTAAGTAATGGACATAATGTTCACATTTGCTAGACCAGCCTTCTCCCTAATCATGAATTATTCTTCCCCAAGGCTCAATTGGAACATTACTTTAGAAGCAGAAGATTTAATCCTTTTCAGCTGATTGGAGGGAATGATTACAGTATTATTTTCTTGTACAGGCTGTCTCCAGTGAAGGTGCCTTTTTCTGTCCCCATCTTTAATAGGCAGCAATCTTTATTTCCCTGAAGGGAAATGGCAATGAATTCGAAATGGGATAAATCTTCAGGAATGCAAGGTGCTGAAGCTGTAGATCACTGCTGGTTAGTTAATTAGTTTAGCCCTCACTTGTTTCATCTCCAAGATAGAATACCTTGTAACAAGGGGACACGGTGGGTAGGTGGCTGGGCGGGTGGAGTGGGAGAGTGGAGGAACCAGCTGGGGGCGGTAACTAATCAGAGGCCTTAAAGCAACGATGCCCCCGCGGATTCCCACCGGCTACAATCAGAAAAATAAGCAGTGTTTGCTTTACTCCAACCATTCTGACTCCTAAGGACGATTTAAGTTCCCGTGTCTCGTAGAAACGGTTAAGGCAGTGTAAGGCAGAACAGTGCAGAAGATGAGACTGAAGGAAGCGGAGTTGTCGCCCTAAAAGGATATTTATATACAGCGCGAGCCCCAGACTAAGTCCTGGGAGGGAAAAAAAAAATGTCTTTAAACATTCCTGGTGAGTTGTCTTTAAGCACCGATGTGCAGAGAAGCAATAAATAACAATTGACTCCGTTGTTTTTTGCTTTTAGTGCTTTTTAAATTTTTTTTTTCATGATTAATGTTTCCAGAAAGGGAAAAAAAATGTGGCTTGGAAATAAATTACCTTGGGTGGGGAGAGCTAAGCCTCAGACATGCTGTCTTTCTCCCCCTCACCCCAGGGCCCCCCGCGCTTCTGATGGAAGGGCCACCCCGAGCATCCTTCCATCCCCCTGAAGTCTGGTTTTACAGGGAGCCCCGACCACATGCCCTCCACTCACCACCACCTCTTTCCTGTTTCCTTTTTATATAAATAGCAGAGAAAGAAACAGAGCAAACCTAAAGAGATCAACTGAATTAGAACGAAGTCCTTGACGGCTAACGCGTCTTGCATGGGATTGAAAGCCGGCAGCGCCCACGTCTAGCTGCCTGCGATCTATTTAGAATGAAACAAGGTCACGCTGCCTTGGCCCTGATTATAAATATATTACATTTCAGTGATGAATCCCGCATTCAGGAGGCGCGGGAGATGAAGAGTGCCTGAGGCGGGCGCTTCCCAATATCTCCCCAGCGCAGACTCCACCCGGAGACTTAAAATAAACACACTTTGAAATGCAGGAACCACGGACCGAGGTACAGGGATGATTTTGTTCCTGAAGCAGAACATGATGTGAGAGGAGAGGAGAGGCCGTGTCAGAGCTCCTCCGTGGATGGGAGGAAAACCTCCTCCTGCTGGCTGCACCTCCGGCTCCCTTTGTCCCCCGTCAGCCTATTATTCTAAGCAGCAAGAAAGGTGGGAAAGGTCTAATTTCTTCTTATCAAAGGGAAAGAGGGCATGATGCGCCAGTTTTCTGCACACGTGTTCGCTTGCTGAATGCCTGGATCTTTTGTGAAGGGTAATATCAGCTCCCGGCCACCTCCGTGACCTCCTAGAGCAAAAGGGCTGTCGTAGGAACTCCAGAAACAGTCTCTTCGGGCAGCCCTCCCATTTCAGAGAGGGCTAGAAGCTATTTTAAGGACACGCAGCTGGGAGACAACCCAGTACCTCATCTATCGACATGAGACAAGCCTGCCCTGACGTCCCCTCTGGGGAAGGCACCCCTGAACTCTGCTCCTGGCAACCCCAAACTCCACATTCCAAAGGCCCCAAGCCTTGTACAGAAACACCAGTGATTCCTCTCCTTCCTCTGCCATCTCTTTCAATTAATCAATCAAATAAATATTTATCAAGTACCTTTTCCTCTCTTGGCAGCTGAGGTTCAATCAGAATTACACTTCCTGTCCCAGACCCGTTTAGTTATCTAGCCCTTTGGTCCCCAACCCCCAGGCCAAGGACCGGTACTAGTCCGTGGCCTGTTAGGAACTGGGTCGCACAGCAGGAGCTGAGCAGCGGGCGAGCAAGCCAAGCTTCATCTGCGTTGGCAGCCGCTCCCCATCGCTCACATCACCACCAGAGCTCCGCCTCCTGTCAGATGGGCAGTGGCATTGGATTCTGCATTATGATGAGGTGTATAATTATTTGATTATATATTACAATGTAATAATAATAGAAATAAAGTGCACAATAAATTTAATGGGCTTGAATCATCCCCAAACCATCCCCCACCCCTGCACCCCCATCCATGGAAAAATTGTCTTCCATGAAACCAGTCCCTGGTGCCAAAAAGTTGGGGCCTACTGATCTACCCCACTTCTATTTAGTTATTTATCTATTTCCATTTTACTTCCATCAGCTCCTGGCTCAGAAAATAAGTATTTTTCCCCAAACCAATATGCACATATAATAGCATATGTTTCTACTCTGCTATGGCAGGAAATAGGAGCAATTATCATCCTCTATAAAATAATGGAAGGAACTAGTGCTGACAGCTTTTGGATTTTCTTTCTCTGCCTCTCCTCCCTGAAGACAACAAAGTCCAGAGAAATGGCCAAAACTGCAGAAAGAAAGAAATGGAGGAAAACGTAGATGTTGGTGTGTTGAAGAGGGATGAACAGACAGTTAAGAAGTCAGTAGAACTGGGACCCAGTCCTAGCCCTAGCCAAGATTACTTGTCTAATCTAGGTTGTGCCACTTAAACCCCTCAGTATTGGATTTTTTTTTTTTTTTTTTTTGAGACAGAGTCTTACTCTGTCGCCCTGAGTAGAGTGCCATGGCATCAGCCTACCTCACAGCAACCTCAAACTCCTGGGCTCACCCTGAGTAGAGTGCCATGGCGTCAGCCTAGCTCACAGCAACCTCAAACTCCTGGGCTCAAGCGATCCTTCTTCCTCAGCCTCCTGAGTAGCTGGGACTACAGGGGCACACCACCACACCTGGCTAATTTTTTCTATTTTTAGTAGAGATAGGGTCTGGCTCTTGCCCAAGCTGGTCTCGAACTACTGACCTTAAGGGATCCTTCTTCTGAAACCTCCCAGAGTGCTAGGATTACAGGCATGAGCCACCATACCTGGCTGGTCTTGGGGTTTTTTTGTTTGAAAAATAAGGGTTAGACTTAGGTCCCTGCCTGCTCTGTATCTCTATGGACCTTGCTGCTCCTAAAACATTAATTGGATGTTACATCATCTGGTTTCATTTCCAGACATTTACAATTCTCCAAGTAATGCGTACCATTCAAGGCCCAATTACTTTCCCAAGCTCATTGAAATTTAATTTGCTACGTGCAGTGACACTGCCTGTGTTTGACTAGGAAGTCAGCAAAGCCACAGCAGTGATTTACACAAGGCTCCCTGCCTACAAGATTTACCATCAGGGATGTTGAATGACATTTTTTTTCCATGTAAACATCTAGCTTTCACATCTACTGGAGTTAGAGCAGATGAGCTTTCAGAAGCAGAATGTACAGACAACACACTCGTTTTTACATAATGAGCTCAGGAAATTCTGCTGTGAAAAGAAGGGTCTTGGAATTACCATGATGCTTCATAAATGAGAACACTGTCTCTTTCAGGACTTCACAATGCTATTTGTATGTTAAAAACACTGACCCTGGGAGTCTGCATTTATTTCTACTGCAACTTTTAAAATACTGCGACCTCCACATTTACATTAAATGCTGATACCTGTGCACTCTTCATTCTCAATCTACCTCAAGATTTTGGGCAGGAGAGCATTTTGACATAAAATTAATGTGATATTATTTGGCAAAAGGTATGATTAGAACTTAGAAATCACTATAATTAAATTACTGGACTAAGAGCATTCTCTTCTTTCTGTCACTGTTTTTTATATCACACCCTTGATATCTGCACCATTCAATATGGTAGTCACTGGCCACGTGTGATGACCGAACACATGAAATGAAGGTAGTCCAAACTGTGACGTGCCCTAAGCATAAACACACAGTGGTTTTGTGGCTCCCATTATGTTTCTATTGGACAGCACCACTCTAAACATTTAATATTCTTGTATCATGCTTCATACATTTAGAATAATGTTCATTTTGCCTGCAAACCACAGACAATGTGCATGCTCTGTGCTTGACAGAAAGAATCAGAAAATGTACACAGTTTTTGCTTTTAAGGCTCTTAAACATTTTAGAAGAGGAAATAGACATGTAAAAGAAATAATTAGAAACAATATGACACTCACTGCTTCCCAGTTGTGGCCCTGAGTTTAGGTTAGGAGACATATCAAGGCTGCACATTCAGTCTCCTATGCAGGTCTAACCTATCCTGTGATTAAATCCCAAGTCTGATTCTTTATGTCCTGGGGTAGATCAGATTTTGTGGGGCCTAAAAATTATGGAAGCCCTCTTTAATAAAAAAGGATGCAAAATGACCGACAAAACTAAGTATTATAATCAAAGTATGAGACACTAAGTTTGCACAAAGGTAGGAATGATCAACCCTCTGAGTGGTCATAGGTATCTCCAGAAGATCCTTACCTAGGTCGTGTGGGATGAGGAGGAATTGGCTTAGGAGGTTGGGACAGCTTTGTCTGACAGAGGAAAGAGCAGGAAAGTACAAAGGTGCTTTTGGCAGGAGTGTAGAAGGGGCCAGTAAGTCAGGCTGGATAAAAGACAGGCAAGGGACAGATGGTAGGAGCCTTTGCATGCCAGGCACTGGTATGATGATTTCGTCCTGGAGCGTAGAAAGTGGGAAGCAATGAAAGATTTGGAGTAAAATGATGATATTTAAGTTTTAAGAAAACCTCTGAAAGCAGTGGAGGGCCTGGGCTAGACACAGTTTTCACAGTTTGGATTCAGTATGTGTACCTACTCTCCACCCCCCTCCAAATTGAATGACTCTAGGGATACTAGAGCATGCCAGCTAATTGTACAGCTCCACAGTACCACCCAATCCCATGAGCCTCTCCCCTAAAACCTCCAAGTCCCCTGGGTTGACTGGTGTTCAGTGAGTCAGTCTTATCTGCTCCCCAGCCCCCACCAAACTCCAGAACACAGGCCCTGCCCTCCACCCCCAACAGCCTCTGAATGAGCTACCCCATTGCCAGCCCAGAGGTCTGGTGTGGCCGTGAATGCTGGGAAACCCCAGGGCTTTCACACACAGCAAAGAGCTTGACATCTGAGAAATGTGGTTGTCACAGGGTCTTCAGAGTGAGGAATGACAACATTCCCATTGGCTACCTCAGCCAGCAATGCCCAGACTACCCCGGCCTGGTACCTCAGACCATGACTCCTCAGACTCCCTCAGGCGGCCCATCTCCAGGCTGCAAACCTGCCTCCTGAGTGACTGGCTCAGACAAGTCCTGTGCCTACTGCCTCACAGACACAAAATCGTCATCTTCTCTTGATGACCCACCTTGGAATGGGAGCCATCCCACCAGTCTCTCATCTTTGTACACCCTGGATGACTTCATCTCAGTGTCTCATGGGCCTTCTCTGTCCCTGGGGCCTTAGGTCACCTCTATTTACTCTCACCTGATAAATCATCACCTGAACTTACTTATGTATCATGGGAAGAACTCACGTACCACTTATGCTAATTGACTAGCCATGTCCATGCAAACTTCTAGCTGCATATACCATTAGGTTCTCTGGCAAAAGTAAATACATTAAACATGCACCTTGCCAAACACACAACCACAGTGATAGTCATAAAAAGGACCTGGAACTTAATGAATGTCCACTCAGATTACTTACTTTGATTCCTAAAGTGAATTCGTTGTAGACTCATATAGGACAGTAAATGCCTGTGACTCCTTCCAACCCTAGGAGAAGATTAGGCCTGGGGTCTGATGACACTCTCCCTCAGCCTGTGCCCTGACAGCACTGTCTGTCTTTCACCTCAGGACCAGAAAATGAAGCTTCTTTCAATGCAGAACTGTAGCAGGTATGGTGGGGGTGATTTCACAGAGCTAAAACCCAACTCAGAGTACAGTATCTACCTTCACTGAGGCCAAAAGCCAGCTCGAAAATATTTTCAAGAAGGGTAAAGTCTGTACTTGGCAACTGTGTCCACAGTGTTCACCTAATTGCAAGCTTTAAAATGTCTTATAGGGTGTCATGGACTAAATTGTCTCCCCCAAAATCCATGTGTTGATGCTCTAACCCCAATGGGACTGTATTTAAAGATAGGGCCTTTAAAGAGGTAATGAAGGTTAAATGAGGATATAAGAAGGGGGCCCTTAATCCACTATGAGACACCAAAGATGTGCATGAACAGAGAAAAGGCCATGTGAGGACACACCGAGAAGGTAGCCATCTATAAGCCAAGGAGAGAGATATTAGGAGAAACCAGCCCTGCCGACACCTTGATCTTGACCTGCCAGACTCCAGAACTGTGAGAAAATTAATTTCTGTTGTTTAAGTCACCCAGTCTGTGGTATGTTGTTATGGCGGTCCTTGCCAGCTAATTCATAGGATATATGAAATATATCTGAGCAAACTCAGAGTTTCTTAGGACCTCAAATCACATGATTTTGTCTGAATCTCTATACCTTCTGATCCCTAAATCTTGTTTGTGTTTTTTGTGTCGTTTTAGACTTGAAAGTGAACTCTTTCAGTGGCAATCACCCCAAAGAATGTGCAAAAGCCATAGAAAGTTAGCATTTCAGTTTTCATGTTATGTTTCTTGATTGCTTTTTCATACCATGTTACTTTCAAAATAAATGCCACCTGATCCTGCTACTTTATTTGTACTAATTCGTTATCAGTTAGTTCCAATTGATTAGTGGTTAAGCAACAGAAAGTTTATCCTTTTCTCACACATACATCCAAAGGTTAGATCCTGGATTTTTATAACTGAGAGGTCTGAAAGAAATATTATCTTAGCTCAGGCTGCTATAATAGAAGACCATAGACTGGGTGGCTTAAACAACAAACATTTATTTATCGCATTTCAGAAGGCTGGGAAGTCCAAGATCAAGGTACCTCCAGGTCCAGTGTCTGGTAGGGTCCACTTCCTGGTTTGCAGATGGCCACCTTCTTATTGTATTCTCATGTGGCAGAGAGAGAGGTAGCTCTTTCCTGTTTCTTCTTATAAGGGCTCTAGTCTCATCACCAGGGCTCCATCCTCATGACCTAATTGCCTCCCAAAAGCTCCACCTCCCAATACCATCACCTTGGGGGTTAGGATTTCAACATATGAATTCGGGGGAGACATAAACATTCAGTCCATTGCAAATACCTTCAGGAATCAAACTGGCTTTTGTGCTTTTTTGTTTTTTTGTTTGGTTGTTTTCAGAGACAGAGTCTCACTCTGTTGCCCAGACTGGACTGCGATGGCACTGTCACAGCTCACTGCAACCTCAACCTCCTGGGCTCAATTGATCCTCCCTCCTCAACCTCCCAAGTAGATAGGACTACAGGCCTGAACCACCACACCTGGCTAATTTTTTAAATTTTTTGTAGAGATGGGGTCTTGCTATGTTGCACAGGCTGGTCTTGAACTCCTGGCTTCAAGCCATCCTCTCATCTCTGCCTCCCAAAGTGCTGGGATCACAGGCCTGAGCCACCATGCCTGACCAAACTTGAAAATAAAAACACAGCCTCTAGTAGTCTGAAAGCAAAAGCAGCACACACAATACACAGGGATTAGAAACATACACTGTCACACACACTTAACTATAGAGTTTTGGCTGATGTTCTATAGGTTAAATGAATTTTATTTTGTTTTAGATTTGCTAGGTAAACTTTCTTTTGTTCTCAATGTAAATCACTCTCCTTGTTATTTACCCATAAATCTTGCTTCAGGAAATGCTAACGAAATCAGAGTAACTGAGGTTAAAAATAACAATCTTGGTACTAGGCAAATGTGAACACACACAGAAAACAAACAAAATAGCAACAATAAAACACAGATGAGCCAGAGGAATTGTAGATTGGAGGGATGTGTGCATCACCCAGGGCAGCTGAAATGGCTGGCCGCCGAGGCCACAGAA
Organism: Lemur catta; assembly: GCF_020740605.2. Classification (NCBI taxonomy): domain Eukaryota; kingdom Metazoa; phylum Chordata; class Mammalia; order Primates; family Lemuridae; genus Lemur; species Lemur catta. Next base: position 75,715,882 of record NC_059137.1, read on the forward strand.
GGCGGCTTCGCGACCCAGAGACGGCTCTTCAGTTCTACAGGCTCAGAAATTGGATCCCGTGCATACCCTGGGCAGAGATTAGTTTCTCAAAAACAAAAGAGCATGATTCCAATTCATAAGAGACTAATGTAACAGCCGGAATGTTGCTCATTACATTCTTCCCTGTGGTGAAATCAGCTTGAGAAGCCAAATCCTGACCAGGGCCTGAATTTGCTGGGGGATAAGGTTGGACAATGCACGTCTGGCAGGCAAAGGCAGCCGATACGTCTCGTAGGCCCTGGAGCCCCTCTCTTAGGTAGCATAAGACTCACACGGATGAAGTTTCCTACCAAATTTGTACAGTTTTCTCAACAGCAGCTTGAGGCATGTTAATACAGCCGGAGTATTTCCGCTGTTTCTATTAACATGTTGTTAGAACCCAGATGTGAGCATAAGACAGCATTCACGGAGCTAGATGCCACATAACACTATACCCTACCTGCTTGAATAGAGGAAACTTTTCCTGTAGACTTGAATAAATTATTGCCATATACAATTTGGTGTACCATTATATGATTCTTTTTATTAAAAAAAAATCACTTTATTTCTGCCTCTTCTGCCTAAGGAACTTGCTAGCCACCAAGCACTCCTCCAATAAAAAATAAAATAAAATAATCAAACATATCAAACAGCAATATAGGATGCCTCTAAAAATTCCATGAATGGTCTTTAAAGAATTAAAGACTTAGCCCACTAAGGTGGACAAACCTTATCTTACACTCTTTTCATTCAACAGTAGGTGTGTCAAAGACCAAAAGTGAAAATGCTATGGAAGAAGGCAAAACACAGATTATTAATATTATCCTATTTTGTGCATTGATTTCTCCCTCAGTTTCAAAAGATCAAGATACGTCAAGCATTAGCTACTTATATTTGAGATCATTATATAAGATACAAGATAATGAAGAGAGAGTGAAGGAGGTAGAATCAGTGAGAGAGATCTGGGCTCAGATTCAGGGTCCCCACTTACAAGCTGTTACATAGTCACATCTTTTAAAATAGGGTTGATAACATCTAAAGTGTAAGGTGGTTTTCAGAATTAAGTGAGATGAATTAAGTCAATGTGCTTGGCCCATGTAGATGCTCAATAAATAGCAGCTACCACCATTGCTGTCATTTGGAGACACTTCATTTCTTGAGCACTTTCTTTTTCTCCTCCAAAGCAACCCACATCTCTTCAGTCAAAAGAAGCTCAGCAAACTGTCTTCCAGACCCTCATCATGTGTCTGTAGATCACTGGCAAGAGTGCATACATTCTTAACTTTTCCTGAAGGATACTAGTTTCTTTTGCCTGGAAACAGGGTGGGTTAAAAAAGGAGAATCAGTCAGATGAGCTCCTGTTTCAACAAGTCAAACCCGTCTCCCTATTGTCCAGGACATGAAGATCAAGGCTAACCCGCGGATCCTAAAAGTGAAGATGAGCACATAGTTTAGAGAGGTTGGTTTGGCTCCATTTCTTAATTCTATTTTTATTCTTTCGATGGTTGAACCTAATTTTTAACATGTATTTTGAGCACTCTATTTTTAATCAAAATCTTTATTGTCCCAAACAGAAGAGGCCCTTAGCATGGCTTGAACCCCAACCAGCCTCCTCTCCTCATCCTGTCACTGCAGGTGTTGGGGGCGTAAAGTAAACACCAGTGAGCCTTTACCAACATGCTTTCCTCTTTTATTTGTCTCCTATTTTGTCCTTTTTAGTTCAATTTTCTTCACACTGAAGTAAAACCATCAGTAGGTCTTTCAGCAGAAAGAATAATAAATGAATGATAAACTATAAATAATAAAATGAATAATAAACTCTCAGTCTTTGTATACCTACATTTGTCTATATTTTGTGCTCTTTCTTGACCAACATTTTATCTGGGAATAGAATCCCAGCTTGTTTTCCCATAGGACTTTGAAAAAATTACTTAATTGATACCTGGCATCTACTTTTTTCTGTGAAAAGTCTGTCATCCATAAAATTACCTAGAAAAGAATAACAATCTTGATCCTTTTTTTGGTAGTTTTTAGATTTTCTAGGTAGAGATTTATTTGTCAAATTTTGCTTATAAAACAATGTGGCTTGTTTATTTGAGGACCTGTGACTTTCTTCAATTCTGAAAAAATTCTCAGCCATAATCTGTTCAAATATTATTACTAACAGTTACATCTTCTGTTTTCTTGTAGAACTCTTATTAGATGAATGTTGGCACTTTTGATTCTTTCTTTATGCCTCTTCATTTCTCTTTCATTTTTCCCATCTTTTTATCTCTTTGAACTACATTCTGGGTGATTCTGTTAGATTTTTTAATTCAGAGAAATCTTTTCTTGGAAACTCTAATTTACTGATTAAGTTATTTGTTGAGTTTTACTTTATTCTGTTTTACTTTCTTTTTGTTTTTTTTCCCAGATGAGGAATCAGTGAAAAAAGAGTTTTACTTTATTCTGCATCTAAACATTATACAAAAAAAAAACCCTACAGTTTTAACCTAATTATCAGAATACAACAAAGAGATGAAAATGCATATTCATATGCAAATATTCTTTGTGTGGTGGATGTTTCTAGAGATGTTCCTGATTCGTATTCTGTATAAATAGAATCTTACCATGTCAGTCCTATCATAGTGACATATTAGACACCTTTGGTTAAATGAAGCCAGAAAACATTTCTAATATACATGCAGACATATATTTTTCCAGTTAATTATCTATCCTGTTTTAAAGTGTGCTTATTTTTGAAGTGTCAAAATGTACTAATCCATACTGCAATTGTTTGGAAAACTTCATGAACAAGTATATTTCAGCAAGAAAAGACATTTGATGCCAGCCAAATTCTCTTTTTTCTGTCACTATAAATGGCTTTCCTATTTTCAACAGTTTTTCAAAATCAAAGTCATATCTAAGCTGACAACTTCTTTGGCAGGTTGCAGCTAGATGTAATTTGAAACAGACAAGGAAGCAAAGCCTAAACAATAAGGTTTTTAATGGTAATGGTGACAGATCCTTAACTACTGTCATGCTGTGTCTGACACCAGAAGACTTGAGAGGAAATTCGTTAAATAAATACTTGCAGTTAAAGAAATACACCTGCATTTAGAGTATATGTCTTGTGTCATGAAATTATATAAGATCTGAGAATTCAGTGCTGTTAAGCACTTAACAAAAACATACCTGAAAAATCCCCCCAAGGAATTTCTCTCTTTAACTTTCAGAATATTCTTTAGCTATAGTTGGCATCCAAAGGTCATTAAAAGGTCACAGGGGATTTAAAAAAAAAATCAAGGCTTTCCCCTGTTCAGCCTCAGATTAGTTCTATACAAAACAAGGCTGATTACTTTCTAAGAGAGAAGGAAGTTCACACCTGGCCTTTAAATCACTATTATACACTTACACACAAGCACATACATGATTTGGTTTTACTAGAATGAGAATTTGTTCATTTTTTTTTTTACTAGTAATCTTTTTAGAAAAGTCACTAGATTTCCTAATTCACAGAAAATTTTCTATTTCAGAATTATATAATTATTTTTCAAGCTTCATGTAAACTCTAATTTCACTTTAGAACACATGGATACTGTGCTTAGAATTTGGGGATTTCCTTTCACATATATTATGCTTTAGATCAATTATGCTGACTTTTGCATATATATTCATTTCTATGTCTTTAATTATATTAGAGCCTATGTGAACAGAATTTTAGTCCCTAATAATCACATTATCATAACACACTTAAATCACCAGCATCACTAAAAGAATTTAATGGTATCAAATAAAGGTATAGAAGGTATACACAACACATGATGGATGTGAAACCAAATAGAGACTCTTAGGGAACAGCACACAAACAATAATGACCTAATTTTATTGCTTATAAAGCATCCCTTTTACTAAAATTCTCTTATTCCCTTAACTTAACATCTAACCCCATACGTACCCATAAAAATTCTGTCTTAAAAACATTACAAACTTGAAGTCCTAAGAAAAATAAATGAAATCACAAAAAAAAAGTCAAAATGAGTTTGTACTTGACAGTTGGTTTAATTTACAACCATTATCTCTTCTTAAATCTTGTAAGTTTGATTTCAGATAAAAATTATCACCTGAACTTGGTCTCACAATTAGGAAATAATAGAAGAAAATGTGGTGACCAATGAACCTTATAATTTTAAGACACACATGCATACATATGCACACACATAGATACCTACATATACATACATGTATCTTATAATTTACATATAAAATATATTTGCACAGAAATATACATATATACAGTATATATACTTGCATTATCTATGTTGCAATGATGTACATGTCATTATATTATCAAGTATCAATTAATAATAGACTCTCTGAAAATATGAAACCTTTTATCCTTTGTTGTAAATCAGTAATTTAGTAAGTAAACTGTTTTCCTGATTCCATGAGCCACTCTAACAAATGATCAAATCCAAAAGGGGGTTGTGAGAACCCCTGATTTGTGGCCAAGTTGGACAGAAGTTGTGGGAAACGTGGGGACCTACTACTTGTGATTAGCATGGGAAGTGAGGGAGAGTCTAGTGAGACTGAGCCCTTAACCTTAACTTGTGGTATCTGCACTAACTCCGGTTAGTGTCAAAATTGAATTGAATTGTAGGACACCCAGTTGATGTCCACAGGGGATTGGAGAATTGCTTGGTATGAAAGAAATCCCCACACATTTTGGTGACCCAAAGAGTTGTGAGAGTATAGAAAAGGAAAAAAATTTTTTCCCATACAGACTTATTCCAGAAATGCAAGGCTATTTCAATATTTGAAAATCAATCAATATAATCATTTATAGCCAAGAGAAAAATACGTGATTGTATAAGCTGATACAGAAAAAAAACATTTGAGAAAGTCTAACATCTATTCATGATAAAAAAAAAAAACCTTAACACACTAAGAAGAGAACGAAAATCACTCAAAGTGATAATGAACATCAATAAAAGTCCCTACAGCTAATATCATACTTAATGGGGTGAAAAGCCCCTCTCATTAGGACAGGAATAAGGTAAGGATATCCTCTTTCACCACTTCTGTTCAACATCATACTAGAAGTCCTAGCCAATGCAATAAGACACTAAAAAGAAATAAAAGGCATACAAATTAGGAAGGAAGAAATAAAACTGTCCTTGTTGAGAGTCATGATAATTGTCTATGTAGAAAATACTAAGGGAGCTATAACCAAACCACCAAGAACCAACAATTGAATTTAGCAAGTTTGCAGTATACAAAGTCAACACACATGAAAAAAATTACTGATTTTCTATATATTAACAATGGACTATTGGAAACTGAAATGTTTCCCCAAAAATGCCATTTAAACTAACTGCATGTAGTATGTGAATCACAGAAATCTAACAAAATATGCACAGGATTTATATGATGAAAACTGCAAAAGTCAGATGAAAGAAATCAAAGAAGACCTAAATAAATGGAAAGACATATTACGTTTATGAATTAGAAGATTCAACATAGTAAAGATGTCACTCTTTTACAAATTGATCTACATATTTAATATATTTCAAATCAAAAACTCAGCCAGGTTTTTTGTTTGTTTTGTTTTAGACATAGAGAAACTGCTTCTAAATTTTACAGAGAGAAAAAGAAGTAAAACAAAAATAAATAAATAAACAAACAAATTTTATAGAAAAAGGCAAAGGAACTAGAAGAGCCAAACACTTTTGAAAAAGAAGAAAGTTGGAACAATCACAATATACAACTTCAACATATACTATAAAACTGCATTAATCAATACACTGTATACCCACAAAAGGATAGACACTTAGATCAATGCACTAGAATAGAAAATGTACACATAAACCCACACAAGTCTGGCCAATTAATTTTTTATAAAGGTACAAAGCCAATGTAACAGATAAAAAATAGTCTTTTCACCAAATGATATTGAAACAATTGGACATATATGTACAAAAAAGTAGACCGCAGGCTAATAAAAATTTAATTATATTTTATACAAAATATACCTAAAATAGATCACAAAATATACCTAAAATAGATCACAAATCCATTATATCATAGACCTAAGTGTAAAACATAAAACTATAAACTTAGTAGGCCAGGCATGATGGCTCACACCCATAATCCTAGCACTTTGGGAGGCCGAGGCAGGAGGATCCCTTGAGCTCACAAGTTTGAGACCAGCCTGAGCAAGAATGAGACCCTGTCTCTTTAAAAAAAAAAAAAAGCTATAAACTTTTTAGAAGGAAACAGAAAACATAATGGAAAATCTTCATGACTTGGGGTTAGGAAAAGAGTTCTTGGATATGACACCAAAAGCATAATCCATAAAATAAATAATTGATAAAACAGACTTCATCAAATTTCAAACTTTTATTTTATGAGAGATACTGTTAGGAGAATGAAAGAGCAAGCCACAGATTGGGAGAAAATATTTTCAAATCACACATCCAGAAAGGACTTTTAACCAGAACATATGAAGAACTCTCAAAACTCAACACTAGGAAAACAACTCAATTTAAAAATGGGCAAAAGACTTGAACAGTCTCTTCACACAAGGGGATGCATGAATGACAAGCCATGAAAAGATGTTCAACATTATTACTGATTAGGAAAATACAAATTTAAACCATAATGTTTTTCCATTGGATACCTATTAGAATGGCTAAAATTAAAAATACGAAGAATATGAAGTCCTGGCAAGGATGCTGAACAACTGCAACTCTCACGCATTGCTGATGGAAATTCGAAATGACACAGCCCCTCTGGAAAATAATTTGGCAGTGTTTCATAAAGTTAAACATACACTTACCCTATAACCTTGCCATCCCCTCCCACACTTTGGTATTTACTCAAGAGAAATTAAAACTTAAGTTCACACAAAAACCTGTACACGAATGTTTATAGCAGCTCTATTCATAATTGCCAACAATTGGAAACAATCCAAAAGTCCTTCAACAGCTGAATGAATAAACAAGCAAACTATTGATTCATGGAACAACATGGATGAATTTCAAAGGCATTATGTGGAGTGAAAGAAGCCAATCTCAAAAGGTTACATATTCTGGTTCCATTTATATGACACTCTTGAAAAGACTCCATCTATAGTGATGGAGAACAAGTCAGTGTTTGCCAGGGGCTAGCCATTAAGGGCAGAATATGTAAGAAATTTGTAGGTGATGAAACTATTCTATGTCTTGTCTGTAGCTGTGGTTACATAAACTACATGTCTTAAAAATTCATAGACCTGTACACCAAAAATGAAGTTTACTACATGGTAGGTTTTCAAAAGAAAATTAAAATAAAATAATGTTAGTTCAACTAATCCAGGCCATAGAAAAATACAGAGAGCTTTATATGTCTTATGAAACCTATGAAAGTTTTACCTCAAAACCTGGTAAAGATAGCACACAAAGGCCGGTGTGGTGGCTCACACCTGTAATCCTAGCACTCTGTGGGCAGAGGTGGGAGGATCGCTTGAGCTCAGGAGTTCAAGACCAGCCTGAGCAAGAGCGAGACCCTATCTCTACTAAAAATAGAAAAAATTAGCCGGGGTTGGTGGCGATTGCTTGAGCCAAGGAGTTTGAGGTTGCTGTGAGCTAGGCTGATGCCATAGCACTCTTAACCCAGGTGACAGAGTGAGACTCTGTGTCAAAAAGAAAACTTTCTTATAAATATAAATGCACATAAATGCACAATTTTTAAGTAAAATATTATAAAAGAGAATCCAGCTTTGTAGCAAAGGAATAAGCCACTATGTCCAAGAAGGGTTTATTCCAAAAATACAAGGCTAGATAATTATCAGGTAACATATTAATTGCACTGATCATTAAAGGAGAAAAAACAAATGATTATATCAAGGATGCTGAAAATAGCTTTTCTAAAACTCAGATACCATTCTTATTAAAAATTTCAAGTAAATGGGAATTAAAGAACATCATTTCAAGATAATCAAGACTATTATCAAAAGCTAACAGAAAATATTATCATAGATTTTATATATATAAAATAAATACATACATAATATATCATAAATGATGTATATAATTACATGTGCATGTACACACAAATACACACACACAAATGGATATATACATACTTACATGTATACAGTAGTGCCCCCTTATCCATGGTTTTGCTTTCCATGGTTTCTGTTGCCCATGGTCAACTGCAAAACAAAAATATTAAATGAAAAATTTCATAAATAAAAAATTTATAAGTTTTAAATTGCCTGGTGTTCTGAGTAGTGTAGTGAAATCTCATACCCTTCTAATCTATCCCAGCTGGGATGTGAATAATCCCAGGGTATCCACGCTGTAACACTACTCCCCTGTTAGTCACTTAGTTATCAGATCAACAGACCACAAGAAGAAGGGTGAGCAAAGCACAATAAGGTATTTTGACAGAGAGCAATAGAGACCACATATATATAACTTTTATTGCAGTATATTGTTATAATTGTTCTATTTCATTTTTAGCTATTGTTAATCTCTTACTGTGTCTAATTTATAAATTAAGCTTTATCATAGGTATATATGTCTAGAAAAAAACATAGTGTATACAGCATATGGTATTATCTGCAGTTTCAGGCATCCACTGGGGGTCTTGGAACATATCCCCCTCAGATAAAGGGGAGCTACTGTAAACACATAATTTAGGGAGTTTGTTTGGAATTAGATAAAATGATCTTAAAATTTCCATGAAAGAAATAAATCCCAGAGAATAGTCAACTTTTTAAAATAGAAGAATGGCAAAGGGTACTTGCCCTATCCAATACGAGACCATTCTATTAATCCAGTTGTAATTAAGTCAATATGTTAGCCACCTGGAATAGAAAAAGGTCATTGGTACAGAATAGGAAATTCAAAATTATATACCAACATATTTGAGAATTTAATGGGGCAAAAGTACTATTTTAATTCAAAGGAGGAGATTGTTTAAGAAATATGTGTTTTATTAAAAACTTAAGAACAAAAATAAAACAATTATTCTACAGGAAAATCTAGGACACAGGCTATATACAATCTAGGTGGAGAAGACCCTTTGAACTGAAATTAGACAATAAGAAACTATAAATACAAAGATAAGCTTTTTGGCCATTTTTTAAAAAATATGTTAGAAAAGAGAACAAAACACCTATTAAATAAGCAACCAATGTTAAAAAGCACATGCACTGGAGGGGAAAGAGTATTTATATCTATAATATACAATTTGTTTTTCAATTTTACAATAGGGAAAAATAGCCAGGTGTTATAGAGGTGCATGACCCTAGTCCCAGCTACTTGGGAGGCTGAGGCAGGAGGATCACTTACTTGGGCCCAGGAGTTTGAGGTTGTAGTGAGCTATGATGACACCACTGCACTCTAGTCCAGGCAACAGAGCAACACTTTGTCTCAAAAAATTAATTAATTAATTAATTAATTAATTAATTAAAATAATTAAGGAGATATTGAACAGGGAAAAATGAAAAAGTCAGGTAATGCATACTGCTGCCAGGGACTTGGGGGAAAAGAAAGTACTTCCCCACATGACCCTTGAGAATGTGAATGAATTACTAAACTCTTTGGAAAAGATAATCCGGCACTATCTTTATTTAAATTTAGAATGCTCATATATTTCAGCTAAGCCAATTCACTCTTAGGGGTCTCTCCTACGTAAACAAAAACACCATTAACAACAGGAAATATGAGTAAGGGTGTTTATTGCAATACTGTACTAGCAAAAATGGGAAACTGACTAAATGTTCACACACAGGGAAATGGTTGCGCAGCTCTGGTACGTCCACACCCCAAAACTATTATACCGTCATTAGAAAGAAACAACTGGTGACACAGCAAGAGTTCTACAAGGCAATGTAGAGTGAAAAAAGCAAAATGTAGAAAAGGGTATTTAATACAATCCTTTTAAGTGAAAGAGAAATATTGGCTAAGAACTGTGTGTGGGGTGTGCGTGTGTATGTGTGTGTATGTTATATGTACATGTATATGTTGTATGTGTATGATGTTATGAGCATATGTATGTGTCATGTATTTCTGTACAATCGGATAAGCACAGAGAAACACAGAGGTGAGTATACAAGGTTGTCATCTTGGGTTCTTACAGGAGAAGGAGTGATATGAATAAAGTCAGAGTGGGGGAGAATAGAGAAAGAGGGAAGCTACACCAAAAGAAAAGAAAAGAAAAAGAACAAAAAGAAAAGAAATAAAAGACTGCAAAAAAAGAACTCCAGTATATATGATAATGTCACATTTATGTACTTCTGTAAAATGTCATATGTATATGAGTAGTAATGAAAATTCAATTAAAGCAAAAGAAGCAAGCCAGGAAGAAGAGGAACCAGACGCATTTACATAGGAAACCACCACATGACCAAAGAAGGGTATTCCAAAAGTTCCCCCAGAAGTTTGTTCCTTAAAACTTGGGTACCATTTGCCTGTTAAACACACATACAGACAGATTGCCACACAATTCTTTTTTACCCCCCAAATGTCCCTGACGCATATATTACAATGAGTCCTGCAGAACATATTCAACAGGAAATGCCAAGCCTGGTCTCCTCCAGTTGCAGCAGTGACAGTGGCCACAGGTAGGCCCATTCCATATCTTCCTGCCACCAAGGAGGACAGAAGTGGGAACAGGACCAGGTGCTTTGCACAACTCCAGGGAGAACCATTCACATTGTATTCTACATGAGTGCTGCCTCCTAGAGTTGTCCAACCTGTTGATGGCAATGCCAGGACCGCAAGGAGGGATTCCCACACAGATGGTGACGGAGGAGGCTGGAGGGTGAGAGGGTGGAACTGGGACAGAAGCCCAGGACAACAGGGTAACAGCAAGGTGAGATGAGATGGGGTAGGGGGAGGGGAGAGGAAAGGCTAGGCAAGCGTGTGAGGACCACGACGTGACAGGTTTTATAAATCAAGAACTAGCTCTAGATAGCACCTGATGAGCACGTGAAATTTAAACATCATCGTGTAGCAATAGTACAGGCCTAAGTCTTCACTCAACATTTAGTTCTCACATTTCAAAATCCTAATCTTTAATCAGATTTAGGTAAATAATGGGAATGTGAGAACAAGCAAATGTTTTTTTTTTAAAGTTCACTGTTGATTTTTGGAGTCTCTATTGTGCCAGGGTCAAAGTGTTCACAGTCATCTTCTGAAGTCACTTCTATTTTTCAGTAACTTATTGGATGATTTAGGTCCAAATATTTTCCTCTTGCAAATGGAGCCATAGTCTATAATTACAGCTTACCACAAGCCACCCAATTATCCAGTGCTTTTTCAACTGTGTTGTACAAATGTCTGTGGTCAGATTTCTACCCCCATCCACAAAGTCTGAAAAGCCTTCAAACACAGTTGGGAGCCAAGGCTACCCCAGGACTTTTTTTTATTTTAAAAGCACATACATTCTACCTTTCACTATGCATCTCTTCCCTGTCTCTCCTCTCTGTCTAACATGAACTCTTTTACATGGACACAGTGTCATATAATAAGCCTCTGACTTAAGAAGCTTTCAAGAGTATTCATGCTCAACATAGTTTCCAAATTGAATCCTCTCCTGGAATTTAATTGCTAAGCTCTATCGAAGTCCACAGCTGACACACATAACAAACGTAGACTCTCATCAGTGCAGAGCATCCTGTGGCCTAAGCAGACAGTCAGTCATGTCACCTTCAGTGAAACTGAGACCACCAGGCAGAGCTCCTCTCGTATCAAGGGGTTTAGAGGTAGACTCATGATTCTGTGTTGACAGCAAGACTTGTACATCAGCCAAGAGGCTGACCTAAAAGAAGGAGAACTCAAGTACAAGCCAAGGGTTATTTACAGCCTTCTAGCACTCTTAAGGCAGCCTGGCAAGGGCCGCTAGTAAAGCAATAGATATTTTCACTTGTTTCTGATTCTGTCCAACCAGCAGATGAGTCACATAGCTGCAGCCAAGATTACCTGCTCATATTTCCCCCTTGACACAAGTTAATCAGGACAGTGACAGCAGAAGGGGTCAAGAGAGGGAAACACTCAAATATCCAATTGCCAAAGGGAGTGTCGAAAGCGGCACAGTGAGTGAGCGGAGTTGGTGGTTGAGTCAGCCTCTATTCAGTTGGCAGAGAAGAATAAGTGGTTTGTAGTTACAACTTTATTTTTTTTAAGCTAGTTAGAATTGTCTGGTTCAACACTTAAAAAGAAAAATTTGGCTAACCTCCATCTAAAAAGAAACTCTATCAGCACAACCAATTGATTTGGCTGTCAAAATGGAAATGTCTTGGCTGCTATACTGTTTGAAAGTTTATTATTGTGGATTCAGAGGAGGATAAATGTGCATAGTTCACAAATGTTAGCCTGGTAGACACTGTCAAAGATCATCAACTTTAATTCGTCTAAGAAATTTCCTCCACCCCAAGCCCTACTTCTTCCTTGCTGCCCAATTGCTATAAAGCCTTCTTGAAAAACTGCTTATTTCAAAAAAATGGTCATTTCACTAACTTATGCTGATATTATTTAGACTTTAAATTTTGAAAGGTAGCCCTAGCAATGAGCTCCCCCCAAGAAAACAATTAAAAATGAAAAATGCCTTGATTCCCAGAGAAGCGTAAGCTACACGTTTCAAGCAACTGCAATACTCTCTGATTTAGGAAATTATCAAGTGTTGCTTTATAAATGTATTTAGGAACCACAAGGGTTTTTCAGTTGGTCAGAACATTTTCCTATTTAAACATTGATTTAGAACGCTTGCCAAGGAAACCAGGAAATCAAGAGAGCAAAATTATGCAGCACATAAAGAAAGCAGCTGCGTTTCTCCAACCCTAGTAATTTAACCAGTCATTTCTTTAAACAAAAATGAAGAGGGGGAAAAAGGAGCAAATCTGGCAACACTAATCTCATTTCATTACATTGGAAAACCAAAATATCAGTCATCAAACACATTTGATGGAAAACATTTGTCCATTGTGTTGGTATTCTTAAAAGTGAAACCTACAATATGGTATAGGAATTTAATATCAAATTACATTTGAAGGGCCATTTCAGTAATTAAGTGAGAAAATGATTTTTAGCAGATGCCTTTCAGCTTAAAAGCACACCCCAGGCAAAATTCCTCAACATTAAGGAAGATCAACAGTGTCAAAAGATTCAGAAACCTCACACTTACACACACACACGAATATAAGGACAGAGAATGTACACCTTGAACAGTGAAATATAATATATGAGAAAATTCACATTACAAGGTACAGATAAAGTAAGCAGGTTAACTCTTCATCTAACATAACATATAATAAGAAAATTGAGAGAGAGAGAGAGAGAGAGAAACAGGGAGAAAATATCAATCCTTGCCTAAAGATTTATTGCATAATTTTCATGCTGCTGTGTGGTTAGGTACTGTATCCATGTTTAAGATTTCAAATTACATAAATGAAATCTTTTGTGAATATTTGCTTAGTCTCCAGGTTAAGCCTGAGTGGGAGGAACAAGCTGAAAGCTCTCCCTAGGAAGAAAGTGTGATTGGGATTATCATATTCTTCTTTAATTCATATTATCCCTTCATCCAAATTTTTTACAAATAAAAGAGATTTGTACACAAATAGTAATCAAGCAGTTTTGGTTCTTTAATAAACTTTTGAATGTCAGAGAACAGGAGAAGAAGAACTTTTGAAATTACTGATATTTAAATAGCTGCCTATTCCATCCACAATCTGACCAGGCTACATAGAAAGGACATTCAAGTCTTGAAGAAGTAGCAGAAGATAAATTTATCAACTAATATAATACTGATGGCCTTATAATTATTGGAATGATCATTCAGACTACAAAGAATAGAGTTTTCTGGATTCTTTGTTCATCTCTTTGGGTTCCAGGTATATGCCATGATTGCTACCTTTCATCCTAGAGTCTCTTTTAAAGAAAGCCAAAAGGCCACCATTTTAGATATACTGAATGATCCTTGAAAGTACATGTGCTAGGGCAGCCATAACAAAGCACCGCAGACCAAGTAACTTAACAGAAATTTGTTTTAGTCTCCTCGCAGCTCTGGAGGTAAGAAGTCCAAGCTCAAGGTGAGCAGGCTTGGTTTCTTCTGAGACCTCTCTCCTTGGCTTGTAGATGGCCGCCCTCTTCTGGTGTTCTCACACGGTCTTCCCTGTGTGTGTGTCTGTGTCCTAATCTCCACTTCTTATAAGGACACCAGTCATATTAAGTTAGGGCCCACCCACATGAACTCATTTTGCTTTAGTTACTTATTCGAAGGCTCTTTCTACAAATACGGTCACATCCTGAGGCACTGGGGCTTAGGAATTCAATATATGAATTTACGGGGACACAGTTTAGCCCATAACACCTAAAACAAAGTACAGGAAAAAATTCTGTAGAACTTTTTAATCCATTAATAAGCTGAAAAGAGATAAATACTCAGAGTCAAAAACTAAGGGAAGAAGAATCCAGAGATACAACCCCATCACTTAGGCTGGCTTTCACCCTGAGAGCATTTGCCTAACACAGGTGATCTCAAGCTTTGGTTCTCAAGGCTTTTAGGGCACCAAGAACAGAAGTTATATCTCTGGGATGTCTCAGGCAGGGAGTGTAATGGGAGATGCTAACTTCCCACAGCTTCATACAACTGAAATCCCACAGAGAAACTTGAATTCACTTCCCAAGGGACTACAAGGAAAATTGCCTGTATCAATCAGGATGAAGTAAAAATCTCTCTTCTCATAAATACCTTCCATAAATCTAAGTCCATTAAAAAGGAGACTAAAATATGAGCAAGAAACTATTTTGAGTGGGTAAGGAGATTTAAAGAAATAAGAATTTATCAAAATAAAAAAATAGAATAATTGAAACTAAAAACACAAGGGATAAATTTAATAGATCAGATGCGACTAAACAGAAAATTACAGAACTAGAAAATATTTCCAAAAGAATTATTTCAATGCAGCACAGAATAAAGAAATAGAAAATATAAAAAGTACTTAAGTGATAGAGAATAAAGTTGTAATTTCTATCGCATATCTAATCCACATTTTGGCATTTCCAGAAAAATGCAAACTGAGACAATAGTTGAATTGTGGAGAATATTCCAGACCTACCTAAAAAACAAAAATCAGTCTAGAAATTTTAAACATTCACTAAAATACAACCAAGGTAAATAAAAGTGAATCCATACCAAAACCCATCATAGTGAATCTGCAGACATTGCAGCTCAAACACTGATACCACAAAGTGTGGTGCTTTGGCATGCTGAGCCCATTGGAATCAAAGGAAATTGGAAGCTGCCTCAGAACCAAGGACTTTCTGACCTTCTCTTGCCCCCACCCCAATTACAGAAAGGGGCTCTCTCTGGCAGTTCCTTTATCTTACTGAGAAAACTTCTTTCAAAAGAAATGCAATTCTCGGAGTTGTGGGGGGTGGGGGGAGGCGGATGGAGGTATGACTACATGGTGAGTACCAGGCACACTGTCTGGGGAATGGACACGCTTGAGGCTCTGACTCAGGGGGATGGGCGGGACATGGGCAACATATATATAACCTGAGCTTTTGTACCCCCATAATAAGCTGAAATCAAAAAAAAAAAAGAAAAAAAAGAAATCAAAAAAAAAAAGAAATGCAATTCCCTTAAGACCCCCCTTTCTAGGAATCTCATCAAATAATCAGAAAAGATTAACTACCAGAGAAAAGACTAAAAGTTGTCACCACACCCAGACAGATTTTTCATCTATTCTTCCCAGGACAGCTACAAGAGATTACCTAGAAGATTTTATCTGCATAGTAAAACAACCTTTGTTCACAGCAAGTTCTACCTTTCACCTTCCTTCAGTTTGTCCTCATCTCCCACAGAGGTCCGTAAAACTTTGCCCCAGGCTATTCATTACCCCTAAAATCATTTGCTACCCCTTATAATTGCCTACATTTCCCCATTTCCCTCCCCTCCATGAAGAGGGACCTATTTAAGCTTCAGTCATCCGGCCATGCTTTGAGCCTTATATTCTGTATGGCTCCCAGCCACACTTGTACGTTCATAAATTTGTGTGCCTTTTCTCCTGTTAAATTGTCTGGTAGTGTTAGATAGGTAGCAAGGTAGTCCAGGTCTCCTAGGGACAAAAGTGGGTGACATTGCAGTTTACCCCCACCAAATGGGCTTTCAGAAAGGCTCATGGGAGATCTGCATGGCAGTAAGACTCAGGTCATAAAACCCCCAACTCTCGATCAAAGTGGTTCCATGATGACATCTGAACCATGGTAAGCTCCCAATCCAGACACTATAAAACAAGACCCAGACGATAACCAAAGTCACTTTTGCTATGACAATGGATCCAGTCATCATCTGTGGCATATGTATCTCACTCTGTATACCTATATCTTGCTCTTGTTCTGTAATCCTATTTTTCTCTCCTCCATAAACCTCATTGTCATGCTTCCCTTGCTTTCGGTGTGTCTGGTCATTCTTCAGCCAAGAGCACACCAAGAACTGACATTTCAGACTGAAACCTGACAGTGTCAGTTCATTTCAGTGAAAATTCAGAGGGCAGAGGGAAAATTTTCCCTTTGCCCCAACACAGAACACTACCATCAGCAAAAGTAAAACCAGGAAAAAAAAAATTAAGTTGACAGGAACAAGAAGGATTACCTTCAAAGGAATGAAAATTTGACTAAAAACCGGCATTTCAACAACAACATGGAAGTCAGAAGATAAAGGGGGAAATATCTTCAAGATATTGAGAGAAAAATAATTGTCATCTGTAATTCTATATCACCAGGAGTGAAACCTGTGACTTAATTCGACACAATACAGGAAATCTGACCTGGCCTGGACACTGGTAGGATTGACAGATTGAATGCCATGTATGAATGGTATTGAAATAAAAACTTCAGACAAATAAAAACAGAATTTTCTAAAAGCAAATACTTTTTAAAATAAATTTTAATGGATAGTCTTCAGATGGAAGGAAATATATTATTATATAAATCCAGAGCCTAAGATAAAAGAAAAAAGGAAGCACATAGAAAGCAAAAAAAGAGCATAGAAGAGACCAACTCCATGGATAAATTTCAGTCAAATGCTGACTACATAACACAATAATAATAGTAATGTGAGTTAAAAATAGAATTTTGGAGTTTTTTCCGTTTCAAGGAATGGAAGCATGGACAAGTCCACTACTCGGCTTTTTCCCAGCAGATGGATAACACCAGTGGGATGATGAACAAACAAATGAAAAGAAACCTGGATCCCCAAGTGACTGCAGAGACAGTCTACCAATTGACCCACTCACCACAGGACTCATATGTGAAAGAAAAATTGACTTCTAGTATCCTCAAGTCATTGTATTTTTGAAATTAGAGTGTACCCAAATCTAAATTTAGTATTAATTAAATACCCTAAACATTTACTTTTGATAATCCACTTCTGATTTATATGACCATTATAAAACATTTTAAAGAATGCCAGAAAATGTATATACATAATAACATAAACTCAAAATTAAAAAAATAAATAAATGGCATGATTACAAAGAGAAATAAACAAATGTTACACCATGATGGAGAGATTTTAATCATTCTCTCAAGCATGCAAAAAAAATTAATAAGGATGCAGATTATTACCAACACAATTAATGAGCTTGAACTAATGGACAAATTTAGAACATTAACACCAAGAATGGTGAAATACACATACTGTTCTAGCATATGTGGAATATTTATGAAAAATTACTACATACAGCATCATAAAAGTTGTGTTGATAAACTTCAGAGGATTTCTATTTTTACAAACTCTAGTTTATGCATATAACTCAATTAAGTTAGAAATTAATAACAAAATAAGACTAAAAACCAGTATACATTTAGAAATTAAGAAATACATTTCTAAGTATAATAACACATGGTGTGGCAGAGACTGAACAGACACTTACAGTAGCTGTTCTAGGTAGGGCCATGAGCCTCCTTCTTATTCATAGATTGTGAATGAAAGAAATATGACATTTCCAGTCTAAAGCAATTAAGACCAGTTGGATTTCTCTACACACTCACTTTTCTCCTTTCTTCATTTTGTCATCATTTTCCTGACTTTAGAGACAATGTGTTAAAGATGGTACAGGTATAAGATGGAAGAAGCCTGGATTCTTGAGTCACTTATTGCAAGATAGCTACCTTAGAGAACTACCCAACCATGGTATCAGCATTGGACTCTAAGAGGATGAAAAATAAACATTTATTGTTTTAAGCCACAGAGATTTTTGGAGTTGTTTGTTATAGCAGCAAGTACAACTTATCCTGTTATCTTGACCATCTCAACACTTTTAGGACAGACTTTATAAGACTGCAATTGGAGACTGTTGTATTACTTCTCCTTTCTCTCATTGAGTATACAGAGCTCCCTTAAATGCTAGAGAGGGGAGTAAATTCTTAATTAAGATGAGTTCATCATATCGCATAGGGGTTAAGAAGCTTAGTCTTTGGAGTTAGACAGACATGAATTTGAATTGCAGCTCCACCATTTGCTTGAAATGCAATCTTGGGTCAATCACCTTTCTTCTTTCTCTGAGCTCATTTCCTCGTCTGTAAAATAGGAATAGTCCTTTCAATTTTAAGTAGTTGTCTCAGGATTAAATAAAAGAAAAATAGGTAAAATGTGTAGCATGGAGCCTCATGACTGTTCTGCCTTCAGCCCTTCACCACCAGTCCCTGGCCACAGTGTTTTCTCTTCTGCACACCTCCAACTCTGTATGTGATTACACAAGGTCTAAAGGAAACAAAAGTACACCTATAGAGAGTTGGTGCAAAGTCATATTAACAGCCAAGCAACAACATGAAATCCCATGACCTATAGCAGCTGGGTGGTAAAGCTTCCAAGAATACAGCTCCAGCCTAGTGAATCCAGCCCAATTCAGTCATGGCTCCTGCTCTTTGATTAAGGTGAAAGTTTCATTTCTCCTTTCAAATAAGCCCCCCTTTTTTTACTTGGGCAAATTTAGGTAGCAAATTTCTGTTCCTTGCAACCAAGAAAGCTATAGCATTCCCATGTATGGAGATGGGCTCATTCCACCACTTATTTTTTTGTAGGGACTTATAAATTCCTTTGGAATCTTATAAACAGTGGCCTCTTGGCAGCAACATTTAGTTCATCTTACAGAATAATCCAACTGTCTTCACAGGTCAAAACTCCACAAATATCCCTTTAAATAACAGTTGGAAATTATACCATTCGTGTAAAGATAAAAAGAATAATTTAAATTAAAACTCTAAATAAAATAGACTAAATGGGGTTTTGTTTTTTTGAGGTTCTTTTTTTGTTTTTTGTTTTCTGTTTTTGGCTCCAGCCTTATTCAACAACTTGGTAATGTTTTTGTGAAAGCAATATTTTTAAACTCCTCCCAAGACTTTTTACAAAAGCAGAAGCCATGCCCAAAGGCAGCCACTGGATTTATGCAGATCTCTGAGACCAAGGAATGTGAGGTTACTGCTGACAAATTAGGCTTTCATCTACTTGGAAAACTCATGCTGAAAGCATGCAAACCTATACACTAAATTATTTAATGCAATGCCTTTTGCTTGAGGCAATTTGGAGTTGCTGCGTTTAATCACCTCTGATCCAATACTTTGATACCTTGATTAATAAACCCTAGGGGAGAAATCTCTTGAAGAAAGTTGATTGTCAAAGACATTGGGACAATCTGTCTCCTCAGCACTGCCATCTGTGGTTAAGGAGCAAAACAATGGAGATACCTCAGAAACAGTCCTCTAATCAGGTGGTTCTATGAGGAAAGAGGTATCACTGCCGAGATTCTACAGTTTGGTTGGGAGTGGAGCCAATGTCAACTGTTGATTGGGGAAGCCATACTACTGGATGAGATCCAACTGAAAAGTTGAAAAGACCCCCAATATATTTATGTTGAAACCACTAAACATGGAGACCAACCCCCAAGGAAAGGAAGGAAGAAAAGACTTATTATAGGGCTAGGCATGGTGGTTCACACCTGTAATCCTAGCACTCTGGGAGGCCGAGGTGGGAGGATGGCTTGAACTCAAGAGTTCGAGGCAGCTCTGAGCTAGACTGACACCATGGCACTCTTTCCTAGGCAACAGAGTGAGACTCTGTCTCAACAAAAGACTTATTATGCAAAACTACCTCCCTTTCAGTCTCTATCTGGAGTCATACCCACATCCTTTAGATCCTACCTCTAAAATATGTCTCAAACTCTTCCCCTCCTCTCCATTCCTATTATCAATGTCTTCATTCAGGCCATCATAATTTCTCTACCACAGCCTGCTGACTGGCTCATTTATCCAAATATCAGTCCCCTCCAAAACTACTATGTGATCATTCTGTTATGTAATTAGGATCATACAAGACCCTCTTTAAACTTTCTAAAGATATCCTATCCTATACTGCAAAGTTCCTCAGTCATAAAGCCCCAGAAATCACATGTAAATTTTGGTGTATCTGTGAATTTTTTTTTCCTTAATAAAGGCACCATAACTTTCATTAGATTGTCAGGTGGGTCCTTAACCTAAAAAGCTAAAGACAACCAGTCCATATATCAAGTCTAAACTCTTTAGCTTTGAATACAAGATCACCCACAAGCTGCCCACCTTCCCAGTCACACTGCCTGCCACTCCACTGTGGATTCTAACCATATATAATGTTTCCTATCTCTGGGATTTGGACTTAGTAGCTCCTTCTCCCTATGATAGTCACTTAGCAAATTCCTATGGCTGTTTTATTGTCTTTTCCTCCATGGAAAATCTCTGATACTTCCACCCAATGACCAGAGGGAATTAATGACTTTCCCTTTTGTGTTCTCATAGTAATGTTCATAATTCTAAGGCATTTATTCATTGACTACTTATCTGTTTACATGACACTTTTCCTACTAAACAGTGAGCTTTACGAGGGCAAGAATCATGTCTTTTTTGGTTTTGTTTTTTTCTTTTTTATTTTTTTTCTCCCCTCCCCCCAAGAATCATGTCTTAATCACTTCTGTATAAATACCTGCCCAGCCAAAATGGGCCACGACAAAATCTGCTTCCATGAATGTACTGTTATATTCTTATATTGTTTATTATCTGTCATTAATTCTCCACTTTTTCCAGGTAAAGATCCCTGTGAACTGACATTGAGCAACTACAGGGCGACTTATTTACATAGAATACAGTGTGCAATACAGCAGTCCTGCCTTTGGTAATCTAACGGAACCTATAAATCCGTACTCCTAAATATGCATGGTTACACATAACAAGGTTTTACATAGTATATCGGGGGTCTATGTTTTATCTGTAAGGATTCAAGAATGCCAGGTGAAAAACCCCATATCTATGCTAATAAAGTTTCTGTCATCAGAAAGACATAAAATGCATTCTTTTTATTCACCCTCGGTATTTCAATCCCAGTAGCAGAACTAAAACCTTTCCCTAAAAAGAGAAGAAATTTTGAAATCAGATAAAACTGATTTTGAAATTCAACTGCATCACATTAACTGTGTGACCCTAGACCAGTTATTAATAATTAACATGCTGGATCTTACCTCACCTCTACAATGAGAAATAAAAGCTGCCTGATAGGGTTGCATAAAAATTGAATGAGACATCACACATAAAAGGCCTAGAGCCAAGCTGGTCCCCAATAAATGCTAGTACCTTCCTCCCCACCCCACTTCACTGCATGAAACAAAATAAAACAGTTTTAAAATGACAGTTCAGACTATGTTTCTACTCGGGAGGCTAAAGCAGGAGAATCAGCCCAGGAGTTTGAGGTTGCTGTGAGCTAGGCTGACGCCACAACACTCTAGCCTGGGTGACAGAGTAAGACTCTGTCTCAAAATAAATAAATAAATAAAATAACAATAAAAGGGTGAATTCAACAGTAAGATATAAAAATAATAAACATCTGTGCACCAAATAACATATGTCAAAATACATGAAGTACACATTGACAGATTAAAGGAAAAACTAAAAGAAATTTAAAAATTCATAATTATAACTGGAAATTTTAAAATAGTATTTATTTTTTTCCCACAAGTCTATCCAATAAACAGTGAAGCAGAAAAGTAATGGAGGAGGAGTTGGACTCTTTGACTTTTCTTATCTGACTCTTGGCTAGAAAAAGAGATTCTTAAACGAACACAAGAACAATTCTTTAGAAAGTAAGTAGAGAAGATCCACACAGAAACTTCAAGGTGAAAGTGGTTTTTGAAACTGCTATATTTTTGGGAGGAGTGATTTGGTTGAGATTTTTTTTTAGCCCCTTAATTTAGTCCAAAGCATAGAGCAAGATCCAGGAGCTAAGCCACTAACCTTTATCCAGAGCTAGCACCATCTCAGACACAAACCAGATAATTGTTTTAGTAAATGCTTTTGTTTGTAAGCATTTTCAGATAGGGACCTAATATTAGATTGAACCGTATGAAATTGCTGTTTCTGTAGGTCAAAACTGATTGAATATCAGAAATGCTATACATTCTACTTAATATATTTATATATGCTTTAAAATAAAAATAAATTCTTCTTTCAGAGTATTCACACATTGGAACACAAATAATGTTTCCCAGGCACTCCTAAGGGATACAGAGTGTTATTGGTAGAAAGATAATCTCTAATGAATAAAAAATTTCCCCCTCCTAAACCGTTTTCTCACACTGTAGATATCCAGATAATAGATAGGCACAGAATTATAAAAGTGACAGTATATATATTACAATCATATTACAAACATTAGTTTTACAAGTGACCTCCAACAGAGCTCTCTACAGATTTAAACCCTGTAAAATGTTCATCCCCTTAAAATACACTGTCTCAAATGAGTCATTAGTCATTTCAGGTAAACTGAGCCTTTAAGTGAATTAAATCAGATTGAACTGGGTTCCTGTCATTCATCTTGATCTTTAACAAATTCTTCATGACCACTCCATGATCTGTTCTCTGACTGTACTGTTCTTACTTTCCCTTTTTCCCAATTCCCCTTCCCTGATGCTATGCTCTACCAGCTACAGCCACTACAACCTCACACTGGTGTCCAATCTCAGACTTCAGCATCTTAGATTGAACTATTAGCCTCCAATTCATTGATCCATTCTAGGGACAGTATCCCTTTCACAAGTGGTTCTATCCTGTTCAGTTTGCTTAAGGGCAGGCCTTAAACTGGCAAGCTCTCATCGATCAATAAAATGGAAATTTGTTTTTATGATTTATCTCATTTTTTTTTTCTCCTTCAAAATGCCAGGGAGAAAATAAATTAGGGTAGCTGAAACATAATGATTAAACTTTTTTTTCACCTAGAGTGTATGTTAATTATGCTTTAAATACTTTATTAAAACATCAAATATTATATTTAAAGGGTTTTTAAGATATGCTAAAGGTCAAAATATTATTATGAAATTATGCTTATAACTGCTAATAATATAAAATTGTACATGAGAATATATTCTGGAAATTTTTGACAAATTGGCAAGACAAGTATGTGCTATACTTCATTGCTTTCCAGGGTCAAACTTTAACTACTAAGGCAGACTCACTAAAACATAAACTTCCAGAAGTAATTCATCCATTATGATAACTAGGATCAATTTGAGGGTTAAAGGTGAGTCATTCAGGAAATATAGATTTGCTGATGAGATTTTAAAGAGAATCACTTATAAAAAGGACATCACTAAAGCATCTACATTCACAAGAAACTCCTGAATTTTTATACACATAGAACCATCAAGTTCTACAAGAATAGTTCTACAACCATGGAAAGAATTTTTCTTTCTTGGACAAATTCATTGAAGCTAAGAAATAGTCTGAATTAATAGAGAATGTATTTCTCCTCCATATCATGAATAAATATGAAAAGAAAAGAATAAATTATACATTTAAATTTTTTCTTATTGACTTGGTTAAAAAGGCTTATAAATTTTTTAATTTATATTAACATTTTAACTAACATAATTAAACATTTAACAAATACATATTTCTGTTTTTAAATAATTTTATTTTGTTATTGAAGAAATTTTAAATCACTTAAATATTAATTATACTTTCATTTCTGCTCATAAAGAATTAACTATTACAGGAATTACTATCCCACTATGAACATTTAGAAGCATAGATGAAATATTTGAAACAACTGTTTTCAGACGCCAGGAACAGGCAGCACAGGAAATTAATTCCTGAGTGGAAGGAAACAAATCAACTCCATGATGGCCCCCAGCTTACTGCTGGAGGCACTCTCCAGATTGCACTGCCAGGACAGGAAGCTTATCAGTTCTTTCAGAGTTAAGGAGACAGAGATGGGGAGTTCAGGGATGTTGATGCAGCAGGTGTTTGTAGGGCAGCGTGCTGGAAAGGAAAAAGCTACATAGAGAGCTCCAGAGACCTGAAGAGAGTTCCCTTCTAGTCTTTGCTGGAATACTAATCCATGAATGTTTTGAGTAAAACCTCATGAGGCCACAGGAAAAACCACTGGAAATCGGTACGGCAAACAATTCCCAGAGCTAAAACAAAGTGGGGGATAGTTTGCATTTCACCAGCCACAGTGAAGAGACTTCATAATATGTAAAGCCTAAAATAGCATCCTTGCTAGAGGTCCTACGTTACTAGTGGGGCTAAATTGTCCCTAGAACAAAGGCTACTCTGGAACTGGCATTACAAAGCCTGAAAACAAGCCTCAGAAGGATAAAACTGATCTCAAATTATGTGCCAGAACACACACAGTCCAACACTCTTTAAAGGAATCCAACAAAAGCTAGTACTCAACCAAGTAAATGTCTTAATGGTTGGCATCCAATAAAAAACTTCTAGGCTTGCAAAGAAACAGGAAAATACACCCTTATCCAGGAGAAAAATCAATTAATATAAATAGAATCAGAAATGATAGAGATGATGGAATTAGCCAGCAGAATCCTTAAAACTGACTTTTAAAATCTTGTAAATATGTGCAAAGTTGTCAAGATACAAAAAAAGAAAAAGCCATATCCGAAATGAATACAAATTAATTGGAGTCTTGATTATTGTGATTCTAATGTGATATGCCAAATATGTCCATGACAGCCTTTGTAAATTAGATATCATTTTTAATCGATTTATATTCTCCTATAAAAACATTCCTTTGGTTCTTTGTTGCCTTCAAAAGAAAACCCAAATTACAGGGCATTTTTTCCCAAAGAAATACTCTAGACCAAAAGGTCAGCAAACCTTTTCTGTAAAGAGCCAGATAGTAAACATTTTTGGCTTTACAGGCCATGCAGAATCTGTCACAATTACTCAACACTGCCTTTGTAGAGTGAAAGTGGCCATAGACAACATGTAAACAAATGGGCATGGCTGGGTTTAGCCAGTGGGCCATTGCTCTACTGACCCCTACTCTACAGGTAAGCAATACAAAAGTCATTAACCACATGTGATCATTTGCTAATACATTGAAACTCAAATTATTTAAAATAAAAAGTAAATTGAATTAAAACTTTAATTCTTTAATTAAGCATGTGGCCATTTGAACAGCATAGATATAGAACATTTCCATTATCACAGAAAACTATTGAACATTGCTGCTCTAGAATCTACATGCATGAAAATTTCTTGGTGTTCTTTGCAAATGTAGATTTCTTCACCTATCTAGACATATTGAACCAGACTCTGAAAGTGAAATCCAGACTTCTACAGAATGAGTCTTATGTGTACTAAATATGAAGAACCACTGGATTTGAGAATGAGGTCCTTAACATAGTCTCATCAGGCATTTAAGTTTGAAATCCTAACTGCTTGCTGCCTTTTCATTATTTCCTCTCATATTCCTGCCTATTGTTCTCACCCAATTTATGTCACACATTACAATTGAGCCATATGAACTAGCACATCTGTCTACAGTAATGAGACAGACAGAAAAAAGACATATTACCCTAAAGAAACCTGATTGGTACCCTCTTATACAAAATGTGTTTAAAATTCTCTCATTTGCTGCATTAAATTACTTAGGAGAATAAAAAAAAATGTCTGTCTCACTTTGAGTAAATATGGTAGACACTACACTCTCTCCTTGAGTTCTCTGCTCACTTGGGTGTACCTTTTGGTAAATGAAGTATCCGTGCTTAATGCAGATTTGAAAGGTGTTTTGTTCAAGGTGTGGAATCTGCAGCTAAACTGTGTGGATTCAAATCCTAGTTCTACCAATTATTATCCTGTGTGAAATTAAGCAAGTTACTCAACCTCTCTGTGCCCCCGTTTGCTCATTTATAAATGATGAAAATATCTGTAGCTACTACGTTGGGTTCCTATCAGGATGATATTAATTAATATATGTAAGAAATTTAGAATAGTAATTCACATATAATAAATGCTATATGTGTTAGCTATTGTTATTTTCATTGTATCAACATTAGGTAAAATTTTATAACATCAATAATATTAATTACTAAATAATCTTATTATAACTCAGACATGTGGGATTTATTATAAATTGAGCTCCTTTAGCATACATGTATGCCATGTACGTTAAGAATAACACTATTGTATGATTTTCCCTTGCAGACCATGTATATCAACACAAATATAACAATGTTGAAGCCTAGAGTATTATCAAAAATAGGAATTTCTTTTATGTAAGCATTGAAGCTACTTTCCTATTTTTATCATGCTCTCTATTATTCTTTATTTTTTACACATTTGAAAATACTAAAATGAAATTTCACTCAGCCTGAATCCATATGCTTTCATTTATGTACATACATCATTTATGAACAGAAACTAAAGCAAAAGGAAATGTGTAATATCTTGCAAATAAACAACAGCATGCTTATCCTTTCTTTGTGTATCAATTCTGTATTGCCACAATAATACTGCATAATAATCAACCACAAAACCTCAGAGCATACAAAAATAAATATTTATTTTTGCTTATGACTCTTAATTGGTTAGGTATTCTGTTCAGCTGGGCTGTGCTTTGCAGAGTTCACTTATGGTCAAGTTTTGGCTTGACTAGGCAGCTTTGCTGAATTTGACTGTGCTCTTTCACATGTCTGGGACCTCAGCTGGGACAACTGGTCTGACTCAGCTCTGTTCTATGTGTCTCATGGTCCATCAGGCTAACCCAGGCATTTTCTCATGGTGAAGGCAGAAGAGCAAGAGAGAGAAAGCCCAATATGGAAATTTCCTGTTGGCCAGAGCAAGCCATTTAGCTCAGCCCAGAGTCAGAGTGGGAGGGGCCCATGAAGATTCAAGGCAAATAGCTACATGTAGGGAACCATTAACTGGGGCCACTAATACAATCAATCTTCCACACTGTTTCATAAATCTTAGCACATCCTTTATTAGACTAAACTCACTGCTTTTCATTGTCTTGTAATCACTAGGGTTTTAAATTTGACATATGTTTCTTTCTTGAAATGTATGTAGTGCACTTGTGTCATTGAGTCACATATATCTATTTTTAAATAATTTAAATTCTAGTGTCTGCCAGTGCTATGTATGGCTTGGATGAAGTTTGTCTCCTCCAAAACTCATGTTGAAATTTGATCCTCAATGTGGCAGTGCTGAGAGGTGGGGCCTAGTGGGGGGGGGGGTGTTTGGGTCATGGGGGCAGATCCCTCATGAGTAGATTAATGCCCTGCCATGGGGCTGAGTGAGTTCTAGCTCTCTAGGGAATGGATTACTTCCTGTGAAAGCAGGTTGTTAAAAAGAAAAAAAAAAAAAAGATTCTGGCTTCCTAGTTTTCTCTCTCACCATGTGAGCTTCTCACACATACCTGCTCCCCTTCTGTTTTCTATCACAAGTTGAAGCGACCTAAAACCCTCACCAGGGGCAGCTGCCCAATCTTGAACCTTCCAGTCACCAGAATCATGAGTCAAATAAACCTCTTTTCTTTGTAAATTACCCATTCTATCATAGTAACACTAAAGAGACTAAGACAGTTCATAACTAACGGATTTGCATTTTTCTGCATTCTTACCCAGTCCTACATAAAATGGATTACCTGTAAACAAATATGCCACTTCCCAAATCTTAACCTGTCTTCCTGCTGGAAAACCTAACAATATTATTGATATCCAAAATAATCAAAGATTCTATAAGTAATTGTCCAGGTAATTAAAAGTAAATTTGGCATTATTCTGAGTTTAAAAGTATTTTCTAGTTTAGTAATGGGTTCATCTGTCATCTTCATCTTGAAAGCTTTAATATAATATCTCATTAGGTTTATAATTCCTTGCAATGAAAACAGAATTATTTTTTACCAGCTTTGCTATCAGATTGTATATAAAGCTTTTGAGGTATGCTTTTGACGTAGATAGAAAAAAACTTTATGGGTTTTCTTTTTTTCCTATTCTTCTAATCAAATATTCATCAAGAACTCATAATGCTATATTAAATAACCTACAAATACTATGTTAGATACCCTAAAAGCAAAAGTCACTCAAGGGCAAGTTTGCCCCCTGAATGCAGAGAAGTTTTCTAAAATGAGTTGAAATGATGAGTTAAATACAGAAGAGAGACAATATTCAACATAATGTTTATCATATTTTTAAGCCTTTAATTTTTGTTACATCTTCATATGAACTGTTTTCTTATCTTGAAATTTTCAACTCAAGTCCAACACAAGCACCCACTCAAACCACAAAGCAATATTGTGCTAGAAAGATGTCCATACAATGCGATTTTCCTAGTGAATATGCCAGCCAGAAAAAACTGTCTGTTCAGGAGAGTAAAGGAATGAGATTCTCTTGAAAGCAGATGTCTTCCTGAATTTCTCTCCAATCCTAAATTTTACAGTATACAGTCTCATTGAATTAAATTCTTACTGCTATGCAAAGTCCTTATCTGAGTGAGTAGGTGGGGCCCAAAAGAAATAAGGAAACCATTGCTTTCTTTATCTGTTCATTTCCATTTGTCATCACCTCCTTTATCACAGAAATAAATGGATGCACATGAACTCTCTATGAAGATAGGGTATGCATGACTTCTTTTTGAAGCTTTTGGCTTCTTTTTAAAATGCAATGTATGCTATAGACACTGAGAGTACATTAAGTACACAGATAGTGCAATACATTTTCTTAATTCAGGTATGTGTATAACGTATGAATCATCAATTTTGTGTAATGATTCAAAATTCTATCGCCTTTTGAGCGATATGTCTTGGAAAAGATTTGTAATGATACAGACTAGAGGAATTATAGCCTTATTTTTGGTTGGTCTTGACGTAATTCTGATGCTATGAAAATTTAAATTTCATGTCTACTATCCCTAAAACATCTGATAGCCACTAAATAATAAGCAGCTCTTGAAATCACTTGTAATTGAATACACTTTTCTGAGAAAGGTAGAATCATGTCCAACATTTGCTTGTCTTCAATGGACTTTGTTTGTTTATTTCTCCTTGGAATAGTCCATGCTTTTGATTAAAAATCAAATAACAACTATTTAAATAATTCTAGACAAACTACACAGGACTTTATTTCATATTAACAAGGAATTCTGAACCATATTAAGAGTAACTTGTTAGGCCAGGCGAGGTGGCTCATGCCTATAATCCTAGCACTCTGGGAGGCCGAGGCAGGTGAATTGTTTGAGCTCAGGAGTTTGAGACCAGCCTGAGCAAGAGTGAGACCCCATCTCTACTAAAAATAGAAATAGGCCGGGCACGGTGGCTCGCGCCTGTAATCCTAGCCCTCTGGGAGGCCGAGGAGGGTGGATCGCTCAAGGTCAGGAGTTCAAGACGAGCCTGAGCAAGAGCGAGACCCCGTCTCTACTAAAAATAGAAAGAAATTATCTGGCCAACTAAAAATATGTAGAAAAAATTAGCCAGGCATGGTGGCACATGCCTGTAGTCCCAGCTACTCAGGAGGCTGAGGCAGTAGGATCTCTTAAGCCCAGGAGTTTGAGGTTGCTGTGAGCTAGGCTGATGCCACGGCACTCACTCTAGCCCGGGCAACACAGCAAGACTGTGTCTCAAAAAAAAAAAAAGAAAGAAACTAGCTGAACAACTAAAAATATATATAGAAACAATTAGCCAGGCATAGTGGTGCATGCCTGTAGTCCCAGCTACTTGGGAGGCTGAGGCAGAAGGACTGCTTGAGCCCAGGAGTTTGAGGCTGCAGTGAACTATAATTGTGCCACCGCTCTCCAGCCTGGGTGACAGAACAAGAATCTGCCTCTTAAAAAAAAAAAAAAAGAATTAACAGCAATCACTCTCCTACTCTTCCAAAAAATGAAAAAGGAGGGAATACCATCAAACTTATTTTATGAGACCAGCATTACCATGATACCAAAGCCAAATAAAAATACCACAAAACAAAAAGAAAGAAAAGAAAACTACAGGAAAATATCCCCATTGAATATAAATGCAGAAATCCTCAAGAAAATATTAGCAAACTGAATTCAACAACACATTAAAAGGATCATACATCATTACTAAATGGAATTTATTCCTGGAATGCAAGGGTGGTTCAACATAGGAAAATCGATTAATATGATGTGTCACAGAAACAAAATAAAAGATAAAAATCACATGACCATCTCAGTAGATGCAGAAAAAGCACTTGACAGTACCCTTTTATGATAAACACACACACACACACACATGCACACACACACACCAAATCAGGAATAGAAGGCAATTACCTCAACAAAATAAAGGCCATATGTGAAAATCCCATAGCTAACATCATACTTAAGGCTGAAAAACTGAAAACTTTCCACTAAGATCAAGAACAAGGCAAAGATGCTTACTCTTATCACTTCCATTCAACATAGTACTGGAAGTCTTGGAGGAATTAAGCAAACACCAATGAATAAGGAAAAGTCAAAAGGAATCCAAACAGGAAAGAAATAAGTAAAATTATTTTTATCTGGAGATGGTATGATCTTAAATACAGAAAACTCTAAAGATTCAAAACACAAAAAAACTGTTATACCAGTAAACAAAGTCAGTAAAATTGCCAGATACAAAACCAACATACACAAATCAGTGACTTCTACACACTAATATTAAACAATCTGAAAAGAAAGTTAAGAAAACAATCCCATTTGTTAACAGAATAGCATCAAAAAGAATAAAATACATAGGAATAAACTTAACCAAGGAGGCAAAAGACTTGTACAATGAACACTACAAAATATTGCTGAAATGAATTAAAGAAGACACAGATAAATGGAAAGATAACCTGTATTCATGAGTTGGAAGACTTATTATTGTTAAAATGTCCATACTTCCCATAGTGTTCTACATATTCAGTGCAATCACTATCAAAATTCCAATGTTGTTTTTTATAGAAATAGAAAAAAATTCTAAAATTCATATGAGACCACACCAAATAGCCAAAACAATCTTAAGAAAAAGGAACAAAGCTGAAGGCTTCACACTTTCTAATTTTAAAACATATTACAAAACTACAGTAATTAAAACAGTATGGTTCTGGCATAAAAACAAACATATAGACCAATGGAACAGAATAGAGAGCTCAGAAATAAAACCACACATATATGGTCAACTAATCTTCAACAAGTGTGCCAAGAATACACAATAGGGAAATAATAGTCTCTTCAGCAAATGATGTTGGTAAAACTGGATATTCACATGCAAAAGAATGAAATTGGACCCTTATCTTACGCCACCCACAAAAATTAACTTAAGGTGAATTAAAGACTTAACTATAAGACCTAAAACCATAAAACTCTCAGAGGAAAACATAGGGGGAAAGTTTATAATATTTGTGTAGGCAATGATTTATTGGATATGACACCAAATGCACAGGCAATAAGAGCAAAATTAGACAAAGAGACTACATCAAACTAAAAAGCTTTGCGCTTCCATGTTCATTGCCACATTATTCACAAGGGCCAAGAGGTGGAAACAACCTGAATTTCCATCATCAGATGAATGGATAAAGAAAAATAAAATGTGGTACATACATACAACAGAATACAATTCAGTCATTAAAAAAGGAAATTCTGTCATATGGTACAACATGTATGAACCTTGAGGACATTACATTAAGTGAAATAAGTCAGTCACAGAAGGATAAATGTTGCATGAATCTACTTATATGAGGTATCTAAAGTAGTCAAACTCATGAAAGCAGAAAGTAGAATGGTAGTTACCAGGGGGTGGGGGTATGGGGGAAAGGAGGAGCTACTGTCCAATCAATAGAACTTTTCAATCATGCATGATGAAAAATTTCTAGAGATCTCCTGTACAATACTGTATTTATAACTGACAGTATTATGCCATACTCTTAAAAATTTGTTAAGAGGGTAGAGTGCATGTTACATGTTTTCCACCACAATAAAAAAGTACATTTATGCTTTTATTTTTACCTATGCAGTTACCAGTGCTTTTTATTTTTTTATGTGGATTGATTTATTATCTGGTATCCATTCATTTCAGCTTGAAGGATTCCCTATAGTGTTTCTTAAAAGGTGGACCTGCTAATGATAAATTATTTCAGCTTTTGTTTACCTTGGGATGCTTAATTTCTTCTTTATTTTTGAGGGATAGTTTTTGTGGATAAAGAATTCTTGGTTGACTCTCTTATTCTTTCAGCACTTTAAATATGTCATCCCATCGCCTAATGGCCTCTATGGCTTCTGAGAAGAAATCAGCTGCTAATCTAATTGAGAATGCCTTGCATGTGATGAGCCTCTTCTTCCTTGATGCTTTCAAGATTTCCTCTTTGTCTTTCAACAGTTCAGTTATGATCTGTCTGGTGTGGATTTCTAAAAGTTTCTCTTAGTTGGAGGTCATTGAGCTTCTTGGAAGTGTGGATTACTGTTTTTCATTAAATGTGGAAAGTTTTCAGCTATTATTTCTTCAAACATTTTTTCTGACCCTTTCTCTTTCTCTCTTTCTCTCCCCCACTATTTCTATAACTCTCATTATGCATATGTTGGTATGCTTGATGGTGTCCCACAGGTCTCTGAGGTTTTATTCATATTTCTGCATTTTGGTTTTGCTTTCTGCCCCATAAACTGAATAATCTCAACTGACATATCTTCAAGTTCACTGACTTTTTCTTCTGCCTGTTCAAATAGGCTCTTGAACATCTCTAAAGAAGTTATTGTATTTTCTAACTCTAGAATTTGGGGTGTTTTTTTTAATCATTTCTATCTCTTTTTTTTATTTCAGCTTATTATGGGGGTACAAAAGTTTGGGTTATATATATTGCCCATGCCCCCACATCCCCCCGAGTCTGAGCTTCAAGCGTGTCCATTCCCCAGACAGTGCGCATCACACTCATCAAGTAGGTATACACCCATCCCCTCCCCCCAGCCCCCACTTCTGTCCGATACCCAATTGGTGTTATTCCCAAATGTGCACTTAGGTGTCTATCTCTTTTTGATCTCTATTTAGTGAGACATCATTCTCATACTTTCCTTTAGTTCTTTAGACGTGGTTTCCTTTAGACATGGCTTCCTTCTTTGAACATATTTATAATAGCTGATTTAAAATCTTTGTCTAGTAAGTCTTGGCTTACTCAGATATAGTTTCTATTGACTGATTTTTTCCTATCAACCAATCTTTCCTCTTTATTTGCTTGTCTCATAAGATTTGGGCTAAAATGGACATTTTAAATTATATACTGTCGCAACTCTAGAAATCAAATTTCTCTCTCCAGAGTTTATTGTTGTTGCTTCTTGCTGTTGCTACTGTTGCTATTTGTTTATTTAGTGACTTCCCAAACTAATTCTGTAACGTCTGTATTCTTTGTCATATGTGGCTACTAAAGTCTCTGGTTGATTATCTTAGTGATCAGCTAATGCTTAGGTGAAGATTTCCTTAACCTGGTTTCAATAAGTCTCCCGGCCTTTAATGAGGGGCTCTATGGGCATGATGGGTTCATGATTTCAGCGCTCTAGCTGCTTACAGTTCAGCGGTAGCCTTTTACTTCCTGCTGATGTAGTCTCTGAAAAGCCAGACAGGAGAGATTAGGGACTTCTCATGTCTTTCTTGGGCATATGCACAGTGTTGCACATGCACATGGCCTTCTTGATTCTCAGGAATATGTCAGAGCTTTTCAAAGGCACTTATGGACATCATATTCCCCAGATTTTCTTTTCAAAATGTTTTTAACATCTTCTTGTTTGTCCTAGCTAGCCCTGCCTCAGGCAGCTGTAATGTTAAATAATTGCTGCTGATTGTTTTCTACAAACACCCGGGGAAAAGGCTGTTTGAAGTAGTGCTCTGAGTCAATACTAATAAAGACAAACCCTGCAAGTGGGGATTCTCGGAGAGCTTCCAGACAGGCAAGTAATGACTATTCTTGGGGAATTGAGCTTTTCAGGCAGCTCCAAACTTGGTCTACTCTCTTCAGGGGACGCTAGGCTGCTGGTTTTCACTGCCACTGCAGTTACAAAGGAGCTGGGGAGGGAGAATGGAAACAGAGCAAGTTAAAACATAACAAAGCTTGCTGTTCATGCTGATATTCAACGATTTTTATTGAACACACACTCTTCAGAATGTTGCAAGCCTTTAGTTAATTTCTACAGTTCCAACAATGTTGATTTTGACAATTTTGGCCATTGTTCTTGTTGCCTTTATGGAAAAGCAGGTTTTCAGAGATCTTTACTCTGCCATTCCAGAAGTGTTCTCTTCTTGCCTTTTACCTGAGATATAAATTGTTCCACTTGATTTCAAGTGCTAACCCAGGTACAAGATGAGGTTTTACCAATAGCCCAGACTCCTCCTCCTCCATGGTTGGCCAAAAGAAAATTTAATGCTATCCTAGTAATATTTACTTGGACTAAGGAATTTAAACTTCTCAGCCTCCAGAGTTTGGGCTATATTGCTACTATGTTAGCCAAAGTGAGGGACAAATTTTTAATGACAACCTCAAATTTTGCAACTCCTCTTTAATAAATTGACACCTTAGAAGTCTTTCCCAACAGTTACTGTTCATATTCATAGGAAGAGTGTTATCTTTTCAGCCTTTGCAGGGAAACATCACCTACTAAGGATACTAGAGATTCATAATATTGAAATGTTCTAACTAATAGTTCCAAGTACAATAAGCCATGATCTTGGATGGGCTTCAAAGAACCTGTTTCCTACATAAGCATAAGAATCCAGGAACTTCCCAGGAGATGTAATTAACCTTAGAGGAGTTCTAGGTATGTTGTCTATGGCTGTGGTCAGGACAGTTATTGCTACATATACTATTCATATACTGTCCCCAGTCTGCTGGTGTGGGGTGGTGAGATACACACACACACACACACACACACACTCACCTTCTTTCTATCTTTTTACACAAGGATTTTTCTTTATGCATTTTCTATAATGAGTATATTTGTTGATAATGTTAGTACAACATGCCTATAAGTCATCCTCTATAATTTTTATGCCTGAATATTTTGGATTTTTAGTCATTTATAAAAAATAACTCATAGTTTAAATTTTTGGCACTTTTGGGGGATTTTATTTGGAGTAGTACTACAATGGAAACACCATGAATACCTATCATTGGCAAATATGTTTGGGGGTTGAAACAATTGATATGATCAGACTGAGTCATGCCCTTTTCGTAAGAATAGTGTTAGAAAATTTTTTCTTCATGGCCATTGACAGATGTAAGTCTAACATTTTCTAAGGCTCTTTGTTGACTAGAATCATCTTGACAAAAATTGGCTTTAATAATGTAACTACAGATATGGCAATTTATTTTTTTGCAGGTGTTGGCAATGGTGACATATCCAATAATTTTTCAAATTGTCAGCGACATGCAAGAGCCTTCGAGGGCTAATGATACAGATACTATGATGATGATCTGTAGCAAAGCCTAGACTTAAGCAAGTCATAATTATTATTAGGGGAAGCATGATAGGGAAGTCAGAAGTATATGTAACCTTAAGCCAATGAAAAAGAAAACTACAACCAAGACTATAATAAACCAAAGTATGTAAAACAGAATGTGATATATAGGAGAATATTTTTCTAATGGTCTTAAACAGAAGTTATTTCATACCACCACTGGTTTATTGAGATGCTTTGGGATAAACAGCCAATTTCTAGAACTGTCTGTTTCTGAAAGTTCTCTGGTGAATGTCATTTTCAGATCTTTAATAGGTGTGACTTTCTAAATCTTGTTGGACTTGCAATATTGTTTTAGTTGGGAAACATACACCCAAGGATTCTTTCCTAGTAATTTAATTGCTGGTGGTTAGTGCTCAATAAAGAGCTCTCTAACTAGTATTAGACAAGGAGCTCTCTCTATTGGATTGGATGATTTTCATATCATTACTCAAGATAATTAGTTATCACTCTAGATCATCTAGTTGTAAATCAACGAAGGGCTGATTAGATAGTAGGTGAGAAAAGACAGCCTGTATCTGTTGATAACACGGCTGAATATAATGAGTTAGTCCTTTTCTAATACTTAGCTAGATCAGCTTGTAAAGTATTTCTATCAAATATAGATGGATGGGGGAAAAATCTCGATGGATGGAAAATAAAATGGGGCAGCCACTGTGAAAAACAGTTTGGCCATTCCTCAAAAAGTTAAACAAAATTATCATACGACCCAGCAATTTCACTCTCAGGTAACTAAGCCAAAAATGATAGCAGTATTATTCACAATAGCCAACAGGTGGAAAAAACCCCAATGGTCCATCAACAGAAGAATGTTAAACAAAATGGGATATATACATAAAATGGAATAGTATTTACTCATAAAAATAAAAGAAGTTCTGACACATGCTACAACATAGGTGAACCCTGAAAACATTACGCTAAGTGAAAGAAGCCAAAACTGAAAGGTCAGATGTGATACGATTCCACTTATATGAGATACATAGAATGAGAAAACTCATACAGACAAAAAGTGAAATAGAGGTTATGGTGGTAGGAGATAGGAGAAAGACAAGCTTTCTCCCCTTTCTCTCCCTGCTTAGTGGTTACAGATTCTGTTTCAGGTGATGAAAAAGTTTTGGAAATAGATAGCTGGGATGGTTAGACAACATTATGATTGTACTTAATGGCACTGAATTATACTTCTAAAAATGGTTAAAGTGGTAAACATCAAGTTATATAAATTTTGCCACACTGAAAAAAAATGGAGATATGCCTGGTCACATGAGCCTACCAGTGACTAGTCGATAGGACGAAATTCTAGAATTCCCTGAGGGAGAAGAGCACAGGCTAGCTCAGAGCTAAGGATAACATTTTAGGCTGGCTGTAGGAGTTCAAGGGTATCTGATACTTTAGATAAAATCATTTTAATATTCCATTTGGCCTTTCCACTTTTCTGCAGGATTCAGGGTGATAAGAACACATACAAGAAATAATTAGTCCTTTCTCTGTTAAACTGCTCACAATTGGTCTAATCTTTTCTTTGGCTTCAGCTTTAAGAAGATATTGAAGAATTTTAGGTAAAGGATTAGAAGAATCAACCTGAATTCTTATGGGTTCTGCTCCAATTATTTTGCCTATGCCTATAAGTCTTTTGCCCATATGATTCTAGCGTATATAGCTAATTCTCCTGCACTTTCTTGAATCATATATATTAGCTGTATATACAGATCAGCTATAATTTGATTGTGTGAAGAGGAATTTTCTGGGACTTTCACCAAAATCCTTTTGCAATACATTCTATCTGGCAAAGTAAATCTGTATTACATTCTCAGGGGTGGGGCACGGAGAAGAAAAGGGTGTTCTGATAATGGTCTCAAGGTAATATTTAAAAATTCAGAGATGGGAAAGGCTTAGGATTGCTATAAATTCCCACTACTTGAGTGGTTTTAGTGCATTGAGGGAACTGATATTCTATGGTATTAACAGTGGTATTAATGATAATTAGAGTGGTACCAAATCAACCAGAAACTGTAGCATTGTTTATTGATATTTGTAGACTGTACACCTTGTAGGTGCAGAGGAAGGGCAGTCATGCTTCCCTTGAAGTAGCATCATTGGGCATATTTTGGAGAGTTGACCTTTTGTTTCTTAGATAATATTGCACAGGGACTCTTCCAGTGACTCCTGTCCTTGTAATATCTACAGGTGTCCTTATTTATGAGCTCTTGATTCTTAGAAGAAAAATGACCTTTTGTTCTTATTTTTATTTCAGGGGCTAGTGGTTTGATCTAAAGAGCCAGAAGTTTATTTTTATTTCTAGCTTGTTTGCTTTATTGCTGTTCTTTGAAAATGTTTACCACATGTTAGAAATCTTCTAAATTGGCAATTTCCCATTCCAATCTGTTTTTTTCTTTCTGAGTCCATTTATAAAAAGGGAAGACCAGGCTCCTTTTACTTCAGCTGTACAATCTACCCCAGGATTTTATTTGAAAATTTTCTGAAGTCTATTTTAAACTTAACTGTCGAGTTGTCTTTATTTAATTTATAATCTTTTTGCCCAATCATTGCTTAAGGAAAAGGCTTTTTTTTTTTTTTCTTTTTTTTAATATAGCAAGCTACATTGCCCAGGCTGGTCTCAAACTCTTAGCCTCAAGCAAGTTTCCCACTTCATCCTCCCAAAGTGCTGGGATTATAGGTGTGAGACATTGCTCAAGGCCTAGAAAGAGGCTTCTAAATGGCCTGGTGTAGTACCTTATCTGTACTTTTTACCTTCCCAAGGTCAATGTTTTAATTATGCACTTTGGTTACTTAAATCCTCTCCTGGCCTCCGTCTTTTTTGCTTTTTTAAACCAATTTTGTTCCTGACTGAGGGGCTAACAATAAATAAACTAGCTGGTACAAATATTTTATTCTAAGACAGTACGTTTTTTTAAAATTCTGAATTCTGAAAAAAATACTTGTCTATATTCCTGATTCCATCAGGTATGATAAGACATGTATACAAAAATGATTGTCATGAAGAAAGAGGTTTATATTCATGTTAAGTAGTTAGAGACGATTCCGGGTCTCCTAGGGATGAAAGTGGGTACTATTGCCTTCGTGCAACTGCCCTACCTGGGAAGAAGGACAAGGGGAGGGGGCAGGCCCTCATATTGGTCCTGCTCCACCCTACTGCCCTACCTGGGGGAGGAGGGAACACCCTACGAATCTGCCAATCAGAACTTGGCATGCCAGCTCAAAAGAATGCAGAGGACTCTCTAGCCCACAGGCCAAGCAGCATAGGTACCATAGAGTCTGGAAATTGACCTAGAACAACCTGCATATGTAGTAATGAAATTCCAACTGTCCAATCAAAGTGGTTCCATGGTGACATCTGAGCCACTAAGGGAGGTCCCAATCTGGGCACTATAAAACAAGATGCAGACCATAACCAAGCCCCTTTTTGCTCTCCCTTTGCTGTGACTATGGGTCTGGTTGTCATCTATGACATATGTATCCGGCTTTGTAAACCTATATCTTGCTCTTGCTCTATAATCCTATTTTTCTCTCCTCAACAAACCTCATTTTCATGCTTGCCTTGCTTTGGTGTGTCTGGTCATTCTTCTGCCATGAACGCACTAAGAACCAACATTTTCACACTGAAACCTGACACACACATATCCCTGGAAAGAGGACGCATGGCCGCCACACAGGCCACGTGGGGAAACACCCAGGTCAGGAAGCAAAGAGGAGGAGGACATGGCCCAGAGCCATTATTGGGGTTTTCAGGGGAAGGAAGAGTGAGGCAGGATGGGTGTGCTAAAAAAATTTAGGATTGAATAGTTAGAGTAATTTCAGCACACCCTGGGCTATAGAGGTGGTCCCTAGTCATCCAGTACCTGGCCCTAAAGTAATATTGGTGTGGTGTGTGAGAATTTGATAAGGAGACGATTGGGGTATGGGCTCTAGATTGGTTGATTTGCATGTGAAAGATAACACTGGAAGAGGAGTCATTTGCTATCTCTAGGGATTAACTAGCCCGGGCATGGGCAGTCTCTCCAGGATCTAGGCACCAAATGCCAGAGCATCAAGAATACAGAAAATAAGAAAATATAGTCAATACACTGATATTTAGAAAAAAATATCTTCTTGTATTTCTTAATGCAGTTCTAAATCATTATTTAAGTTCAACTTCTATATATCTGTCCCCTTGGACAGGAATAGGATTATTCCTTTCCTGAAAATAAAAGAGCTATATTGGCCAGGTCCAGTCTCCCTGAGCAAATCATAGATAGAATTTTTGAGAAGTGTCCACACTTTACTTCTCAGGCAGATTTTGAGATATTTAAAGGAGTTGATATCATCTATAAAAGCATGGGTACTCAGGTGAGACTGGTGTTTAGCTGGCACTCAGGGTAGATTTAATAGGGTGAATCTGTCTATGACTTGCTGATTTTCAGAAGTGAGAAGCTATAGCAGGTTAGTTTGGAAAAGTATGTTTACTAATGCAAGTTGTTGATCAGTTGAACTGATTTAAAACTGGTCTTGATGCTATAACAATCTGTCTTTTCTAAGTGCTGTGAAAACTCTTTTTTATTGTCATCTACTAGAATATAAGCCCTTTGAGAGCAAATCTTTTGCTCACTGTTATATCCCAAAGCTAGAACAGTGCCTTTTATATAATAGTTACTGAAAAAGTATTTGTTGAATGAATGAATAAATAAATGAATCAAATCCGAATTTAGTCATTTACCTGTTCCACGAGCTTCAGCCAATAACTGAAGCTCAATAACTTCAGTTTCCTCTTGATGTGGGTTAATTTTATTAACTCTTCAGGGTTGTTGTGAGGATTAAATTAGGTTGTGCACGCAATAAGAGCTGTTATTAAAAGCTAATCACAGCAGATAACGTCATAAGGATTGATTTCCTTCACAGGGCATATTTCCTTAGCAGAACTCAACATAGTGATGAATGGTGGGAGCCTAAAGTCCTTAGGTAGCTTAGAGAATATTTTCAGGAAGGAAGAGTTTTGTCTACATCCTTGAATTCCCCTTTAGTAAAATGGAGAAGCCCAAATTCCATGCCAGGCTGCTTATTTCATTTCTCTGCTGGGCCTTTCTCAGGATGATGAATGTTTCAGATGCTCAGATATACCAATCTGGAGTTGAGGGGGAGGCCTGTCTGTTCAGAGATACAGATTTAGGAATCAAGTAAAACAAACTCTAAAAAAGTATTCCCTGACCACCAGACGAGGTATTAGTGGCCCTCCTGAGAGCACCTTGCATGATGCAGTGAAGCCTGCGGAAGCCAGACTGAGTTGTTTAAGGAACAACTGAGAAGACACAGTAAAGGCAAATTATTCTTTCACGAAGTCTTTTGGTGACAAGTCAAGATACCTTGAAAGGCAAGGGTGGTGGTCACTGTTGTCACTTTCATTCTTTAAAGGGGATGGTTTAAGGTAAATTATTTTTTTTTCTTTTATTTATTTATTTATTTTCCCCCACCTCTCCTCTAAGGTAAATTCTTATAGACTGAGGGGAAAAAACCAAGAACCGAAAAAATAATGGAGCAAACAATTGATTAAGCAAGGTCTCAAAGGGATATAAGCTTACAAGTATATGCTATATTCATGATGGAAAGAAGTGGTAATCATAATTAGGAATCAATAAATCTAATAAATATGATTCATTGAGCAGATTCTGCAGTGACTATTTCCTTAATTTAATGTAATCTCAATTTTTTCATCCCATGGTTTGTACAACTACTCAAAACCACTACGAATTTGAGAACACCCCTAATTTCTTCTCTCATGCTTCTGATAGTAATAATAAAACTGTAATTCTATGAATTAGATACTGCACTAAGTGCTTTGCGTGAATTGATTCATTTATTCACCACAACACTGTACAAAAGATTATTTATAGAAGAAAACAACAAAGTTTCATGGAAGTCAGTAACATCCTCAAAAGACACATGCGGAAAGTGAAGTAATTGGGAATTGGTTGCAAGTGTATAATCCAAAAACCCACGTTCAGAAGCACTTTTCTATATGGTATCAGAAACAAGTGGGAGTGAACATCTGTCATTTATTCGTTTGCCTTGTGTTCCTTCCTTTTGGGAGCCTTCCTTCAGTGCACCCGATTATGGTGGGGTTGTCTATGTAGACCTTATTTTTTCTACCAAAGTATCGGACACACTACCAAAGCTGGCCAGCCAATCAAAGATACCCAAGCCCTTTCTTCTGGGCAAGGTGGGATATTACCCAAGCTGAGCCAATCAGACAACTCCAGGGACCACTCAGCCAGAGTATCAAGGAAAAATATTTTCCTTCCCCTGAGGCTGCTAAGATATCAGTATTTGGCTCTTGGGCTGTAAGTCATAGAGTAAGAGAAAACCTAACTGAGAAAAGCAAACAGAGCCTTGATAATATAATTTAGAACTCCTGGATCCAACCATGCCTGAGACTGTCTTCCTCAGGACTTACAAGAGCCAATTAATTTCCTATTGTGTTTATGCTAATTTAACTTGGTTTCTGTCCCTTATAGCTGAAATATTCCTAATAAAATAAAGTAGTGGAACAAAATAAAATTTGGAGTCACGCAAATTAGGATTCATATGCCATCTCCCTAACCTTCCAACTGTATATCCTTGACTAACCATATTTCTGAACTTCTTTGAATCTCAAAATCTTTGTCTGTAAACAAAGGGATAATAATTCTGTGTTCAAATCCTGACTCCACAGTTACCTTCCACGTAACCATGGACAATTCATTTGCACCCTTTTTCCCTTCATTCCTTCCCTCCAACTTTCTTTCTTCCAAGCTGTGTTCCCAAAAGAACCTAAGAAGGTGTACAACAATTATTCATTCAACAAATATTTATTGAAAACTTACTATGTGCTGGAGACGGAGCTAGTTGCCAGGAAATTAAAAATGAGCAAAATAGACACAATTCAGCACTTGTAGAAAGGAGACAAATACTAAATAATAATCACATGAATAGATCAATCCCTACATTAAACTGGGCCTGCCTTGTTTGGTTTCCACAACAAAATCACCTAACTCAAGCATTTGAGGCACTGACGGTCATCACTGCGGGTTTCAGTTGGATCCCAAGAAGGGGTCCCTATGCATAGTACACAACCTTCCTTCAAGCTCACCATCTCCTCTATTGTCCCTTATTTTCCTCCTGTTTCAATTTCATTATGGAGTAGAATTTATAGATTATGGAATTGAAAAATATGATAATTCAACAAGAGTTCCAGATTCTTCTTTCTCTATGTCACGGGGCAGATCTTCCCCTCTGCTAAGTGTATGTATAGTACAGACCAACGCTAGTCCCTCCAAGAGCTTGCTTCAACTCCCAATGCACGCTGAAGTATTTTCCCAACAGTTCTCTTCCTAAGGGAAATATTACTGCCACCTGTTAATGTAACAAGATTTTTTTCCAGTTCGTGACATGATTATACACTTTAAATGGTGCCAAGAGATAAGAAAGAAAAATGGAGTCCTATGAGAGTATAAAACAAGAGATATGACCCAATCCAATGGCTGAGAAAAGAGTTTCCTGGGCTAGGTGAAGAAAGAACAGAAGTTCAACGGCAACAGGAGAGAAAGGGGAACATCCCAGGAAACAACATATTTAGATTTTTTTAATGAAGAAGAAAGGAAATAGAGTAAAAGGTTAATAAGGATAAGAAAATAAAGATGAAGCCAGCTTTGTAGTACAGAAAACACATGCAGCAAAGTCTTACGCAATTGTTAGAGGTGAGCTACAAATTCTAACCTGAGGTTTCTACCAGCCAACACAGGGAGGAAAACATCACAGAAGGTGTGGTTGAGTTTGCTTACAATAAAAGCTCACCGAGATGTGTTTCTCCTAGCACAGGCTGATGACTGTTTAATAATAATAATGTAAACACACATTGAATGCTTACTTGTCTTATCTCATTTAATCATTGCAACAAGTCTAGATGGGAGATGCAATTATCACCATTTGAGAGTTGAGTTTCGAGAGGCTGCCTGAGCTGCTATGAGCTGCTACGTGGTGGTAGGGCCAGGATTCCTTTTGGCTACCCGAGAGGCTCTTCTCTTAACTACCGTGGTACACTGAACTCAGGTCCTCTGTGTTCTCTACTTTCCTAGGACAATGCAAAGAACAGTGCAAAGAATGGCAAGACTTTAATATTTGCAGGTCACGGGGAGCCTCCCTTCCATGACATCAGCTAGCCACTGCTTGGCGCAAATGAAAACACTTGAAAAATCTCCCGAATTTGTGAGACTTGTTCTCCATTTGGTCAAACCAGGTTACTTTTCACTGTAGATATACAGAGAGAATTCTTTGATGTGTTTTTCATGTTATTTTTTGGTTATTGAAGCCATAATAATGAGGAGTTTGGTGCATTAAATTTTCGTGGTCGATGTAGAAGAATTCATGGTTCAAAATATAATGTCTTTTTAATAATGGCATTGACCAAGCCAAATAATACATTTTTTTAAATCAGTGTCATGGAGAAAAGTTAGGTAGATAGAGCAGGATTCTGGGTCTCCTAGGGATAAAAGTTTGTGCCTTGCCTTGGTGCAATTGCCCCACCTGGGAAAGACAGGGGTGGGCCCAAGGCCCCCTTCTTGGTCTTGCTCCACCCTAATCTCCCCCTGAGCAACTGCCATACCTGGGGGAGGCGGGAACACCCTACGAATCTGCCAATCACAACTCAGCCACGAAACAATGCGGAGGACTCTCTAGCCCCCAGGCCAACCAGCATAGGTACCATAGAGTCCAGAAAGTGACCTAGAACAACCCACATGCATAGTAAGGCCCAGGTCATGTGACTCCCAGCTGTCCAATCAAAGTGGTTCCATGGTGATCTCTGAACCAGGAGGGAGGTCCCAATCTGGGCACTATAAAACAGGATGCAGACCATAGCCAGGCCCTGTTCTTTGTGCCTTTCCTTTTGCTCTTCCTTTGATGCGA
Source organism: Lemur catta (assembly GCF_020740605.2). NCBI lineage: Eukaryota > Metazoa > Chordata > Mammalia > Primates > Lemuridae > Lemur > Lemur catta. The sequence goes on from NC_059137.1 coordinate 75,760,594, forward strand.
CAGTGGGTCCCGTCTGTCATCATCTGTGGCATACATATCGTGCTCTGTAAACCTATACCTTGCTCTTGCTCTATAATCCTACCTTTGTCTCCTTAATAAACCTCATTTTCATGCTTGCCTTAATCTGGTGTGTCTGGTCATTCTTTGGCCATGAGTGCACTAAGAACCAACATTTCAGACTGAAACTTGACAGAAAAACTGTAAAATGCTCAGTAATGTAAGGAGCTCAAAATACAATGAGATTAGCGATTTGAATGTGGAGTTGCACACTCAATCCTGTGCCAAGGTCTGTATGACACAGTAGGTGCTACTCAGTCTTCCCAGCTGCTCATGCATCTAGTAGGAGTCTTTGCAAGATCATTTCAGATGTGGTCCCCAAAAGCAACAGAAAGACTAGAGCAAAGAACAACAAATTCAATTTTCAGAGGCCATGCCCTGCCCTGCCCTGCCCTGCCCTGGAGGGGTGGGAGGGGGCTTCCCCCTCTACTCTTCCCTTTCACTTTTTAGTGCTTTCCCCCCAGTCAAGTTATGCTTCCTTTCTAGTTGTAGAGTGCCTTGTAAAGAAAGCATTATAAAGCAGGATTGCCAGAGCACTGAATTTTTAAACCCTCTAAATAGGACATTAGTTCATAGCTTGAATGTTTTGAAATCTGATCAACATGCCGTTTCTCAATACATTAAGCAAAGCAAGCAAAATTAGTCTGCTTTATGTCAGGTGCTTAGCACAAATCCCTTAATAATGTGCTTGAGTGCAGAAACCATTAATAAATGCATAATTCCCTAAGACAGGCTTGATTAATTAAGTCATATGTGTATCCTTCTAATTAAAAAAAAGAACATTAGGCAGATGAGTGGAATTTCTGAGTACAAAATTCAAAGGCTTCTTTTGAATGCCTTTTGCCTTTCTGTTCAAGATGAAAGGAACACTGCTGGTTATTGTAGCTGCCAACAAACAGTTATAGCACGGGCACAAAGCACCCAGAACTCTGTGTCTTATTAAAAACAATTTGGTATTCATCTGCCAATTTGTAACTCAGTTCTCAATCAGGGGCCTGTCTGATTAAGTCAGGCAATTCAAATTTGAGGGGGCAGCTGGTGCTGCTATGCAAATAAACAGATGAGGAAGAAATGGGACCAATGAATCAACAAGCAGATGGTAAAAAGCCTAGGCCTTCAAAGAGTACTTGAATTTCTTTTTCTCTGCTTCCCATCACCCAGCGTCTCACCGAATTTATATTCCAAGGGATTATGAACATTATCACTTAGTTTAACGACCACCCTAGAACAGTTTCTAATATTGATCCCTTTTGCATTAAGGATTTACAGAGAGAAAACATTGGTCATGGAATGCTATATGAAACAGTCATCTGCTTCAATAATTTCTCATTTTTTAAATCCATTAACCGGCTCTATAATAGAATTAAGACACTCATATGTGTGTCTATCTTTATTTCTGGACAAGAGTTTCCATGCAAAGCTATAGCACTCTTCAAAGCAGTATAAAAGTCTTCCTCTTTGCATACAGGCATGAGAAGCAAGGCCCAAAGGCTCCGAGTCCTGAATCTGTCCAGTGCCATGACTGTACACACCCTCCTGACTGGGGTCCAGAGACATATAGTTCTACTCATTCTTCCTCTTTTTTCTGCAGCTGGTTTAGGTGTGACCCATCTGTCCTTATCTGAACTGGATTTATTTGGAAAATGTTTGCAAAGTCTACCTTTATTTCAGGGCATCTCAAATTGCAGATACAACTTTTGGCTGTTATATTGTCTGAAGTCTTGTCATAAATGCCTTTATTAATTATGGTCTTTCATCTACCCAAATCTTTTTTTTTTTTTTGGCTTGCTTTCTTCATCCTGATATTGAGTAGACAGGGCCAAAATGTGTAGATTGTGTAGGCAATATGATGAGAATAGATGCGGCTGGAAATTATAAAGGTTTGAAACAGGCACGTTATTATTTGAGATACATTTTTAAAATATAACATACTGGTTCTTACAATGACTTGCTGGAAATTGTCAGAGGTTTCTTTTAGCACTGTGACAGCTAAGACTTTCTTCAGAATGTGGTTACAAGTCATTGGTTTTATTAAGAGGGAGGAGAACATTTCCATTTTGATAGGCAAATATTAGCACAGGACCAATCCTTGACTTCAAGGACTATTGAACTCAAGCGTACATTTTTTGGTAGTAAGGTACAGATCACAATATTTTTCAAGTATTTGTTCATACCAAATATTCTTGACCCAGGCCTTTGGGGATAGGTTTCCTTTCTGCTTTCCTCAACATAAAGCACTTCTTCATACTCATCTGTTACTATCTTGGAGTTCTGAATAGCATGATAGTGATTGCTTTGGACAAGCTTAAGATCAGATAGGACCTAACCATGCTCTTTTGCATTAAGCAAGGCAAGGCCTAGTAGGTTCATGCTACTTTCTCCCTCAGAAACTACTAAAAGATCCATGAATCTGTGAAAGGGGCAGGAACAGTGTGATTATACAACATTTCTCTTTTCTTTAAATAGCAAAAAGCACCAGAGACCAGGATAAAAAGCCAATTTCCAGAAATCAGTGACTAACAGACACATGCCCAATTGTTGAAGGTGTTAGGAAGAGTCCATAATCCACAAATGCAGACACTTGTACATACACAGCTCCCCAATTCATGCTAGAGCTATTTCACTTTAGAGTTTTTATCATCTTCCCACAGTATTTCTGCCTGTCCTAATCTATTACTTTAGCTTTCTCGTTGGCTCCGGCTCCCTGGCCATTAAATCTACTCTTATAATTTTTTCCTGATTTTATATCTGATTTTGCTGAGAAGTCAGCTGACAATTTAATTATTGCTCCTTTAACTTTAATCTCTTGTTCCCTCCCTGCTTGTAAGATTTTTCTTTTTGTACCTAGAGATAGATTTCTTTTTATTTATCCTGCCAAAATAGTGCTTCTCGAATATGTGGCTTGATGTCTTTAATTGGGTTTGGAAATTTTTCAACCATTATCTCTGCTCATATTACTTTCTCCAGTTTTCTATCTCTTTTCTTCAAAACTCCAATTATATTAGATGGTTACCATATCTTCTATGTCTTTTATCTGTTTTCTGTATTTTCCATCCTTTGACACTGGGTACTTCCATCTGGATATTTTCTTCTGACCTACTTTCCAGTTTGTGAATTATTTCTTTATTTGGGCCTAATATGTTCAGTATCCTATCCACTGAACCCATAAATCTGGTATTATACTTTTATATTTTAGAATTTCCTTTTGGTTCCATTTTTAATAGCTTCCTGCTTTCTGCCAAAATTCTCAATCTTGTTTTTTATCTTCTTAAACATAACAAGCATAGTTATCTTAAAATCTCTATCTGATAACTTCATTATCTGGACCCTCTGTGGTTTTTGTTTATACCGTCTGCTTCTACTGCTGTTTTTGCTGATGTTTTCTTGTCTCTTTAAGGAGCTGGTTACTTTTTATTGTTTGCCAAGCATTTTATTTGCAAAATTGTTTGTAGAAATAACTTGAAGGATGGGATGATATCTTCTACCAGAGACAATTTAAATTCAACTTTGGCATGCAGCTAGGGGAATTAGCAATATGGTTCCACTTCATTCTAATTTCAGAAATTGAAATTATTGACATCTGACCTGCAGTCCCAAGAAAGTATGACTTCTCCCAGTTCCCTCTATTCTTAGGGTTCAGCTCTTTGGGTTGCTAACCCAAAATGTTAAGAGCTCACCAGTCCCCTAGCCCACCCCCTGGTGACCCTGAACTGAAGTTTCTGCCCTACCTTTTGATGCTGTCAAGCTGCTTGGCCACTCCCTGTAGGACAAGCAAACAGCCCCGACCTAACGCAGCCAAAAGCTCAGCCCTGGGCCTCTGAACTGCTCCAGATCATAACCCAGCTATTCTTCACTATTTTGGCTTTTTTTTCCTTGCCTACGAGCAGATGTTTTTAAATATTCTGTCCAATTTTTCCAGCTGTCCTGATTGGAAGAATTGGTTCATTAAATCAGCTCTGTCCAAAACCTGGAATTTGTGACTCCCTCCCAAATCACTCTCCTGATGTTACTGATCCTCTCACAAACCTGTGACACGACGCTGACAGACTTCAGCCAAAAACTGATGATATGTTACAGGTTTCTTTTTTCACAGACCCATAGGAAATACACACACCCCCTGAACAGGCCACATTAGAGCATAGCAACTCACTATCCAAAGAAAATAGTGATACCAATAAAGCCAGAAACTTGAAGTTTGGGGGTAAGTTAAAGAATGCCCAGCCCATGCTCAGGACTCGAAATGAATCTGGCTCACCTGCATGCAAACACACTCCGGAACATATTAAAAACAAGCCAGCATCTGCCTGTTCCCACACTGTCCCTTGTTCTCGCGCCGTCTCTACCCTCAGCTTCACCCAATTTGTGTCAGTTTCTTAACTCCAGTTTCTCAATCCACCCTCTTGATTCACAGCTCCCTTGGATGCACTTTGACATCAACACCTTTCTCAGTACAAAATTTTCTGGCATTTTCCCTCTGGCCCAACTCCCTGATCTTGGATAAGAATCAGCCCCCAGGTAAAATTCCACCTGGCTCCATTAGATCAGCCTGCCAAGTCCATGCCCCCTGCCCCCACACAGTGCTGCCTAAGGGATAGGAGATAAACACTGAGGTACAATTTCCAAATTACAGTGTTCAAACAATTCAATGTTTAACTTAAAATTACTGTTTGCTACAAATTATCTCAGATGTTTTAAATAGAAACATTATTTTTTTATCCACATGATATCAAAGAGTAACAAAAGAATCCAAAAGGATGGATAACAGAGGGAACTGGGGAACGATTTAAGTCAAACAGAATTATAAGGACTTCAGATCTTGTTAAAAAAAAAAAAAGAAAAAGAGAAGGAGAGAAAGAAGGGGAGATATTTGGTTGATTACAAGGAGAAAGGTCAGAAAATATTTCCATATCCAGAACAGAATGGGGACATTTTTCTCAGTAGTACATAATTTTTAATCCTTCAGTTATATAATTAAAGCTCAAGCTACTGGTAAAAAAACAAACAAACAAACAAAAAAACACAATAGCCCTGAACTTACTTCAGGCTTTTGTTTACTTTTTCATAATTCAGTCTGGAAATAAGGCTCTTTAAAAAAAAAAAAATGGCACAAGTAACAACAATGAATAACTGTCACTCACACTAGCTTGATGCCAAATTTCCTCCCTCAAGGAAATCTGAGTTACAAATCTCTAAAAATAGGCGTTTCTAAAGGAGACAAAGATAGGGCAAAAGGCACCACTATAATTTGATAAGGACTTACTTAGTCAAGCCTATGATTTTAAATAGGGTACAAAGCTTTAAAACATATTTGTTTAGAAATGATTTATTTCGGCCACCACTGATGCCAGGATGATGAAAGATGGCATTGGCTAGTTATTGAGTTGGAGGTCTCTCTAAAGAGGTGATGATAAATTTTTGACATATGTCTTACAATTGCTGCTGAGGGAAGAATTAGATCCATATTATGACTCCATTGCTTGATCAGCCCACCAATAACTTCTCAATTGCCTGGTATGTCCTCATGGCGATTTCATACTTGACGAGGATGCCACAGTTATGTAGATAAATTCCAGGACCAACCCATTGAGAACATTCCCCGTCTCCTAGCTTTTGTGAATGGTAATGGTAATTTACAACCTTATGCTAATGTCCAGGGCTCTCTAAAGAGCAATTACATAAATATTTTTAATTGCACTGTCCTCTTAAGCGCACAAACCACAACCCATCTTAAATATGCCAAGGTCATTGGTTATCTCCACTAAGGTTTTAACATGATGGGAGAATCTTAAAGTTCTTCGTTAAAATGTCTCATCAAGTTTAGAAGTTTGCAAAGGTCTCCTGCTGCTCCTGTTAACTATTTGGAGTGCACTGATCCTCCATGGGCATTTTACTTCGCCATGTGCCTATGCTGGCTAACTCCACGGAACAATTTGGAAATGATATCAAAGGTATGAATTTAATTGTAAAGAAAAAACTACAGCCCAGATGTTAATCCTCAGCTTTATATATTTATACTTCCCCATACCAGGAAGATAATCTAAATTAAGTGCAGTTCTTTACTACTGTGCAAAGAGTACTTTCTTCTGCCTCTTTAAAACAAAACAAAGCAAAACTATAACAACACATGGCCAATGCGTGGCCAATAAGGGCACAAAGTAGACAAAGGGCAAACTAAAAGATGCCACACCTAGGACAAAATTGTGGAGAAGTATGTGAGGAATATAAAGAAACATACAAGGAGATATATATAAGGATGTATAGAGTCAACTGCTTCCATAAAGCAGGGACAATTGTTTAAGGTACTACTTTGCCCAAGATAATTTAACATCTTCCCTTCCAAAAAAACTCAGATGTTATATAAAATCTCTTCTACTGCCACTGAAGAGAATAGAGAACAAAAGATGGGATACCTTTAGTCAACCAATTAAAAACTTCAAGTCTCAGGTGGGAAAGCAAATCTCAGTGAATATTAACATTGCACTGATATATACAATAACACTTTAAGAACAAAGATAGCCAATGCTACAGAAATATTTATGAAAACTCTGTACTTGGTCTATGAACTTTGAACAGTTGCAGAAATAGGGACAGTGAAGTTTTGTTAAATAATTTGAAAGCCCTGATACAAAGTCACGTTCACTCTAACACAGGCTGTCATGAACTATTTCCCACTATATATCACATCAGACTGGCAGATCATACAGAGCCAGTCTGAGGAAATAGGAATCTGAATGTGATTATGACTGAAATATTTCCTTACCACTGGCCCGCTAATAATCTTATAAATTCTCTTGGGAAACAAGAGTGATATTTTGTGGTGTATGCAAATTATATACACATACACACACATTCTCACTTGAGTTAACAATGCTGTAAATTCATACAGCACATGTCATTACTTAAATTCTAGCATTCTCTTCCTAAATAAATGCTTTGTCTACGTAAAGCCTCATATCAGAAGAACTCTGCAGGCTGGGCGCCTGCCAAGGCTCACACCTGCAACCCTAGCACTTACGGAGACTGAGGTGGGAGGATTGCTTGAGGCCAGGAGTTCAAGACCAGCCTGAGCAAGAGCAAGACCCCTGACTACAAAAAATACAAAAGTTATCTGGGTGTGGTGGCATGTGCCTGCAACTCAGGAGGCTGAGGCAGGAGGATCACTGGAGCCCAGGAGTTTGAAGTTACAGTGAGCTATAATGACACCACTGCACTCTAGCCCAGGTGACAGAGTGAGATCTTGTCTCAAAAAAAAAAAAAAAAAAAAAAAGAACTCTGCAAAATACTTTTAACTATGACTGCATCAGACATTTGTATTTGCCGCTCAGATCCATTTTCACCTATCCCCACCCGTCTGGGTGGCCTTGGAGCCCAACTTCCATGGATAGCAATGGAAGGTTTTCTTGTCCTCTGGCTTCCAATTAAGGCCAGTTATTGGGTGGTAAGAGCATGGAGGGTGAGAGGAAAGAGGTTTGGGGGTGTTTATTCCACCAGCTACTTCCCTGCCAGGCCGTGCATTGGCAGCAGCTTTGGTCTACTGCTGATGGTGATAATTCATGTTAATTCTGGCTGGGCAGTGCTTTTCTGCATCTGTAGGAGACTGATAACCACCTGCTCTCCCTCCCTCATCAGGTCTGCGTGTGGTAAGGGCTCTCCACGGTTGCTAGCCTTGGGGTGCTTCACTGCTGCTTGCAGGCTCCCTTAACCCTGCCTGTGTGTACAAATAGTGCCTTCATTCATTTCTCCTCAATTTACCCTTTTGAGTATGTCCCTCTCCTGAGAAAACCTGACTGATAAACTATCTTAAGTGAATGGAACTCAATTAAGGAAGTAGCACCTTCACCCAATGAGAAGTGCTCTAATCTGGAAATATCACATCTCAGCAGGACATCCTGCTTCAACCAAATCAGTGGTGTCACTCCTCTATACAAACTGTGGTGACAGCATTTTCTATACCAACCACTTAGATACATGGTCTCACATAGTATTTTTGCTTTCTGATTTATGAATTTTTGATTACACAAAAGGTCGTACAAAAGATATAAAAAGCTAAATCATAGGTCCACACTTAAAGGCCAGTCTATTTTCCCCAAAGCTAAATAACACATAAACAGGAGGAATGAAACCCAGAAACCCATTAAAAAAAAAGAAAAACTTCATTTTTAAATATTTTAGGAACAGAGTAATAAGGTGGTCTTTTTACAGATTTCTGGCATCTACCATATATTGCAATACTGCTTGATTCGTATCTGTTTGCACCCCTGGTATAAATTTCCTTTTTATATGAAAACGACAAAGCTTCTGTAAAAATATTTTGAATGTTTCTCATACAAAATCCAAAGAATATCTCCAGAGGAACTGAAGCAATATACAAAGTAAAAGGAGGGGAAAAACACAATAATAAAGACTTAAAAGTACCTTCCACAAAGAAAGAGACTCCCCGAAAGGGAAAATAAGGGCTGAAGCCGTTGAACTCCCTTTATCTATATCCTAACAAATAACACCTCCTGTGCCTTAAATATTTAATGTGAAATCTGTGGATTTATATAGCTTACAAAATGCCAGGGGCTTATTATCTTTACAGTTTGCATGACAGGAATATTCATACCACTCAATTCCACAGTCTAAGACAACAGGAATTCCTCCAGGTGCTAATGGCAGATAACTTTCACGTGGCTTCAATAATCTACTAATTATGGAACCCCTCAGGTAGAACAATGTCATTAATCTGATTAAATTATTTATATTGCTGGGAAGCTAAATCTTATTAGGTCTTCGGTATTTTATTTGGTTCTCCAGTATGGAGATGCAAAAGGACAAAACCAGCTTTTCTCCACCACATTTTTCAGCTAAGGGGAAGAAAAGGGGGAAATTAAGAAAGAAAGAACCTCAGATGTAGAGTTTTGATGCAAGACCACCACCCAAGAGCAGAGTCTACTGTTTTCCCAGGCCCCTACAGCTATATGGAATTTTCCATGACTCTTGGATCTGCCCTTGTGGCTGAGGACTTGTTACTATATGTCAGCAGCAGGGCCATAGCCACATTAAATGACAGTTCTATCAGAGTCATTTACTATCAGAGGTACTGTCTACATTAAAATGAAGAGGCTTCATTTCTCCTGAACAGATCACTGAAAAGCTTGTGAAATCCCTAATGCTAAATGTGCTATCCAGTTATACCCAACAGACATCCTCTTTGGGTTTTTGGTAACACACTAGACCATTTTCATATATGTGCTGGTCTACCAGACACTTAGAGGGTTAAAGAAGTTCTGGAGATTATATTAAGCCTTCTGCAATTTGATGGGCTACCCAAACGTGTACCATTTATCCAAGTACTCTGTGTGAGTAGTAATTTGTAAAATGCTTTACAACCTATAATTTTAAAATGTCATAGCTGGTCATCTATCATTTCCATTTTACAGAAAAAAGTGCTCACCATAGACATACTTTTATCAGAAGAAATATAAGGCCTATAAGGAAATATGCATGTTTTTTAATGGAAATAAAAATATAGAGTGTTGGAAGTCTTACATTTGATCAAATTAGTTAATTGACACTTTCCTGAGTCTAGTTGTCCCATGTCTACTTAAATTTTTATTAAGTTTCTCACTTCTCAAATATTCTTCCTTCTTTCAAGGTTTCCAAAACACTAGAAGAAGCTGTGATAAGCCTTTCTCTTGTAGCCCAGGGCTTTCTTTTAATAGATACATGGTCAAAGACATACAGCCAGCCCAGCTCCCAGCTAAATATAAATCATATTATACCAGGAATAGAATTCATAATCTTATGTTACAAAAACATCATCCTCTAATAGAGCACCCAGGTTCAAACAACTCTATTTTCTTCTTAGAGTAACAGCTAGGAGGCACCACAGAAATACTCCTATGCTCAAACCCAGCCCCACACAACAGCCTGGAATTAGACAGAGCCAGAAACTAACCCACCTGCATGAGTTTAATAATTACATTCTTGGAGTCAGGCTTTTGGGTCAAGTGTTTCCTGAAAGAGTGAGGCCACATAAAGTCAATCTTAGAACAGAGGACCAGGCTCTGTATGTCCTAGGACTTCCTAAGCACACAAGTAACTATACATGTCCCTGCACCACCCATATTCCTCTTTAGGAACATTTAGGAATGAAGGACCTAGTCTGCTGCTGCTGGGAGGGCCGCAGGCAGACAGCTCTCAGCTGCCCACCCATACAACTATTGCTTCTGCTAAGACAGCTGCCACGCTCAAGATCACCCCATTCCTAGGGCAGCCCACATCTAGTAAACAATTGATGTGCTGGTGTGCAGGGCCTGTTCCTGTTACCATAAGCTCAGCACTTGTCCCTGAGGCCATAGCAGAAGAATAAGGACAAGTGGTTTGAGGAGAAGGAAAGAGAAGTTTATTAAGTTGCTGGCAAATGGGGAGGTTGGCAGACTCCTGTCTCAAAGTACCAACATCATATTTCTGAGCAGAAGTATAGAGCTTTTAAAAGTTCTGATTAATCCCATCTTTGACTAAGACAATCTTGTGACCTTCTCCCAGACAATTCCTTGACCCATCTCCTGTGGCACAAAGAACACAGGACACTTCCCTGCCCCTCCCAACCACTGGCTTGAGGCAGGGATGTAGGTCTTAGTTCTCAAAAAGGGTGAGGGGGTTTTGAGGAGACAGAAAGCATTTTTACACTTTTCCAGGCCATTTTCTGTGTTACACTCCCTTGCCCAACCCAGGACAATTCTCAAGGATCATTCCAGCTTCCAAGCTCTCTATGGGTAGGCTGAGGTATCCATCAAGACTGCATTGCAGTTCAGTTCTCTCTCTGCCTGGTACACCTTCCTCCTCTTCCCTTCTGTAGCCGCCAATCCCCATAGCAATCCCTAATCAATCTCATGGGCATTCGTTTCCACTCAAAGTCTGCTTCTTGGGCAGCTCAACCTATGACAATGTTTAATCACTCTAGTTCTTAAGAGCATACCCCTGTCTCTTCAAGTTCTTGTGGGTTAAAGCAGGATTTCTAGGACTAAATTTTCCCAAACAATAGATGGGAAGAAATGGGTCTAGTCTCAATAGAAAGTAGGAAGAAAAGAGGAATTAAAAAGGTAGTGTGCAAATGAATACTAAACATATTATTTTACTTCTACAAGATAAGCTTCTTTTGGGATAAATGAAATAGGAATGCCAAGGGTGCTTAACCTGAAATAAACTTTCAGGTGAACACAGGGGAATGTCTTAGTGCTCACAAGACCACTCTGTTTTCACTTCAGCCCTGGAGACTGAGATGTTGTCAAGTATGCACTACCAATCCCTGTAACAGCTGGGTTGGGTCTGGCTAAAATTTAAAGCAGGACTTTTACACATGCACCCTGTTCCTGGGGACTGTCATTGGTACCATGGAATATGGTAATAGGGATGTTGGCATTTGGAGCCATCAAGAGAATTTCTCAACTATATCATTTACAACTGCTCCCAAATACTGAATGTTCTGGATCAGTTTCTCTAGAGGCAGAGTCTGAGACAGGGAATATTGTGCAAGTGATGTATTGAGGGCATGCTTGTAGGTAACTCTGTAAGGGAGTGATGGGAGGATAGGACGGGAGAAGAAGCTGGGGGAAGATGCAGGTTCAGCCAAAGTCGACCCTTTCTCTGCTCCCACAGGGAATTTTGGAGCATGAATAGCATCACATTTGTCCCACCTTGAGTAAAAATCCCAGACTTTTTAATCCACATATCCTTCATTCATTGGCTGTTGGCTACCCTTGGTTGGGTGTGGGAGTGGGAGGAAGTGTACTTCCCAAATGCTTTTAGATTAGACAAATTCCCAGGCCAATAACAGGTACAAATCTGAACCAACAGCAGCCAACGCTCACAACAGGGGCACTCTGGCCCTGTAAAAGGAATCTGAGAGGGGGCCCAACAATGACCATGACACTGAGCAAATACCACAGGCTAAGGTGCTGTGCAAGCTAGAAATACAAATGCAAGACAGAATCACAACAGGCATTGCTTCCGTGGCTTCCTCTGTCCGCACAGCTGCTCCAGGGTAGCCACAGGGCTTGGTTCTGTTCTGGGGTCTCTCTTGAGGACAATCTCTGTTCCTGCCAGGAAGGACCCCTCCAAGGATTTCTGTAGGCCCTAAAAGCGGAGGATCCAAATGGAAGAATGGAAAAGAAAAGGCAGTACTCACTCAATCATTTTTCAAGAATTATTCTCTTAAAGATTAACCACGTTGAATGATCCTTTTAAAAACTGTGATCTTTAGTAGTTAAGTTCCTTCTTGGTTTATATTATTCTTATGAGTCAAGTCATCAGGAATGTGTGATTGTAGGTAAACCAGAGTCCCAACATTCAGAAATAGACTCAAAGAGCTTGATTACATTCCACCTGCAGAGTCATAATATTTTACCTGCCTAAATCAACCATTCAGCCTAAAATGGAGCTAGTCTCACCCCATATCTGAATGAAAGGCCCAAAGGACCATTTCCAATACCTTTATATCATTGTCCAGCTACATTCAATGCCAGATATAGAGAAGGATGGATCCAGTCACCAAGTCCTCATGATGAATTGAGCAAAACACTTCACCTCAAAGTATCTTAATTTTCCATTTTTACACAAGGGATTTAAACTAAATGGTTCATTTATTCAACAAATATCTATTGAGTACCTACTCTGTGCAAGACAGTGTGCTAAAATTCCAGGATAGAATGGCAAACAAGAAACACATGGCCACTGCCCCCGTGGAGCTCATGATCAAGTAAGAAAGAGCCAACACAAATTCAGAATTAGGAATTGTGGTCAATGCTGTGAAGGAAACAAAAGGTGATAAACTAGAAAATAATGGCAAGGATCTATCTTGGATAGTATTTGTATAGAAGGCTTCTCTATAAAAGTAAATACTGCTTGGGTGCAGTGGCTCACACCTGTAATCCTAGCACTCTGGGAGGCCAAGGTGGGAGGATCGCTTGAGCTCAGGAGTTTGAGCCCAGCCTGAGCAAGAGCGAGACCCCATCTCTACTAAAAATAGACAACTTAGCTGGGCATGGTGGCACATGTCTGTAGTCACAGCTACTCAGGAGGCTGAGGCAGGAGGATTGCTTGAGCCCAGAAGTTCAAGGTTTCAGTGAGCTATGATGATGCCACAGCCCTCAATCCCAGGAGACAGAGTGAGAACCTGTCTACAAAAAAAAAAAAAAAGTAAATACTGAAGCTGAGATCTAAAGGTAATAAGGAGATATACATGTCAGGAACATTCCAGACAGGGGAACTAGATTGTGCAAAGTTTCTCAAGTGGGAGCACACTTGACATGCTTAAGAAGCTAAAAGAAAGATTAGGTTAGATGGCACATAATGAGTAAGGGGCACAGAGGCACAAAACAAGGCTGAATAGAACCAGATCAGAGTAAATAATTACAGATTTTATCCTGAGAGCAATGGAGCGGCATCACAGGATCTTAAACTTTACATGTTGGATCACACTAGCTGCTGCCTGGAGACTGGAGGTAAGGTAAAGTAGAGGAGACCTGTAGGAGCAACTGTTGTAGGTACTGGCAGTGACAATGGAGAGAATTAGAAAGAAGATGTATTTTGAAAGTGATGACTTATATATTGATTATGATTCAGACATGCGCAATTGCAAAAAGAGGGGGAAAAGGTATGATGCTTGGGTTTCTCACATACACAACAAAATGGTGGTGATGCCATTTACTTTTTAAGACTGGTGAATGGGTAGGAAAACCTTGGGGATAGAGTTAAGAATTCATTTTGGACAAATTAAGTTGCTTAAGAGACATCCATGCAGATATGTCAAATATATATATACATACACATCTAGAGATCAGCGGAAAGACTTTTTTCATTTATCATCATCATCATCATTAGATAAGCCACTTAACATCTTGAAGATTCAGTTTCTTCATAAAGTGGGGATATCTACCTTCCTAATTCAAGGAACTATTATAAGGATCAAAATAAAATACTATGTGGGAAAGCACTTTGCAAACACACACACACAAACATTAAATGTATGAATACATATATCTGAATGATATCCAGCATTTCAGTGGAAAACATGACAACCAGTCCTTTACACTTGAATCCCAACCAGCTCTATTCATATGTAGCTGTCACAGAGCATGTTGATTATACCAGTTCTTAACAGTTAATGAGAACTCTTCCTTTGTGAGTCTGTGATGTGTACCTGGCTCTAGGTTATGATTTCTACATGTCTGTTCCCACCAGATCCCTGATGTTTCTAAGGAGGCATAAGAGGAACATATAAAAGTAGGGCTAAGCATTGAAAGAGAGCAATAAAAATTGTCAAAGTTCACCAGTGCCCATCAAATACCAGTAAATATTAAGTATTCAAAAGATAGGGCTTCCTTCAATAGATAACAAGAGTTTATAGAAAGATATTCTTCCCTGTACTTCATTTCACTTTCCTTATCACACTAACCCAAGAAATAATTTTCTCCAAATAGGAACAAGAAGTATTTTCCTGTTAGACATTCCTTTTTATGTGAAGAACATTCCTTTGACCTCTGAAGAACACCCTTCCAGTAAGATGCAAAGTGAGTGCTGAACTTCCAGTATCTTCTGAGGAGTTAACCCTATTTGTACAGGGCTCTGTCTCTTTGCTGGATTCATAACCAGGCTAATCGATCCTCTCTATGGAATCACTCTGCAGACAGTCTGGTGCTGACACTACACAAATATAGAGATGACAAAAAAGGTACTGGAGTTTTACCACCAAACACCGTAAACTGACAACCAAATAAAGCAATCAAAGATAACGAAGCAAAACTCTGGAAACCTGTCATGGCAGCAGAAAATGTTTGTCTCAATGACCAATTTCTGCAATAGACTTGGTCAATTGGCTTTCTTTTTAAAACCGGTGAAAAGATAAAATACATTACTGCAGCTATTGTGGGTGATACTAGTGACATTTGCTGAAACTTATTAATCTTTATCTTTGCAGTAGGCTCTGTGGATACCTTTCAGAAATGTAAAAATCAAAACATTATCATTAAGATGTTTGAATTTATCAAATTAAGCTTTTTAATTTTTTTGATATTTAATTGATGCAATTGCTTACTTAAAGATGGTCAAGACTAAGGTCCTACCCAAAGACCAATTGTTAGAATTCATTATTGTAAAGAAAGTTGGGGGGGGCGGAAGAAGAACGTTGGATGTCTTTAACAACATTAGGCTGATGCGACTGGTAGTAGGGACAGACAAGTAGGCAGCTTTCTGAGTTAAGGGTGACGTGGTGGGACACGGTATTAGGAAAACTGAATCTCTCAATGGGGGTAGGCACAACTTTTGTTAGATATGTAGCCATTATTAGGGCACAAGGGGCCCATTTTGACCGTCTTCCTTATATAGGTGATCTCCAGAGAAGTACACAAGATCTTCTGTTTGCATTTATTTTTATTTTCTCTTTTGTATTATTGTCTATACATAATGATGAACATAGTATTAATATTATACATTAGAACACTTACACCTGTCCCTAATTTACAAATAAAAGTATGCATATAGTATAATTATATACTTATAATAGTTCCTGATAATGCTAAACAATCCACATATTTGGAGACCCTTGCTCCGAGCCTCTGGGTACGACCAGTAAGATTTTAAATGCATACATAAAGTCGCTTGCCCTAAAACACTTTTCATGAGTATCATGACCCTTGAAAAGATTCTAACTCAGGAACGAATTGTGTCTTTCTGCAAATTAGATTTTTAAAAAAGTCCCTTCTTCCAGGTGGAACTGCTTAGGGAGCGCAGCTCTGAGAACGGAGCAGCGGCCGGATTGCAGCCTCATTCACTGTGCAGTGAATAAACCACACGACGGCCAAACGCGTGGGCCCTGAGTGCTCCACTTTCAGAAAAATGTGCTCAGAACAATCCCTCCCCCTGCCTCCATCTGGCTAAACTTCCAGGCAGCCTCAGAGAGATGGCAGATCCCTTGTGAATCTGCTTGATCCCCGTCCAGAGTCTGACTCTCAGCTTTATAGCCTCAAATGGGAGATTTTGTCATCACTGGGGACAGATCCATTTACTTGAACCCAAGTCTCAGGTTAGCGAATTTATTATTTTGACTCAAGAAACATGAGCCAGAGAAACCAGAATTCCCTGTGCAAACACAATGAACACGTCTTCTGATATTAAGCAAAAGTGTATGGGAAGCCAAGTTATAACCATAAGGAAGGCATCCGTCAAGGGAATCACAAGCAAATGGCATCAGGTAAAGATGGCCAGATGTCTGCAGCTGTCATGATTTGACCAATAGGACCCAAAATTCTCTAGCTACAGCTCTTTGGATCCCTCTCCATATCAGGGGTAATTTCACCATGGGCTTTGCCAATGCCACCCGCACACTGAATCACACAGCCACTGTGTTCTCCTCACACACAGCCCTTGGAAAGGTCCAGCCAGTACGTGTCTCACTGATTCTCCTTGGTACAACCCTGGATGAGAAGACATCTTCTCTGTCTAACACACAGGCTTTTTTCTTTGCACATGTTATCACACTGAACTAGGCTTCAGTCAGTCCTAAAGAGAAAACTGTCCCTCTTAGGATTCTATATATCACTGCTACTGTCCCTTGAGCTTAAAATTTGACTGTCAAAGGAAAGAATTTTCCAATTTTTTGCAACTTCTTGAAGGTACTACACTGTCCCAGAAACAATATATTACTCACCAAAACAATGTGCTACTCACACTGCCTCTAGAACTGCAATAACTTTTGACTGACAGTGGCCAGATTCCCAGGAAACAGGCAGCCATCTGCACTCCTATAGGTTCCCTGGTCAACCGAGGCAAGTCACATGGCAGCTTCAAGAGGTGGCCCTCCTGGTGACTAAGACATTCTTACCGTCTTGCCTCCTCATGACTGAGAATGTGTGCATGGCAGGCAGCTCCTTTTGATAAATTTATTATTCTAACTTTGGCCACCAATCGTGATGTAATAAGGAGAAAGCGATGTGTTTAGACTCGACTGAAAATAAACACCACCAAGGGGAAAATGTGCCCATTCATAAATGGTGTTTATACTAATAGGGCCCAGTAGAAGAAAATTATTTATTTAAAACTCAAAACATTTCTCTGAATGATCAGTTTGACCTCAGTTTCATGTCAGAGTTTAGTAGAAGAATGGATCTCTATGTATTTTCATTTTCCCATTGATATATGCTACACCAAGAGAAAATAAATAAGTAAAAACTAAGTCAGTGAAGTAAATGAACTGATGTGAATTAGTTATTCATGTTTTAAAGTTGGCAGCAAAAAACGATTGCCAGAAAGTACAGGAGCTCATAGATTCCCAAAGTCAGCTATTTTCTGTAAACAGTTTCGAGACGGTTAATAACATGTCCTTGGACCGGAGTCTTGGGCCATTGCTCTGTTTTCCCATTAGATCTCCTGCATGTGTATAAAATCTCCCGTCTCGTTTTAGTGAGTGGGAATTGGCCGCCTCTTCTTTATAATGATCATTTTTTAACTTCGAACAAATTGTGAAATTTGTTATTGATCATGCATGAAAATAACTATTTGACCTGAAACCTGAAAAAAATTAACAGAGTTTACTAGTTGATTTGCTAATTTTGAAGATAAAATACCATCTATTACTTAGAGCTGTATAAACTATTTACTCACATCTCTTCTAGAATTGTGATTTTCAGTTTCCTATTTATAAGGAAAATAGTATTTAGTTTCTTCTATGCCAAAAGCACCGGGAAAGACAGTGGGGAAAATAGAAAAGTGAGGCCTGGTTTCCAGCATGTGGAATTGACGTTCTACAAGGAGCCTTAGGCGAAACATGCATACAACGGCTGTAATGTGAGGCAACACGAAACAGGTCACAGGGAGAAGAACCAAGCTCTCTAGAAATTCGAAGGGAGCCTCGCTCCAGCAGGGATGGTCAGGGAATGCTTTCACCACAGAGGAGGAGGCATCTGAGTTGGGCTCTAAGCCACGAGTCAGATTTCAGAAGGCACAGATAGGGGATGAGGTGTTACCGGCAGACAGGATGGCATGAGCAAGGACAGAAGCAGAAACCACAAGGAACAGAACGTGATCCAGTTTGGCGGGACCGTGTGTACTGCTGGAGCATGGGGGGACAGTGCATGGGAGGTAAAGGTAAGATGAGGTTAAATCTTGAAGGATTTATAAGCATGGGAAATGAGTTTTTATTCTTTGGTGTGTAACTGAGGATCAGTGAACATCTTTATCAAATGCGTCTTAGAGCAATTGGTCTGGCAGTCGTGGGCAATGTGGGATAGAGGGGAAGAGGAGGAAGGCAGGGTGCAACAGTCGATGCATTTCATACACCAGGTGCTCAGTGGGCTTCCCAGCAGACTGCAATGAACAGAGGGAAGTTTGAATGGTGGTAGGGATTTTCCTGTGTATCATTTCTTATTTAACTTATTCTCTATTCCTTGTCTGGCTACAGGAGTCAGATAAAAAACAAAATCCATGAAGGGATTCAACAGTCCAAAATATAACATGTGAATTCTAGGAAACTGTAAAATCTGAAGGGGCCAGAGGTGGGTGCTGAAGTCAAATTGCAAAACTAAATTTGTAGAACCCGAAAAATAAGAACAAGCACAAACCAAATCGGCTGGGAGAAAATTGAGAGTGGGAAAAGAGTCCTGTCAGATTCCTTAGAATAGAATTTTTTAATTTTGTGCTTTCTTTTTGATGATAATCTAAAAAATTTATGAAAGCATACTTTGGGCCTCATGGAGAACCACTTTGTAAGTATTTCCACTCCATTTTAGTACCTGTGCTTTCATTTTCCTATTACATTGGCATCAAGTGGTACTATTTTAATTTACATGGGCCAATGTGGAGAAAGCAGAGGAAGAATTCATATAGAAACGGCATATTTGTGGCAACTGAAGGCCAAGTGAAATCTGCTGAACTAAATGAACAATGATTTCTTAATGGTACAACTAAAGAAATAGGGAGATTGAGTCCATGATCCCAAGACCATGCAGAACCAAAGACTCAGAGTCACATTGTGATGAGCAAGTAAGCTTTTTAGTGTAGAATTTGGATTTCATTGGTTTAGTAATTTTCTTGATATTTAATTTATAAATCAGTTTTGATTTTATAATTGTTTACTATCTATAAGCATAATGAGCTTATGCATAGTTATAGTAGCACAAATTTAAGTACCATTATCTTAAAATGTTACCAGTTAATTTGATGGGGGGAGAATGAGTAAAGTTTTTTCATTAAAGTGGGCCCATATATTACTTATGTTCAGAAAACATAGCCCTGGGGCATATATTTTGGCTAGTGCCTTGCTTTGACTTTGTGGAGGTATGTTGACTATTTACTTAAATTGTCAAAACAAAGAAGACAGACACTTACATGTTTCATATTCTAAGAGTCCGGCCTGCTCATTTTTCAAGCTGTAAACTTCCAAATTAATATGTGCAAAAAAACCCATTTTATTTAGTATCTGTTTGTGGCATTGAACTAGTTTATTTACTATGTGATTTAACCAGACAGCCCCTCCTTTTCAGGCTGTAAAATAAAGCAACTGAACCTAGATTTTGAGAATGTGTATTATAGAAGAATATTTTTTAAATTTAATTTTTAAAATTTTTATTTCATTTTAATTTCAATAACAGGTAGAGGCAGAGAAGATAAGATATCATAATACATTCTTATGGTAGCTAAACAGGCAAATTAAACCAGCATATTGGTCACCACTGGGGTTGTATTACCTTTAGCATGGCTGATGCGAAGTTAAGTTTAGTGGGACTTTCTGTGACATTAATTGGCTACCAGTTCTACAAAGCGTAATTAGCACCACTATTCATATCTCAGTCTGTGTGTGAATTGGGCAGCTCTGTCAGCATAATCCACCTGCTTTTCCAGCCTAGGATATCAACTGGGCAACAAGTGACTGATATCCTGAATTATATTAAGTGTATTTAGGAGTATTTCTGAAATATGTTCAAAGGAGACAGTATTGAGATTTTTTTTCCTTGCATTCATACCATAATAAGAAAACAAGTAACTTACCACGAGCTTCACAAATTATTAACTAAGTCGTCCTTAAACTATCCCCGTGAGAGAGTCATCCCCTGATCTCTAGGGTACAGATGTGGCGATGGAGACACAATGAGAGCAAGGGGCAGGGTCTGATGGTTTAAGCCTTAAGATGCTGCAGCTTATCACAATCTTAAAGTTCCCTCCTTAAAGGTAAAGCCTTATAATAAATGCTCTTGGCAAGTGGTGGAGCGTGCGTGACAATTTGAGAACCACTAATTTTAGAATAGGAAAAATCAATGGGAAATGTTAGATTAATACAAGTTATTAAAAGTACTTATTCCAGTACAAATACAGAATCCAGGTAATGCCAAATAATCACAAATTTCTATATTGAAAGACTGCAGGTTTCTAGTTAACTTTTTGACTGCTAACCATGCCCTGTCAGTCTCTCAGCCAATTCCCCTGCTTACAGCCCATGTCAATTGGCCTACAAGTACAAGAGCCATAACATAGTGAGTCTTGAATACACATTTTTTTCTTGTGTCTCAAAACAGCTGATTTCTACTTAGCTCCATTCTCTCTTCTGGAAGCACACTCCAGGAACAGTTCTTTCTGGATCCCTAATTGTCTGTCTGTCTTTCTTTTGTTTAGTTGTTGTTGTTGTTGTTTTCCTGTCATGCTCAGCCAGTTCCTAATCTGGTTTATACAAAACAAACTACAGCAGTTTCCAATCTACCCACTCTGTCCCTTTATACCAACTCTGCATGATTCATGAATCTGCTTTTCTGATGGGGGTGGCTTATTTTTAACCACAACCAACAATATGCTGCTAGAATCAAGATGAATCAGCCCTATAAATGACCGGCTTCTTATTCAGTGTGAATTAAAGTATCTCAAGTCCCCCTTCTACCCTGAATGTCAAATTGTCTTTCCCATCTACCTGCCTTAGTGCCAGAAATATCATCACTAGTCCTAACTTTCAGAATGAATCATTATACCCTGAACACCCCTATTAAGTTGTAAATTATGAAGGTAACACGTTAGTCCATTGATTATTCAACAGAAGTGTGCAATAGAATCATCAAAATATACATACTGAGCCTCCCACTCCAGAATATGGGACTCAGTAGGTGAAGCCAGGGATAAGTGTGCTTGGACCGTCATTCTAGGCTGCTCTGCTGTTCATTCCAGCTTCAGCTCCACTGCAGAAATCCCTCAAGCACCCGAACACAATACAATGGATTCACCTTTTTTAAGTATCATCGAAGACTAGAACCAGGAATCGGTAAGTTTGATAGTGAGATGACAATTAAGGGGGGAAAAAAGTAGGCCAGAATGGTTTGCTTCAGGAAAACTCTGGAAGTCTAGGGGGCCGCAGGCAGAAACTGGACGCTGAGAGGAGTGAGGGGCACGGGAATAGGGAGAAGAGAAGTCGTGAAACTACTTCCTGATTTATCCTGAGGTGGATACCAGTATTGGAAATTTCCAGCCTTAAAAGTTTGCTGTAACTGTGAAAAACAGTTAGTGGTTCCTCAAAAAGTTAGACATGGAATTACCAAGTGACACAGCAATTCTATTCCTAGATATACACCCCAAGGAATTGAGAACAGGTGTTCAAACAAATATTTGTACATGAGTGTTTACAGCAGCACCATCCACAGTAGCCAAGGGGAGGAAACTATCGAAATGCCCACCACCCGACAGATGCCTGAATGAAATGTGCTCTACCCCAGCAATGGAATATTATTCAGCAATAAAAAGGCATGGAATACTGACACATACTACAACATGGATGAACCCTAAAAATACTATGTTAAGCAAAAGAAGCCAGATACAAAGGCCACATGTCGTATGATTCCATTTATATGAAAGATCTTTTATAGTCAAATCCATAGAAACAGAAGGCAGCTTAGTGGTTTCCAGAGGCTGGGGAGGGCAGGGGGGACACAGGAATGGGGATATTAATATTAATGGGTATGGGGCTTCTTTGGGGAAGATGAAAAAATTCTGGAGCTAGATGGTGGCGATTCACAACATTCTGAATGTACTTAATGTCACTGAACTGAGCACTTTAAAATAGTTAAAATGGTAAATTTCATGATTTGTATATTTTACCATAGTTTTTCTTAAAGCGCTTTACGGATGTGCTGTTTTTCATTCAAACTCTGCCCCCTTGTCCAGGAGCCCTGAAAAAATGTACTCATAGGTGAGCTTCCCGGGCCGGCAGCCGTTCCCTCCCTGCCTTCTGTGTTGTGTCCCCAGATCATGCCGAGCAGGTGAGAGCAGGAAGGAGCACTCGAGGGCAGCATCTCAAGTTTCGCTGTGTCCTGGATGAGGAGGTGGGTGGAGGAAAGTGATAAGAACGTTCGAACAGTGTGGCTCCCTAAATGTCACTGGGCTTTACGTGACTAAACCTCCTCCACACTCTGGAAACCTCACAGATTGGCAGGCGATGACTGCAGCGTGCACCCTGCAATTTAAAACCAGCCCAAGAGAAAGGAGGATTCCAAGGCAGACATAATGCCAGAGAAAATTTCCCTCCAGGCAGGCACTGTGTCCTTACAGAGTCAGGAAGGAAACCAAAGTGCCCCTTCTCCTTTGAGTCACCCAGCTCTGCCTTACTTGTCATTTACAATGCAGAAATGTGAGAAAATGAATTTTCTGGGGAATTTAGAGAATTCCCTAACTACCTAATTACTGGCCTCCAAAGCATTAAACTATGAGACTTGAACAGTGCAGAAAAATATGTTTTTCTAAGGGGAATTTGATTTCTGGTTATAGATACAGACAGTCCCTCATTTTGTCTTTCTGTGGCTGCTCTGTGGGTCTATCTTCAATTCCTAGTTCATCATGGCTGATCATCTCTGCTCTCAGTTTAGATCACTTAGATAAGCAGAAGGCATTGCTTAAGGACACGTGGGAATGGACATAAGCAACTGGAAACTTTAAAAAATCTGTCAGTAGAATATAAGTTTTATAAATGTATTTTAAGAGAGTGTTGAATGAAAGGGCATTCAACAACATGTTTACAAAGATTTTTTTAGGGTGATAGGATTATTGGTTACATGTGCCTATTTTTTCCTTTTCTTAGGTGTTTCTGTGTTTTCTGCAGTAAGTACATAGTTGTTATTTTTAATGTAATAATTTTATAATACAATATTATTTTGGGCCTATATTAAGTGCATGTCCATGGGATCTCAAATAAATTGCTATTACTGCTGTTCTATTTTCTTATAATCTTCACCTATCTCAAATTGGCTCACATCTTTCTAGCTATTGGTGTTTCTGTGGTGACTTCTTAACCTTCTGCATCTTTTTCCACTTTATATCTTTGAAAAATTCCAGAGTTTTTTCTGGAAGATGTTGGGATCAATAGAGTAGTATGCAGTTCTAACAAAATGATTTGGAAATGGAACAGAGTCCAATGACAGAAATCTTCAAAACCTTCTTTTAAGGCCAGGTGCAGTGGCTCACGCTTATAGTCCTAGCACTCTGGGAGGTGGAGGTGAGAGAATCTCTTCAGGTCAGGAGTTCGAGACCAGCCTGAGCAAGAGTGAAACCCTGTCTCTACTAAAAATAGAAAAAATTAGCCAGGCATGGTGTGTACCTGTAGTCCCAGCTACTTGGGAGGCTGAGGGAGGAGGATTGCTTGAGTGAGTCCAGGAGTTTGAGGTTGCTGTGAGCTAGGCTGACGCCACTGTACTCTTGCCCAGGATGACAGAGTGAGACTTTGTCTCAAAAAAATAAATAAAATCTTATTTTAAAGGAACTTTTTATTGCAGTATAACACACACACAAAAGGTACAAATATTCTAAGTGTACAGCTAAATCACAAAGTGAACACACCTATGTAACTGCCACCCAAATAATGAAATAGATCATGCCCAACACCCAACAGCCCTCCACATGCCTGCTCCAAGTCCCAGCTTCATCCTACTCCCCAAAGTTAACCACTATCATAATCTCCAATTCCACAGCCCAGCTTTGCCTATTTTTAAACTTTACATAAATGAATCAGTATGTATTTTTGTGTGTCTGGCTTCTTTCATGCAACATAATGGTTGTCAACCTGTGTGTGTTGTGTGGAGCAGTAGTTTCATTTTCATTATTTTATAATATCCCTTTGTATATATATGCCACAATTTCTTTATCTACTCTACTATTGGTGGGTATCTGGATTATTTCCAGTTTGGGGTATTACAAATAATGCCACTATGAATATTTTTATATATGATTTTTAAGGACCATACATATACTACTGTTGCCTAACTTCTGTTGGGCGTATGCCTGGTTGTGAATCATTTGGTCACAGAGTGTGTGAATGTTCAGCCTAAGCAGATATTGCCAAACAGTATTCCAAAGTGGCTACACAGAGTTACACTCTCACCAGTTCTGTAAGGAAGTACCAGTTGCTCCACACGCTAACCAGTCATTGGTATTTTCCAACTTTTTAATTTTAGCCATTCTATCAGGTATGCAGTATGGTATAATCATAGCATTATGATTTTAATTTGTATTTCTTATAATGAGATTGTGAACCTTTTCACATTTCTCAGCTATTTGGCAATCCTATTTTTGTGAAGTCCCTATTCAAGTATTTTGCCCACTTTTCTATTGGATTGCCTGTATTTTCCCTTATTTATTTGTAAGGGTTTTTTTTTTTTTAACATATTCTGGATACTAGTCTTTTAATAGCAGTATGTGTTATAAATGGATTCTCTCTTCCAGACATGTGGTTCTGCCAGGGCACTGGGAAGATCCTCTTAATGCCTCGTGAATAGAGATAATCGGAGATGGAATGCAGTCCCTGTGGTGGATGGTCTATTTTCAGGTCATTTATTTTTAAGATTTGTCCCCTCAGGATCCCAAATGAAAGCCTGGGATGACTACTAAGACAGTTTCTCCTTGGCAGGCCCTTAATTCCAACTATTTCATCCCAGCCTTGTAAGAGTGCTGGAATCTGCGCTCAGTTTCTCCTTCTGTCCACTGCTAATTGCAAATCAGCAAATGCCTCTAGTGGAAAAGTCATGTGGGATCAAATGGCTTCTCTGTCCTTCCTTTCTTTGGGGGCATCTTGCCCCTGCAAGTCTTTACTGCTTTTTGATTATTTTGGTAGCTCTCCAATGTTTTAAAACTTCAAACAGATGAGCACACATATACACATGTACAAACATATATACACACACATATATATGTAACATGTATGTATGTATATGAAGAGTGACTGTAACAAGCTAGTTAGCCACTGTTTAGAAACAGAACCTCCAACCAAACTTTTCTTTAATGACAAAGAGAATGCCACATTCCTTTCTAATGTGCTGGTATGAGCATTACTATTATACAATGAGAGTTACATTATCTATCACATTTTATTCTGAGCCTAGGTGCTAAAAAACTCAGAGCTTAATATTTATGACTTTGTAAGGTCAGAATTTCATGATTTGTTTCTCTATTTTTTCACCCCTTTGCCCCATTTTTAACCTGTTAGCCTGATGGTTTCTTTTTTTAAAATCACATTTTACCTATACTTTCTTTATAAGCCACCTCAATCCAATTTGGCAGCAGCTAGGATGGATGGATGGATGGACAGACGGACAAATGGATGGACGGATGAATAAACACATAAACCATTCAAATCCCAAAATCAATCAAAATTCTATCATTGAAAACATATAACAAAATTAAGGTCACAAACAAAAGCATCCAACAGGATGGTCTGGCTATAGAAAAATCTCAATTTACAATGAAACTAAGGAAAAACTATTTTTAAACCACCAGTCCTGCCTCAGAGGTGACATAGAAAGATCTCCATGGTGTACCTATATAAGAAGAGGCAAACGGGTAAAAGAAAGTCAGGAGAGGAAACCTGGGGGTCCTTTTCCTCATAAATATGGAATGGCTCAACTCTAGACAATGGACATTTGATGGTTTTCTAGATAGAAGGCCCTTAATTCTCCCAACTGCTAAAGCTTCTGGATTTCTTCAAATTTCTATTATATTCAAATTAAAATTACACTGACATACCATTTATTACCTATACCAATAGAAATACAAAATGGCTCAACTCCATTGGAGAACCATTGGAAATGTCCAGCAAGGTTAGATATATGTTTATCTTTTGATCCAGAAAAACTCACTTCTAGAAATATATCAAAAAAATACACTGGTCTCATTAATCAGAAAACATAAAAGCTAAAATGCACAAGACTATTACAGCACAATTTGGAATAGCAAACAGTTGAAAGCCACTCAAATATTCATAAATAGGGAGCTGACTGAATAAATACAAGTACTTTCATACAATGTAGTACCATGTAATACTTACTACATCGTAGCTGTAAAAATGAAAGAGAAATATCTTTAGGTATCACTATGAAGATGCCTCCAAAAACACTGTTAATGATGCCATTTATCTAAGAAAAAAGAGAATATAGATACACACAAACACATATACATATATACACAAACATAAAAATACACACTTATATTTAAAAAATAAAATGTGGGGAGGTAGGGCACAGACAGGGTAAAAGGGAGAGGGGTAGAAGCTGAACTTCTTATTTGATTTTTGGAACTTTGTATATCTTTTATAAGATTATAAAATAAATTATAAATAGAAAATTTCTAAAAATCTAAAACAAAATAAAATAAATGAACCTAAATTTTGTGCTAAAGTTGTGCCATTAAAAAAGAGAGAAAAAATATTTCAAGTAATTTTAAAGCATAATAAATAAACTGTGCATCCCTGGAGGGATATGCCTTAAGGACAAAAAGAACCACTTGCAAACTATTTTTAGTAATACTATCACCTGAACGTTTGCACCCTCCCCCATAATTCATATGTAGAAACCTGATCTCCAATGTGATGGTATTAAGAGGTGGCGCCTTGGGGAGGTGTTTAGGTCATGAGGGTGGAGCCTTCAAGAATGGGATTAGTGCCCTCTTTTAGAAAGAGGCCCCGGGGAGCTTGCTTGCCACTTCTACCACGTGAGGGCACAGTGAGATGGCGTTGTCTGTGAACCAGAAAACCGACCCTCACCAGACACTAAATCTGCCGACACCTTGATCTTGGGAGTTCTCAGCTTCTAGATCAGTGAGAAATAAATTTCTGTTGTTTATAAGCTGCCCAGTGTATGGTATATTGTTATAGCAGCCTGTATGAACTAAGATTGGTAATCATATTGTTGGTAATAATATTAATTGCAACATCCTGAAAATATTATTTATAGGATCAAATCAAACTAAGAAATAATCACATTAATGTCATTAAGATACAAGATTTTCAGCAAAAAGAAACAAGGAATTTTTAAGTTAAGTAAAAACTTTGTAATTCTAATATCAATTAGAAATACCAGTATAAACTGATGATGTATTTTCTCATTTAAAAAATACCCAAATATATTTTCTAGCTCTGTCCATTTCATTGAAAGGGCTTAGAAATAATCACCCTTCTAGTAGCAATGAGCATTCTAACATTCAGATTGTGGTTTCTAAATACCCTTTTCCACCAAAAGGAACCAGCTATACCTGGAGAAATGGTTCATTCTAGGTCTATGGCATGAAATATGCCAAACAAACCTGGGACATTTTGTCAAACTAGAAAGCAAGGAAATGATCATAGATTATCACAATTGTCAAAAGAGCCCAGGAACCAACTTGAAAAGTATTCCACTCTCAAAGATGAAATAATTTGACCATTAATATTAATAATAACTGCAATGGATTAAATCACATCATATGTGTTGAAATGCATTAGACTGTTAGGATGCTAAAATAATTTCTCATTGGTTACCTTTGAAGAGTGTTAGGGAATTAATTCAATATTCTGAAAATCGATAAACAAAAAGAAAGCATCAAGCATTTACCTTGACTTTCCTATACCAATTATACTTGAGGATATAGTTGATGAGAGGAAGTATTTCATTATAGAAATATTCCAGTTTATAAATTAGGAAGGAATGATTGAGTTATATTACCATCATTTTACAAGCCCTGATAAAATAATAAATGCAGAAAATGATCACTACTGGCTTCTAATATCACCAAAAGAGGGATAATCAGATATATGCCTCCAACTGGAAGTACATATCACCCCCTATAAAAAGAAGCTTGTAGATCTAACTTTCAGTTTCTAATAGACATATAGGGAAACAAGGATCTTGCTAAATGACAGCTTGAGGACGCAAAATCAAGAACGTACAAAACTCTACAGAACAAATGACCCAGGTTTCTCAATTAAATAAATTACAAAGGAAAAAAATTATGAGGGGAGAAAGCCTATAAATCACAAGAGAATTAAGAGACATATCAACTAATTGCAATGGACAAACTTTATTTGAATCTTGATTTGAACAATTGTTAAAAAAATTTTTTTTAGATAATCTGAGAAATTTGACTACCAACTAGCTGTTTCACGGCATTAAGGAATTATTATTAATCTTTTAGGTATGATAATGGTAATGTGATTAATTGTCTTAAGAGAGTCCTTCTCTTTTAGAGATACATACTAAAAATATTATGAATAGAATGATTCAATGTCTCAGATTTGCTTCCAAATGATCCATCTGCAAGGAATTAGATAAAACAAGATTTGCAATGAGTTGAAAATTGTTCAAGAGGTGATGGGAATATGGATGTTCTTTGTACTATTTCTTTTTCCTTTTGTGAATAGATAATAAAAAGTTTAAAATTTCAGAACATCTACAAATATCTCCAAATTATCCACCTATAATTTAAAAGTATCTTATTTCTATGAGTGGATATTGAGGCTTGGAAAAAACACCTGACTATTTTATAGCTGAATCAAGAAACAGCGTGGAGCTGGGGGACAGGCTGGCCAGGTCAAGCTCGGTAATGTCAGGCAGGTCATCACAACTTCAACTCAGTCCAGGTCTTTAAAAGGCTGGTTTTCTATAGCAAGTTTCAACATTACTTTTATGAGCAACCTTGGGCAGTGTTGTAAAGCTTTGGCCTGCTTTTGCTTTCTACCTGTTAACACAAATACCTCATGGAATTTCATAACCAAGACTTGGAAAGTGGGGCGGAAGGTGGAGGGGAATGTTATTTTAAAGGCTCTTGGCAGAATTTCTTATAGGAACAGAATTGTCTTTTATTAAGCAAAATACCTTGATGAGTCATTTAGGTAGAACAATGGGGTTAGTTTAGAAGAAAAGAGTAGAAGAAAAAGAGGAATAAATGTGTTTTTATATTTTTAAAAAATGAAAAGAATTTGGCCATGCACAGGGAGCTGAGAGGTGAGTGGCCTCAGAAGGAAGTGGGGGAGATCTCGAGAAGTACAGGGAGTGAGGGGGCCAGCACCCTGGAGGAAAGTCTTTTCAAGAAGAAATGACTGTCCATAAAGAAACTTTCAGTGCTAGCTATGGCTAAGGAGCTATTTAGAATAGAGATGGCTAAAAGTCAGTTTTAAATCATCTGCTGTAAGGTGATGTGACCCTCAAGCCCCCATTACTGCCAAACTGTCAGTAAAAGCAATGGCTCATGCAGCCATATGTGAGCAGTTCTTGGAGAAGAACCAAAGTCAAGGCAGCTGCTGCTGGCAATGAGTTGATGTGGGCAGAAAGAAGAGACAACTGCAGAAGAGATGTGTGGTCGGTAGGAGCAGAAAACTGGGGCAGCATATGACTGGGAGATTTGAATGCCCCTCCAGAATCCTCAGAGATGGGTGGAGAGGATGGGGAGAAGCTTAGGAGTAGAAGCTTAAGCAAGTTCATTTGACAACTTAAAAAATATATGAATACATAATGAAGGATGACTGCACAAGGCTGGAAGATCTGGGACTATCCAAGAAGCTAACACTTGGAGGACAGTCAGAAGGCAATTTAGACCACTATGTTTTGTTATCCTGTGCTATTAATTTTGAAAATGACCCCAGAGATCACCCTGAATAGCAGTTTTAAACCTGGTCTACAAAGCCCCTGGTTTCTTGGTCATGGCTCGGGGGTTTCCAGAAGTGGCATGGATTTGGGTCTGTCTTAGTCCTTTTGCACTGCCATAATAAAATACCATAAACAGGGTATTTATAAACAACAGAAATTTGTTTCTCACAGTTCTGGAGGTTGTGAAGTCCTAGATCACCAGCAGGTTTCGATGTCAGGTGAGAGCCCACTTTCTGGTTCACAGATGGCATCTTCTTGCTGTGTCTTCACATAGCAGAAGGGGCAAGACTGCTTTCTGTGGCCTTTCACAAGGGCCCTGTCCCATTCAGGAGTGCTCTGCCCTCATGACCTAGTCACCTCCCAAATACCCCACTTCCTAATACCATCACATTGGTTATTCATTTTTAACATATGAATTTTGGGAGGACACAAACATTTAGACTATATAAGGCCCCTAGTCTAATTCTTGCTTCATCTAGAAGAGTTTAATGAATATTATATATTAAGATTCCATGTCAGACATTATTTTTTAAAAAGAGTTTTGCTGCTGAGAGAAGAAAAAAGCATTAGCATCATCTAAACCCATCATGGTGCAGAAAGGCAAAGAATTGAAAAAGTAACTTGCCAATGATCACAGAGCAGAGCTCATGATAAAACCCAGTTCTGATTTCCAGTCCACTTCTTCCTCCTTCTCAGCTGAGAGACTGACAAAGGTGCCAACAGAAAACGAATGTGCACTTGGGGCTAGATTGGCCTCAGCGGTATTATGGGTTCCACCATCAAATAAAAGTCACCATCAGCCGGGTATCAGGAGTCTTCCCAGCAGCATAAACCAGGTGGTAGACAAAGGCTTGCAGGATAGAGGGGACCCCTGCCCTATCCCTGCCTGGTGCAAATATTCATTCTAATTCAGTTTCAAAGCCCTGAATAAAGCCTAAGGCTTTGCGGGGGGTGGGAGGGGAGGGATTCTTAAAAGTTTCTATACCTATTCTCCTGATGACAGCTCCAAAGATGTCTTGTTCCTCCTCCATGAGACAGTCTGAGCTGCCTTTCCTTGCTGTCCCCTGATTTGTTTATAATGGAGTCAACTACCAACACTCTATCAAATTCATCTTCAAAGCCAAAAATTTGGTGGGGGGGATATTTTTAGGGAGGGACGGAGTCTCACTCTGTTGCCCGGGCTAGAGTGCCATGGCGTCAGCCTAGCTCGCAGCAACCTCAAACTCCTGGGCTCAAGCGATCCTCCTGCCTCAGCCTCCCGAGTAGCTGGGACTGCAGGCACTGGCCACCACACCTGGCTAATTTTTTGTTTCTATAAAAGCCAAAAATTAAATTTCAGAAAAGTTTTAGGCATAAGGGAAAGAGGACTGGGTTGAAACCCAAAAGACCTGGGTCAACAAGACAGTTCTGCCAACTAGCTGTGTGAAGGGAAGTGAATTGATTAACTCCGTGGGCTTCAGTCTCTTCATCTATAAAATGGTTACCATAACACTCACCACATTGCGTTGCTGCATGAGGAACAAATGAAGCAAGCCACGTAAAACATCTACCCCAGGACGTGTGAGTCATTCAGTAAATATTGGTTGAATTTGTTTTTTCACATTTTAATTCAACCTCACAAGGAAGTACTCCAGCGCTTGGCTGGCATTCTATCATTGGTACTCAGCTAAAGCAGGGAGAGCAGCTTCGCCAGGAAGGCTGTGAAGATATGTTTCTTGTCTGTGACTGAATTCTGGATGTGTTTCCTAGGATGCTGATGGGTCCACACTAAAAGGCAAAGATGTTTGCCAGTTTCCCTCTGGAACATATGATCGGGAGAAAAAGGCAGAGTTGTTATGTGGTCAGAGTTGACTGGCCGCCCAGAGCACTGTTCTTCTGGTGGTCTCTTGTGGTCCAGGAAAAATGTTGGCATCACAGAAAAGATCTCATTCTGCTGGTTCAAGCTTGTAGAGTGACTCAGCCAGATGGTGCCTCCACAAGCAGGTGAATCCAACCACCTCCAAAGGAAACTCAGCTCCCTTCCTTCCCACGGGACGTTTTACAACAGTAGACCTTCAATTCCACGTGGCAGCCGCAAATCCACCCTCTCATTTTCCTCTTTCACCAGGCCCTGTTATAGGGTTCTTCCCCAACTCAGCATGCTCAATCAGGCCACTTACCTAATTCAATAGCAGTTGTAAATCCCTAGCAATGGAAGGACTAACCCATCTCCCTCCTGACGCATGCCCAGTTGCCCAGATGTCTAGTCTGCAGCCATTCTACAACCTTACATGCAGTTCCCTGTCCTGCCCTCAGCTGACAGTCATGTGTTCTAATCACAAACTCACTAGTCTGAATAAACCAAAGGCCTGACGTTAATGGTTTTCCTATAGTTTTGCCCAACTTGCAACCCTAAAAGCAACCTCAATTCATAAGCATGAGCTTAGGGGAAAAAATTTGCACAAAAGTTGGAACACACTTACTATATTAATTAGCAACTGTCATAATAAAGTGAGTAGCAACCCAACCTAAAACTCAGTGACTACACCATAAGGCTCTGCGTCAGGCTTAAAGTTAGCTGGGACAGCTCCATTCCACAAGTGCTCATTTGGGGACCCTGGTGGGGGAAGCAGCAGCCCTCATCACAGGAAGAAGTTGGAGACTCCCAGAGGTTCGGATGGACACATGCAAAGCATCTTAAGGCCTAGAATCAAAACCCACACACTGTCATTTTCTACATATTCCACTAGCCAAAGCAAATCACAATGCCAAGTCCACATCAATAGGATGGGGAAATATACTCCTCTCATGGAGGTAGTGGGGAGAAAGAGAGTAAATATTTGCTGAACAATGATCCAATCTACAACACCTATGTACATACCAGCTAATTACTCCTTATACACTCAGCACCTCCCTACATCTCAATATTTATGTCTTCCTTGACAGACATCCCCAGTGTTAGAAATTGGGTAACATGATACTTCTGTCAATAAGGAAGTTATCTATGTAACAAAACTTGCAAGAGGTCTACCTGTCACTGCGTACTCAGCATTAGGTAAGAAATATGAGACAATAAAGAGGTATTAGAGCATTAGGTAAGAGATAAGCCTTTCTGCTAGTTATGTGTAGCAGTCACTGGAAACAGATGCATGTATAAATGCTGTGTAATTTAAAAACACACACATATACACTCACAAACCACAGACATTTTTTGAAGGCTTGCCAGTGCCATGGGGAACCTCCAGCTTGTGGTCTGGCCTTTTATGTGGAGTTTCACTTGACTATTTGCTTTGGAATTTGATAAACACAGCTATTCACAGGGCCATCATCACATGGGGTATTTGCTACCACAGAAACACAGAACTTCTTCTACAGAAACATCTCCTATCATCCCATAAGCTGAATTCCTGCCATTTCCCAAAGATCCCACAAACTGACTTCATAGGCTCCCACTTCACGGTAATTTGGTATAGGGGATAATGCATTTGTTTTCAACAAATCTTTTGCCTCTTTCCTCTGGAAGAATTACCTTCACCATGTTTTATTTTAAAACATAAAAAAAAAAAATCAAGAAGTAGAGACAATACACTCTAACAACTCAAAGGTGGGAATGAGTGGAGATGAAGTTCTCTCTAGGATTGGCCTCCTGGAACTTCCTCTGATTTTCCTACCAAGTTACATCTCAAGGTCTAGAAAAAAGGATTAACAACAGGCTGGCACAGAATTACCTTCAAAACTTGTTTGCCTGTAATGAGTTTTGTATTGTTATGTTGAAAGAGAACAAATAGTTCTTTCCCCTGTCTATGTGTTCAGGGTTTAAACCAAGAGAAATGGAGCAGGAGACCTAGTGGAAAATTAAACAACAGTCTAGAAGCCCCAGAAGAGGAGACCACACAAAGTAGCATAAAGTACTCAGCTGTGTAATCAGACAGATGTGGGTTTGAATCCAGACCCTGCTTCGTCCTTTGTCATTGGACAAAATTGCTTAATGAAACACTGTTTAAGTTGCTTATTGCTTTATAACAAACCACCTCAGACCTCGGTGGTTTCAAACAACAATCATCTTACCACAGTCACAGTTTTGTGGGTCGAGAATGAGGGCAGCACGCAGCAGGGACAGATCGTCTCTGCTCCACGATGTCTGTGGCCTCACATTGGGTAGCATAGAGGGCTGAAAATGACTGGGATGACTCAAGTATGGTCATATGTGTGGAGCCTAAATTTTAACCCCAAAATTTAGTTTGAGGTTAGGTTTGGTTTTTGGCTTTTTGGTTTTTAGTTATTTTTGTTTTTTTCAGTTCTTCTCCAAACAGCATTTAATGGGGCTGGCATATATCCAAGATGACTTCCATGCTAAGATGACTAGAGGAGATAGTGCTGGCCAGGTATGTCTGTCTGTCTGTTTCTGCCTCTCTCTCTCACTCCCCTCACCCCAGGTAGCCTCCCCACATGGCTAGCTTGGGCTTCCTCAAAGCATAACAGTCGCAGGGTCCTTGAACTCCTTACATAGCAACTGGAACAAAAGCAAAAGCTACCAGGCCTCTTAAACATTAGACCCAGAACATGCAACATCGCTTCTGCCACATGCTGTTGGTCAAGTTGGTCACGAGGGCCAACTCAGATTCAAGAGAGAGGAGAACACATCCCACTTCTTGATGGAAGGGTGGCAAAGAATTTATAGCCATTTTTAATCTACCACAGACTTAGTCTCCTCATTTATGGAATGAAGACCAAAAAAACTCTATTTCATATGACTGTTCTATACTTTTTGCAAAGCATCACCTTCAAAAAATGTTTGATGGCCACTAACACAATCCAGTCTGGCCTTTCCGCAAAATATTCTCTACAAGACAACCAGAACGATTCTTTCAGTATGCAAATCTGATGTCACTTCCCACCTCCCATTACCAACGACCAACCCTGGTCACCACTCCACCTTCACCCGTCTTGAACACACTCACCCTCTTTGTCAATGTTCCAGCTCCATGGGCCTTCTTTCCTCTCCATCTGAGTCCCATGTTCCTTCTCATCATAGGAAAATGTCATGAGCTGTTCCCTTTGTTTCCCTTCCTTCCCTTAATTGCCTAATGAATACCTACTATACATCTTGCCTTATATACTAGAACATATTTGCATTTTTACAGGTTTTGTATGAAAGTTTGGTTAATGTCTGTCTTCCTCACTAGATGTGAAGGTCAATGAGGTCAAGGACTATATTTTACTCACCATCATATCCACAATAGCTGTCTCATTCCTTAGCACATATTAGGACCTTTATTACTATTGATATTAATTGGATAAATCTGAATGTGAATTTCAGGTCTGAGACTTATTAGTGATATAAGCTCAAGTTATTGTCTTCACTGAGTTTCAGTTTTTTAATCTGCAAGGTAAGGGTGATAACACCTCTCTGAGTGACTATGAGAATTAAATATGTCTCAAGTACACTCCATGTAATAATGCTTAAATTATTGTTTGATAAATGAATGTATGATGTGATTTCTCGAAGGATCCAGTTTTCCTAGTGCTAAGATAGTTCAACCTCAGTGTTCTTCGGTCTCCAGTTCTGATTTTAACTCACTTCCTTAACTTTTGTTGGTTAGCGTGGGTTATTTCAGTGTTTCTTTTAAATAAAGCACAAAATCTGAGTAGACTCATGTCCTTGGCTATCTTAATAGCTACCAAATTTTACTGGGTTCATAACCAACACCACATAGTTTAATGCTAATTTGGTCTTTACTTAACATGATTTTTTTTCCCTCAGACCATAAATTCCTTAACAGTAGGGTCCATGGATTCCATTTTGTACACATCTTGTAATTTTCCCAGTAGGAGGATGAAAGGCACCCTGGTATATTGGGAAAAGTACAAGGTTTAGACTCAAATGGCCCCTTTATTTTACCTTTTGGTAGCCGGGTGACCATCAGCTAATCTCAGATTTAAATCTGTTTAATCCAGTAGTTCCTAAACTTGCTGCACATTAGAATCACCTGTCTTTTTCATTAGTATTTTTGTAAAACACTAATGCCTCGTTTCCACCCCCAGTCGTTCTGATGTAATGGGTACAGGTTGCTATCTTGGTATTGGGATTTTTAAAAGCCCCCACCCCCAGAGGATTCTACAGCCAAGTTTAGAAACCATTGCTCTAAACCACAAATTCTCTGATCTGTAAAACAGTAGTGAAAATAGTTCCAGTTACAAACAGTTAAAGAGATACTTTAACAAGATCATAGACGGGAAAGGGCTTGGGACATTTTAAGTAATCAGAGAATAATCGTTACTATTGTTAATTGGTGGCGGTGGAAGCATTAATAGTGATACATAGACACGAGGCATCAGATGATGAAGACTCACAGGGACCTCCTCAGCCTAGCTGGCTACGTAGCATATTTAGAACCCTTTAAATGTCAACCCAATTTCTATACATCTGGAGCTTTTTCTGACTTGTCGAAAACACCTCACTGCAGAGGCATCTTTTATTTGGATTTACCTGCAAGTGACATGAACACCTGCCTTTCCCATCTCATGAACCAAAGGTACAACGCGTCCTGAGAGCCTCATAACTACTCAGGAAAACTTTTACGAGGCCTTCAGCATTTACAAGGCTAACTTTAATACGTGTGGAGAAAATTTCGGTATCAAGTTGCATCTGAGCCTTTGAAACTATTTTGGGTCAGCTACACAGCAGAAGTTGGAGGCTGGCAGAGAGCCGTAAAACTGAGCCAAAAATAAACCAAAGACCATTATAAAAATGCTTTAAGTGCCAAACACATGAGATGTTAAAACTGCAACATAATCGAGTAAAAATTTACAAAAGAGGCTTTCCAATGGTGGCAGCAAGTGTTCCAACCCAGAGAAAGTTCACGGGGAGAAGTTTGGAGCCCCTGGAAATTAGCCTTCCAGATATCTATGAAAGCCCCCTTCCAAGGCTGTTTGCAATTTATTACCCACCAAGACTCAAGAGTAGTTTCTTCCCCTATTGGAGAGCACAGGCTGGAGAGCTGGGGTGCAAGGAAGAGTTTTCATAAAAATTAATTAGACCACTCGGCTTTCCCCCATATTCAGTAAATGCTGTTCTACTTGCCCGACTCCCAGCCTGGACACATTCTTCCTGCTCTTCTTTCAGTATCAAGCCATTCCACAAGGCTCTCGGGTGCATCTATTTGTTATTTATGGTCTTATTTTGCTGAGCTCCAGAAAAGGTGGTGATTTATGCTCGGTGCAGCCCCGTGACGGAGGCTTTCTGGAAGGGCAGCAGCAAGTGCTGGGCTTCTCTCTCCTGGCTCTGCCCCGCCTGCCAATCTCAGCTTCCTCTGCCCCAGTCGGTTCCCACCCTCCTTTTCCCCAATTAGGAACTGCTACCAATTGCACATGGACAGATTTATGCATGGCTGGGGACCAGCTAGTCTCCCACTGATGGTGTAAAAGAAGAGTATGTTCTGTGTCCGAAATCCTTTGCACGAAGTCCAATTGTGTTTTTGGAAACACTTCTTTCGACCCAGGCCCATAATTTTTTTTAGGCTTGAATTTTATGAGCCTGATGCAAAGTCTATCAACATTTTCTTTGTGAGTCTTATTCAGGGTACAGCATGTTTCTGAAGTGTGCAAAGGTCTGGGGATATTTCTGTCATCCGGTGCCAAGAGAAGGCTTGGCGAAAAACGAGGGTAGGAGAGGTGGGAGGTAGAAGAGTCGGTTTAATGACCACTCACTAAGGCATTTTTAAACACAAGGCAGATATTATTTTCTATCAAAACATTTCCGAAGTAGCTTTATGTTCAAATGGCAGATTCAATTATGCACTCCCTGTTCAGGTGAAGCCCCTCGGGGGGGCCACCAGGACCGCTACGATCCAGAGAATGGCTAAATTGGCCAGAGCTGTGCCATTCCATTCCATAACCCTGCGATGACCCCTGGCTGAAAAGATTAAGGCGCAGATAGAGTCAACAACACAACTGTGCACCAGACCACAATCTCGATTTTCCCTAAAGATTTGCCCTTCTTGTGTATGTTAAGATGTGACCTTCGGACGAACTAGCAACGGTGGGGCAGCAAGTCTCGATGGGCTGCAGATGCACAAGGGCCGTTTTAATCTGTTAATATTCACACAACGGGGCTTGCATGGTCTCGTGTGATACTCACTTATGTAGAAATTCAAAGAAGCGATTTGCTCTCTAAAAATGGCAAGCTGATGAGCATAGATGAAAAGAAAACTATAAAAGGCTTAAGAGATGATCAGATTTTTCCTTCCTCAAAATCCTGTTGGCTGTTTTTTTTCAATGTCCAGTTTTCTTAAAAAGCCCACATAAAGCACCCAGATCCCAAATTCCCTGATGCTACCAGCAGACATCCAGGAGTCTGTGGAAGAAAGTGGGGAGGGAGATGAGGTTTTCCATCCATGCCCATTCCCCTCCCCACTTTCCTTTTTCCCGTCTTCTACACCTCCCAGGGTTATTTCGAGATTCAAATAAATACAAAGTGCTAGGGAAACGGTAACTTCCTGTGCAAATGTAAGGAATTATTCATTTAGCATTATTTTGGTGGCCCATTCTCATGCTTCTTTTCGTGTCATCTGCCCCGCTCTATCTTAATCAGGGTGTTGTCACTGCCGTCGGCCCTCTGAACCTTCCCTGAGATGCAGGAACTTTCCTTCCCAGGCTGTTCCACGTCCCTTGCCACTTCCATCAAGACACACCACTGCTGACCACTGGTTTTACTTTGTTGCAATCAGACAAATGTCATTAAGGTCGGGAAGTGTGTGGGGGTATGTGTGCATGCTTATGTGTGCATGATGAGTATATGATATTCTTCTGTTAAAATATTCAATTAGGCCGGTTGCGGTGGCTCACGCCTGTAATCCTAGCACTCTGGGAGGCCGAGGTGGGAGGATTGCTTGAGCTCAGGAGTTAGAGACCATCCTGAGCAAGAGTGAGACCCCATCTCTACTAAAAATAGAAAGAAATTAGCCAAACAATTAAAAATAGAAAAAATTAGTTGGGCATGGTGGCGCATGCCTGTAGTCCCAGCTACCTGGGAGGCTGAGGCAGGAGGATCACCTGAGCCCAGGAGTTTGAGGTTGCTGTGAGCTAGGCTGATGCCATGGCACTCTAGCCCAGGCAAGAGAGTGAGACTCTGTCTAAAAAATAAAAAAAAAAAAAAATTCAATTAAATTTCTTAAATATGCATATTTTTCCTGTGTCCTATTCCCACACACCTTGATCTCTGAATCTAAATTGATCATCCAATTCAAACTAAGATTTTAATGACTAACTCTAGAATATTGTGCTCACCTAACTTGAAAGGTACAATGACAAAAATAAGGAGATCTAACACAAAGACAGCATAGACAATGCTCTGGTACTTAGTCCAAGAGCTTTACATGCAATAGCTCACTTAATCCCTCAAACCTATTGAAGTGAGTGTTACCCCCAATCTGGAGATGGGGAAACTGAGACAGAGAGGGATTAATGTAACTTGCCCACAGTAACACAACTAGTGAAGTGGATGAGTAAGGATTTGAACTTATGCAGTTTAGCTCCAGACTCTATGTCAGGGGCGGGGAACCTGTGACCTTAAGACCACATGTAGCTTTTTGACTGAATCCAAATTTTACAGAACAAATCCTTTCATTTTTTTAATATATATTTGTTCATCTTTTATATTTTTATTTTATTTTCAAAATGAATGTATTTAAAATACCAAAGAATAAAATAAAGTTTCAATGAAATAATCCTTCCAGATTGACCCAGCACAATTAGAACATTAGTAAGCCATAAGGGCTAAATTGATGGCTGCTACCCTCATGATTTAATTCTAGTTTCTCCCGCCTGACTGGTGCCACTACCCCACAAGCCCAGTTGGCATGAGTTTATGGAGATTGAGTACGCCAGTCTGTTATCAGTTTTTGACAATGGTGCACTGTGTTTCTGTTTAAAGTGGAATTTGTGAATAGTTGCACACTCAATAGTATTTTTTAATTCTGTCTGCTTGACAGCTCATCATATCAAAGAAGACCAAGAGAACGCTGAAGAAAGAAAATAGATTTTTTAATGAAGATTGGGAATTACAATATTATCTTGTTTCTGCTAAAGATAAGATGATTTGCTTGCTTTGTGATACTGCAATATCAATGTTAAAGAAATTCAATGCTCATCAGCATTACAACATTCATCAGGACCACAAATATTTTAAATTAGAGGGAGAGGTGCAAAAAGTTGTATTGCAGAAATTAAAAGATGAAAAGCAAAAGCAAAGACAATTCTTTCAAGCAGCAATAAGACCTGGAAATAATGCCACTGAAGCAACTAATGAAGTAGCTTATATACTCAGGGAAAAAGATAAGCCATGCAGTGACGTAGAAATTGTAAAAAAAATGCACTGTCAAAGTTTGTAGGATGCTTAGACCCTGATAAGGTTTCAAAGTACAAACAACTGCCACTTGCAAGGAAAACCATAACTGATCAACAGCATGCATTAGCCTTCAACTTAACAGAACAACTTCATGCAATATTTCAAAAGGAAAATACAGGGTGTCCCAAAAGTTGCCATACATAGGGAAAATGGGAAATTGTAGCTAAATGTACCTTTTTTTTTTTTTTTTTTTTTTGAGACAGAGTCTCAGTTTGTTGCCTGGGCTAGAGTGAGTGCCGTGGCATCAGCCTAGCTCACAGCAACCTCAGACTCCTGGGCTTAAGCGATCCTCCTGCCTCAGCCTCCCGAGTAGCTGGGACTACAGGCATGCGCCACCATGCCCAGCTAATTTTTTCTATATATATTTTTAGTTGGCCAGATAATTTATTTCTATTTTCAGTAGAGACGGGGTCTCACTCAGGCTGGTCTTGAACTCCTGACCTCGAGCAATCCACCCGCCTCGGCCTCCCAGAGGGCTAGGATTACAGGCGTGAGCCACTGTGCCCGGCCTAAATGTACCTTTATTTACAAAATATTCATTACAAAATTTTTCCTTTGCAGTCTCTATGTATGGAAACTTTTGGGATACCCTATATATATTATTCAATGCTTTGAATGAATCACCTGATACTACTGACTCAGCACAGGTTTTATACTTCATTTGAGTCATAACAGAAGATTTTCTTTGCTACAAAGAGTTACTTGCTTTGGGCTTTCTTGTGAACAGAACATGGGGAATAGATTCTTCAACAACTTTCAAGATAAATGTGAAGTTGAACTGAATTTGGTAAATTTATGGAGTGTATATACAGACAGTGAACCTTCTATGACAGGAAAACATGAAGGGTTTATTGCACAGATTTAAAAAAAAGTATTAACAGATCCAGATGCTCTCATTTCTTTTCATTGTATCTTGCAAAAATCTCTGTGCTAAAGCTACTATGTTAAGTGACACTTTGCAACAAGTTATAAGTATTGTTAACTATATTCATGCAAATGCCATGTGGCATCCTCAGTTTCATAATATGCTAAAGTTGAATGATGAGGTGTTACGTGTGGATTTGCTCTATCATTCTATAGTGCATTGGCTATTGCAGGAACAGGTGTTAGCCAAAATCTTATCTCTGTGAGAACAGATAGTTAAATTTTATGAAGAACAGAATCAGCAATGTGAATCATTGAAAGAAGATTTCTATAGGAATTCAGCATTTCTGTGTGATATCATGTCAAATCAAAACAACTTGAATATTTCTTTGCAAGGTAAAACTACATCTATATATGATATGCGGCAAAAAATTCAAGCATTTTGGGAAAAAAAAACTATCTTTTTTCAAAACACTTCTTCAAAAGGAAATTTTGGATGAACATTTTCCCCAGTTAGCAAAGGCTATTGATGAGCATCATGATATACTTGAATCATTTGAAGAATACACAGCTATTATAAACCTATTAATTGGAAAATACAATGAAAGGTTCACTGACTTTGAGAATCATGACATCACACTCAAATTAACATTTCAGCCTCACCTAGTTGATATCAACAAGGCACCTAAAGCACTACAAATGGAATTGGTTGAGCTCTCAGTAGATGATAATTTAAAGTCATTGTTTGAGGCTAAGAAAGATCCAATTGAAATATGGAAAAATGCAGTGGAATATTCCACACTTTCAGCAACATGCCCGAAAAATGCTTTCTTGCTTTTCAACCATTTATTGCTGCAAATCTGCATTCTCCTACCTAACCCAAATCAAGACACCCTTAAGATCACAAATGACTGATACCCATCTAGAGGATCAACTGAAACTGCAGACCTCCATGCTGCAACTAAATATTCAAATGCTTTCCAACAAAAAGAAGACACAACAAAGTCATTAAAAGGTTAATTAACTTTAAAATTAATAAAGAGTTTTCATTTTTTTAAATTATTAAGTACATAGCAGTTAAATTTTTACAAAATAATACGCACATTTGTAAGTATATCTAATTGAAGTTTCTTGAATGTGGCCTTATTTGATTACAGCAAAATTAACAGGCCTTTCAACAAGAAAAGTTTCCCCACCCCTGCTCTGTGTCTTCACTATTGTTGTTGACTACCTCTCTAAGATCTATGGAAATTTCCAAGTTGGTGCAGAGAAGCACAAAGGAGATATTTGTGGTTTCTTTCAACCATACCATTTGGCAGATACACGTTATCTCCCTATGTAATACTGACCTTCGTGTGCTTCAGATTGGGTAAATAGGTATATCTTCTTGGTCACTTTTGGTACTATAACCACAGAACTCATTGCCAAGTAGAGGGCATAAACTTAAATGGTAGGTCAAACTAAGGTATTGCATAGCTGGCATGAGACCTTCCATCATAGCAGTATTAGTAATAGCAGTGGTGGTTAGTAATAGAAATACAAATAATAATGTTAATAATAATAACAGCAATAGTAACAAGAGTCATAATGGCACCATGTTGATGAGTTATTATTTACCAAACTTCACGATAAATGCTTTCATATTCATTATTTTCTTTAATACTCACCAAACCCTCTAAAACAGGTGTTATTATTCTCATTTTACAGGTGGAGAAACTAAGACTTATAGAGAGGTCAAGTAAATTCTGTAAGGTCACAGACTAGCAAGAGTATGAAATTCAAACCCAGGTCTTAGTTCAAGGCGGCATGACCCTCTATTGCCAGTCAAACTCCTGATCATTTTGCCCACCAGTAAAGTGTAGGGAGTTGAATTCCAAGTTGGCCTTTGCTCTACAGTGAAGAGATTGAATACCATGGAAGGGATATAAAATTGGACCTCATTCGAAAAGTAAGTAGGGATGGGATGATTTTGTTTTTAAAAAAAAAGACTAAAAGTAATCCAGTTTCATGGAAATGATATAAAACATTTCTGCCCACAAAACCACATTCCTGAACATATAGGAACTAAGAATTCAAGGTCACCAAAGCCTGGAATGGCTAGTTTCTCAATCAAAGAACAGATTCCCAGATAGCTTGATATGGAGGCAACAGCATTGTGTTAGAAGTCAGAGTTTACCACGTATTTGGGGTCTGTACCAACATTTACTAAAATGTAGAATGTGTATTGCTGGTAATAAGAGACGCTATTTTACATGATGTAGGATGTGGTAAGAAAATGATTTTTTTAATTGTTTTAATATTTCAAGGATGTTTGTATACATTTAACACCTTTGTAACATTTGCTAAATTCTCTTCTAATGATGAGATTAGTCCTCAAACCCAGAGCCTCTGCTAGCAACAGTATCTACCTAAAATTTGATATTGTTGTTATGTTTTCATTTTCTGTAGTTGCTTTCATCGATAGCAAATGATGCTGCCTTTCAGTTGACAGTAATGCAGTGGTTCTCAAACTTGAATGT
This sequence comes from Lemur catta, assembly GCF_020740605.2. NCBI lineage: Eukaryota > Metazoa > Chordata > Mammalia > Primates > Lemuridae > Lemur > Lemur catta. The sequence continues at coordinate 75,804,312 of NC_059137.1, forward strand.
GCATAAAAATCAATGGAGAGTTATTAAAACATGGTTTCCTAGACCTCATCTCCAGAGATTCAGGTTCACTAGGTCAGGACGGGGCCCATAAATTTGCATTTCTAACTAGTTCCTACGTGATGCTAGTGCCACTGCTCAGAGAGCTATATGTGGAGTAACATCATCTGAGTACTCACACAAAATTCCTTCTTTAAAAAAATTATTTTAATAAAACAGATGAGCCAGATTAGAGGAAAATATTACGTAAAAAAATAGTAAAATAATATGCAGATATAGTAAAAATTATGAAGTTGATACATACAACTTAATTTAGGAACACGCTAGTCTAGAATTCACTCTGATACTCACTAGATGTGAAAACTGAGCTCTACAAGTCTCACTTTCTTCATGTATAAAATATGGAAGGAAGTTCAGCTAGATGGTCTTAATGGCTTTCACAACTCTAGCAAAGCATCACTTTTAAAAGCTGTTCATAAAAAGCTTTTTAAAAGTATGGGCACTCTAACTAGAAGTCTCTTAGGTATCACAACATGATACGGTTTTAAGAAATTAAAATCCTTTCAAAGTCTTTTAAATTTAACTTGAACATGAATGTAATTAAGCCATTTGACTTCTCCAAATGAAACAATTCTGAGAGAAAAATTCCTACGACTTCCCTATACCCTTCATTAGTGCAAGTGAGCCAGCCTACCCTAGAATTAGCCAATAGGTCGTAGTTGGGTTAAAAATCATTTGAACTACTTTACTGGTTACCTCTCTGAAGTAGTTTAGGAAAATCCCTCTGAATTTCCTTCTCAATCCTGTTTTAAACTCACATTACTAATTTCAAAAATGAATGATGCATTTCAAAAGGGCAAAATGAGGATGTCTCCCTCACTCCATTTCTCTTCAAAATTGCCTGAAAACAACAAGACATTTGAAAGACAGAAAGGGAACTCTCAACTTGGATGATACCCAGGTACAGCTGTAACTGAGAACCAAATTATAAGAGAAAGAGTTCTCAAATTTAGTGAACATCAGCCTGCAGTGCGGAACCACGCTGAGGGGACAGCTGCCCCTGGAGACCAACGAGGGCAAAGTAGGCAGTGCCTTCGAAAGGAGAAGCAACAGTCCTCTCTCTGCAGCAGCAGGGTCATATTGTGCAGCCAAGGTAGGAGTTTCCTTGGTTTCTTTTAAGCAACAAGGAATAATAAAATAGGTCATGATAGGAAACGAAACACATAGACTTGCCATCACTTCTTGACAAAGTATGTTGCTGAGGCAGGAGAGAGGAGAGATTCTCAAGTTTGAGGAGATGTTGAAGCCTGTCAGCCGCGGAGATGCACAAGTTAACTAGCTGACACTCAAACCCCTAAATCTAAGGAGTTTCGTTGTGCTTCATTGAGGCTTCCTGCTACTCCAGAACACTGCCAGCATAAAACACCTCCAAGTATCTGGTTTATCACTCAAAGAGTGATAATATAAAGGAATTAGCAAAAGAGCTAGTCAAAGACACTATGGTAACACACAAAAGAAAAAAAAAGCAGGAAAAACAATGGCAAAAAATGTACATCATAAAAAGTGTTACAATGAAGTCGACGGAAGTAGCAATACATATCTAGGATCTCTGAGAGTTAAATAAAATAAATGTCATTTTAAAACAAGAGCATGAAGAAAGGATACAAATATTCAAGAAAAAAAAATGATGAAACATCAGAAGAAGATTAGATATGAAGTGCCCAGAGCTCAGGAAAGATGTGGAAGAGAAAAATGAAACCATCACAGAAATTAAGGCCAGTATGGAAACAGCAAAAAGGACAATAGACACTGCAGAAAACACAGGACTGAGAAGGAGAATAAAATAAAATAAATGTGACTAATGAATTTTACAGGGTTAAAGAGAAAAGAGAAGCTGTAGCTATAAAAACAAAAGAGAGCCTAAATCCAAATAATTTTTATTCTTGAAAAAAGGGAATTGAAGAGAAGAAGAAAAAAATCAAAGGTATAATTTAAGATAACTATCTTAAGGCAGATTTAAAACTACAGATTGAAAGTTATACTACATGCCAAGAAATAATGAATCAGAGAGATAAACATCAAGACATACTTCAGGAAAGTAATTAAATTTAAAGTTAATAAAATAGTTCTTTGGGTAGCCATCCAATATCAACCATGAAACTGGCAATATATTATCATTTTAACCTATAAAAATGCACTTTCTTCTGGTTCCATTTAATAGCAAAAGTTTGAAAATAAAAACTGAGAGAACATGAGAATGTATTGCAATTACATTGACTGAAATTAACTACATCATTTAATGCTGATGAATCCAGTAATAGAAGTATAAGTGTACTTGAAGTTTAAAGTAAGCCCTAGGAAAACAGAAAAAGATAATATAATCAGCTAAAATCAGGGGAGGCAGGGAGAAAAAGAGGATAAAAATATTGCAAGAATACTTATTTTCAGTGTTGATAGTAGTGAAGATTAAGTATATACATAAGACTATAACTATAGAGCTAATCATGACACACAGAAACAATACAAAACTTCGACATTATCAGATGAATATATGCCAAGCATAGAATAGCAAACAGACCAGAAGATAAATGAGAAACAAATCAACAATGAAAACTAACATTTCATAACATATAATATGGTGCCAGCAATAAGTCCAAAAAATCTGTCATTAAAAATTATAAATAGAATGATCTCATACACTCAAAACATACTCAGATACTCATATAACAGGACAGAAGCCAACTATTTGCATTATGCAAGATCTACCTCTAACACAGTACAATTCCAAAGTAGGAACGCAAACCTGAAAAGTGTGTGTGTGTGTGAGAGAGAGAGAGAGAGAGAGAGAGAGAGAAGTGGTGGAAGGAAGGAAGAAAAGGGAAAGGCAAGAGGGAAGGAGGGGAGGAAGGAGGAAAAGAGGTAGGAATTTCAATATTGTTTTTAAAATGGATTCATAGCATTAAAAAGTAAAGATCCCTCAGGCAGAATATCTACCCAAACTAACACAGCATCATTAAAACTCATAGAGTGATGGGATTGAGATGACTGAAGCAGAGCAGGCAGCATAGTTTTTGGATCTCTCAGAATCTCCGTATAAAAACAAACAAAAGAAATAGAAGATAAGCCAAACAGTCGAGGACAAAAATTACAACAAACCATGAAGACCCAAATAGTTAGACTTAGTGTCTCACTTCCAAAGAATAGAATGGGCAAAGGGAGAAATGTACAATAGAGAAACATGGTAAGCACTACCTATACCAAGTAATTAAAGTTAACATCCTCGGCCGGGTGCGGTGGCTCACGCCTGTAATCCTAGCACTCTGGAAGGCAGAGGCAGGAAGATCTCTCGAGGTCAGGAGTTCGAGATCAGCCTGAGCAAGAGAGAGACCCTTTCTCTACTAAAAATAGAAAGAAATGATCTGGATGGCTAAAAATATATGTAGAAAAAAATTAGCTGGGCATGGTGGCACATGCCTGTAGTCCCAGCTACTTGGGAGGCTGAGGCAGAAGGATTGCTTGAACCCAGGAGTTTGAGGTTGCTGTGAGCTAGGCTGATACCATGGCACTCTAGTCTGGGCAACAGAGCGACACTCTGTCTCAAAAAAAAAAAAGTTAACATCCTCACTGATGCTGTAGGAATATCATGTGTGCCTGATAAAATATGATGAGAGGGGTACTTCGCCTCTGTGGTCTTCTTTGCAAAATCCCATAACCCCAATCTAATCATGAGAAAAACATCAGAAAAACCCAGATTGGGAAACATTCCACAGAATATCTGTCCAGTACTCCTCAAAATTGTCAAGGTCATGAAAAACAAGGAGAGACTGATAAACTATCACAGCAGGGAAGACATGACAATTATATGCAATATTCAGGACCTCTGGATTGGGTCCTGGAAAAGAAAGAGAACATTAATGGAAAAACTGGTAAAATCCAAATAAAGTCTACTATTTAATTAATCATAATATGCCAATGTGGGTTTCTTAGCTTTGACAAGTGTACCCTGTTAATATAAGATGTTAACAGTGCCAGAAAGTGGATAAGGAACTCTCTGTACCATTTTTGCAACTCCTCTGTGAATGTAAAATTTTGAAAAAAAAGTTTATTTTTTTAAAAAATGATAGTTAATACATACATTGTAAAAAGGACAGAAAAAGGAATGCAACAGTCATTTTGTTAACTTATATTTGTTCATGACAATGTAAGATTTTCAAATTATTTTGCACAGAACTTGAGCTGCATATTCATTTATTCTACAATTTTTCTAACAAATGTAAAAGTATAAAAGATGTTATAATGAACTGTTATGTACTCATCACCCACAGTCGGCTATTTTCACCAATTCGCCAGTGTTGTTTCGCTTAATGGTAAAAACATATACACACACACAGATGGAAGAAGTAATGCAGATGAAAACAGAAATTGATTACTTGGAAATCAGAAAAAAAATGGCACTACTAATAATTAAATTCAGAATCTGGTTCTTTGAAAAAAATAAAGAGATAAACAATTAACTAATATAATTTTTTTTTTTTTTTTTGAGACAGAGTCTCACTCTGTAGCCTGGGTAGAGTGCCGTGGCATCAGCCTTGCCGTGGGCTCAAGTGATCCTCCTGCCTCAGAGCCCCAGTAGCTGCAAGCACGCACCACTATGCCCAGTTAATTTTTTCTGCTTTTAGTAGAGATGGGGTCTTGCTCTTGCTCAGGCTGGTCTCAAACTCCTGACCTCAAGGCATCCTCCTGCCTCGGCCTCCCAGAGTGCTAGGATTACAGGCATGAGCCATTGTGCAGGCCTAATTTTTTTTTTAAGGGAAAAAGCATAAATAGACAAAAGACATGAAAAGGTAGTTCAAAGAAAAGGAAATAAATGTGACTTTTAAACATTTGAAAGAAAATTAAATATCATTAATAATAACAGAAATTCAAATAAAAATGATAGCAAGATTCTGTGGTTAAGATTGGCAAAAATCAATACACTTGCTAACATCCCATGTTGATGAAAGGAATGAGGAAACAGCCACTCCTGTGTCTTGTAAATGGAAGTGGAAACTGGCACGTCCTTAATGAAAAATGACTTGGCAGTATCTTTCCGAACTAAGATATTCTCATGCCCTTGATCCAGCAATTGCTACAATTATACTTAACAGATGCACACGAAGATGTATGGACAAGAAATTTATTTAGAGCATTCCCCCTGCCACCACCAAAAAAGGCCATCTTTGCATTTTGGAAGTAATTCAAATGTTCAACAATAGAGGATTGCTTTTCAGACATTATAGTACACCAAAATAATGAAATATTATGGCCCCATTGAAAAGGCTGAGGCAACTCTATATGTAATATTAGGAAACAATCTCCAGAATATACTGGTGCCTTTAAAAACAAGATTCAGAAGAGTTCTATAGCATGAACTCTTGCAAATGTGTACATAAAATAAGGAAGGAAGGAACCCCATTTGATTTCATGGAACTTGTAGAGTTGGACAGTTCTATTTTCAGCAGCTGAGTGCATTTAGCTATGCACAAACATCACTTTGTTCCTGAGCATGAATTTTTCTGCCCAAGGGTAAATTCCTCCTTTCTTCTGCCTTCCTTGTTGAAGGAGCCTAGGACCTAATGTTAATATTCATCTTCTTTTGTCTTCAATATGTCTGGATATGTTCCTCGCCCTATCACTATGAACTACCTGGTTGGGTGCAGGCATTTCCTAAGTGCATGATAATAAAAAAGGTTTTCAGAAATGTCACTCAAGACTAGGAGGGAGACAGACACTCTTATCATAACAAGGCTTGCGAGACATCCTAGTGGTGCATAAATCTTCAGAGTGCAGGGTGCCTGGTTGTTTTTGCTATTAGGTATTCACTGCCAAGCCAGACCCTATAAAGCCTTTTCCATTCTCCTACACCCTCCCTGATCCTTATAACAGAACCAGGGAGAAAAAGAAGAAACAATGATAACAACATTGGAAACAGTGACAAGAGAGAAAGAAATTTCAAAGTGGATGTCCATGGATGGAGAGAGAGGCTTCTGAAGACAAACTCCAAAATGGGTCTTTTCAATAATTTTTAAGGTAATGTGTTAACATGATGATTGGCTTATGAAAAGTTATGAAAGCAATAATCTTCCTGTTCCACACATGATCCGAAGATCAGTTGTCAGACCATAAGCACTTTTTTATGGGATTGCTCTTTTACCCATCAAAGCACTGGCCCTCTACCACCATCTCCAGCCCCCAGCCCCAGGCCCCAACCTCAGGAACTAGAGGCCCAGATGGAAGCCACCCCAAAAGATAAATATGGCACTATTTTGATATGCTAGCTCCTTTGACGTCATACCTAGCTGCTCTTGTTGGGAGAGGACTAAAGACACCAGAATGTTGTAATGGAAGAAAAAGGACTCCAGACAGAAATTCCAGGGGGAATAGTCTCAGCCAGCATCAGAAGCTGCATCCAAATCCACTCATCTGATCCTCACTGGTGGTCACAACTGAGAACTGCTATCCTGGTCTCTTGGGGTGCTCTCTGGATATGCACCTAGAGAATTTATCTGATTTGACTCAGGACTAATATTTTTGTTTGCATGATTATGGCATTTAACATTTTACCATTCTATCTTTGCCTCTAAGGGGTAATTCAGTAAGCCATGGGGTAGTTTAGAAAGGGGAAGGGGAATCCTTTTTAACTTCAAATTAGTCCAACAGATCTCTTACCAGGCCCTTTCTCTCCTGCAGTTTCTAGAACCAATCCGGTTGAGCAAGGAAATGGGTCACTCTGAAATTACCTAAAAGTGCCAAAAGTGAGTCATGACCTTCCTAATTTAGGGAATTACACTGGTTCCTTTGGCTTCCATGAGGAAACAGAAATTCTCACAAGGGTCAAGAAGTTACCTAAAGACCTTTCTCACATCTGAACCAAGAAAACCAAAGTGTTAGCTCTTCCTTTTAACTATTAAAATTGCAGTAACACCCCCTCAATTTGGAAAATTTTAATTCCACATTTGCAATGGTTTAAATATGCAAGGCTAATGTTTGTCCCTTTTACTCCATACCAAGTAGAAGAAAATAATCATTTAAATCATAAAATTCACCTCTCTTCAATTACTCTCTAAATTGTTTTGTGTCCATTTGCATACAGAAAATATTATTATTACAAATATTACACATATGATCCTTAAGCAAATTCAAGAAAATCTTTACTTGGCAAGCTTTAGTAGCTATTTGCACCAAGAACTACATACTTAAAGTTAGGTGTTCATATATGTACATATGCAAGATTAAGAATTTTTTATTAATTTAGACTGTCTCTCCTCATGTTTTATTATTTTAAACAAGCAAAGGTATCCTACAATACAATTTATGCTGATTTTATATCTTTCCCACTCATAATTCACTGAAGCTGAACAAAACATTTATGAGAAAGACTGGAATCTGAGAAGTACATCAAGTACTGTGGCTTCCAAAATGTCTGCAGAAATATTGATGCTTCTTGAGAAAATCTCTTAATACCTGTGAAAATGTGTAGTGGATCAGGGGTGGGATGGGGATAAGGGCAAGAAAAACAGATGCCCCCTAACAATATCTAAAACGACACTTTTTCAATAACTACAACTATAACAAAAATATAGAGGAGGGGAGAAAATGACACAGTATTCATTCATTCAGCCATTCAACAAATGCATGTGCCAGGCATTGTTCTAGGTCTGGGTATACATCAGTGAATTAAACAGGGCCCCTGTCCAGTTGGACCTTATGTTCTCGTGGAAGAAAATACACTATGTAAATAAACATGAAGAAAATGAAGCAGGTTAAAGGGAAAGAGAATAGAGGAAGGATTTAGATAGGATGGTCAGGAAAGGCTTTGTTAGTGAAGTGGCATTTGTGCAGAAATCTGAGTAAAGTGAGAGAGTAAACCACGACAATGTCTTCAGAGAACTCTCCAGGCTAAGAAAATAGCAAGTGCAAAGGCTTCAAGAAAGCTCAGATCTTCTCAGACTTGGTAGGCTATGGTAAGGGCTTTCTATTTCATTCTGAGTATGATGGGAAGCCACTTAAGGGTTAAAGTGAGAGAATGACCCAATCAGATTTATATTTTGAAAGAATCATCCTAGCTACTGTGCAGGGACCACTCTATAATGTGACAGGGGTGGAAAAAGAGAGGTTAGTTGAGGCAATTGGCGTAGTCCATGCAGAGACTACGGCAAGTTGGGCTAGCATGGTCACAGTGGTGATCGTAAGAAGTAGTGACAGTATGTATGTATTTTTAAGGTCAAAAACAATAGATTTGCTGATGTGGAGTATGAAGGTGGGCAAAGGAGTCAGGGTTTGTGATCGGATTAATTGGATAAACAAAGGTCCCATTTATTGAAATGGGGAATACTCGGGTCACAAAGATTTGGGGTATGAAACTCAAGATTTCAGTTGTATACTTTTTAAGGCAGAGTTAGCAATTCATTTTCCAAGAAGAGCTGCCAAGGAGGCAAACTGGACATAAGAGTTGGAAGATCAAAGAAGAGATCTGGACTGCATATACAAATCTGGGGATCTTTGTTTTATAAATGGTACCTCAGGGCATGGACTAGATGTAAACACATTTAGCAGTATGTAAAAAATGTAAAAAAAAATAGGAGAACTGAACCCTTGAGTACACTGGTATTAAGAAGTCTGGAAGATGAAGGATATCTCATAAAAGAGACTAAAAAAGAGTGAATAGTCAAGAGAAAAAAATAAGTCCCTGGAAGCCTGATGAAGAAAATGTTTCAAAGAGGGAGTGATCAACTGCATCAAATATCCTAAGGGCTAGAATAACGTGAAAATAGAGAATTAACTACAGAATTTGGCACTGCACGGTCACTAGTGACTTTAACCAAAAAGATTACACTGGAGAAAAATCTGATTGGAATGGAAAATGAAACAGATGATCAGAGAGGGCAGTCAGAACAGGGCTCCTTTAGAATGTGCTTATTCACACCCCAACCAAAACCATGGCCCCTGTGTGCCCACAAGCACGAGCACACAACCAGGCACCTGCTTATAGGCTCACTCTCCCCGAAGTTAGAACCTAACCCCACTTCTAGGGCCATTAGCTGCGTTATAGTATATTCCACTTCGATGTACAACTTTACACAGCTACATTTTTATCTGACAATTTGGAGTAAGTTCTTAATAAAGGGTGTCAGAAGATGAAGAGTGTTGAGACAACCAGACAATATAGTTTATATGGGGGACAATGTTTCCACTAAAATAACTGCTCCCTTCAGCAGGGCATGAAGATGACCTCAAAGACCTTAGAGTCATTACTCTGTTGACTTTGCTAATCAGGGTAAACACATTTTCTTTGAAAGGCAGAAGCCACAGAAACTTCTTCACACAGCCACTGCCAGAGAGAGAGGCAAGCTGCAAGGGCTGGAGTAAGCCTAGACCCTCCAAGACAGGGACGTGATCTGGTCATTGCTCCGTTGTCTTTAGACAGCCAACAAATTAGAGATGCTTCAGCAGATGACTTCCGTTCTTACCAAATGGGTTGTTTAACATACAACCCTTTATTTAGGGTTTCTGAGCTCACCAAAGGGTACAAATATCACCTCTCAGCTTGAAGAACAAAAGATTAAAACATACACTCATCACTTTACCAGGAGGAATAGGTACTGTTTAAATTAATGTGCTAACTTCTAATGAAAACAGTAGTTAAGTAAGTAGTTAAATGAGTTAAATAAGCAAGCCATTAGGGTGGGAACATCAATGCCGATGCACTCCCAGATCTATTCATGGCTGGCAGATATTAGCTGCAGCCTACAAATCCTAAAAAGAAAGGGGTAAAATGTGATCTATTTCTAAGACTGAAAGTTCTATGGCTAAGTGAAATTGATTAGGTCTATATTAAAAAATTTAACTGGGTCTCTCAAAATGGCTGCATCTCAAAAGCATAATGTTGGAGGGAGGGACAGGATCTTCAGAAAGAATGATACAATTTGATCCCATTTATGTACACTTCAAAAAGTACTGACAAAATAATACTGCATATTGATTATGGATGTGGAGAGAGAGAGATGAAGGTAGATAGATAGGTTAGAGTTCTCGTAAAGGTATATAATGGCACACATCAAAGTATGAACGATGTTTGCCTTTAGAGGAATTGGGAAGGGAAATGGGACAGGAATTGATGGTTAAATGGGATATTAACAGTCAATTCTGGGTGCTGGGAATGCAGGTGTTTGTTACATTTTCTTTTATACTTTACTTTTTAATTTAAAAAAAACATTTCTAAATAAATGATAACACATTGAGAATCTGCTTCACGAAGTTCTCTGGGCAGGAAGGAATCGTGGAGGCGGGCAGCCCACATGAAGACAGGGACTACAGAGGGCCCCCACATCAACAGTGACGTGGGTTGCCTGCACCTCACCCTTAGGTCCCTCTGTTCCTCCATCACTGCCGTGCAGTCTAGTTATCATTTCACAGTTCACTCATCCTGGGATGGAGTGACCATGGAGTTTAAGATGGAGAGACAGCTTAACTGTAAAGAACTCTTGATGGTCCAAGGAGCTTACAGCTTTTGGCCCAGGCTGTCCTTCAGGTGCAGCTTCTCAGGCAATCATGCAATGATTCATCAGGCTCCACCCAGCCGCACATCTGAGAACCAGGAAACGGACCACCCTGGCTCCTCACTGGACAATGGATTACAAGGAAGTCAAGGCAACTTAAGATGAAGGTTTTTTAGCAGGACTCAGAAGCAGCCACTGAGTAAAAGCTAAGTAGCAAAGACGTGGCAAAGCTTGTCAACAAATCAGACTCAGGAAGAACAGTAAAGCATCAATTATGTTAAAATCCAAATTATCATTTTGGCGGTGCAATTTGGCATCCAGATGGACCTTGCTCAACAATTCAATTCTACTTAATTATTTAAATATCATTTTGCAAATCACTTACTCGGCAAGGAGAGCTGCTTAAAATCTGCTTTATAGGAACCACATTGCAGTTTTGATATGTAGGGAAAAACTTTCTAGCATTTATAGTAAATAACTCTGTTTCAATTGACTGCATGTTCTAGCAAGGAAGAAGGGAAATAATATTCATTCACTAAGTTTCTTACATGTGTCAGGCCCTGAGCTACTAGCTTTACCCACATCATCTCAACTGACTCTCACAACAGAACAAGATCATTTTTGAGATGGGAAAACCAGGCTTCAACTGTTGAAGTAACTTGCCCAAAGTTGCATCACTAGGAAGAGGTAGGTCCAGATTTCAAACTTAGGTTACTTAACTTTGAAGCCTTTATTCTAGAGCAGCTCATTTTTTAAAAAGAAAAAATACTGATTTTTAGTGAAAATATCGTGAGTGGTCATCACAGTACATGGAAATGAAAATTCTGTGAGAAAGCTGGAGGGTTTTGTTGAGAGAACCTGTAGAAACTTGAATTCTTTTGCCCCTACCCATACCTGTGGACTGTGGAAATCTCCCTAATTGAGATTTAGGAATCCATGATCAAACTTTAATGAGCACGGGAATCCCCTGGGGGTTTTGTTAAAAGGCAGATTCAGATCAGCTGGTCTGGGATAGAGGCGAGGTTCTGCCGGTCTAACAAGCTCCCCTCCCCGTGATAACAATCTTGCTGCTCCATGGACCACACTTTGAGTAACAAGAAGTTATGGAATATTTAACTATTTTCAGGTGATAATGGCCCCAGGGACAATCTTCTGCTGATGGAATTCGTTCAACCCTGTTGTAAATGCCAGGATTTACAAAGCTTTTTTTTTTTTTACATTCTTAGATTTAAATCTTACAGAACACACCCTAAAGGATGATTTATCTACACAAGTGCTTCTCTCAACTTCCCCAAAATTACAGATTTATCATTTCACCAAACAAACTCTGTGGTCTCTTTTTTTCCCCCAATACATGGCACACATTGATTTCTTAGTTAAATATTCAGCCTAAGGAATAAGCTAGTTCAAGATGACCTTTTTACCATCAGCCCTTGGTACACTCTGCTTCACTTAACAGAGGAACTGGTTAAAAACGGCAGCAACTATTGAACAACTCTAAGCATTTTTGTAAATAAAATCTCTCTGATCTCAATAAAATGATCCAAGATACTTAAAGATCATTTGAGAGACTTTCTTGCAATATCACTTGAGGATAACACTGAAGTTAAAGTATTTCAAAGTACTATTTTGAATGACATTTAAAAAAGAACTACATTTCAACAACTTTTTAAAAACTTTTATCAGAGCCATTTGATACAAATCTTTAGATAAACTAGATATGTACTCTCCAGTAATTAAAAAGAGAATTGTTGTCATTCTTATCCATTCTGAGAGCATAATCCTCCTCTAATGCTCTAAAGAAGATAAACGTATTGGTCAATTATAATCAGGTAGAGTGTTCATTTTGATTATAACTAAACCAAAATTATAATTTTCGGCCAGCATCTGCCACAAGATGGATAATGCTCAGCAACGCTGCTTCTTGGGTTCATTCATTTGATTAACTGGAGTGTGTTTTGTGGTTAATGTAAGCCTGATAAATCTATCAGAATGCCCATCTCATCAAAATTTAAACTTTCACATGATAGAATTGAAGACACTCACCCTTGAAATCTTCCAAGAACATTGAATATTGTGTTTGCCTACTAAAAATTCCACTCCCTTTTCTCTTGTTAACTACTCAGCTCTCTTTAGAGATCCTTATTTCTACGTAATCACACCCTCCCAGCCCCAGGAAGCCAATGTGTTTTGGAGAAAGCCAATTTCACCCCTAGCAAGTCAGCCCTAAACTAAACAGAGCATTCTTTTCCCTGGGAAAGGAATTCCTTTCCCAGAGTAAATGGTTCAGGAATGGACTCCTGATCCAACTGGAAGTCAATAAAATATGAGAAAAGGTTTGTTGTCACAATCTGGGACAGAAGCTTTTTGACTACTGAGAAGGAAGATCCAGCAGGAACCCTGTGTCTGTAGTCAAGCCAAGCATCAATGAAGCCACCTCTTAACCACAAGGGGGAGCCAACCATTACGCTGAAGCCGACACCATGGCAGGGAGTAGAGACAGAAACCCTGTGCTGGTTGTTGGCTAGAAACTACTCTTCACTGAGTCTTTCAATCTTCTATCCATCCGATATTCCTCTAATTGATCTGTGAAGACATTTTGAAAGCCCTTTCAAGTGCCTTGCTTTGGTTTAAAAGTCCACGCAGTTGCATTTCCCCCGACACCATAGTCCAATGTGTCTGTCAGAGAAGGAAATGAGGTTACCGTAATGATTGACCCAACCACTTCCTCTTCTTGGAACTCCAGGAAATAAACTAAAACTCATAATTCAATAGTTTGCAGAATCTCTCTTCCTCTTTTTGAAAACTGGGTGGCAAAATAACATTTGCCCATATCCGATCTTCTACCATAGCTCATGTTTGTTGGGATTGTTCAATAATCTCATTTACAAATTTGTTTTAGGATGTTGAAATATAATTTACAGAAAAATATGCATTTACAACAAGGGGGTGCTTTACCCTCTCTTTACAATCTGTTTACCCTTTTTGGCTCTCTCCTCCCCTTTGTCCAGTCAGAGCTCCCTGAAGCACAATTCTAACTAAGAAAGTATTGCCATCATTTTCTCTCCTGTGTTAAATTATAATTTCCTTTATCCCTGAAGAGAAGTCCAGAGGTAGCTAGTCCATGACAGATGTGGCAGCTTCACAGTCATTGGAGTCAAGCGTCTTTAACACGTACCTCATGGTCCAAGCTGGCTAAGAGTGTCAACCTTTTTGTCCATATTCCAAGCAGCACAAAGGAGAAAGAGGGACAGAAGAATGTGCCTCTCTCTTCAAAAGACTGCATTAGTTATCTTATGCCATGTCATGCTGTGGCAACAAACTCCAACACATCAGAGGCTTACAACACTGTTTTCTCACTCTCTTCACAGGTTGTCTGCGGGTTGGCTAAAACTCTGCTCCATATTTGGGGATTATTATGGGCTGAATTTGTCACTCCAAATATGTATATTTGAAGTCCTAATACCTAGTACCTCATTTGGAAATGGGATCTTTAAAGAGGTAATTAATGTTAAAATAAGATAATTAGGAGGGCCCTAATTTAATATAACCAGTGTGCTTGTAAGAAGAGGAAATTAGAACACAGACGTGTACATTGTAAGGACAGGGAGAAGGTGGCCATCTGCAAGCCAAAGACAGAGGCCTGGAACAGATTCTTCCCTCTTGGCGCTCAGAAGAAACCACCCCTGCAGACACCTTGACCTCTGATTTCTAGCCTCTAGAACCATGAGAAATAAATTTATGTTGTTTAACACATTAACTGTCACGTGAGTTGTATTTAACTCATGCTAGTTTTGAGCCCAGGGCCTTGTGGAGCGTATGTAACTCACACGTCTCTTCACCTTGGGAGCCACAGGAACTATTTTTCAAGTTGCATGTAACTCACGCACAGAACACAATAAAAAATAACAAATTTTTCATTAAATTAGAAAGGATCATTTTGTTTTTGAAGTTTCTATTCTATTTTTGCAATAAAACACTGCGGCTCCAAGGAAAAAAATATTTTTTTCTAGTGTGGCAGTCAATGTGTTAGGCCAACCAGCCAGTCTGTGGTACTCTGTCGGCCTTAGCAAACTAATACGGGAATCCAAACTGAAGAAGTTGCCTTCAGTCTCATGGCAGAGGGAGGAGGGCAGTGGCAATTTCTCTCAAAGCTTCTGCTTGGACGTGCCATTTACCACTTCTGCTCACGTTCCATTGGCCAAAGACAGTCATATGACCAAACTCTATTCCTTCTAGAGAAAAGCGTTGCAAGTCACATGGCCATGGGAATGGATACATAATCCTCTCACAAGTGGATGGCAAACAATAAAAACAATATTACCATCTACTACAAAGATGCTGTTCTGGTTATCTGTTACTGCGTAGAAACTATACTAAAACACAGTGGCTTGGACTTACTCTCTCACAGTTCTATGGGTTGACTGGGTTAAACTGAGCAGTTGTCACTTGAGGGCAGCTACAAGCAGATGGAGCTGTGTCATCTGAAGGCTCAACTGGGCTGGACATCTAAGACGTTTCACTCGTGTGGCTGAGAGATGATGCTGGCTGGCAGCTGGGAGCTCAGCTAGGGCTCTTACCCGGAGCACCTGCACATGGCCTCAGCATGTAACCTGGGCTTCTATAGCAAGGCAGGTAGAAAGCAGCCTCAGAACCTGACCAAGTTCAAGGTGAGGGGGCTTAGACTTCATCTCTCAATGGGAGGAGTGTCAAATAATTTATGGCCATTTTAAAACTATTGTTGGTACATCCTACTTCCACTATATCTTATTGGCCAGAAGTTAGACATTCGGTCTCATCTAGCTTCAAGGGAGGCTGGGAAAGTACTCTATATAAAGCAATGCACTCTGCTAAAAATTGAGATTCTATTGTTGAGGAAGAGTTAGAGAGATATTGGTATCAGAAATTAGCAGTGTTTGCCACATATGCTTCACATCATTTTTATCCGGTTTCCTCCTCTCTAGAAACTCTTCATTTGTTTTTTATGCACTTGTTTATTTTTATCAAAGTAATAAACACACAGTTTTCCAGTTAAATAGCCCCAAAAGTCTTATTGCAAAAATTTAAAAATAACTCTTAGCTGTTTCTTATCATTCTTCTTTGAATATTTACCCCAAATATCTCAACAGAACTTTTCATCCTTTGGAAAGACTTCCCATCCCACCCACTCCTAAACTGCCCACAACACAATTTCAGGAAGACCCACAAAACAGTTTTTGTTCTGGCCGGATCCTCCCATCCCACAGCCACGTGTCTCCAGCCTCACATTACGCATTATGTAACAGACCATCCCCACGGTGGAAGGCATGGTAAGGACTGATTTCCATGTCCCGTAAAAATGATCAGGACTGCATGCATCATGCACGGTATCCTGCCACACCCCAGAGTCCACTCCCCAAGTTCACCTCTCACCACTTAGACTCTGTCCCCATATGAGCTGTTTCTCCTCTACTCTGACTCAATCTCCCACACCCTCCAGGACTCCCTAACACCTTGTCCTCTGCCCTGTAGAACTCAAAATCCCCTATGCTGGTGATCTTCTCTCTGTAAATTGCTTTCACCCCCTTGTTCTAGCTGGAGCTTTCAGGTACCACTTCAAGGACAGCCCTTTCAAGCAACGGCTGCTTTTATTCTCATACCCCGCATTCAACAAGGCTTGAAGATGGGCTAGGTCCCCCCCCTTGCTCCTTATCTCTGCTGCCAAGCTATTATTTCCCCCCCAATCTCTAAAACTCCCCAGTTACATGGAAGCACGTATTATTAGATTAAATTACCAGATTAACCTGCCTTTGTTGCAGTAGTCCAACTTCTATTCACATTGATGTCCTAGATCGTGTCATTTCTAACAACTATACTGACCCCCAAATTTCTTTTTCGAGCATCTCACTTAGATCTCCATCTGCTATTTTTCTTGTGCATCCCTCCAGTAATCCTGAGCTAACATGCTTCAACCACACTGGAACTCCCCATTGACTGTCTGTTCCACTTTTCACTGTGTTATACAGTCACTATCTCATTTGCCTCCTCACCCTGGCCAATTCCACAATCCATTATCATAATGTTTCCTTTGCATGAACGTGCTACGTCGTTGTGCCTCTCTCCTGCTGGCTTATAAGCCTGGCAAGATCCCAGCCCAGAAATGTGCCCACATCTAAGAAGCCGAACACTGGGAGAACACTTGGAGGAGGAGGCCCCATAACCACGCTGACAGCTCACACAGTAAATGTTTGTGCAGACTCCAAGTGGGGCCTCCGCACTGCCGGACACCCCCTACTCCACATAACCTGCTCTCTCACTCTTCAGGAGGCCTGTCTCACTTCTATCTCCTTTCTCTGCAAACCCCTCCAACAACAGCTACTCCCTATTCCTCAATTTCAGCTTTTTGTTTGTTTGTTTGCTGAGAAAATAAAAGCAAACCAAAAGATTAACTGCTATGACAACCCACCTCAAAATTTCATTGAAAAGATCATGAGTACTGGAATGTGTCTGAAAGAGAAGTAGGGAGACGGGTGGAAAAAGTACAAAAAAATAAGGCAGCATCAGCAACAGACTTAAACTTCTTTACATCTTTCTTAAACAACATCTCAACTTGCTGTTTAGACCCACCAGTCAGAGATCCTGCAAGTATATTCACCGAGAGTCATGGAACCTCCACCCTTACCTTGGTTGTACCCACCTTACTGCTGCACAAATCTCACTGCCCTAATTTGAAGAATTGCCAACTTCATGAAAGACTTGAAACTGCAGAGGCATTATCTTTCTTATAAAATGGCATAATCAACTTCTATGCTTTATTTCTTTTTTCTTTTAATGTATGCAAATGAATGGGGAAGGGGGAGTGGTTTGACTCTTCTATAAATCTATTTAAAATCCTTTGGGGAAAGATGTAAATAAGCTGAGCTACATGTTCATTGTAAAGACACAGATGTGATATTATCATCATTAGTAATAATTTAATTATATCAACTAATTGTTATTACATTCTTATGCACTCATGTGAAGGCAAATTTTGTCTTTTCGCTATCTTTGCCATTAAAACAAAAGAATAATGCTATCCTAGCTGATAAGAATAATGACTGCACCTGTCAAAATAGATTTATATCTTGAATCTCAGACAGTCTCTGCAGTATGTTTTTGCCAAGAATATTCACTTGTTATTCTTTCTTTCTCTCTTTCATTTTTTTTAAGGGAAGAAGACAGAAAGCAGTTTCCACCTCTCCATTTAAACCTCACTGTCCAACGATGCTTCGGGCAACAACCCTTCAAAATTAGGTACCAATCAGTGCCAATTCCTTTGGTAACCATTGTAATAACATTAACATGATGAACTAATGAGATATTAATGTGATTGTAACAGACATTTCCATAGGAGTTCCATTGTAATTGAGTAGGTTAATAATGTGCCTTAATCTGTGCTTGGCAAGTGTAATGTATGATGGATTGGGAGAGGCAGAATTTTGATGACTTTCGGTGTGTGAGGCACTTACTCAGTCAAAAAAAGAAAAGAAATTCTTGAGGCTTTTTTCTTTCTCTTATTTTTAAAAAATTTATCTTTCTTTTCTTCTAGGACACGTGTTGGAAGAGAAATTCCTGTTTTTAAAAGCAGGTGCATGAGTGAACATTTGAGAAAACTGAGCTCAGAGAGTCGTAACGTCTATTCCTCAAAGCATCTCAAGGCATTTTATACATTTAACTTTCTAAATGGCAATAGATTTGGGGACAGAATATTTAAGATCTTTATTTATATTCAGTATGCATCCGGTAGTTCATCCATTTATTTGACTTTTAGTCTATCAATACTTAGTAAATTATAATTATGGATGGCAGAGCCTTGGAAATTCGGCAATGGTACAGTCAGTGCTGCTTTGAAAGAAAGAAACACCACACACAGAGACAGGTACGCACAGACACACACACACACACGTACACACACGAGCACACACGTGCACTCATACACACAGAAGAGCACTTACTGTCTGAAAGAAATAAAGAGTAAGGCCAAGAGCCTGGAAAGAAATAAAAAGGGATACAGTAACAGGAAAGAAAAGGCAAGATTGAAAAGCTGAGACATTCAGAGTCTTTCAATTGGATTCAAGAGGATACCTGCAAATAACCCTGGTGTGAACTCTGCGGAGAGAGGGAGGAAAGAGCGAGGCCTTTGTATGATTATTTATTCCAGCAAACAACAGCACATGGCAACTCAGAGCCTTTCTATTCCCTGAGCTAATATTTGGAAGACATTGTATCTCAAGGGCAAATTCTAAGTGTTCCTCCTCTCTCTAAAGTAAAGAGGAAAGGGGAAAAAATTGGAGGCTTCCATCATCCAAGGATAAAAAAGAAAATACTGATGAAATTCAACGTTGAACATTGTACCAGGAAGATAAAAAATTAAGGGGAAAGTGTGATGAAAAGCTTTGCTTGGCAAATACAAATGAAGGCTATGTAAACTGTGTGATTTTTTTTTTTTAAGACAGACTGTTTTTAAATTAACTGGCAGCATTTCAAAATCTCCTTAACAGTCAATGTTGCTGCCAATTCTCTTCATCTTAACCCCCTCTATGCAAGATCCACTTCCTTGGGCTGCTCCTCATAATCTCAGCTCTGAACCCAAGGAGGTGGTAGCCTGAGAATTCTCTAGTTTCCTCCTAGCTTCCCCAATTCCATTTGCAGCTGATGTTAATATGGCCTCATTTCTCTGCTTCTCCTGGAAGAAGTGACTTCCTTAGTGTGACCCAGCACCATGTGTCTGCCTGGAGGACAGCTAGGTTCCAGGGCATTCACTTTTCTCTGTCATCATAGCCAACCCGCAATTATTAGAGGGAATTACCCAAGTTCTGGGTTATTCTCCTTCTCTACTTCTATTTTCACCCGTCATTTCACTACCTACCAGCAGCTTTACCAGATTCTTTGATCTGCCTGTAAATCTGACAACAGTAAGAGTTTTCAGTACAAAGTCTTTTGGGCTATTGAGTGGGCAGACTTCGTAGGATAAAGACCATTATCTTGAGATGCAGGAAGGAGGGCCTGTTTTCAAATTCTGGTTTCTTCACTTAATATCTTTGTGACCTGTCAATCTCTTCTCACCTATAAAAACAGGACAACAATATCAAAGGTTGTTTAAGAAGCAAATGGGACAACCTGTGAAAAGTACAGAGCCCATTCATTTGTACAAATTAAAAAAAAGTACAGAGCATGACGTCAAGAACTTTGTACTTTTGTTGAATGAGTTTCCCTTCCCCTTTTGAGCAAACATATTTACATATAATAGGTACTTTCCCCCCCATGACACTGAATAATAGTTCAAAACTGCAAGTTTTACTCATTTCATCCCTAAGTCTAAAAAAAGGCACAGGGGGAGAGTGGAACCATTTTCTCCACATCTCCCACTCCGCCCTAGTTGGCTGAGAAGCTCAGGAAATGAAGAGGGGAACAGCTGGCACCGCTGTGACGTTTACAGCTGACTGGTGTGTTTTGGGGGTGCTGTTCCTGAGACAGCGCCTGCAGCTGTCGGAAGGGCCTCTCTCTCGGCCAAGCAGCCCTTTCCCCCAGTCCCAAACCACTCCGCCAAAACCTCTTTCTTCACTAGATATTTGCAGGAAGATTTGGAAACCCATCTTTTCCTGGTTATCCGTCTTGATCTTCTGTAATCTCTCAGTTAGGTTACTTCCTGAGACCGTGAACTAGAGATGAATTAACCCAGTGGTTGATTCATCCATTTAATGCACATTTAATGGATAATTATCACATGATAGCTCTGTGCCAGGCACTGGGCATTCAGGGGGAAAAAAGTAAAGGTTTCAGCCTCAAAGGAGCTCACTATGTAATGGTAAAGGAAGGTGAACGAAGAGATGATTACAATGGATAGAGGCATTATGGGAGCACAGGAAAGGGGAGATGGACCCAAATGTCCTTGGGGGAGGAGAGTTGGAAGAGGATGGGAGGGATTCAAAGAACAGTCTAGCGTCACTTACAGAGGAAATGGCCCCTAAGAGAATCAATAATAATGAGTAAAAGTTACCGAGGTAAAGACAGGAAAGATATTCCAGACAAAAAGAGAGCATTGACAGTAGGACCCTGTCTTTATCACCCTCAATCATGAATCTTATGTTTTGAAAAAGATGGCGCATTAGATTGGGTCCACCAAGAAGCAGATGCCAAGAAAAAAATGAATGTGCAAGGGATTTATGGGGGAAGCCACCTGTGGGGGAAAACAGGGCAGGAGCAGGAGGAAGCTGGGAAAGCTGTCAGCCCACAGTGCGGGCCTGACTCCTGGGAAGGAGGGAGGGAAGGAAGGCCGGCTAGGTAGGGAGAGGCCTGAACTGCCACGCAGCTCTAGGGGAATCTCAGCAAGACTGGTGGGTAGTTCTGGAGCTAGAGCTGCCCGTCACAGGAGTGGAATGGCATGGGCCTTAGCACCTCTGCCACACGCAGTCAACAGTGGGGAACAGCCAGGGGAAGTGGGGCCTTGGCGTGAACGTGGTGGTGGACCTCAGGGTGGGGCTTTCGGTCAATCATGCTCCTCGAAGTCGGACATCTGAGAGTGCGTGTTCAAGGCTGCCGTGTTTGGTCTACATTAACAAAAAGTATTTTTTATTAATTCCTTTTCCCATTTAAAAATACAACATAGATAGTATATAACAAAATATGAGCTATCAAAACAAATATTAAATTGACTTGATTAATTATGTGGTATATATTAGCCTATATGTTTTTGAAATATTGGAAACAACTCCAAAATCCCCTTTCCTACTGTATTACTTTGTTAGGGCTGCTGTAACAAAAACTCCACAGACTAGGAGGCTTAAACAACAGAAATTTATTTCTCATGGTTTTGGAGACCGGAAGGCCCAGATCAAGGTGCCAATGGGGTTGGTTTCTCCCGAGGTCTCTCCCTGGCTTACAGGTGGCTGCCTTCTTGATGTGTCCTCACACGGCCTTTCTCCAAGTGCATACATCCTTGGTATCCTTCTCTCTTCTTATGGGACATGTTGGACTAAGGCCCCACGCTTATGACCTCATTTACCCTTAATTACCTCTTTAATGGCCCTGTGACCAAATAAAGTCACATTTGGGGTTAGGGCTTCAGCATTTGAATTTTGGGGAGACAACAATTGAGCCCATAACACCTACCTGGAATGATTTCAAGAATTCCCAGAGTTTTCATATTCTATGATGGGAACTCCTGAAATGTACACAGGAAATAAGAAGAGACAGAGAAGGCCAAAGCAAGGTGCATTGTTTTGGGGCAGTCTCTGTGAAAAAGGAGGAGGATGCGGAGGAGAAGGAGAAGGAGTGTTAGGGAGAGGAGGAAAAGGAGGAAACTTAGCTCATATATTTTCCCTGTACTTTATTAGCAAAGTTCCATATTTATTATTTATCAGAGATAACTAAACAATGGATCATTTTACTCTTCCCTTGTATTAGGAAACATTGCACTAACCATAGCCCACATGGCCAGAACATGCAGCACTCTAACTTCTGTCCCCATCGTTGACTAATATGATCATTTTAAATATTATAATTTTCCTCTGTTTTTAGAGGAAATCAAATATTGCATAATAAACTATAGTGAAAACAAAACTATGTTATGCTGCTCAGCAATTATAAATAACTAGATCAACCCTAATCAAATTGGAGGAACGTTTAGAGTCCACCAAGTCCATTAGCCGTGGTTTAAAGTAAACGGAATTTAAAGAATATTCTTAACAAGACACAGATCATTGCTAGCTCTGCCCAAACCCTCGTCTGAACAGACACCGTGATGTGCAGAACCTTGGGACCCTCAGGTGATTCCACCCAGGGGGACACCTAACCCAAAGTTTGCCTAACCCTACGTTAGTCAAGGAAAGCCCATGGTCCTCATATCTTCCCAGCAACAGGGCCCATAAGGCCCATCTGTTAGCTGTTTCCTGACACACCCATTGAAATCTTATAAGAACACCTTCTCCTTTCTTTGGCTGACGGAGTGAGTTTCTCTTTTTGCAATCAAGAGAACCATCACTACCAATTTGGGGTCTATGATTCCAGCTTCTCTGTGCTTTTCAGTGCCATCAAAACTAGGAAAACACTCCAACACCTGAATATCTCTCAATCCAGTGCCTCCCAAGGGACTTTTTGTTAGTATTTTGTTTATGCTATATGACTTCTTCTGTTACTGTTACTCCATATTCAAAGTGCGTACAGGCATCAGTCAGTACTGAATCACCTTGACAGAGTATCTCCATTTGCAAAGAATTTATCTTGGAGTCTGCAGATAGATTTACCTATAAATAATAAAACATACCTTGAGCCAAAGAAAAACACTGATTAGTGTTCCCCAGTAGAAAAAAAGAATCAAGAGATAAGTTTTCAAATCAGGGTTCTTACCCTTCACTATAAAGCTTAACTCAAAGGATGCTAAGTAGAGAAGAGGAAAAAGCCCTGACCTAGGAATCTGGAGGCCTAGACACTGGGCCAAATGTCCCAGTAACTAGTTCTGTGATCCGGGGCACTTGTCCACCAGTACTTGCAGTTTCTTTACATTTCTCATGAGGATAACAACACCTACCTGTGCTATTGACAGGGTCCTTACCGGAAGTCACCAACAAAATAGATGCGTGGAGGTGACTTAATACTAGAATGCAACATCAAAAATAGATTTTTAAAAACGATATATTATTTACTGGTCTAAGTACAATTCTGCCTTAATTATTTCAAAGTAGTGCTAATACTTCCATTTTGAAATGCAAGAATGTGACATTCAAAATATATGGAAATGTCCTTTTGTATAATAAGTCTCCACTTTGACATGCAAAATCTACTCCCAGGAACCTGCAAGTGCAGTCTTCTTGCTGTTCCTGACCTCAGGCCTAACTGGGACGTGGGTCAGACTTGGACAGGATGGCTAACATCAATTTTCCTTCCTCATCCACAGCCCCACTTCCTCTCTTCCTGCTTCAGTCTTAAGCATCGTGTGGACAGAAAGGTAAATTCATCTTACTTTGCATTATACACTCAGTGCTCAAACAACGCTAGGTATTCAATAAATATCGTTGAACAGTTTTCAAGGATATACATTAAACTTCCTTGAAAACTATTCCTTCTCATGCACAAATTTTCTCCTCCCCTCATTTTTATTTAGAAATCTTCATGATACTTTTTAAAATATATATCTATGTTTTACTCCTCCAGTTTGATTTTAAGTTATTGAGGTCAGGAAATTTGTCTTTGTTTCTTTGTATTTTCCCCAGGGATTTTAAAGTGATAGGTGTTCGATGAATAATGGTTGGTTGATTGGTTGACATTTCAGTGACACAGCTGACAATTTATTCTTTTTTTATGAAAAAAAAAAAAAGGTCTGTTGTGTCATGAATTGATTGATCAACTCCTTATTCTTTTAACACCCAAATAGAATTTTGAAGAGCAGTGAGTTGAACCAATAGTCCATATGGTACATTAGGAAAGTCATAAGGTTTTTCATTCTTAGCCCTCTTATTCCTATTTTGTACTATTTTATTGCTTATTCTGTATTCTGAAACACTTCTTTATTTTAATGGAGAAAGGATAGCAAAAGAATAGGTAAGAGACACCTTCGGGAAAAGAAGAGAAACCGAATTTGACTTGTCTGAGAAGATTTTCTTAAAAAGCATTCACAAAATAAAACAAGTCAGCATTCTCCATGCCGGAAAATGACAGTGACTAAAAAAGTCTTTCCGCCTGTACGGCACTGTCCTCTGTCCCCATCGCTAGTGCAGAGATGTAATTTATGATGGATTCACAAACAAAATGGTCAACGGTTCAGCACAAACCAAACATGAGCAGACACATTTCTAAACCCAACCGTCATGCTGCTTACACAATCTGTTGATCCATTGAACAAATATATGTTGAAAGATTAAGCGGGAGTTGACTGCCATTCAGGAAGATAAATGTAGAGTAGACTCATTTTCCGCCTGACTTAATGCTTAAGGATTTGTGTTAGAAGGATGTTGGGGAGGGCGATGCCTGTGGGGGGGCGGGGTGTGGGGGGAGGGAAATTCCAGTCACCCAGATCTTTAGAATGAGATTATCTTGGGGAGGACCTCACACAGAGGTTTTTACACCCTGGACCGTCTTTTCCCTTTATTCTTTTATTGTGGGGGGAAAAAAAATTCAGGGAAATGAACGAGTGCTGCAGGGGCACTTGCCTTGGCTATTCAGGCCTTGTTGATGGAACGATAGGAGACAGATTGTTTTATACGGTACAGTTTGAGATTTCAACGGGAGAAAAAAAAGAGTCAGGCTGTCATAAAGGCACATTGTTATCCAGCTGTCTCAGAAAAGGTCTGTGAGCCATTAAGCTATAAAGAGTATTGAAAGCCTGAAGCTGGAAACGCGGTGTCCCTGCTGGTGGGGTCAATGCCATCCCCGGGCAGAAAGCAGGGCCAACCTGATTCAGTTCATACTTGTTGACACCTTCCTCAATTGAAGTATGAGGCCAGGCTTCTGGAGTTGCATTTGTCTAGCTTCACTGGGCTGAAAAAGACAGCCCTTCACTGCTGTTGATCCTGTTATAAGTGTCTGTCTGAGCTTCACAAGAGAGAGCTTTGTTAGAAAGAAAGGAAAGGAACGAGAAGGGAGAGGGGAGGAAAAAGGAAAGAAAGAAGGAAAGGAAGGAAGGAATGGAGGGAAGTTTAGAGAGAGCAAGAGAGAGAGAAAGGAAGAAAGGAAGGAAGGAAAGAAGAAAAAGAAAAAGAAAGAAAGAGAGAGAGAGAAAGAAAGAAAGAAAGAAAGAAAGAAAGAAAGAAAGAAAGAAAGAAAGAAAGAAAGAAAGAGAAAAGAAGAAAAAGAAAGAAGAGAAAGAAAGAGGGAAAGGGGGAACAAGAACAAAAAGAAAGAGAAAAAACAACCATTTGTACAACATAAGTGGAATTTCCATGATTTGTAAACCTGGAACATGGCTATAACACAATAATGGAATCACGCAGATTCCTTGTTTAGCAAGCTGTGAACAATTTTCAGAGACATCCCACAACTCTGGCCTGGTTGGGAACGCATTCAAAAAGAAAACCACTGAGCACTGCAAAAAGAGATGGATCTTGACCCCACTGGAGTACATGTGCCAATAAATGCACTGGAAAGCAATTCACTCTGATTCAACATTTATTGAGCATCCATATGGGTCATGACACAGGAGCAGAAAGCACACAGCTTACAAAAGACATGGTTCTTGCCCTTGCAAAGCACACAGGGCAACAAAGACCACGTGGATGCGTGAAGAATGGTGTGTACATGTCCAGGAGAGGTATTTTTTTTGTTTGTTTGTTTTTTATTTAAGAGTAAGTCAAATCTTCTAAACTGGGAAAAATTTTTAGGAAGGTGCTAGATTTAAACAGTGCTATGAAGAAGTGAAGGGAGGTAAGCATGGAATGTTCCACATACCCAGGGTAGACTTGAAGGCCAAAGAAGAAATGGTATTCAAAGTAGGCTAAATACATCTTTATTTGCCAAGCAAAGCGATGAGTTTGGAAACCAAGTAGGTGTTGGGTAAAAATGACTGATGAAAGGTCTTGAAAGTATTTTTAGCCAGTCATATGAGCCCTTGTTTTTCACTTTTAAATGCATCTAGTGCAAGATGAAGCATTGCTAAAATATAAATGGGTGCACATAATTCTCTCAATCTGACTTCTTTGGGTTTCTTTTTTTTTTAACTTTTAATTTTGTTTCTTCTCATGAAATGTCCTACCCTGAGTCATCGCAGGCCTCCAGGTTGAAGAAGTTAATGACCAACATATTCTAGCCCACTGTTTCAATTTCTTGTTGTTGTTTTAGTTTACTGGGAAATTCTGCTGAGATTTTAAATGATGCCACAAAACAAGTGGGTTTGGATCATTTCTTCAGCATAACACCCCCATCTTCTCAGTGCCACCATTTTTAGCTTTATGGTTCATGACCACTTGACTTCCAAGTAAAACCAACTATCTAATAGCATCAGTCTCAGTCAACAAGTTTTAACTTTTGGACCTGTGAGTCTGCAGTCTATTTTATTCCATTTGTTTATCTTAACCAAATATCATTGACTTTGAGCTGCTTAATCATAAGCATCTGATCTTTCCTCTTCTTGGATGGCTAGAATGTGGCAAGTCAAAATGTTAACTACAAGAACAGAAAAGGAGAAACACTGAAGTCACTGGAAATGGTTTGCAGTCTAAAGAGAATATGACCATCTGGACTAAGTTACTGTAGTTTATGGATTGAGCTTTCGGTTTGGTTTGGTTTGGTTTGGGGTGAAGGGAAGTTTTTCTTCCTATCACCTTTTTATACTATGTCTGACTGTGCAGTCAGATACCACATGTATGTGATTTGGTCCTTATACCGGGCTACCCCCACTGGATGAGCAAATCTACCGTGAATCTTGCACATGATGGAAATTGGAAAATGTTCTCATGTATATTCACACAGCTTCCTAAATCTTTTTCTCCTCTGCCCTGGGATGCACAGGAAACATGGAGAGTACGTTACCCTCTCAGCAAATCTAATCACCTCAAGTCCAGGTGAGCAGCTCTGTCTTAAAATAAGTTCATAGGTGAGTATGCGCTAGCTGACAGCAGAGCATAATCTGAGAATCTGTCATCCAACAAGGGCAGGGACTACGACAGGCTTTCCTGACTGATTTGTGGTGGCCCAGGGAAGGGACCAGGGTGGATGTGGGCCCAACCCTACCTTGGCAAGAGATAATACTGGCTTACGTTCCCCTCAGTAAAGGAATACAGGAGGACTAAATTGTCATTGGAGGGCTTCAAGGAGAGGAAAGTTAATGATTCTGCCACAAATTCTATTCTGAACTGAAAAAAGATTTCTGTTTTTAATCCCCTAAACCAAAGAGAAATTCTTATAAAATAACACAACTAATGGTAGCCAAAGCTAATGGAGTGTTCTAAAAAGTGTTTTATTCTTTCTCAATGAAGCTCCACGTGGATGATGACATTTTCAGAAGGAGCTAAATGCTCTTTTGCCAAAATTAAAAGCACAGTTAGAAAATCTGCTCCAAATACAATGGTCTGCTGGATTTGAAATATTGCTTGAGAGACAAGCCCCACAGTGCCGGAGAATACCTGAATCAGCAGAAGGTGGGGGGAGCATGAAGACTGTATTTATTGTGTCTTGAGATGACTCCATAGGTCACCCCTGATTTCTGTTTACACTGTGCTGACCCTTCACACTCCGGAGCAGTTTGTTCAGCTGTGATCTACAACCAAGAATACACGCAGTACGTCATCTGCTGGGCCCTGCTCTGGCCAACTGGTATCCCAAGAATAGAGGCAGTATGTACTGAGAAATGCCCATTCTTCTGAAGATTTACGAATTGTCTATTTTCTCCCTTTGCACTTTTATACTAATAAAAATTTGCATGTCTCGAGACACCAGCGTAAAGCATGATTCTTTAACAAAGCAATTATCTCCACTTTATGTTATGGTAATTGGAAAATGAGACTGTGAGAAACAATCCTATCTCTAGGTCATTATTTCACCCATCCCAGTTAGGATGTGCTCAAATACTGAAGTGCAATATAATACTTTTTGTAACGGCCCGTGCCAATCCTTTTGCAAAGGGCTATGCGAGGTCACCAAACGACAGCAAAGAGACCACAGCCAGTGCTGTCATCCTATGAGGTGGACGTCTACGTTCTGACTTACCGAGGGTTTCTTTCTTGCATTTAGAGCTCCCTGATCAGTTTACCCACTCATTCAAAAGCAGAAGATTCCACCCGTTTGTCCTGGTTGTGAGCTTCATTCACTACACTGCCACAAGAAAAGTGTTTTGTGATTTTCTTTTTTTAGGCTAAAAATAGTCTCACGCATAATGTAAGCAATAATTATGTGGTGTTTGTTTGCCACACAAAATTCTAATTCCAGGGACCTGACTAATTTGGTCACGCATTCTTAAACCACGGGAGTAGCTCATGTGGGGTCTCTTAAAGAAGGACTCGCACATACAGATTAACCTTAATGACGTCCTCCTCTGGAAGCCTTCCTTGACTGCCCGTCCCCTGTGCTCACTTAGCACCCCGGGGCTCCCCTCACCATGGCACTGGGCGTGCTCTACCACCGCCCCACACAGTGGGCTATTTGAGGGCAGGACCTTATGCATAAGTGGAACCCCAGTGCCTTAAATGTGTGTTGTCTGAATGAGTAAGACAAAGTCTGGGGCACTATGTCATGGTACTTTAAGTCTGGTAAGAATCCACGGTGACGAGATGAGAAGGCGAATGTCCTTCACCAACAGGTGTCTGTCTCTCCGTCCTTTCTCCAATCGTGGGTGCTTTTTTGAAGCCGCAGGAGAGACCTGCTTTAGAGCAGGCACGTGCTTAGTGACTGAACTTGTGCGTAAGCTTCTCTGAACTGTAAGGGCTTCCGGGGCAGGGATCGTGCCTTATTTGTCTTGGGTTCTCTATCACTGGTTTACAGCTGGTGCTTAATGGATATTATTAAATAAATCTCATCTTCTGTTTTGCAAAAAGTCATGAGACACAGTATGCCTTATGCCATGGACCGAATGTGTCCCCCGAAAATTCATATGTTGAAATCCCCAATGTGACGGTATTAGAAGGTGGGGCCTTTGAGAAGTGATGAAATCGTGGGGGTGGAGTCCCATGAGTGGGGTCAGTGCCCTTACGAAGGGGACTCCAGAGAGCTCTCTTGCCCTCTTCCCGCCATGTGAAGACACAACAAGAAGACGGCAGTCTGCAATCCAGAGCAAAGCCCTCATCAGCATCTGACCATGCTGACACCTTGATCTCGGACTTCCAGCCTCTGGAACTGTGAGAAATCAATTCCAGTTGTCTATAAGCCACCCAGTCTTTGCTGTTTTTTCACAGTGGCCCAAACTGACTGAGACACATTCTGACACACATGACTGTGAGCTGAGAATTCACAATATAGTCTCGACTAGAGGAATGGACAGTGATTCTTTTACTTCTCCCTTAAAACCTGTTGGTGTCTTGGGCTCTGGGGCCCCAGATCCCTTAAAAAGAAAGAAAGAGCAAGATGGAGAGAAAAAGGAAGAGGGCAGCGGGTGAGGGGTGGTGAATGAGAGAGAAGGAAAGAAAATAAGGGGAGAGATTTTTTTAAAAGAAGGAAGGAAAATAAGAAGAAAAACTAAAGGGAAACTCATAGCTCTGAGTCCAACATAAGGGATGGTGGGGTAATATAAGAAGTAATGTTGATGAATATAAAGTGATCAAGTAAGCACTATTTTTTGAAGATGACACAAAACGGAATTTAGAATTCTATTTCCAGCAACATGGCAAACTAATCCCTCCAGGCATAACTAAAATGCTGAATAAAATATTTAAAATGTCATTTGAATGCATGGCTTGGCTGGCAGGAAAATGTAGGGATGGATTGAAGGCCAGAGATGAAAAGTGTGAACTAGAAAGATAAATAAGCAGTAGAAAAAGCATCTAAGAACCCTCGAGTGGCCTATGGCTCATGTCATACCAGGCTGCCTAGTGCAACTTGGGGCTCTCGAAAAGGAACAGGTCAGATCAGAGAGCTTGGCACAAACCTGGCTCCCCCAAATATATACATTCTCAGAACATAGGGGGAAGATAATCCACGCATGTTACAGAGGGAGATGTTTGGTATTTATTCCTCTGCTGACTTTGGCTTTGGATTTGGGTGAAGTATAATAAAAAAAAAAATTAAACCTTCCTCTTAAGGATTTCTAACCACAAGCCCCATTTGTGTGGGTTTGATGTCAGAATTCCCACTGTCTGTGTGGCTTTCAAAAATAGTCGGACTAGGAAAAAGGGTTTCTTTAAGTGGTCCTCTCACATCCACATGCTATGAAGTTGTACACACCAATTCTGGCCAGAACTTAGTCATATGGCCGTGCCTAGCTATGATAAATGCTGAGAAAGGTAGTTTTTATTCTGCATGCCAGGGTTCTGTTAAGGAAGGAAAACTGAAGAATGAATCCTGGGGGTGAGGAGGGGGAGTAACGTTGCCTTGATCTTCACGCGCTGCAGTGACTCCCAAAGAGAGAATTAAGTAGTATTTGCCCCGTAGAAATCTTTCCAGTTAGTAATGGATAGGATTTTTGAGACTTACTGTGGAATAAATCAGTTTTGTTTTGTTTGTTTTCCACTTTTCATTAAAAAAGTATAAAAAATATATTTGAAATTGGGAATCAATTTCTTAAATAATAAGAAAAAGGAAAGAAGAATCTAAGAGCAAGAAATCATATAAACTGCAATTAAATTAAAGTTCTTTTTCTAGGGGAACTTGAAGTCCCTAGGATAGACAAAACTGATCAGAACTGAAGCGGCCTTATTGTTTTTTCTCTGTTTTCTTTCATTTTGCTCCTCATAACACAAGTTTCCTCAAAAGAGTGTAGTGGCAAAGCCCTCCTGCAAAGCTAGAAAAACAGGGAAATAACTGAATTGTTTCCTTTTGATGGAATGTTGGTTTTTGTTCTTTTTGTTTTTTTAGGTGTCTGACCAAAGCATAGGAAATTGCACTGTTAACATTTTAAAACATTTAAAAAGGGACATTTTCTATAATAAGATAGTATCTTTTAAAACACACACACAAACTGAGCATGGTGGTGTGAGCCTATAGTCCCAGCTACTCACGAGGCTGGGGCAGGAGGATGGCTTGAGCCCGGGAATTTGAGTCCAAGCTGTGCAACAAAGCAAGGCCTTGTCTTTTAAAAAAAATAGTAATAATAATAATTATTAAATTAAAATTTTAAAAATTCATTCAAAAAATAAAAAATAAACACACATATACACACAGCTATGCTCTCAATGTTCTTGGCAGAATGAGATTGTCTGTTTCTCTTTATAGGGTTAACCTTGAAATACTTAAAAAAAAATCAAGGCACCAAATCTGAAAATCCACAATAAGGGTATATGCAATTCCCCCAAAATAAGGGAGATATTTTGTGTGTGTGTGTAGTGCTTCTAGCTTATCGACAAGAAAGATTAAAATGGACTATTGTGTAAACGCCAAAATGACAGCCACTGGTGGGAATAATTGTCCTGGCTAAGTCAAAGAGAGTACTAAATTATGGGCTGATTTGGGAATGCAAAGAGGAAAGTTCTATTGCAGGCTTTCACACACATACACTCTTGCACACTCATACGTAGGCCTATGTACACCTGTGGTCCCCAATCCCCAGGCCGCAGAGCTCTGCTGTCCCACCCCCTCCCAACCCACCCCATCCTCATCCATGGAAAAATTGTCTTCCATGAAACTTAGGAAATGGAATTGGGGGGGCCACACAGCAGGAAGGGAGCAGTGGGCTAGAGAGGAAAGCTTCATCTGTATTTACAGCTGCTCCCCAGCACTCGCATCACTGGCTGAGCTCTGCCCCTACCCCAATCCATGGAAAAATTGTCCTCCATGAAACCAGTCCCTGGTGCCAAAAAAGTTGGGGACCACTGATGTGCACAAACCTGAGTGTGAGTCATAGTAACGGCTATACGAGCACAAAAGGTTTCCAAATGATTCAGCCCTATTATCTGAAATTTCAGATTTCAGATCCACGCTTAGTCCCTGCACATGGACGGCAATAAATCTATTATAGTTTAGTGCCAGAGAAGGGAGGAAACTAACAAAAAAAGCCTCTGCTAAAAAATGGGCTGCTTTTTGAAGAACAGATATGGTACATACATCTTGTCATCTACATTTTAAATGAGTGGATATTTATGTGTTGAGCTTATTCCTTGGAGCAGATCATGCAGCAATCCTCTGCACTGCAGGCATCTTTCCTTCCCCTCTGAGGCTCCCTGGGTCTGCGACGGGAAGGCACCAAAATATAGAATTTATCCAGCGGGCTTCACTTTCGGAAGGATTGGGATTATGAAAAATATCAAAGATATTTAACTAAGTCACAACTTGATATGAGTATATTTTTGAGAATTATGTTAGGTGTTCAACTTAATGTAGATCTATATAAAAAGCCTTCACCAAACAGGGCTTTCTTTTCTTCATGTCACAAGTCCAGAATCAGGACATCCTATTCCGACTATGTCTGTCTTTCCACTCTGCCGTATTTAGCATTTTGCTTTCAACCTCGTGGTCTCAACACAGCAGAGTACTCCTCCAGGCATCACACCCACATTCCCAGCAGGAAGAAGGAAAAAGAGACAAAGTGGAAATGGGAATGCCCGTATCAGGAGAGCAAAACTTTCCTACATATCCCTAAAAGAATTTAACTAATGCCTCGCTGACCAGAAGTGAGAGAAAAGCTTCAAAACAGACTGGAAAGTGATCTATTCTCAGTCGATCCATTGCCCCCTCAAACAAATCAAGGTC
Source organism: Lemur catta (assembly GCF_020740605.2). NCBI lineage: Eukaryota > Metazoa > Chordata > Mammalia > Primates > Lemuridae > Lemur > Lemur catta. Next base: position 75,837,128 of record NC_059137.1, read on the forward strand.
CTGATAGTAAGGGTGAGAATGAATAGTGCAAATAGTTAATGCCAAAATTCTAGAATTTCAATCCACGGAGAAAGCAATTAAGCTTCTCCAAGGAAGGTGTAATATCATATTCACATTCTGTTCTTCATGTGCTGACACACAGAGTGTACTCATTCAAAAACTATTTCTCCAGTTCTTATGATGTGCCAGGTGCTATTTTAGGTGCCTGGGAAATACCCAGATAAAAATTCTTGTCCTCTTAGATCTTATATTCTAACAAGTGGAGACAGATAAATAAATATTATAATAATAATAATACACTATAGTCACAATAAATAAATAAAGTCTACAGTTTGTTCACAGATGATAAGTTCTATGGAAAATAAAAACAAAAATATAGCTGAATAAGGAAAATTATGAGTGGTAGGTGGAAGGAATGGGTTGTAATAAAAACAACACAAGAATTATGTATTAATTTGTCCTTCTTTCATGCCTTGGACCCTTCTAATTTCTGGAGAGTAAGTATGTTTTATCTTGAAAAAAATATATTTCATTATTTTTTCAACTGCCATACTTGAACGTGCTGAATCCACTGCTGTTATTTACACAAGAAATGTCAACGATTGTGTCAGGCAGGATGGTGGGCTAGACGTTGCTTCACACGGGGGAACTGTTTGCAATTTACTTAAAGGGTCTAATTCCATAAGGAAGAAGGAAAATTCAGGGGGAAAAAAGTGCAATCAACAAAGAGAAAATGCTCTCCTGACCTTGAGCCTTTTGAGTGTCAGAGCGTGGCCTTTCTGGGGAATGTGGCTTTTCAATAGGCATAACGCTATTGGATTAACCCTCCTCTGCTTTGAATCATAAAAATAAGAACTGTACACACACACACACACACACACACACACACACACACACAGAGGAGTTACATTTCAGATTTTTTTTTTAATTCCAAAATCAACATCTCCCAAGGGATTGGAGTTTGATTGATTTTATTTAAAGTCTGGGTGGGTTTCTGACCACTAAATATTTGCTTAATTATCCCAGCAATGAAGAGTGATGCTCTCATTAGCAGAGGTTAGAAGCCCATCTGTGTTCTCTGTCAGTTTTTTTGTACAGGATTGTAAACCTGCAAATTGCCTGTACAGTTGGGGAGTCAGAAAACTGTAATTGCGGCTCTGATATTCATTATCCCATGAACTTGGGTAAAGCAATTTTTTCCCTGGGGTCTTGGCCTATTTGTGCATAAATTGTTGTTAATAGTACTCCACTGCAATACACAATTTCAATATTTTATGCTAAGCCAAAAAGCCTTGCCTTGTGCACTGCTCCTTGGCAAAAAGTGATGCCCTATCAGATCCTGAAGCTGAGGTTATTGCACAGAGCTCAGAGAAACTGCCACACAATTAGAATACAAGAAGCATCTTATCATTTTGGAACTTGCAAACACAGAGATCACAAACATAGCTGTCCCTCTCCCTGAGGAAAACCAAAAGTGAATGCTTCTCCAAGATGAAACACTATGAGTTGAATTTCATAAGTGTTTAGGGAGATGACCTAACAAAAGTCATTTGATAGTTATTCCCAGCAAGAACAAATCCAGATTTTGTGAGGCCTGAAGCTTTTACATTTTTGTGAGATAAAGGCGGGTGCTCTTTAGTAAAAGTAATACTTAATAAATATACCTTTAGAATGAAAAATAGTCACAACACATTACAAATTTTTAAAAATGTAAACTACCTATCACAAACCTCACAAAATGCATAAAGACATCAACATTTATAACTGTCTGACATGCCTTTATATTATCCTCTCTACTTTTCTCGTCTGGATTCTTGACTACTGCTTTATAGAAAAACAATTTTGAAAAAGCATTTTCAGAAGCAGATTTGCCATGAAGCTTCAGGGACCCTCATTCCCATGGGTTCCTTGCAACCTTGCAAGGCCCCATACCAATCTCATATTTTCCTCAATTCCCATCACACACGAAAAAAGTGATAGTATCTTCATAATCATGCATGTTGCATTATTGGATTGTATTCCTGAGAAGGAAGAACTTCCATTTAGTAGGCTTTGATGAGAACGAAATTTCCTACTTAGAGCTGAGGATTGGAAAAAATTTCCATACTAGCTTCTAACTCTGTATGTTTCCCTCCACTACTCACCCACTTGCAACGCTGGACTCTAAAGTGCAAGAAAATTCTTCATAGTGCAAGTTCAAAGTGCAAGAAAATTCTTCCCCACCCCTTCACAGCACAACACTGGGTCAGTTAGCACAACAGGCGGTGGAAGTATTCCTGGAAGCCATTTCCATATCAGGACAGCTAGCCTAGTTCTCATTCTAAAGAAACATTCGCTAGGTACTTCCAGAAGTGACTGTGAACCACATAAACACATCCCACTAACCTCAAACTATTAATTCATGTATTCCTAACTCAACCTCCTCTTGCCTAGATTCCCAACATCCATGGTAATTTCAGCGCCATTGTGTGTCAGGGAAAAAGTAGTAGAACGGAAGTTGGAACGGCAAGAGTCTGTGATCTTATTATGTTTAAAATGTCTTACTTTTGCAAATTTTACAGAAACATTTGACCTTACAAGTGAGCGGCCCTAAAACTTTAGCATCATTAATTTTGCAGTGAATCCTCCTCTGATTCTAACTCCTGATGGCTCTACACATGTTCCCATTATGGGGGTGATGCCTTAGAGGAAGTAGATGGCTGTCCCGGTACCCGATATTCTGAGCTTTAGAAGTAGCATTTTGGCATTTCTAGCTCCCTTGAATCTGGAGATGTGGATTCTGGTTTGGACTTTTATTCACTCAGCTGTGGTTCACTCAGCTACCTATCAAGTTACCCCAAAAAATACTCCCCGAACCCTATCACCATTGAAAGACTATGCCAAGAATTGTGGCTGATTGAAAAATAAGTAAGTCATGGTCCCTGCCCTCAAGGAACCTAGTCTAGGAGAGGAGACAAGAACATACATAAATTATAAGGTAAGGCAGACTGCATTGGAAGAACAAAGGAAGTAGATGTCCAAGTTGGAGTCCAAGTGTTCAAACCGTGGGCTTATTCCTTTGAATAACTGTGTAACCTCTGATCTTTCTCTGATCCTTGGTTTCCCCATCTATAAAATGCAGGTAGTAATACTCATCTCACAAGACTAACATAAGGATTAAAGAAGATAAAATTACACAAAATTGCCTAAACATAAGGTTTTCTGTAGACCTTATGCTTAATAAGTGAAAATAAATTTATTATTTTATATATCTATGTCTGTTCTATTGCTTAATAAGTCTCTGTTGAAAGAGGAATAATGAATAACAGGGTAATGAGATGAAAAATAAGAAGAGAGGCAAGGGCCTCCCAGAGAACATTTGCCCTTACCCAAGCCTTGCAGGATGTTTTGGACATGGTGAAGAGATACCGAGAACGTACTAGAACGCACTGGACAGGAGTCTGTCAGTGCCAACTGGCAGAAACTCAACTCAAACTGGCTTAAGCATAAAAGAGGAACTGGTTGGCTCATGAAACTGAAAGACCCAGGGGAAAAATTAGCTCTAGGCTGGCAGAACCTTGGGATCCAAACAACATTCCCGGAACCTGTCTCTCTCTATTGCTTGGCTCTGCTTTTCTTCATGTTGGCTTTATTCTCCGCAGGCTCTTCCCACACCATGGCCAATAGTGGGTCACCTGCAGCTCCAGGTATATGTGGGAAGAGTCTCAGATTTGGGATATGTTGATGAGCCCCATGGTGGAGATGGTTGGAGGGTGGTACCTAAATGGGGAGGCATTCGGCCTAACTTGAGTCACAGGGACTGAGAATGGGAAAGGAGTGAAACTCAAAAAAAAAAAGAAAATTCCAGCAGCTAAGTAAGAGGAGAGAGAGGACTGCCGTGGAATTCTCCTACAAAGCACACTGCAGATAGAGAAGAAAACAAGAGCAAATATACAAATGTTTACTGAGCATATACTGCCCTGTGTCTGTGAGGATACAAAGGTGAGGAGAATTTGATTCTGGCCTCAAGTAAGGGAAGTAAGGCTCCTGAAAAATAAACAATTATAATCCAAGGTAGGAAGTGTGGAAAGCCCTGAAAGGGTCGATAAATGCCATTCGGTCAGAGAAGGCTGAGATCTCTTTGAGCTGGAAGGATCGGAAACTTTTCAGAAAAGATGTGGCCCCTAAATTGGATTTTGAAGACGCTTGTAGGGAAAATGTTGTTCATAAATCATTCGAAAATTGAAATGTCTCAAAACCAGCCCTAACGTTGGCCTTTGAAACTGTAGAGTTATTTAGCGTTCTGCTAAACAGAATGTCCAGTCATTTCTCACATCATCGTCATGGTCAAAGATTAAAGTGGGAACAAAGGCAGATAAGAAAGGTTACAGAGTAGCTTGTATTGTGGCAAGAGTTACACTACCTGGGTTAAAGTCTCCACTTCAAATTTTAAGTAATTATATCATCTTACATTTGTTCCTTCATTCATCAATTTAACTAGATCTCCTTTTATTGAGGTAAAATTCACATAACATAAAATTAACCATTTTAAAGTGTACAATTCAGTGGCATTTAGTACATTCAAAATGTTGTTCAATCAACTATCACCTCTATCTAGTTCCAAAACATTGTCCTCGCTCCAAAAGAAAAACAGCACCATGAAGCAGTCACTCTCCATTGACACCCCTCCCCCAGCCCCTGGTAACCACTAACCTGTTTGTATCTCTATGGATTTACCTGTTCAGAATATTTCATAGAAGTGGAATCATACAATATGCTTCTTTCATGTAGCATATGTTTCTGAGGTTAACTGAACATATTCATTTTTTATACTCCTCCCCATATCCCGTAACATGGGGCCACTAACATTAGGTATATCTCATAACATTAGGTATGGACAAATCTTACACCTAAATTCCAAACCCTGGCAGCCATCTTGTGATGGGCCTTTCACCAACCAGCGTCCACTCAGCCTGGTAGTCATTTGCCTCCAGGGATCATTTCTTAAGAACTCCTTCAGGGTCTTTGGTAGTTATAAGCAAGTATTCCCTTGATATACAACGATTAGCAAATTAGCTGGCTGTACATTGGGCATCTGTAGATTCCAAAATACATTCTTTGGCCAAATAGAAGCCCTTTCCAAGGACAGTCAATCAAGCACAAGAAGCAGGTAGGCAGCAGGATGATGGAGTCTGACTTAGGATCACCAGCTCAGCCTTCAACCCCACCCCCAGCCTCCTACCCTTTACCATGGAATTTAAAATCTGAACGGATTCTTGGAGAACATCCATTTTTTAGGGAACGAAACTGAGGCCCTAAAAGGTTTAAAAAAAAAAGTTATTAAAAATCACACACCTAGCACATCAGAGCCCATATAGAAGCTCAGAAAATCTCAGGTTAAATTCAGTGCTCTCTGATACAGCATGGTCCAGCACTTTTCTCTAGAAGCGAGAACCACATATAAGAAGGCAACACATCTAAAGAAATCCTCTGGACTCTGGAAAAGCTGAGAGGAGTCCCGTTCAGCAATTTTTCAATCTATACAAACAATAAAGGGGATGACATTGCACTTCACAACGGAAGAAAAGCCAGTATATCTAAACTGAGAGCAATTTTGATCTTATAATACGAGCATTTGAATGAATGAACAATGCTTTCTACTGTGTATAAATCTGGAGCTATCATTGGAGTGATTTTTCCCTGAGTGGGGTTCCTCCTTGTCAACATGGTCTATATCTTACTGCTTTACAGCAATGATGATCTGCATCCCACCATCTCATTTCGAATTTGTTCGCAGGGGCACCAAAAGTAAATGGCCTGGCAATGGGAAGGGGATGGGCTGATGCTGAGGGGACAATATTTAGGATACAGCAGCAGTGAGGGCACCCCACCCATTCGGGAGCTGCTCAGCTGCTGTTCTCCCTTTCCAAAAATATCCCTCATATATGGGAGCTCAGATCCTTCTCGGCAGAAATGCAAGCCTGTAAATACCATGTCAGGATCTTTATTTTTTTGTAACATAAAGTTAATGATGCTAAAAATATGCACAATACGTACCTCTGTGGAACACTAAATTATCTTGATGTCTGAGCTTCTAAGGATGGTCTATAAAGAAAATAATTCAGGAGCGAGTAGAAATAGAATTGTAGGATTGTAAAATGCAACTGGGGTTGGGGGGAGAGCCCCAGATGTATGTGCAGCAGAACAGAGAGGGAGGCCACACAATGTTCAGACGGGCTCATCTTTGTTTTTTAATCTTGTCTTTCAAAGATTGACTTCCCGGATTTTTCCCTTAGAGATCCGTGAGCATTTCCTTGAGATAATTTACTTTTTTGTTTGTAACTCCCAGGGAAAAGGTACTTTCAAAACAAGCCAACTGGACTGTTTTCTCCCTGCAGAGGTACAACACTCAGACCCTCTCCAGCTAAAACAAACAAATAAACCAAAAAAAAAAAAAAAAAGAAGAAGAAGAAGAAGAAGGAAAAAAAAAAACCTTCCTAACTAATATTTAAGCTTTCAAAAGCAGGTTGGCTGTGAGCTTCAGCAGGATAATCATTTGCACCCTCCTCCAGCCACATATAATACAGTCTTTATTCGGCAAATAGCAAAGCCGTTTCCCAGAAAGTCAAAGGTCAGTTTTTGCTGTATTAATAGCTGCTCTGGGAGGGTCAGTGTTGTGCTATCCTACATTTTTTCCAGGACCTGGAGATGCAATTTCCTACAATCTGCAGGCAATTTCCCACCAATTTTCTTGGGGAGCTAATAGGCTGTGACAGGAGATGGAGCTAGCAAGCAGCAGGCGGCTTCAGAAAAGACAAATTGCATCTCTGCCACCTAACTGGGCAATCTAGATCGACAGAGTTTATAGCTTTGTAGTGTTATTGGGCCCCATGCTAACAGCAAATCATTCACGCTGCTTGCTGAATTTCATATTCCCTTCCTTCTGAATTTGTTATTGCCACATATCACTTTGTAACACTTTCCCTGGAAATTGCAGTAAAAAGGGGATCACATATATATTAGTGACTTAAAGGTCTCCTAAATTGCTCACCAGAAATTATTAGCATTCAATAATTTCCGCTTACGAGTTAGGTCTAAGCTGGTAATTTTGAAGTGGTGGGGTGGGAATGTTGGAAAGAAAAACCAGGAAGGAAGGAAGAAGGCACTGTGCAACAGGTTGTAGCCCTTAAACAGCAAGTAGAGACTCCTTCTTGGAGTGGGTCCATGTGCTTCTGTAGGTCAAATGCATCTCAGAAAATAACATAAACATTCGCAAAACATGCTTGCAACACTGATTTATGCTTTGCCTAGATTGTTTTTAAAAAGCTAACAGTTTAATATAATAATGGAAATGTTTTCATAAATTAAATAGAAACATCTTTATTTTTATTTAAGCCTTTTTTGTATTACATAAATAATACATGTTCAACCTAAAAGATTTAGAAAGAATAGATAAAAGGGGTGGGGGAAGGTCTGTTTAAAAAAAAAAACTTAGTCATTGTAACAAATCAAGCACTTTTTTTAAAAAATTAATTTATAAAAGACTACTCTGTGCCAGGCCTGGCAAGTCTTGAGGCTACAAAGATGAATAACACGGGATCCCTGATGCTGGGGACTTGACAGTGGAGAAGGCGTGTAAGCAGATAAATTGCAAGATGTTGTGGCCACAGTTAGCCTGAATGCTACTTTTGAAGACAGGGGGAACAAGCCGCCTGCAAAGGTAAACTGAGATGAGAGAAGGTACAGCTCAGATAGAATTAAATGGTGCAGGTAAGCACACAGCAGAGATTCAGTCAGCACACCTTTTCTCTCGAGTGGTTCTGCTGCAGAGGACCAGCATGGCAATAGTAGCCAACCCGCTCTGTGATTATCAGTACCTAGAGGCTGTCACTTGAAAAGCACAGAAACAGTCATGTTTTGGGCAACCTGATCTATGCTCCAATGATTGCTCTAACATTAGGGTCATTGCACACTCGCGCACTGGTATAAGGAGGCTGGGGTGAGCTGGGGGTTACAGGAGCCCATGCGAAGGGGTTAAGAGCAGAGTGTGTGCCTGAGAGAAATGCAGAATTCCTGGCTCATCTGTGAACCTCATTCCTGAATGATATCTATCCTCAAAGAACTTAAGAGGCCTGAAATGATTGGGAAGGGAAGGGGAGAGCAGAGAAGGGGACGGGGGCGGGGAGAAAAACTAAAACTAATCACTTCCTAAAGATTAGGAAGCACCTAAATTTTACAGATTAGCAAGCACTGTGGGAAACACCTCCCATCTCTCTGGGCTAGACAAGCTTCAGGAAGGAGTATATAGTCTCTGCAATATTTACTGATATTGATGATACTTCTATTAATATAAAAAGTAGTGTTATGATGCTTTATTTTTCAGCTCATTATCATACCAAGTATGTGTAACAGTAGGCAAAAAAAGATCACCTCAAAGAGAAAATGGAATAAGTTTTGATGTGAAAATTTTCAAACTTTGCAATTTGCTGGGTTGATCTAAGCAGATCACCCTGGCTTACTGGTTTTGAGGACAAACAGAGGAGGTTTGCTCAAGCAATAGAAAAGTGAAGAGTCCCAGCAAAATCACTCCAGACACTCTCTTCTACTTGCTCGCTGTGCGATCTGAAACTTCATCATCCATATCATTCTCATCCTAAAATACCATGAGTCTTAAAGACAGAGTATTTTTAATCTCAAAATGTCCAGAGCTAGGCCTCTAATAATCCTCCACACCCACTGATTGACTGAATAGAATGAAGAGTCCCTTAGCTGAAAAGCCAATACTCGGGTATAAACCAGTCACCACCTATGTGCCCCGACCCGAGGAGATTCCAGTTGAATAGCTAAGGAAAAGGCCCCCTGGCATCTGCATGGCTGATTCTGCTGCATAGTTAGGTTTGGAAACCCCTGGGATAGGTATGGGGTGAGAGGAGGTGGGATGGACAGCACATGTATACCCATAACGAATCTCTAGGGATGGCAGCGAGACACAGTGGAAAAAGCATGGCAATGAGCCCTCAATGCAAAGCCCCACTTTAAATCTTATGAGCTATGGGAATTTAGCCAAGTGACCTAGTCTGGACTTTTTGTTTCCTTACCTGTTACAGTGTGGGTGGATTACAGGAGGTAATGCTTGGGGAGCTCACCCCATTATGGCCAGCGCTGGCCAGAGCACCTTAAGCAGGTGATTCTTAAAAGAAAAGGCAATCCCTTCTTTCTCTCCTTCTCCTCCTCTCCCTCCTCCTCCTTCTCCCAGGTTGGCCATGGGTGATCTGCTCCCCATGCCCAAGCTATTCCCTGACATATGACATGCAAAGCCTCCCCCAGATCTCAGGTGCCACATGGAATCAGCCTAAGCACAGGGTACAGTGTTCTCTCTCCTTCCTCCCTCTTCTCCTCCTCTGTCGGTGTGTGTCTCTTGGGCATAACGTCCAAATGAGTGAGCCATTAGAGAGCATTATTCTCCATGAGTGGATGCACTCAGTTCCTTATCATTTCTAGATATAATGGCTTCTAATCAGATTCTGAACCACTCCTTGTATGCTACGTTCACTTCTCTCTTTCCATAAGTCACAGAAAAGTGAACCATAAAGTTAATACCACTGCAACAATAATACACAAAATATTACAGCACCCTTCAGGGAGGGCTTCACTGAGTGCTCTACTCCTCACTTCAAGAGCAGGAATTAGGCAAAGGAGAGAATTTGACTCATTCAATTTCTTTTTATAGATAAAGACAAGGTAAGGGCTCGTCCAAGGTCACACAGGATTTCATATATTCCTCAATCTCAAAATTAAAAGAAAATGTATGGGCACATTTTCATAACCTTCATGAACTTAGATACAAGAAGTTCAGACCCTATAACTTTTCAGAGGGCACCTGAGAATTAGGAATAAACTTGGAAAGGTCACTGGTAAGACAAAAAAAAAATACATATGTCATTGATGCTTAAAATTTAATATTAAATGCACATCAGTTACTAAATCTAAGAATATTTAGAAAGAAATGATGTTGAATAAAATTAGTAGGGCTTGCAATGTTTCATGATATGAATAAATGAGATAGAATTAAAAATATTTTCTACTTAAATTAACACTGTCCAGTGGGAAAGAAAATTAGTTTATGTTTAGTATAAGGATAGATAAAATTTTACTATAATTCAGCCCTAAGGAATTTTTTAATTACCTCAGTAATGAAAAATGTGAAATTACTGTAAGCGTGTGTGCTGGGATCATTCAACGCCCACTCCTCAGTTTAAACCACCTGCCATGTTAATGTATAATTTCATAAATACAGTATTTCCAAAATGTTTGGCCCTTCAGAACAAGACAGGAGTAAATGCATGGTAACATCTAGCCGTAACTTGCACTCAAACAAGAAAAAAAATGTTAATATTCATAGATTGTACAAATCCAACAGTGTTTAAACCCTAGCCAGTCATTTCTTAATTGGGAGCAGTGACAAAATCACAAATTCCATTGCTGCTCTGTCTTCAGAATTAGGTCCAACAAATCAAAAATAACAACAACCTTCACTAGTTTGTGTGGTCTGGCAAAGGATTAAGCCAGAAAATAAAATAAAATATTTTCCCAATCAGCAAATGTTCCTCTGAACGGATCGGCCAACAAGCCCAAATACATTTCCTTGAATTATATCTTGCAAGCGATCCCATTTTTCCAATGATCCATTAGTTAACCAGAAATACTGTACATATTTTAATGGGTTAGGAGACCTTCAGGGAATTGATGCATCGCAAATGAATGCCTCGGGGGACTCTGGTTTATTGCATAGATGATAATTCCTTCCTGAAAAGGAGCAAGCTTCATTTGAAATTAAGATTTGGAGATCATAAATGGAATCAATTGAGCCAAGAAGTCCTTTGTAATGTGTAGCCCATGGGAGGCAAATAAGCATTTGCAGCAGGTTCCTGGAGTAGTGAGAGAGAGGCCCAGGGGTGACAGAAACCTCTTCCCCTACCTGTGTCACCTCAGAGCCTGTAAACAGTACGTTTTGTGAAGGAGACTTAAAGGATTTTCCCGGTCAATGTGCCGCACTAAGAAGTTCATTCTTCAGGGGCCGGGGAGAGAGAGAGAGAAAGAGAGAGAGTGAGGGCATGAATGTTGGTCGCATTCCAGAATATCTTGAAGCAGTTAACCACAAAATAAGTTATTAGCTTATTGTAAGTGCAGCCAGTTTTTAAAGTAATAGAGTAATCCGCTGTGGATTGCAGCAAGGAAGTGGAACAAAGGGTGTGAAATGAACAGACGGATTTGATTTTAAACAAATTAGACCCATGACAAGGGATGTAGCAAGTCGTTTTTTAGTTTTCCATGCTATGGGTTAACTTCCCTTTGTGACCTTTCCAGCCCGCGAGCTCATTATTCCTCTACCAGGAACTCAGACCTTTCTGGGAGAGCAGCTTTTATGCTTTGCAGTTGTAAACTACCGTCTCCCCGCTTCTACTAACCTGATCAAACGAGGCACCACAGGGACTGCCTCCACAGAATGCTTGATTACTTAATCTCCAAACTATTTGTTCTCTTAATCTCGTACTCTTTCCCGGACATGTTGATAAATACAAGAACAAATGTTCCGGAGGTGTCACACCTCTGTAACCCTGGGTTCTGAGAGTTTTCGACAGTACGCTATTGACATACCCTTTGATGTGGCTGACACCTACCCCAAGCAGACTCATGACAGGGGTCATCTTTGCCCCTTCTTTCTTGAATCCCGCCCCTGCCTCCCTGCCCTGACTTCTTGTGTTCAGTGGCTGCAGTCTGCTAGCGGCAGGCTTTCCGCAGTGAGGCACACCCGTCCACCAAGCCTGAGCTCCCTGCCAGTATCCACTGCCTCAAAATACCCTACTGCCTCCTCGCTGTCTGAGTAACCTCCCCTCCGCATCCTGTCCTTACTGCTAATGCCATCTAAAGCTTTGGAGGGAAGCACTGGGTGTTCAGAAATTCACACTAAGAGGTGAATGACTGGCCCCTTTGACTTAAATTGCAAGTCTCCTAACCAATCCTTCCCTCTAGTCTACCTCCACAGAGCCACTAGGGTGACCTGTGTAAAATAAACTGACTAGGTCTGGATGGCTCTCTGTGACCTACAGAAAATGTTGAAGTCCCCACCCTCATTCCCTCTGCATTTCAATCCCCAACAATCCCCCATCTCTGCCCACACTGACATGGTGACTTTTCCTCTACACTTTCTTAGCTCAAACACATTGCCTCAGTCACAGCCATTTACCAAAATCTGAGGTCAAATCTTAGTTCAAGCACCACCTCTGGAAACGTCGCTGACTCACACTCACCCAAGCAGAGGTCCTTGGCTCACGTCTTGGTATCCAGATCTTACCCAGTTCATGACGGTGACTCTCAGCAACACTGACTTGATTTCTGCAAATTCAGCCCTGCCCGCATTGTCCCATTAATTGCCTGTAAGATGTGACTGACATGACACTTTTGTATCACCAGAAAAACAAAATAATTCAGTGTGTGAGTAAACGTCACGAAACGAGAGTGTGTGGTTGAGGGGAGGCCTGTGTCCTGTTCCTGTTCCCAGAGTGAGGGACACGGAGGCCATGTCCCTTAGACTCATCCCGCAGTTAGGTGCAAGGGAAAGGCCCACGGGACCTGAGGTGGGGGAGAAGCTACCACGGCTCCAGAGCCCGCCCTCCCGGATGGCCACCGTGTGAACTGGGAGGACGCCCCGGGGTCCGCTTCTCCCAGATACGCCCTGCAAGTCCCGCGTGTCCCCACAGAGGGGCTTTGGCAGCCTAGTTCTCAGTTCTGTGGTTACACGGAATCCAGAAAACGCGTAGCAGGAAGGGCGTGAGAGAGGCAGCAGGAGTGCAGAATGATGACTGCTCGAGGGCTCCTTCTCAGTTCCTCATTTCCTCTTTTCTGTGGAGGGAATCAGAGGGCAGAAAGAGCAAAACAGGGGGCCGATGCAGGGGAGGGAAACTAAGAGTCCCTAAGTTTGGCCAAGTGAGAGGCTTTGAGACCATTCAGGGGAGAAAAGCAAAACTGGGCAGCAGAGAAAGGGGATGTTGAGAAGTGTTGCTGTGCATGTCACAAGAACATGAAGGTTGACTTCGTTCAAAATGGTGGTTGCCGTGGGGTGTGGGTCTTGACTGACAGAGAAGGGACACAAGGGAGCGTTCTGCGGCTCTGGAAATGTTCTATATCTTGATCTGGGTGGCGTAGGCTTGCCAGGTAAAATAAAGGACACCCAGTTAAATATTCAGGACATACTAATACAAAAAATTATTTGTTTTTATTTGAAATTCAAGTGTAACTGCCTGGCTTTTGTTTTTATTTTCTAAATCGGGCAACCCTACGGTGGTGGTTACATGGGTATAGACCAGTGCTTCTCAACAGGGGGTGATTTTGCCCCAGGAGGTATCTGGCAATGTCTGAAGACATTTTGGGTTGTCATGACTGGGGTGGGCAAGCTCCTGGCACCTAGAGGGTAGAGGCCAGGGATGCTGCTAAACATCCTGTATTGCACACAACAGTCTCCCACAACAAAGAATTCTCCAGCCCAAATGTCAATGGTGCACACCTAGGTAAAAATTTAGCAAGATGACACTTGCTGAAAGAACACTTACGTATATCACAATAAATTTATGACAAAAAATAAGTCTGAACTCATAAAAATTTTTACTCTTTAGTAAAAATTTTTAGGAGACCTTAAAATGGGTAAAAATCTGAATTAGGTGGGATAGTGGATCTCAATAACATCAGAAAAATACGCTCCATTTTTAACAACATTTGCTCATTGGAATATGCTTCCCTAAATTCAAATCCATGAGGAGATTGAGCAGTATGGGGTTCCAGGATTTTTTGAGTTGCATATAATTTCAGCATTTATATAAGACTTCATGGTTCCTTGGGGCCCTCCAGCAAACTCACAGAGATATCATGACATATTTTAAATTTTCAAGGGAAACACAGAGGTTCTCAACAACTGCCAGTCATTGTACAAACTGCTAGCTTCAGCTAGCTAGTTCACAGTTTTAACATTAGGTCACAAAAATCAATATGTAACAGAAAGTAAGGGGTGGTAGTATTCAATCTGCTTCCAAAACTTGAGAAGCTGTGAAATTCCCAACTAACATATGCATTTCATTAGTGAGATCATCTAAAGAAATTTTTTTTTCACTTTATGTGTATTTAAATATCCACAAAGTTTATAGGACACAGGTATTTTTAAGTAGTTTGGTTCTTACTACTTAATAAACAGAACTGTTACATATTTCTTTAGGCTTGGGGTACCATGAAAACATCACTGGGTGCCATAAACAGAAAGTTTGGGAACCCTCTGCCTAAGAGCACTGACTGTGTAAGTTCAGCAGTATTTATACAATGCATAGCACATTATTTTGTAGTTTTGGAAAATAAGTGTGTCTCTACTCCTTGAGGAAAGGGATTGTCTTATTCGTCTGCCTGTCCAAAGATAGGGAATGTTTGCTCAATGACTGTCAAATGGAGGGGGAAAAGAGGGAGTTTGTTACGCCCAGAAGAGTGTAGCTAACATGTGGTTTCAATTGATGGGATAAAATGTGAAAACCCACCAAATAGAGAAGAAAGGAAGGAAGGAAAAGTTTAGTTGGAAAGATTTGAGGAACAGGGCCTTCCCAGTGTCCTGACATGACAGAGTAGACACAATGGCCTCTTCTGTTCATGGGAGTGGCTTGGCCTTTGTGTGAGCACAAAAGGCACAAGATAAAATTCCTTGGGCTGAACATTAGAGCAGTTGATGTCACCGTATTGATCTCATAATCATCAGTGGAAAACAGCCCATTCACCTCGAGTTGGCATAGAATTTTTCAGTTCTATTCAAAGCATTTGCCACAGACGTGCTCATTTTGTCACCTGCTTCTTTCTCAGTTAGCCAACAGCATGAAGATCGTTTGGGCTCCCGAGCCTGGCCCAGGTTCAAATTCCCTGGCTTTCCAGAAGGCATCCAGGCCTCTCCGCTTTTGCACAGGGCTGTAGCTCCTTGACCTTTTGCAGTTTTCCACGGTTGTGTCGTAGCCAGTCACTCACAGGCAAGCACAATTAGTTGTACTGCCAAGTGCCAGTGGCGAAATGCCAAGCTGGTGAGGAAGTGAATCAAAATGAATTGGAATTACCTGCAGAGAACTGATGAGGAAGACTCAGGCTGCAGCAAAAATCAATGAGTAAAAAAAAAAAAAAAATGGTCTGCCTGAGAAAATCAATGAAACCCAAATGGGCTGACCATAGAAGAATTCTCACATACACACAGTCTGGGTCTGACCTCAGATGGGCCCAGCAAATCCAACCCTTGGCCAGCTTGCTAAAGAGAGCACAACCTGGCTTCTCAAGCTTTCATTTGTATATGAGTCACCTAGTTAACTTGCAGCATCTGATTTAGTAGGTATGGGGTGGGGCCCAAGGGTCCACATTTCTAAGAAGGTTCCAGGAGATACAGCGCCTGCTGGTCTGTGCACTGCACTTGCGGTAGCTGGCATCTAGAGGAGTGTGGTTTCTCAAAGTGTGGCCCTTCAGCCGGCATCCCCAGCATCACCTGGGAACTTGTTAGAAATTAAAATTCTTGGACCTCCTCTCCAGACAGACTGAATAAGAAACTCTGAGGATAAGGTCCAGATATCTGAATTTTAGCAAGTCTCCGGGTTATTCTGGTGCATTCTAAAGTTTGAGAAACATCAATAGTCTACATCTAGACTATGTTTTCATGTAGGTCCATGTCCATGTCTAGAAGGAAAACTTCTCATGTTAACCAAACCCTAAGATTGCTTGCCTTCCTCTGAAATCATCATAAATTTCTATTTTATGTTGTTAACTTTTCACATGCTCTCATTTATCTCCCAAATTATTTCAATAGCCACTGTGGTGTCTTACGAAGCAAATCAAGGTCTACTTGAGGGCAGGGGCCACCCTGCGTTCAGCTGTGCTTCTCTGACTTAGCACCGAGTTTGCCACGTGGAATGTGCTCAGCAAATGCTTCTTGACGGGCCCATGGATAGCACGTGGATTCATGGTGAAGCCAGATATGGGTAAGTGGTGGGCAGGAATTCAGTGTCTAGTCTTGGCGTCTTTTTCAATGAATAAAATATAAGTATTTAAAAAAATAAATAGCAGTCTTGAGACACATGAGGATAAAGACTAGATTACAGATTAGTTCTACCCCTAAAAACAATGGCAGGTTTCTGTGCTTGCCTTGTGTCTCTGTAAATGCGCCAATAAAATATGATTCTCTTGCCATTTATACTTTAAAAATATATATATATTTGCATGAATTATCTAATGCTGCATAATCAACCACCAGAAAACTTAAAATAATACTCCTTTACTATCTCTCATGGTTTCTGTGGACCAGGAATCTGGGACTGGACAAGGCCGGCAGTTCTAGCTTGGCTTGGAATCTCCGATGAGGTTGTGGCCAGAGAACGGCAGGCTGAAGTCAACCAAAGGCTTGATTGGGCCTGAATGACCTGCCTCTAAGAGGACTCACTCCTGTGGCTGGAAGATTGGTGCTGACTGCTAGCAAAGGCCTCAGTCCCTCTCCACAGGGTTACTTGAGTGACCTCCCAACATGGCAACTGCCTTCCCCCAAAGGAAGCAAGGAAGCAATCTAAGAGACCAAGGCAGACAGTCTGTCACTTTCTTAATATTCTGCTGGTCACGAGGGTTGGCCCTGACTCAGTGTAGGGAGGGACTACACAGGGCATGACTAGCAGGAGGCAGGTAACTGCAAACCATCTTGGAGGCCAGCTGTCACAGCGTGTGTCTCTGGGTAGCCAGATACTGCGTTTGCTCTCAAGGAGTTCACGTTCTTAGAGAAGAAAACAAACAGTAAGCACGTTCATAAATAAGGATTTAAGATAGAAATACATGCAGGAAAGAAATAAAACAAGAAGGGAAGGGGGCAGGGTGGGGGTGTGACTTTAGATACTGAGATCGGACACTATATGAGGTCTTGACATTTGAGCTGAAGGATGAGAAGGAAGTTCCACGGGGCAAGCAGACAGCGGGAACAGCTTGTGCAAAGGCACTGGGTAGGAGGAACAAGCTTGGCATGTTTCAGAAGCAGAAAGAAGGCAAGTGCGGCTGGAGAGTAGTAAAGAAACAGGAGAGTGCCAGTGAGGAGGAGCTATTAATAGAATCCAGAGAGGCAGGAGGCGAACTGGAAGGGTTTGGTGTCTCCAAAGCCAAGAAAAGAGAGTGTTTTTAGAAAGACAGAGCCATCAACTGTTCTAAAAGCTGCTGAGAAGAACATAAAGAATTGGCCGATAGATTTGGCAAGGAGCACTTTAGAGACCTTGTCAGGAGCAGTTTCCATGGCTTGGTTGAGACTAAAAGCCCGATGAGTGTGTTGAATTGAAGCCAGGACATGAAGAAATGGAGGCAACCAGTATAGAGTTATTCTGAAAAGAACCGATGTCATAAGAAGACAAATAGAGCAGGATCTTGGGGTATGGAGTTAAGAAAACTTTTTGTTTTGATTTGGTTTGGGGCTTTGGGTTTTAGGTTTTTGATTGTTGGTTTTAAGATGGGAGATAGGCAGCCTACATGGGCTGAAGTATGCTGAAGGGAATGAAGTAAGATATAGAAGTCTCTGGAACATTTCAGTCACTCAGTATATGCAGATCCCACCCTTACCCTTGGGATTGAATTGGAGACAGCTAATGTGGCAACTTGGGAGAATTTTGGTCCTGATTTAATTGGGAATTGTAGTTATTTTGTTAACTTTTCTCATTTAACTCAGGAGCTACTTATGCTTTAGTGTCTAACTTGTAGAGTTTCTGGAAGTAATAAAGCAATCTTTTTTCTAAAATATGCAATTTTAAATTGCCATCGATTTAGACTTGTCTCCTTTCTTCGTCTCTTTGCTGATTCCTATTGAGTTTTTTGTGCTGAAACATGGCTGGGTGCAGAGACTCAGCCCTGACTGGGCTCTGCCAGGGTGTCTCCAGTGATCTCAGGGGGTACTGAAATTTTTCCTACAGATGATTGAAGCAGTCAGCTTTCATGTACTTTAATTAAATACATAAGCTATAAAGAGGGGATTTTCTTTTTTAAAACAAATAGACAAAAACTTCCCACCTTTGCCCTGAGGCACACAGGAAACCATGAGTCCCCCTCAGTGGTTGGGGTACTCGGGACTGGCAGCCTCTATTCTCCCCACTGCATCTTACAGAGATTTTCCTTTTCTGTGTGTCATGACCCAAAGAAGATTGGGAAATGCTGATTTACAAACGTTGTGTGGGAGTCAAACCTTGGACCAGCCTTCTTGCTTTTCTCCTGGTTCTTCCTAGCTGGGCCCCTGGGCATTCTCCCCACCTCCACAGACTTCCTATCCTTTTTCTGCTCCCCAGCCTTGCACAGGACAGTGTTGTGTTTGGGGTTGCTGCCTGGGGAAAGGGAGGAAACCAATGAAATCACTGATGTGCACGTGTGTTTTAGTTAATGTCAATCTCCCCGGTTACTGTGACTTAGCACAAACGACTCAGGAATCCCCACTCCAGGGGCAGATGATTAGGGGGCGAAGAACCCTAATCAGGAGTCCTTTCTCCAGATCCTGCAAATGCTCCAAATATCATCAATTAAATCAGCGCGAGAAGGTTCCTTAATTAGCATATGGATGTTAGGTTTAAGTTTTTCATTGGGAAAATAAGTGTTTTCAAGATATATGCTTAGCTAAAATGATTGTGCATGCACCTCCACCCTGCAGAACAAAGCAATACGCACCCGAGGAGCCCTGCAGTCCAAGTCCTTCAGAGCAGCCCTGCAGCTGCAGAATTCCATGTGGTCCTGAACAACCCCATTCACAGAGGACTCCAGTGCCTGATCTGGCCAGACTTGCCAATGCTTCCACACAGGGTTCAGAATGCCCAAAAGGACGAGAACAGGGGCTGCACCAAGCCTGGCAGAAAGGTTGTATGGTGCTTTTGAACCTGTTTCCTTACAAACGTCTGTTTATGGGGAAGAATTCTGAGATCAACTTCCATTTCTAACCTGTTTCAGTTACCTGCTGCTACTTGTCAAACCACCCCAAAACATAATGACTCGAAGCAGTGATTAACTAATTTTCATGATTCTGTTGGTTGGCAATCTGGGTCATTGTTCTGACGGTCTAGTGCAGGTACAGTTGTCTGATGACTTGACTGGGGCTGTCCTTAATCCCATGTCTGGCCATGGGTGTCAGCTGTCAGTGGGGTCATGTGATCCATACAAGCGCCCACACCCCAGGAGGCTAGACTGAGCTTTGCTGTGTTATGATGATCTCAGGCTTCCGAGAGCATGAGCGTGGACGCTAAATAGCCTCTAGAAGAACTTGCTCAACATCATTTTTGACATGTGCCTTGGTCAAGGTGAGTCACAGGCCAGCCCAGATTCAAAGGGGCAGAAAAAGAGACCCCATCTCTCAAGAGGACTGGCAGCAGCATCACATTGCAAAGAGGCGTGGCCACAGGGAGAACAATCCACGGGGGCCATTGTCATAATGGTCAGCTCCCTCATCAGGTGGTGCAATGGTAGGGGAGGAAACAAAGAATTTCCACTCAGTTCTGATCATTTAACAAAAGAACCCAACAAATTCGGCTGAAGTGCATCCTTAATAGGAGTGGATGTAAACGTCTTTTTTCAAGCAGTACTTCATAATTTTGAATTTTTCTTCAAGACAAATTTCCTGTTAGATCTAACGATCTCCTTTTTTGTCTTTAACCTCATAATTTGGCTGTTGAAGAGTTCCAAGTGTTTCCAGTAGGAAAAGTGTCAGCCTGGGCATTTTTGATTGCTTATGCTTGCATCATTATATTATCTTCAACCTCCAGCTCCATTGCTGCAGGGGTTTTAAGCCACCTGTACAACTGGTAAGGGTTACTTAAAATTGGATAGGTTAATACAGAAGAAATCTGTTTTACCTGCACGTGACATTTACGACGCATCACAATTTGCTACTGGAACATCACTGCTGACCACTCTTCACCATCCCTGCCAGCCCTCGACATGCCTCGACCACGTGGCCTGCTGACATCTGGTCCAAGTAGGGGTTATAACGTCAACCTGCTATTAAATATCAGTAAGCCTTATTTTATTATTTTCGATTATATACATACAGTATATACAATTTTTCTTCTTATGCTTCCAGTGGATCATCTTTCACACCTCTCTTTGGAGACATAACAGCTATCTTTAATGCAGCACATCATCTATAACCTTCAATAATGAGCTTCGTGTGTGGCACCTGCCATACTCAGGGCCAGCACTGGGTTGAGGCAAGTGAACTATTTGTCATAGGCATGAAATTTAAGGCGGCACCAGAAAACTTTATTTTTTTAATCTTTCCCGGTTAGAATGGCTTTTATCAAAAAGTCCAAAAACAATAGATGCTGGCACATACATGGATGGTCTTTTAAGCCATTGTAAGGTCTTTGGTTTTTACTCTGAAGTAAGTGGAGAGCCTCTATAGGCTTTTTCTTTTTTTTCAGAATGTTACAGGGGTACAAACACTTTGGTCAAATAAATTGCCTTTGTACTGCCCGAGTCAAAGCTACAAATGTGCCCATCCCCCAAACAGCAGGCACCACACCCATTAGGTGTGAATTTATCCATCCTCTTCTCCCCCTTCTCCCTGCCTGATCCCCAATGAACATTACTTCCATATGTGCACATAGTGTGGATAGTTTAGTACCAATTTGATGGTGAGTACATGTGGTGTTTGTTTTTCCATTCTTGTGATACTTCACTTAGACGAATGGGCTCCAGCTCCATCCAGGATAATACAAGAGGTATTTGCCATATTTTTATGGCTGAGTATTACTCCATAGTATACATATACCACATTTTATTAATCCACTCATGTATTGATGGGCACTTGGGTTGTTTCCACATCTTTGCAATTGTGAATTGTGCTGCTAAAAGACATTGGAGTGCAGATGTCTTTTTTATGGAATGTCTTTTTTTCCTTTGGGAAAATACCCAGTAGTGGGATTGCTGGATCAAATGATAGTTCTACTTTTAATTCTCTAGAGTATCTCCATACTACTTTCCATAGAGGTTGTACTAGTTTGCAGTCCCACCAGCAGTGTATGAGTGTTCCTGTCTCTCCACATCTATGCCAGCATTTGTTGTTTTGGTACTTTTTGATAAAAGCCATTTTCATTGGAGTTAAGTGATATCTCATTGTGGTTTTGATTTGCATTTCCCTGGTGATTACAGATGTTGAGCATTTTTTCATGTTTGTTGGCCATTAGTCTATCTGCTTTTGAAAAGTTTCTGTTCATGTCCTTTGCCCACTTTTTAATGGGGTTGATTTTTTTCTTGCTGATTTGCCTGAGTTCTTTATAGATTCTAGTTATCAGCCCTTTATAGGATGTATAGCATGCAAATATTTTCTCCCATTCTGTAGGTTGTCTATTCACTCTAATGCTTGTTTCCCTGGCTGTGCAGAAGCTTTTTAATTTGATCAGGTCCCATTTGTTTATTTTTGCTGTTGCTGTGATTGCTTTTGGGGTCTTCTTCATAAATTCTTTGCCTAGGCTGATGTCTACAAGAATTTTTCCAACATTTTCTTATAGAATTCTTATGGTTTCATGCCTTAGGTTTAAGTCTGTTATCCATCATGAGATGATTTTTGTGAGAGGTGAGGATCCTGTTTCAGTCTTCTACATGTGGCTGTCCAATTTTCCCAGCACCACAGAAAACTTTATAATCAAAATAAATACTATTTTAATGCAATATTTTAAAAATCAAAATTAATGCAAAAAAGTATCCATGACAAACACAGTTTCAAAGTTTTAAGTAAAGACATGATCCAACAGGGCCAAGACTACGGTGAGACAAGGGAGACAGTTTTATGCCAGTGCACAGTTGCATGCTGTCTTTATTTTAAATGTTCATCTTGTGCTGACTGTAGATATTTTAATAAGACTTTATTTTTTAGAACAGTTTTATGTTCACAGCAATATTGCGCAGAAAATACAGAGTTCCCATATACACTGCCTGTCCCTCCAGCCACAGCCTCCCCTCCTCCAACCATCCCACACCTGAATGGAACATTTGTTACAATTGCCAAGCCTACACTGACACATCATTATCCCCCATCATCTACACTAGGGTTCACTCTTGGTGTTGTGCATTCTGTGGGTTTGGACAAGCGCATAATGATATGCATCCACCATTGTACTATCACATGGCATATTGCACTGCCTTAAACATCCTCTGTGCTTTACCTATTCATCCTTCCCTCCCCACTGAGCCCTGGTAACCACTGACCTTTTTACTGTCCCTACAGTTTTGCCTTTTTCAGAATGTCATATAGTTGGAATCATACAATATGTAGCCTGTTCAGATTGGGATCTAATGCTTAATAATATGTATTTAAATTTCCTCCATGTCTTTTCATGGCTTGATAGACTATTTCTTTTTTAGTGCTGAGTAATATATTCCTTTGCCTGGATGTATCACAGTTTATTTATCCACCGTAGCAGCCTGGGTTCTTCAGTAGGATGGAGATATGTATACATAGATATATATACACACACACATACATATATATATGTACAGGTGTGTATATGTGTATGTATGTATATAGAGATGGTGGGGGGAAACTGATTGATTAGATCCGCAGTTGGCAAGCTGAGACCCAGGACAGGAGAGCTGACGGCATAGTTCCAGTCCAAGTCCAAAGACCTGAGAGCCAGGAAGCCTGTGGCTTAAATTCCAGTCTAAGTC
The DNA here is from genome assembly GCF_020740605.2 of Lemur catta. Lineage (NCBI taxonomy): Eukaryota > Metazoa > Chordata > Mammalia > Primates > Lemuridae > Lemur > Lemur catta. Next base: position 75,859,832 of record NC_059137.1, read on the forward strand.
CTAGTCCAAAGGTGGGAGAGTACTGATGTCCCAACTCAGGGATAGGCAGAGAGAGCAAATTCTCTCTTAGCCTTTTTGTTCTAGTCAGGCCATCAACAGATTAGATGAGGTCCACCCACATTAGGGAGAGAAATCTGCCTTGCTCAGTCTACCAAATCAGTTGTTAATCTCTCCAGAAACACCTTCCCAGACACACTCAGACTGTTTACCCAAATATCTGGGCATCTTGTGGCCCAGTAAAGTTGACACACAAAATTAACCATCATATCCACTCATCTACTGTAGGGCGTCTTGGTTTCTTTGGCAACTAAGTTTGGGCCATTATGAATAAAGCTTCTATAAACATCCATGTAGCAGGTTTTTGTGTGAACATAAGCTTCCTTCCTTCCTTCCTTCCTTCCTCCCTTCCTCCTTCCTTCCTACCTACCTACCTACCTCCCTCCCTTCCTTCCTTCCTTCCTTCCTTCCTTCCTTCCTTCCTTCCTTCCTTCCTTCCTTCCTTCCCTTCCTTCCTTCCTTCTTTTTTTTTTAAGACAGATTCTTGCTCTGTTGCCCTGGATACAGTGCAATGGTGTCATCATAGCTTATTGCAACCTCAAACTCCTGGGCTCAAGTGATCCTCCTGCCTCAGCCTCCCAAGTAGCTAGGACTGCAGGGGCATACCACCACATCTGGCTAATTTTTCTATTTTTAGTAGAGATGGGGTCTCACTCTTGCTCAGGCTGGTTTCAAACTCCTGATCCCAAACAATCCTCCCACCTTAGCCTCCCAAAGTGCTAGGATTACAGGTGTGAGCCACCGCACCCAGCCTATAAATTTTCAGCTCTTCTGGGTAAACACTGAGAAGTATGATTGCTGGATCTTGTGGTAAGAGTATGTTTACTTTTGTAAGAAACCGCCAAACTGACTTTCAAAGCGACTATACCAGTTTGCATTTCCACTAGCAATGAATGAGAGTTCCTGTTGCTCCACGTCATCATAAATTTTTTACATTAATTTTGATATTTTAAACAGTGCAGTAAAATGTAATGGTCACTCAGTTTTTTTGGCAACATTTAAAATTTTCAGCCCAAGGCCAGGGCCTTCCTTACCTCACCCAATCCTGGCTCTCAGACAGAAACTATTTCTTCTAATTTTTAAAATACGGCAAGTCAAGTACTTAGTAAAGCGCTTAACATGCAATAAGTGCTCAATAAATGTTAATTATAGTAATTACTATTGTGTCTGTCAAATAGCACCTACCAGTTACTTGTACATAATGTTTGCTGAATGAAGTAGTAGCTTTTTATATAATTGAAATATCCTCTTACCTTTCACCTGTTTATAAACACATTGTTGCCTATTTTGTCAGGCTCGGCAAATGTGTTATTTGGGGCCTGTCCTTACCTTTATATTCACCTAACATTTCAAAGGTTGCATTTTAAAGAGTCAAGTCTTTTGCTTTTAAGTAGCAAATGCTTCCACCAAGTCCTGGACAGAGAAAAGAAAATATTTTCTAGTCAAGCTAGAAAAAAAGCCAGTTTCCTTTGTCTTTCTTGTTACGGAGTGTGATGAGGGTATGCATGTGCTCTGAGATCCCACTGGTGATTAAAATAACATTATAATTCAATAAAAAAGTGCACCAGGCAGCCTCTCTTCCACATGACTCCGTGTCACTGTGGTGGTTTTCTATTTAAAGTTCAAAAAAAACAAAGTATAATTCAGTACAGACTTTAGGGTTTGCTCCAATGTTTTTATCAACCCCAGTTTTATTTATAAACATCAGCATTTATTTCTTTTGTGATTTTTCCTGACATTCTCGAATCATTGAAAAGCTGATCTGAATGACTTAAAAAATCTTAATTACTGGCAAATTACAGAATTGTAATTCTTGAAACTGAAATGGCCGTTAAGTCAGAGTACCTCAGAACATAAACAAAGATGACAATTGAATCTTGTGAAACAGCCTATGGAAAAGCTGGAAGAAAATTTTCCCATTCTAATAAGAGAGTCGCTGATACTTTTGTGACTGTGACAAGAAGCTATTCCCAAAGTTCTCGTAAGCACACAAAGAAAGCCATTTAATAACCTGCTTTTGAACAGCTGACAACTGCCAACATAAGAAACCACATCTACCACACACAATGAAATTTCTGTTCAAATCAAATCAAAGGCTCATTTACACACATTTCTGTATCTCTGAACTGAACTCAATGAAATCATACGTGCATCAAGGACTTAAGTCAGTCTTCGGTAGGATAGCCTAGCCCATTTCAGTCAATGTGAGGAAAGAGAGAAGGGACAGGAGAAGGAACAGTGGTCAGTTTAATATTTTTTAGCTTGTGATAATATTTGCTAATGGGTGATTTATCTCAGTGCTTCTCTGCCCCCACAAGAGGAGAGAAAGGCCAGCACCAAAATCCATTTCAACACTTTTCTTGTGTGAGTCATTCAGCCAACCAAGTCTTCATCACTTAGCTCTCAAAAATGTGCTGTGGCTACCAGGAAAACCTCTCTCAGCTGCTGGTACGAGGAATGAGGCTGACAAGGACAGAACAGCCACAGTTAGGTCCTCATACATGAGTATTGCATCAGATTTATCACACAGGCAGGTCTGTGCTAAAATATTAGTTTATATATTTTATACCACTATTAATAGGTAGCAATTGAAATTTACTAAGTGTAAGTCATTCCTTGAAATTTAAAACTTAAACAGTGAACCTCTATTAAATCTATTTTAAATAATTTAAGTCTAATGCAAGTGGAGGAGCTCAGAGTGGATAGCATGGTGAATTGTATTAACCTTAACAAAAGATGACTGGAAAGGCTAAAATTCATGTAAAATTGATAATGTGAGAGATCTGGGATCTCTACATGGCAAAGCTGAGAGTTGAAATCCCTTTTTCTCTTTAAAGCCCTTTGTTCCTTTTTTTTTTCTTAAGACATGGGGTCTCACTATGTTGCCCAGGCTGGAGTGCAGTGGCTATTCACAGGCACAATCCTAGCACGCTGCAGCCTTGAACTTCTGGGGCTCAAGTGACCCCCCTGCCTTTGCCTCACGAGTAGCTGTGACTACAGGTGTGCACCACCATTCCCAGGTTCTATTCCCTTTTTGAAAATTTCTTCTGCTAATTTTTCCACATTACTAAGAAATAACCACCCCGTGTTAAAATGCTCAATTGAATTATGGCCATGATGAAGCATTGTTGAATAGTATCTCTCTTGCCTGTGCAAGATTCTGCTCCACAGATGATAGCAACATAGAGCTTATCAACTGTTTAGATGTGTATATTAAGATTTCTAAATATTACATCCTGAGAGTCCATGTCTGCTAGAAGCCAAAACACCCAAAATGGATACAAATTAGTACATAATGTGACTAAAGTTTTAGGCACTAACAAAGATTTTTTTTTTTTTAAAAAAGGTGACAACACTAATATTTATGTTCTATATACTGAAGGGACAAGAGGTCTACACCTTCCAAATCTCAAAACATGTGATATAACAGTAAATTACAGCCCAGAGAAGATGGTTACCACGCCACTAGGTGTTAAGTTCAGAAACTAGAAAGACTAACGTGGCAGACCAGGAGTCTTGCACACTGATAAAGTGGGTATCGTGGAAATCCGTAATAATCACCTGAGCCATTTTCCCGAGCTATGATTCATTTGATAAAATGTTAGAAGGACAGATCTCTTGACTAGGTGTATTCCTATTTTATTCACTCTTCAAATAAAAGAGTCTTTCCAGCCCAACGATATGTCATGGCATTGTACAAATTGGCATTTGCGGATATCAAAAGGATGACTGCCACCCAGACAGACGCGCGAGTTTGCCGTCAGTTGCTGGCTGTCAGCGGCTTTTCTGATCCTGTTTCCATGGAAATTGACATTAGATAGGTTGGCGGGGGGCGGGGGGGAAGAGGAGAGTTATGAGTTGTGTTTTTTATTTCATTATTTCAAATAACATGTTTGAACCCTTTACTTTCTTTGCACCCATCTGAAACTAGTTTCCCTGGCAACGGCATCAGGGATGCTGCCCCCCAGGAGCTGAGAGCGGGAACTCTGACTGTGCCATCTCAGACCACAGCGCTGACGAGGACAGTCAGCACAGGCTGCGACTCCTTGAATGGGCAGAAAGGGAGTCAGGAGGAAAAGGAATTGGAAGAGGCCTGAAACTCTGTAGGAAGGTTTAAAAAAAATACACTAAGGTTTTATTTCAAAATCTAGTCACTTGAGTAAAACAAATATACAGGTGGTGACGCCCGCCCCAGACCTGAGACTGAACTGCCCTCCCGCGCTGGACTTCCTCAGCCCGCTGCTCACCACCTGCTCCTGCGTGTTCTTATCCATCATGCTCACTTGGCTTGGTGGGGGGGGAGGAATATTCCAGACGAGGGCTAATTAGGTCATTTTTTTTCCCATCGATCAATGTTTTTTCATACTGAGTGATTTGCTTTCCAAGGGACTATATAGTTGTTTTTAAAAGGATTTTCCCTGCAGAGGGTATATGTTCAATGGAGAATGGGGTGGCACTAAAATGGCTGTCTGCTGAAAAAAATAATGCTATACAGGAAACCATAGGGGAAAGAAAAGAGTGGCCATTAAACTAAACTATTAAGAATGGTAGCACTTTACATGCCCAATGTGAAGTTATGTATCAGGGTTATTACAATCGCAGAGTGCTGTGCTGTGGATTCAGCAGAGCGGCCACGTAAATTGAAAAGCAAACTAATGTCTCTTCAAGCTCTGGAAACCACAGAAGGAATTTGCTCCCAAGTGGAAAACTCCAGGCAGTCAACCAATGAATCCCTCACCCAAAGAACAAGAGCTTTGTCTTTCTTCACTGTCTTTTATGCAGAAGTAGGATATGGGTCACTTCACACAATATCAGAAGGAAACCAAAAAAGGCACAGGCTTCGGCACAGACCTCACTTGGGTGCTGAAGCCTTGTATTACGGAAAGGGAAGCAGTTTGTTCCTTTTCTTTAATTTTGCAATATAAAACATTCTTATGAAAGGTTACCCCTAAAATGCTTGGTAAAAATAAAACTCTTGATTGACATGCTTGTGTTGGGTGGAGGTAACAGATTTTACTCTTATGCACGCCAACAGAAAGGAAAGGCAGGCTCATAATATATTCACACCCTGTGATCTAGCAATCCCATTCTTGAGATTATTCCAAGGTAGTAGTTCAAAAGAAGAAAAAAACTATATATGAAGATGTTTAATAGAGTATTAGTTAAAATGTGGTAAAAATAACCATGAACATTGCAGAAGGCGTCTAATAAATGGTAGTCTATGACTTGAAGTCAGTAAGAATGGAAGACTATGTAGAAATACAAGAGGAAAAAAGAACTTGTGAGAGCTAGTGAGAACAGCAGAATACAAAATGCAATGTGTGCTGTGCTTACATATGTATGCATGTAGAAATAAATTTAAGGGAAATACACCAAAAACAGAAATTCTAAGATAGGCGAGTTTAAGAGACAGTCTTGCTCTGTCACTCAGGCTGGAGTGCCGCAGGCGTCATCATAGCTCACTGTAACTTCAAATTCTTGGGCTCAAGGGATTCTCCTTCCTTAGCCTCCCGAGTAGCTGGGACTATAGGCACCTGCCACCATGCCCAGCTAATTTTTTCTACTTTTGGTAGAGACAAGGTCTTGCTCTTGCTCAGGCTGGTCTTGGACTCCTGACCTCAAGAGATCCTCCCACCTCAGCCTCCCAGAGTGCTGGGATTACAGGCATGAGCCACCGTGCCCAGCCGAGTTTTGCTATTTCATGCTTTGTAGCCTCTTCCCTCAATGACATATAAAATAAGGCAGTAATTCAACGTTTGAACCTTTCCTGACTCACTTTTGCAAGTGGCTTTGGGTGTTGGCTGTTGCTGACTGCATCAGTTTGGTAGTGTATAGTAAAGCTGAGTCATTACACCAGTTACTTCTCTAAACCTACAGTGAGGAAAACAGAATAAGGAAATAGTAGCATGCCCCATTCATAACAAAGGCAATGACCACTTACATCAAGAAATTGCTGAAACCTTGACAATTAATGGAACAGGTAGAAATTGTGCAAGCCTTATTATAGCTCACTAATTTTGAACAAATGGACAATAAATATAGCCTTTTAATTGCAAGAGATAAATGCCACCCAAACTCTAAGGGATGCTGAAATACATATTTTCTTTCTATGAAGAATGTTCTGAATGATCATTGTTCTAAGAAATGAACGGTATCCTCCCAACCTAACCTATTAACTTATTAAGTAACCCATTTACTGACACCACCAGCATATTTTTCCAGAGCTGAGAGAAGCTACACACATTGTGGACAAATACCAGTTGTGAACTGAGCATGTCAGGACTTAAACAGTTTGCTGTACCCCTACAACCTGCACATGCTACAAAATATTACGTGTCTTTAGAAATTATACCTTTTCACAGGGTAACATTTGAATGATTATTTCTAGGAAAAGATGCCACTTCAGAGGGTCCTAGATGTTGAGGCCTGAATTCACAACCACCCATGCAAGCTTTCATTAAAGTCTACCCTGAGACCATCTACTAGCTGCCCAAAGCAATTACAAGTAACGACCAGTTTGGTAGGTTCGGTGGTCAGCCAAACTGGGCCTCACGTGGCAACTTCTCAAAGAAATGCACAACTGGCATCACGTTCAATTCTCAAAATGCACTATCTTTTTATCCCTTTAGCAACCCAGTGAGGTAGGCGATTTTATTCCAATATTGCAGTTGAAGAAAGATCCTGAAAGAGGCTAAGGAAGTTGCCCAAAGCCATATAGACAACGATAAATATATCTCACACCTGGGATCTGTACCTGGTCTGGAGTCCATTCCAAACGCAGAATTCTTCCTAACGCACCACGGTGCCCACTGGGCTCTTTCCAATTTGCACTCTCATTACAAACAGGGTATTATTCATGCCACTATGGAAGAACTTTTTATTTTAAACAATAATCTAGAGGTAGGTTATAGGTTCTTACTTCTAACTTGTTATTAAGGCTTACTTACCATCATTGGGGTGTCTAAATTACCTCTTAGAGACAAGCAAAGGATAACAAATGAAAAATAACACAATTCTTGAAAACTATAGATTCTTAATATTGAAAATAAAACATACAAGTTTATACAACAGAAGCCTATCAAGAAAATTAGACATTCATTTTAAGTGTTTGAAAGAAGCTATCAAGAGCTTTTCTGGGAAGGATGGGGCTACACTGTCAACGAGCTGACTCCTTCAGGCTGTTTTCAAAGAATGAATCTAAGGTGGAATAAAACTAAAGGGGAAAAGAACGGTACTGCCTATCATTAACAAAATATTACTTAGAGTTAAGAACATTAATGATGTTGACGTGAGACAAGATGGCATTGCCAGGCTTTGCTGGGGAGAGTGTAAACATGCCCAATATTTCTGGAAAGCATCTGATCATGTACGGCACCAACGATCTGGAATATGATTATATCTTTTGATGCAGTAATTCCATTTCTTAGGCTTAATCCTAAGGAAAGGAGAAATAAGAGAAACTGACATGAATATTTTCTTTACAAGGATTGCAGTACCTTAACGTTCAAAATAACCTACAAATCTGATAAATGAGAAATGGGCAAATTATAGTATAACCAACATTGTAAATTATGAATGACGAAAATAAAATGAGAAGCAGTTTATAAAACTTCATGGACACGGAGGTAGAACAACAAAATTAATGGAGTCTGACCACCTGGGTTAAAATGTGACTCCACAATTTGCTGCATGATCTCAGGCTAATTGCTTAACCTCTGTGTGCCTCGGTTTCCTCTGTGTGGTGATCTGACAATTTCACAGCCAAGGCAAGAGGACATCCTTGAGAAGTAAGTGTTAAATGAATATGAACCCAGTGGAACTACCTCATTGGGTTTTTGTGAACATTTAGTGAGATAACACAAACTGCTTAACTGTCCTTTACATGCAGTAAGCACTCAACAAATGTTAGCAATTATTAATAATCAGGATTATATTTGACATGCTTGGCTGATAAAATGATAATATAGTTCTAGGTGGAACAATTAAGGGTTTTTATTTTCTTTGTTGCACCTTGCCCTATTTTCCAAATTGAAAAATCAGAGGTGTATGATCCTTATGATTAGAAAAAAGTATCAGTTAAAAAAAAAAAAACAGGAATGTTTTTATTAGTATACGGGCACATCTAGTAATTAAATGTAATTACATGAGAGAACATATGGAAGCCCTTGGCATAGTGCCTGGTATACAACAGTCCGTCCAAACACTTGTTGGAATGGCACTGTTGGGGGTCCTAGCCAAGGGCCAGCCAACGTCCAGTTGGTAACTCACATCCAAGCCTGCTGAGAGCTGCCCGCCCATCCTTCCTGCTGGTTTTCCCAGGGCCGTGCCTTGCCCACAGCCCCTCCCTCCACTATCAGCAGCAAACTCTTCCCCAGTGCCCCATTTGGAGTAATTCCATCATAGTCACCAGGCCAGTGACCACCTTGCCAGCCACATCCTCAATAAATTCTGGCTGGTTCATTGATTCTAATATGACAATTTAAAGAATAAAATCACTCTGTAGAGTCAGCAGCTTATTGTTTTTCACAATAAGTATTCCAATTTTCAAAGAATGACTTCTAACTTTTCACTATGCATCACCACTTCAATTAAACACCGAGTACATTCTTGAGGTCTCTACTACATTAGGTCATTGTGGTCCACTTTCTAAACCTTCTACACTCACATTGCTTTTTATGACTAAGCAAAGCAACTTTAAGAGTTCGATTTCAGTTTAGACCTATTCTAACATTCCACTTCAAAAGCTGGTTTGGGGAACCAGAGACTATTCAAAGAACAGATGTTAAGCAACTTCTTGTTTGCACTTTGCTTTTAATCATTTTCCTTTTAATCCTCAGCTCCAGAGCCTAAAATATGGGAGGGTTCTGGTCCTGAGAAAATATGAATAGCCTCTGATAGTTTTTATTAAATTGTTAGCTTTACTGTAAAGATGATTACTGTAGACCAGCACTTCTCAAAGCGTGGTCCCCTAGACCAGCAGTCTCAGGACTACCTGGGAACTTGCTTGTTTTGGAAATGCAAATTCTCCAGTCCCCCCCCTGGTCCAGTAAACTAGAAACGCTCAGACTCTGGCCTAGAAATCTGATTTTTAACTAGTCTTCCCAGGAATGCTGATGATACAGATTACATTTTGACAGCTTCTCTAGAAACCTGAAACTGGTTAAGAACAAAACATTTAACTGTTTATTAAGTGTTAAAGTATGCAAAGAAGCTTTGGTTATCTGTATGGTAAATTCCCTGGGGCAGAAAATGAGCCTTATATAAGCTTCACCTGGCTCAGGGAAGCCTGAGACTGTGGAGACCTGATTTCATTGCCAAGTGAAGGGAGGACAGCCTCCAGAACTCCACGATCCACTGGCCCACAGCAGAGTTTGAAAAGTCACCTCGATGACAGAGACCGCAGTTTCCTGATGGAATTAAACAACAGGCTGAAATTAAGACTCTGATCCCTCTCTCTGATCTGTGGGAAAATTTGGGGAAAGTCACAACCATTAGCAAAAGTGTGATTTTTTAAAATCCCTATTTGAACGCTCTATAGCTTTGGAGCCAACTGCTACTTACCAGTCATGGTATCTTGAAAGAGTTATCCCATCAAAAATCCCATCGCTCAGCCACCAAGAGGGTTATTATAATTTAAGTCAAACATCTACCCTGTCACCTCACAAATAACAGAAACTTAATAAATGTTAATGATCATATCGAGAAAATATTTTGTCCTTAATTACTAAATACGTACTAGAAACATCTAGCTAGGAAAAAAGTATTACAAAACCAATCTCACTAGGACCTTGGTTTTTTTTATCCAATTCCATAGAAGGATTACATGGTAGAAATTAAATTGATTGATTAAAAATCCAAGATTAAATATATACATGATTTGTTGATTAAAAATGAAAAAAACAAATATTTACATAAATTAAATTATAAATTAGTGAACACGAACCTATCTGTACACCTGTAATACTGAGGAGGGGTGGCACATAGGTCATTGTGCCACTGCCAATCTATGAGATTTGAAGGAACACAGACAGGGCTTGCAGTAAAACCTTGAGTTTGGTCTACCTTCTGTGAGGCCGTGGGACACAACTTCCCTGACCTTTGTAGTTAAATAAGGATAATGACAACCACCTCCCAACACGTCTCCACGTGAGACTGCCTAGCACAGCTCTTGGCACACAGAGGTGACCAATGTTTAGTTGTACCTAAATTTGTTGGACCCTACTTTGTAACCAAGTTCAAGGCAAGAAGTATAGAAACATCTGGCTTACTGGTCTCAATGGTCACATTGTGCCAATCTCCTGGGGTAGGGGAATGGCAATGTCTACCATCACAGCTCCGGAGGAAGAAATCCTTCTCTCAGTAGAGCCCTCATTTGTGAGGCCCTGTTATAGGTATATGAAGAATGAGCCTAAAATAATAGGTATATGAAGAATGAGCCCTGCAGCTCTCAGGAGGAAACATGCATGGTTGCCGCTCACAGCCCTGCTCACACCCCCACTGCTGAGCCTCCAGACCCAGAAAGGCAGGCACGGTGACTTTCATTGTTCCCATCTTCCAAGTGGGAACCACTCGATTGTCCGGGCAATTTCCTAAGATTCCGACCCTGAGTGGTGAGGCTTGCACTAGAACACCCCCCCTCTCCAGGACTCTTGCCACCAACCTAGTCAGTGTCTCACCTAAAATCAAATGGAAGCAGCTTCATCAGACTCAAGATAATCTATGAGTTGTTAAGGCCCAGCCTCTCAGAAAAATGTCACTGGAGAAAGAATATCAAAAGCTTGGGAAACTATAAAGCACGAAAAAAAAAAAGGAGAAATGCCACCAAGAGAAAATAGGACTATCTCTTTCACCCAGAATTTTTTCATATGTGTCACCCCTTCTCCACGTGTACGTGGCTACATAGTAAGACACTGTATTTTCCAGTCTCCCTTGTGGCCATCATGTGACCAAGACCCTGTCAATGGACTGGCAGATAAAAATGATGGAACAAATTCTGGTCACCTGCTTGGAAGCATATCCTTTCCCTGGACTCCCATTCTTTCCCCACTGCTCACTGCAAGTCGGGGCAGCTGGAGCTAAACGGCTGGCCTGGGTCCCCCGGTCCGAGGTAGGAGGAGATAAACCCTGGTGGTCTTTAACCCACTACATTGCTGGGTCTCTATCAGAGTGACCAGACCTCTACCCTCCTATTAGAGAAAACAGAGAAGTCAGGCAGGGAAGGAAAGACAGCACAAAAGGTAAATACTCCGTTAATAAGCCATCTGAGTCTGCAGGACAGAAACCTACTTCATTATACAAGGAAGGATGAGAGCAAAATCGGCTTCAGTAATTAGGGGTTTGCCATTTGCTTAATGAGAAGTGAAAATATTCAACAAACTCTGTAAATAAACAAAATTTTTTTTGGCAAAAAGCAAACAAAGTAATGTTTTAAATACATTAAAAAGAAGAAGGTCTCAGTAACAAACAAAAATACGAAGTCAAACTGCCAACAACGTGCCGGATCATAAGAAAATAAGAACATTAAAAATTCCTTAGGTGCTATTTTTAAACAGCCAGGAAAACTGGCTTGAAATCATTAGCCATTATTTTTTAAAATATAACAATAAATAATAGGTATACAAAGAATGAACCATGTAGCCTTCAGGAAGAAATCACGCACAGTAACTTATTAAAAGCTCAGGGTTACAGACTTCATCTAATCAAATTAGTAAAAGCTTGTCCACAAAGATAAAGACCTAAGACAAATGACAGATAACAATGGCTGGAGAGCCTTAATGAGAAGAATAGGGTGAAGTGCTGGACATGGTTGGCTTAAGTAAATTAATATAACAGATCAAGTAAGTATTAATGAAGACATCACCAGCTGAATTCCCACCTTTCTTTTACAGGTTAATGAACTCTACAGCTTTCTGTGCATCACAGGTCACAACACAAAACCCAAGTGAAGCTTGTAAAGAAAGAATATAGATTTGAAAAGATTGGGCCCTTCCTAGAGAAAAGAATATTCTGCCTTCCAGCAAATCAATAGGAAGAAGTACAGCTTTAATTTGTGAACCTGAATCAGAAGAGTATCATGACAAAAGAATTGAGTCTTGATGAAACAATTTTACCTTCCTAAATAAAACCGTCATTAATATACCTTCAATTGCTCAGTGCAACAGGAATCCACAACCAAATATACTTAAGCCTAAGAAGTATGTTTCAAAACTTCCTCTGCAAATGTACGGACTTTTGCTTGTAAAACCCACACTGAGGATCCCAAAGCTTTGATAAAAATCATAAGGAAGGAAAAGGAAAAGCACTTATTGGTACTAAAGCCTTTACTGTAATAAACCAAATATATTTACAATTTATACAAATGTTTAAACCTTCAACAAAAATACAAAAAAAACATTTCACAAGATGCAAAACCAGGAAACAAGTTCATTGGAGACACCACTGCTCTACGAAGGACGGAACGCCAGGTGAACTGCAAGGAACAGAAAGGTAATCCCACACTCGGGCACGGCGCGATCCACCGATCACCCGGAAAGAACGGGCTCTGACGCAGGTCAGCGGACGCTGTCCCGCAGTCCCACAACCCTGGGCCTCTGTCCACTTGGCCTCGGTGCTCCATCCGGTCTGGGCAGACAGGCGGCCCTCTGCTGACAGACCCGTCGACGCCTCTTTGTGGACTCAAAGTAGTTTTGTGTCAAGGTTTGGAAACAGGTTTTTGTATGGTTTTTTTTTTTCTTTTAAAGTTACACCTTTTCTATTTCTACAAATTCAAAACATTTTGGCCCAATTCAACTATAAATGTTAAACCACATAATGTTTTCAATAGATAACTTCATAGACTGTAGCCTTCTTGTCCCCTGAGCCAGTGACTATGTACTTATCATCCACAGAGATGTCACAGCTCAGCACTGACGAGGACTCTTTGGACTGGAAGAGAAAACAATGGGTATGTGTTTAATGGGGAATAAGGCCACTGGGGGGCCCTGCTCCCTCGGAGGCACCTTCCCTTCTAGCTTCAAAGGTGACCCTGTGGTTAAATTGTCGTACTAGATAAGGGGCATGTACTCACCTGGAATATACTGGCTCCGTAGGGGGTCCGCCAGGCATTGAGGAGGTTATCTTTTCCAGTACTCACAAACCACTTACCTAGAATTAGCAAAGGAATACGTCGTCTTAGCAAGATTAAAATTCCTACTATGTCCAGCCTGGGCAACATGGCAAGACCTCATTTCTTAAATAAATAAATAATTCCTACTATCGTATAGTAATAACAAGCTGGATTTAATCACACTGAGAGCATTTTTAATGCACGAACTATTGTGCCCAAAGGCTTGGTCTAGGACACGAACAGAGGTTTTAAATCTGGACTCCTTGGTGAATTACCTGTGTAATCTTAGGCATAACTTAAGAGGTGTTGGCCTCACTGGTCACTAGATGACTAACAGCATCATATCCAACACACAGTAGGCCTCAAATATTGAATCAGTGAAGTTGTTCTGCTTTAGTCAGTCTCCTCATAATAAAATGAGACTAGGAAGGATTAAGTGTCTAAGTAAAATGCCAGTCACATCATATGGCATACAGAAGGTGCTCAATAAGTGAGTACTCACCACACATGCATCTGTCTTCTGAACAAATACCTGACCACCTTCAGTACAAGAATAGTCTCCACATGAATGTCTCCCCTCTTTATCCTCACTGCAGAGTGTGAGAGTCTGGGTCCAGCTAAACGTCCCTCTTTCTGATTCTGGGTTCCTCACCCTGGCCAGCTCATAACAACTTCCACTGCTCCTGTCCCTTCTATAAATTTCCACCCGCCCCTCTTCAGAGTGGTAACTAATTGTCTCCTATGCCCACTAAAAACAAGCATGTGTCCAAACCTCGTACAAGGCAATTTCATCGCCCGCTGGCTTTTCTCAAATTAGTGCAACAGACTGAAACAGACATTACTGTGCTCTGAAGAACATGTTAAAACAATAGAATTATTGCATCCAGCTGCTCGGAGAACGACATTTTTTCCAGATATGATCTCTACCATATTTTTTTTTTTACAAGTATTTTCCATTTAGGCCATCAATGGCCTCCAGTTTCCTTTCAAGCTGAACTCACCACAATAAGCGAATTTTAGGGACAGCACGCAGCTCTCGTGGAGGTGCAGCTGGTACTTGTCGGGCTTGTTCACGTGCAGCACCTCCACATTGCTGCTCTCCATGCCCACGGCCAGCCACTCCCCAGTGGGGCAGTAGCCCAGGGAGAAGATCTGTAAGGAGCAGACAGGCTCACTGGTTATTGAGCCCAATAAACTTAGGAAGTGAAAAGGGAACAAGAAGGGGGAAAATAGCAAGAATGTGGGGGAAGTAATCAGGCAAAACCACACCGTGGGGAGGTCTAAAGGGCCAGTGGCTCGACCCAGATGAACCAAGTGTCAAAAAGCTTTATGAAACAATTGAAAAAATTTGAACACTTCCATCCTAAGTGATGAAATTAAGAAATTATTCCTAATAATAATGGTACTCGTGTGTGCGTTTTAAAGGAGGCCTTATCTTTTAGAGACACTAACTGCAATATGGTCATGCATCCCTTAACAATGGGGATATGTTCTATGAGATGGGTGGTCAGGTGACTTCATCGTCATGTGGACATAAGAGAGTGTATTTACACAAACCTGGGTGGTAGAGTCTACTACACACCTAACCTATACGGCACAGCCTATATTTATACCCATACATACAAATACATATGTATACATAAACATGTATGTGTATACATACAGTCACATGTTGCTCAACAACAGGGACACATTCTGCGAATTACATTGTCAGGCAATTTCATCATTGTGTGGACATCATAGAGTGTACTTACACAAACCTAGATGGCAGAGCCTACTGCACACCGACGCTATATGGTGTAGCCTAATGCTCCTAGGCTGCAAACCTGCAGAGCATGCTACTGCACTTAATACTGTAGGCAACTGTGAGACGGCAGTAAGTATGTGTATCTAAACATAGAAAATGTATAGTAAAAATACGGTATAATCTTATGGGACCACTGTCCCATATGCAGGCCATTGTCGATCGAAACATTGTTACTTGGAGCAGGACTGTACTTACGGATAAAATGATGTCTGGGATTTACTTTAAAATAATCCAGTGTTGGGGGGTGGGGATAATAGAATAGATAAGAATGGCCATGTGCTGATAACTGTTAAAGCTGGGGAGTGAACATATGGGGTCTATTGTATAATTCTCTATACTTTCATATATGCTTGAACATTTTCTGTACATATTTGAGAATTTCCACAAGAAATTTTTTTTTAAAAAAAAAAGGCAGACCGAAAATACATCCTACTTATGTTGGGAAAGAGGGAGAACAGGGAAGACTCCGGAAAGCTCTATAAAATGTTAATAGGAAAATTAAATTTAGTAGTATATACACTTGTTTTCTATTTTTGCCCTAGTTTTCTGAGTCGAATTGTTTTTATTACCAAAAAAAGGTAAATAAACGCCAAGTAATGATCGAAAGAACAATTCTACCATCAGAAAGCACTTAAAATGGCAAGCACCATCTTTTCCAAAAAAAGTCTACATTCAGACACTCAACATCCACATATTTTTTCATGGTCCACAAAGTTACCATTTATATTATTCCAAGACTCCATACATCTGGTCAGCCATGACTTCATTGTTTAAGGGATGAGGAATAAAGTGGGCATCCACTGAGATACCTCTGCATTTTTTAAAGCTCCCTAATGCAGGGGAAATGAATGAACTTTCAGAGCTGTTGTGACTTTTCTCTACTCCTAGCAACATCATCGCATATTTCTCAAGCTCTATTGATACGGGAATCAAATACTCATCTCTATTCCACACGAGCAGGTGGGAGCATGCAGGAGACCAGACACTGCTGAGAGAAAACTGCACATTCCTCACTGTATGAACCCTTCAACCAACTCACACACAAATACAACAGCTGGCAGGCCTCGACCTATGGGATTTTAAAAACCACTAAAAGAGTTTGAGGGTTTTTTTGTTTGTGTTTTTTTAAGAACCAGTTATCTCCAATTTCACCCTGGCCTGTTTGTCTAGCTACCACTACCCTGGGGTGGGAAGGGAAGGAGAGAAGGACGACACACCCAGGCCACCTCACAGATTCTGGGGCAGACGAGAGCCAGTCAGTCACCTGGGAGGTGAAGTCGTGCTGTTGCAGCTGCCGCCCCTCGCGCAGGTCCCAGGACCTGACCGTGTTGTCCAAACCGCCCGTCCAGAGCTTGGTGCCATCATTAGAAATGTCAATACAGCTGGCTCCGTCTGTGTGGCCCTGGAATTGCCTGATAAAACAAACCAGATTGAATAATGATTTCCTGCCAGAACGCAAGGTAAACACTGTTGTGTTGTTAGTTTTGGACTCTGTGTATGTGTGTCATCTCGCCAGTGTCTGCTGATGTGCAAGATCAAACTAACCTTCCCCTGAGGAGGACAGGAAACAGCACCTGCAGACTGTCTTTTTTCACAATCCAAATGCTAAAGAAATGGAACGCCATTGCAGGTCACTGCCCAGAAGTTAAATATGCTACTCTGACAAATCCGTCTAGAAGGGAAAACTCCTTCCAGGTCTGGAAGTATTTAAGTGTTAAAAGAAAATGGAGGACAAACACACAAAATCCCAAGTGCATTCCTAGAGGAAAGATAAAGGCCTGCCCTTCAATTGTGAAGGCCTGAATTCACGAGGGAAAGAAGTGGCTACATTACGAGCACAGGCTACAGAAAGTACTCCCGTCTCCATGAGTGAATCTACTCAGCAATGCCCTTCGTGCCAACAGAGCATGAGCTCATGTATTTACTCAACCTTGCTCTCTGTGTTATGAAGAGCCCTGAGTTAGGAAATCTGGACTCCCAGAGACAAAGGGTCATGCATGCCGGCCTCCTGACCTCAGAGGTGTTGAGCAGAGACAAAGGTAATTGGTGAGGCCTGAGGCAGACCCATGGCACTTCAGCAAGACCCTGCTGCCAAGCTGAGTTCAAGGCTGTTCTTTAACGGGAAACCTTGCGCTTCATCCAAAAAGCACCACCAAAAACAATCAGCCAACAGGGATTTGCTGGGCAGGGCCTGCTGGAAGGAGGTCAGTGTAAGCCACCGCAGGGTCAGAGGCTGTCCTGGACTCGGTTTTGCACATCAAGAGGGAGCTGGTGGGAGAGTGGTCGGAAAAGGTGAGCGAGGTCTGGACCCGCCCTCAGAACCAGACAGGAGAATTCCAAGAGGAGAGTCTCTGTGGCTTTTCTTTTCTTCCTCTAGGCTCCCCATACCTCATACCCACAGAGCTGCAAACTTTTAACCTGAGCTTGGAGTATAAAAGAGTGCAAGGGAAGGAAAAAGCACCACGGTTGCCCTGAATTCTGAGCCAAGAGTGAACCATCACTCCCAAAATCGTCTCTCTGCAAGCTATTCCACCTTCTGCAATTCGGGGTCCAGGCTCAGTCCTCTCTCCTCCACGGCAGCTGTGCTCGTGGACCCCAACCGTCCCCTCCAATCTTCCTCACAGGGCACGCAGGTCTGCAGCAGTCCCTGCTTCACTTTTTCAAAGTGCCGCTTTTTTCTCCTTCCAACAGCTCTGGAGAACCAGTGATCTCTTCACCCTCTGACTTCTTTTGACCTCTCTGACTCGGTAAATGCTCTTGCTCCTTGGCTAAAAACATCTTTCTCTGCTGATGTACGGCATTTGGTGGGTGTTCCTCCATCCCTCCACCCCCATCCACATGTCTCAGCATCACTCCCAGGCAGATCCTGTGACTGTGTGCTGGGTCACAGTAGCTACAAAGATGCTCAGTAGGCTTCATATCACCCTGCCACACAGAGTAGCCACGTGTGGCCAGTCCAAATTGAGAAAGATCTGTAGAACGCTACGCTCTGTGATATCCAACGGGTATTTACTCTCTGGGGACTCACACAGAGAGCTAACGCAGAGCAGGGGGGTTCAGAGCACAGGGGAGAGAGCATAACACCTGGGCTCTGACTCAGGTCCACCACGTCCACCTGCGTGACCTGGGGTGAGCGCCGTAACCTCTCTGTGCCTCAGTTCCTCGCCTATAAAATGGGGAGAACTACAGTACAGATGTCATGAGGACTCGATGGAGTGATATTTGGAAAGCTCTTAAAATTAATATTAATATTTTGAAAGTGTTATTTATTAAGTTAAAAAAAGAAAGAAAAGAAAAAACCAAGTAGCTTTTGCTAGGCTAAAAGGTCAAAGCGGCTTTAGACTGTGGCCCCATTATTCCATTTTGCTCACTCTGCTCTACACAGCAAGTGGGAAGAGGAAAATAAGTGTCGCACCGTCACCCGCACGCAGGGACAGGGCCTGGCTCAATGATACTTAATGGATTTCTACAGAGGAGGTTTGAAGAGAGAGTAAGCTGTCGTGACGACTTCTGCAGGCTGCCCCTTCTCTCTGCACACGGACCTGGAGCAAAGAGGTTTTGCCAGATAGGACCCGGGCCTCAAACTGCACCACACAGAGACAGGTTCCCAGCCAAGATGAAACGTGAAACGAAAGAGGGAAACACATGCTAATTTTACCATTGACATTTCCTTAGTGCTTACTTTTTAAAAGACTTTTCTAGGACATCTCTGGTGCGAGCACTGATTTTCTGTAGGGTGCATGTGGTGGAGGAGCTGAGGACAGACAGAAAGGTAGCAGAGCCCCAGCAGCTGCTACGGGTAGAAGGACAGATTCCAGGCAGCCAGGAAGACCCCTGCTAGCTCCTGGGTGCAACGACCCCTGGGCAGGTGTCTTATTTCATTATTGAGAAACATGGATACCGTAAAACCATTTTGTGGGTGAAATTCATGGCATTTCCTCTTCTCGTGTCCCTTTATTGATTTTCTGTTATCTTTCATCAGTTGGTTCCTGTTTGCACAAACAAGGTTCTAGCCAAAGCCAGAAACATCTAGTATGGAGGGCCCTTCGTACTGCCATGCAATCCCCAGTAGGCCATCCCTTGGCAAAAGCCAGGAATACTTTTTAAACAAGTTTGGTGTCTGTCTGTGGGCCAAAGGATTGGAATGTTAAGGACATAAAAAGTCTCAGTGACACTGGGCACAACATTAAAACTGTAAGCCGGCCGGGCACGGTGGCTCACGCCTATAATCCTAGCACTCTGGGAGGCCTAGGAGGGAGGATCGCTAGAGGTCAGGAGTTTGAGACCAGCCTGAGAAAGAGCGAGACTCCGTTTCTACTAAAAATAGAAAGGAATGATTTGGACAGCTAAAAAACATATATATAGAAAAAATTAGCCAGGCATGGTGGTGCATGCCTGTAGTCCCAGCTACTTGGGAGGCTGAGGCAGAAGGATCACTTGAGCCCAGGAGTTTGAGGTTGCTGTGAGCTAGGCTGATGCCACAGCACTCTAGCCAGGCAACAGAGTGAGACTCTGTCTCAAAAAAAAATAAAAAATGAATAAATAAATAAACTGTAAGCCGCCCAAAAGCAGCAACACAGCTCTCTGTCTTTGTGCCCCCGACACCTAGCACCCAGCTCCAGGCCTGGCATACGGTGGCCGCCCAGTGTGTGAGCTGAGAGCCCGGTGGGGAGCCAGGGAGAAACAGAGGTGCCAGGAGGAGGTCTCCTGTCCCCGATACTCCAGGGGGGAGTTCTCACTCAGACAACCAACCGTCTTTGCTCACCTCACTAGCGTCTGGTTGTGCAGGTCCCACACGGCGATGTTGCCGTCACTGCAGCACGAGAAGCAGACCTTGGAATCGGGGCTGATGGCCAGGGCGTAGCAGGCGGGGGCCGAGGACGTCAGCTCTGCCTTGATGCGTGGGGTTGGAGCCGCCAGGTCCCAAATGGACAAAGTACTGGCCTCCCCTCCAACTATGAGAGTGCAGCCATCAGGTAGTAATTTACAGGAACGGATGTAATTATCTCTATTCTGTGAAATAAACATAATTCAACTGCTATAATGAATTACTAAGCAATAACAGCACCATATTCTTTAACTACTGTATTGGTTTTTGACTTAAAGAGTGATATTTCACAGACACTTTAACAAAGCAAGAGTTCTGCAGTAAGATGGGGGTCTGACTGCAACTGTCTCCTTCAAAATAGTAAACAAAACAAACTCATTGGATTGCCTGTGGAGAGAGCTCAGAGAACTGTTCCTGATGTTCTCCTTCACAGACAGAATTGAAATCATCTGGGTGTAAGGTGGGTGGACATGTGCTTCTCTTCTCTGTGAAGAAATCACTTTTCAAAAGTAGGTCATAGGCCGGGCGCAGTGCCTCACGCCTGCAATCCTAGCGCTCTGGGAGGCCGAGGTGGGAGGATCTCGAGCTCACGAGTTCGTGGCTAGCCCAAGCCCTGAGCAAGAGCAAGACCCTGTCACTACTAAAAATAGAAAAAATTAGCTGGGCATGGCAGCAAATGCCTACAGTCCCAGCTACTTGGGAGGCTGAGGCAGGAGGATTGCTGGAGCCCGAGTTGGAGGTTGCAGTGAGCTGTGATGACGCCACTGCACTCTAGATGGGGCGACAGAGCGAGACTCCATCTCAGGAGGGAGGGGGGGTGGGGGGGAGGACGAGGAATGTAGTTTATAAATCTTTTACCTTCCATTATTAACCATTTGGAAGCTGCAGACCACTGTCCATGCTTTGGTTTTCATTACTCTTAACACTCTACCAGTGCTGGACTGTGTCTTCATTAGACAGAGGATTCTTATCTAAAGCTCCATCAACACACATGAAAGGGGGGTGGCAACTAATACGACTTATCCCCGAAAGAAATAATTGCTCTCCTCCAACTGAAACCCAAATAGATAGAGCTGAAGTTTTCTTATGTGCTTCAACAATGGCCTGTCTTTCAAAGATGAGAGAAACTTAAAGCCACGTTAACTTCAAAAAAGGATATTCCCACTGCTACAGAAAGCTGAGCTATACTTCAGTATGAGATTCATTAATGGAGAGACATTTTTAAGTTATCTGATTTTTAAAAAGCACACTAATAACTACCCCCAAAGTCTCTTGTGTCTCAAAAACACTGCTACTCTGCTTTTTGGCAACATTCTCTCTGGAATCCCCACAACTCTCCAGGCAGGCGGTGGGAAACAGCACCCCTACGACAGCAGGGCACAGGCAGCCAGCATCCCAGGGGCAGGGCAGCCCAGAGTCTGCTTGAGGCCAGTGGTATGTGCTCTGTAAATCCTGGGGTTACAGTTCAGAGATCTGGACGCGTCCTGGCATGTTCTCCGTCCCTGAAACATGCAAAATGGTATTCTCGGACTCTGGGAGGAGGCGGCTCAGGGGCCTTGGGAAAGCATCCTCCGTGCTCCTGTTTGACTGCTGTCCTGATTTTCTGCAGTGAGATCCTTTAGCCCTTTCTTGACGTTAAGGTGGTAAAACCGGCTTTCTCAGGTCTCCCTTAAAAACACAGACCCTGTTCAGAACGGTTTTTATGCCACATTATCAAATGTTTACTATTCGGTGTTTATCTGAAGGCTGTAGGGAAATTAAAAGTGGAGCGCACTGCAGGGATCAGAGTCCAGGCCTAGCTGTGCTTTTGTCCAGTAAATGGGAAACCCCCTGTATATTACACGTCCACACAAGGAACGCTTGTGTAAACCACTGTAAAATAGTTAAAAAAAGAAATCCATCACCTCTGGCTTTAACCACTGCAATAGCAACAGATGAAACCTTCACACTGGGGAGAGGGGGAGAGTTAAATAGCTGACACAGGAAACAGAAGGGGCTTCTATTTCCTCATAATGGGAATAAAACCCAGGCCTGGACAGCTATTTCCTTATTGAGTCTCCAGGGAGAAATTACCCTCGTGCACCAGTTCCTGCTCACTCACCAGACAGTCGAGCTGAGAGACAGGACTCTTATTGCCAGGGTGGCTGATGTCCCAGACCTTGACGCAGCCCTTCCCACCCGTGTACACGTGTCTCGTGGGGTTGCTGATGGTCACCGCACACACCACCTCCCCGTGGTTGAGGGTGTTGATCTGGCGAGCGTGTCGGGGGATGCCGGGTCCGATGAGGGCGTCGGGGGGGAAGGGGACAGGCTGCATCTGACCGTCTGCCGTTACGTGGAAGGAGTATGCGCTTTTGTAGAGGGATCATTGGGGAGAAGAGAGAAGGACAAGAGAGAAGACAGAAAACACATTTATTACAATGGGATCAGTCATTACCTCAGCACTGCTCTAGGAGAAAGACAAAGAAAAGGGAAGATACCCTTGTTATGGTTCCTTTTGAGATCAATACAAGTTGAAGATTTACTGACGGAACAGATTTAAAATAAATAATAGTGTAGATCTAGGGTGCACCCAATGACACATACATTGAACTGTATTTTAAATTTTCTTAAGATTTAAAACATTGTGCTTTTCCATTCTAAAGCATTCCCTCAAATCTTATTATAAAATACTTATTGTGCTTCCAAATTAACATAAAATACTTCCTTCCATATATCTTGTATAACTGTATGATTTCTTAGTATAATTTAAAATGATTATTTTCAGTGCTTAAGATGAAGCCCTTAAAAACTTAGAATAGGTTATTTACAGACAGCAAACAGTATATTTCGACACTACCAACAGCAAAGCAGCTTTCTAAACACACCAGTTTAAAGCTTGGACTTAAAACTCTCTTTTGCATAAACAAGAGAAAATGAAAGAGATTCTCTTACATCAGATGGCTTTGTAACAGAGATGTGAAGTTTCCTACTCAACAATCTCCCTTCCCTACCTTGGTCACGAACCCCAGTTTATCTAAGGCAGCGAAGTTTCCAGCTAATAGACTACTCTTCTATTAGCTGAAGAAGAGTTCTTTTTTTTTTTTTTTAATTTTTTTTTTCTTTTAGTAGAGACGGGGGTCTCGCTCTTGCTCAGGCTGGTCTCGAACTCCTGACCTCGAGCGATCCACCCGCCTTGGCCTCCCAGAGTGCTAGGATTACAGGTGTGAGCCACCGTGCCTGGCCAGAAGAAGAGTTCTATGTTCTGACCAGTGAGATTTAGGCAGAGGCCATTGGGTGGCACTTTGAGGAAGTTCTTAAACTGAAAGAGATGGGAGGGACCAGGGGAACTCTGTACTTTCTGCTCAATTTTGCTATGAACCTAAAACTGTTCGAAAACATAAAATTTATTGACTTCAAAAAGGGGGGAGGAGACATGCCTGTCCCCTCCTCTTCTTCCTTCCCCATGCCTGAACTATAAGCAAGACTGGAGCTCCTGCAGCCCTTTTGGGCCACAAGGTGACTTTGAAGATGGAAAGAGACTGCTGAGGGAGGTAACAGAAAGATAGAAGGCAGAGGCCCTGGTGACACTACTGGGCTGTGACACCTGCCTTGGGCTGCTGACAACCAGTGTCTTTTATGGGAGAGAGAAATAAACTCCCATATTATTTAAGCTACTGCTTTCTTCCCTGTTAAATACAAACAAACCTAATTCTAGTTGCACACTTCTATTTCCACACCAAAATTCAAAGCATATTTTTTTCCAATGAACTAAATTTAAACTTCAAGAGCTAATATATTATGGACATTATAAAACATGCACAAAGAAAAGACACTTTAGAAGATAGAAGAAATAGAATATTTCTAATATTTTCAATGCTAAGATTTTCATATTATCCCAACCGATAGATTACGCACGTCCCACTTTGAAGACTACTACTTTCACTTTCGTATCTGAGACATCACTAGGATATCTAGAAAGTTCAAACTATAAACAGTCAATGAAGTATGTACTGTTTCCTCCTTCCTATAATTCCCCAAGGGGAAGTCTGGGCCTTTCTGGAACTTGTCATTGATACCTTTACACATGTAAACACCGTGAGTACTAATGCAGATCTTCTATTTTCATTTTGATACTAACTCAGATCTTGTAAAATAACTTAGCAAGCACAAAATTGAAAACTGGGCCGGGCGCGGTGGCTCACGCCTGTAATCCTAGCACTCTAGGAGGCCAAGGCGGGTGGATCGCTCGAGGTCAGGAGTTCGAGACCAGCCTGAGCAAGAGCGAGACCCCGTCTCTACTAAAAATAGAAATAAATTATCTGGCCAACTAAAAATATATATAAAAAAAATTAGCCAGGCATGGTGGCACATGCCTGTAGTCCCAGCTACTTGGGAGGCTGAGGCAGGAGGATCGCTTAAGCCCAGGAGTTTGAGGTTGCTGTGAGCTAGGCTGACGCCACGGCACTCACTCCAGCCGGAGCAACAGAGCGAGACTCTGTCTCAAAAAAAAAAAAAAAAAAAAAATTGAAAACTGATACAAGGTATCAGGTCTCTACTACCTTACACTTAAAACTCACATACTTTCTCTTAAAAATAAAATACATGCTATTATTTTCCTTCCTTGAAAGCAAAATTTCAAATACATGAGGACTTTTAAACTTCCCCTCCCCTCAACCACGGGACACAATCTTAGATATGTTATCTCTTGGCAAATTGATTCCAATAACTGATATTAAATGGCTATTTGGCCAAAATCTTTTTTTTTTTTTTTTTTGAGACAAAGTCTCGCTTTGTTGCCCGGGCTAGAGTGAGTGCCGTGGCGTCAGCCTAGCTCACAGCAACCTCAAACTCCTGGGCTCAAGCGATCCTACTGCCTCAGCCTCCCAAGTAGCTGGGACTACAGGCATGCGCCACCATGCCCGGCTAATTTTTTCTATATATATTTTTAGTTGTCCAGATAATTTATTTCTATTTTTAGTAGAGACGGGGTCTCGCTCTTGCTCAGGCTGGTCTCGAACTCCTGACCTCGAGCGATCCACCCGCCTTGGCCTCCCAGAGTGCTAGGATTACAGGCGTGAGCCACCGCGCCTGGCCCAAAATCTTTAATGTTATTCTTAATCTGAAAAATAAGCACATATAATGATAATGTCCCAGGAAACAGATATGCATATAAACCAGTACAGCTCAGAGCCCTCACATCACCAAACCACTAAATCTTGTTTTTTTAATCCAACGGTACCCTTTGGCGTCAAATCCACAGGATATTTCAATATACACACATGATAGCTGAATAGGGACCTATGCCACTTATTATGGGATATTTGAAGTTATAATTAAGTAGTATTTTGTTGCCCTTTAAGACAACCACAGAACTGGGAGTTTAAGTCTATTTAAATCTATTCACATACTACAAGAATTCTGGGCAATAAAGATTTCTCATAGGGCAAAGTTCAGTAGCGAGTTACATGACCCAGAATCAGGTACCATGACCTGGGTCTGAAAGCAACAAATATCCAAGTGATGCTGAGCAAATTCCAAGTGAGTTTCCATAAAATAAAGCAATTGAGTTGCACATATTTTGTAAGAACGGTCACCAAGGGGAGGAGAGAACCACAAATCAATGTGGGCACCTCCAGGTTTTGCCAAGTTTCCATCAGATGCTCTTTCAGCAATGCCAGATCTTCAGGGGAAGGAAATTTTATCTTGCTTCAACTGGAAGCCTGCTTATTATAGAGTTAAATGTTCCAGATTAAAATAGCTGCACGATGTACAGACAGGAGATCTGCCTGCTGGTCTTTAGGAGACACCCACTTGTCTCCCAGGTGTCCTCTTCTTTAAACTGCACAGTAGGTCTGCGATCGTCACACCGAGGCAATTTAAAATTGATTCACAGTGCAGCGAGCTGCTGTCAGAAGCTGCGAACATTCACCCGTCCCTGGGGAAACCCATATGGATGTTAATATACCAGTCACAGGGGGCCTCGGAGGAAGCTGGCGCTGCCCGCTGTGCTGGCGCCTGGAGCATAAATCAAATGAACAACCCAGAAGGACGCACAGGGCTGACAGCTCTTGACGCTGGGGCAACCAGAAGGCAAGAACCAGGGGAGCACGTGAGACCACTTGGAATTATTCACCTGCAACAACGACAGGAACGTCTTCGATAAAAGGCCATGATGAGGGCACGTCATAATGATGTTAAAGAGATCCCGAAAGGAAACTCACCTTCTCTATTGATTCGGGAACTAAGAAAAGTAAAACCAACCAGGAAAGGGAATTTATAAACAGGTAGTAAGTATTTATAAATATCTCTCAAACGAGAATTCAGAATGAAGCCGGATACAAAAGAATGTATGTGGTATGACTGCATTTATAGAAGTCCAAATACAGGCCAAATTCACCTGTGGTATTTACTTGAAAGGCAGGGTAGGACGGTGGTTACCCTCAGCGACTGGAAGGGCAAAGAGGAGTTTCTGGGGCAACAATCGGCCCCGTTCCTTGATCCAGGGGCTGGTTCCATGGGTGGGTGCCCGTGGTGAAAAGTCACTGAGCTATAATACACCTATGCCTGATGCACTTTCCTGTTTGTATATTCTATTTCAATTTTAAAATTTAGATTCATTTATTTACTTAAGAAAAAGGTGAGGGGAGGGCTCCTAACCAAGTAACACATTACAGCGGGCGCCCAGCCAAGTCCAGAGCCCAAACTCCACCACCAAACGGACCTCAGACGCGGAGCCCCGGCGCGCCAGCCACACCCACTGCGGTCTTGTTCGCTGGCCAGCCTGCAGCCTCCAATGTGTCTGTTTCCTGATCCATATGATAGAAATCCTAATAAAATACAGGGGTCACAGGAGTTGTTGCAAGGATTAAAGAGATAACAGCTGCAAAACACTTATCACAGCACTTGACACCTGCAGTGGGGCTCCAGGAAATGACAGTATTGGTATTAAACCACCATGACTGTTAAAAAAGCAAAGGCTTTTTATCTCAACCAGTGGACGAGCGTGTGGGTCAGGGGACGTGGAAAGGGAGGAAGATGCATCGCATGAGTCAGGAAAGCACAAGGGCAACGACTAGGCGAGGAAAATCATAAAATTCCTAACTCGCAGAAGACGAGAGTCGGGGGAGAAGGCACTCAGGAAAGACTCGAACAAACATCCAGAGAGGAGAGAAGGACGTCTGGATAGAACCGTGGCAAACTGCAGGGCGTAAAGAAAGAGTCCCTGGACCCCTGGTTAGGGGCCATACCGCTAAGCCCACCAGCATCAAGGAAGCCTCAGAACTGAGCCCGGACCCACCTACACATCAGGACGGCTTCTGATTCTGAAGTCTGGTTGAAATATTGGCAAGATAAAGCCCACTAGACTTTACATAGTTAAAAACTGAATGAAATCAACACTCATTCGAAACAAGGGCTTTTCATTTACTAGGCACACAGCAGAGGTGAAGGAACTAAAAGGAAAGACCCCCCCCCCTTAAGCAGGACTCCCCAAAGCAGCAGTGAACAAGACTTGCGTTCCAAGGAAGCAAGTTGTTTTTTCCTTGCAGACTGGCTCCTGTTAATAAAACCATGCTGTGTTCTGTGGCCAAAGGAAAACAGGTGTTTACAGAGTCACTACTTTGCTGGAAACAGACAGGAACTGCAGGTACACAATGATGAAGTACACAATAATAAAGAACCATGGACCCCAGGGATGATGGGGGCTCCAATCCCCTGGTGCCTGTGGACTTAGAACTTTTGATGTGAAGTTTTTTGCTATATTAACAAGTATCAAAAATCTGATTGTGTTAAAAACCTTCATTTGCTCTTTAAGCTCTTTAGGACTCATGAGGCCCTTTAGAATTTCGTGCCAAACAAGTCTTAATTCATGTGACCCTAAATGCCTAGCCACATGGGACAAAAGGCTAGTCCCCAAAATATCACACGCTGTCATGTCTCCAAGTTGCACACACACCATTCCCTCCCACCTAGAACAGCACTGCCTCCCTCCCTCTGCCTGCCACGACTTCCCCAGGCTGGATGACTTTTCTACAGGGTCTTAGCTCTTCCTACACATCTCTACTATGGCATTTATCACACTGTGAACATTTCTGTCTTTCCCATTCCAGAGTTCTTCCGGGGCAGGTGGAATGACTTCACCAGCCAGCATACAGCTGACGCTCAAGCAATGAATCAGTACACCCCAGGTCGTCTACTGCTACCTAATCACTTCTGCGCTGAGACGTGAAAGGCTGCTCTGGCAAGGAAAATCGGCTGAAACAAGAAGGCAGGCAACCCTCTAACTGCCTGGGTCACACCAGCCAACTTTTCCCAAGGAATGTCTAGCAGTCATACCAAATGTCGCTAAGAGATGGCAACAACTTTCCCAAGGGAGAAAAGCACTCCCTAGAGAGCTGATTCAGACCACACAAAAGACAACAAAAGCAACTACAGTAATAAAGTAAAATCTACAGTTTTTCCCCAAGTTGGCTAAATCCAGCAGGTGTCGGACCCTTCTAAAGCAAGCTGTGGGGCCGGGTACAATGGCTCACACCTGTAATCCTAGCACTCTGGGAGGCCAAAGTGGGAGGATCGCTTGAGGTCAGGAGTTGGAGACCAGCCTGAGCAAGAGCAAGATCCCGTCTCTACTAAAAATAGAAAAAATGAGCTGGGCATGGTGGTACATGCCTGTAGTCCCAGCTACTCGGGAGGCTGAGGCAGGAGACTTGCTTGAGCCTAGGAGTTTGAGGTTGCTGTGAGCTAGGCTGACGCCATGGCACTCTAGCCCAGGTGACAAAGTGAGACTCTGTCTCAAAAAACAAAAACAAAGCAAGCTGTGGTAGAAGCAAGCACAGGTCACATGATGGAACAAGCTTGGCCCTGTGTCTGGGCTTTAGAAAGCATGGCCCATACAGTAAAGTACCAGAAGTGAGGGAGGAAACACAAGTTACGGTTTCAGTTTAGTCACTGGTAAGATGTGGGGACCATATTGAACTTATGTGGGCCTCGTTTCCCTATTTTGACAACGTGCCCTGACAAAACTCACTAGCCTGCGATCAGGGCTGCTGAGGTGTGGGGTAAACGAACGCACAAGGGAAGGTACTTCAAGAAAAGCATGAAGCGCAACATACGCTCAACCGCTGCTGCCCACGGCACGGGAGGTCATTTTCTGTCCCTGATTATTTAGAGAGAAGGGGAAGAGGCGCAGGAGAAGCCAAGTAACTTGCCGACGCCCACCCAGCTGGGAAGCAGCAGAGCCGACATGCTGGTCCAGGTCAGCCCCGCTGCAAGAGCAGAGCTCTTAGCCTCTCCCTTGGCTTCCTCGTCAGCACTGCCTTTGACAACAGCCCCCTGAGAGGGGACACACAAGACGGAGACGCTGACCCTGCACATAATGAGCAACGTGAGCATGTGGACATCACCAGTGTGGTTCCCTATGGAGCCCACCGTCAAGTGACTCGGCACAGGAGACTCTGGGGGCTGGGGACACTTGGCTTCTTCTAAGATAGATGAGAATGAGAATTATGTATTTTATGATTTTCAGGGATACTCTTCGTCTGAAAACTAATGAAGGTGGTTGCTGGGGGTATGGGATAGTGATGTGGGAAAATCAGAGCTTTATTATCCTAAGATTTCAGGAAAAGTAAATAGGTCCTTAGGTGTATAATTTACTTTCTTATGGGTAAAACCTCCCTTTGCCAATATAATAAGCTTTACTTTTAGGGTCTGTACATCTAACCCATAACATCTATAAAATTCTTTATTTCTGGCCAAGATTTTTCCAATTTGGAAAAATCCTTCCCTTTAGGCAGCCTTCCAAACAGCAAATACACAGATCAAGGTACAATTTGTATCTATTTGGAAGATACCATCTCTCTATCAATGGAGGGCTTTATTAACAGTTAAGTTAGAAGTCTCCAAAGCATTAGTATGGGAGACTCTGTTTCCTTATTTAGTTGAATATGTTTCTGTTCTCAATTTTAAAAAGGCAAATACAGAACTTCTTAATATGGATACGAACAAGAAGATTACGAGCAGAGAAAAGAAGAAGAGATGACCTGGCTGATAAACAAGGAGGTCTTCCAGCCAAAGTCAGCATTTAAGATTCTGGGTCCTAAGACTTGCTTCCTCCATCAATTAAGTGTTTCTAAACTTCCGAATACGTTGGGCCAATAACAAGGCTCCCACGCAGAAGAAAGATACAAAGTGAGAGATTCCTAGAGGAAAAGTAAAACAGAGAGAGGTTTCACATACTGTTGTTTCAAAGTTCAATTCAAAAATGTGAGCAAAGGGAACCATCCACTACAGACAAACACAAGCATTATCCAAGCAAGACATATACAAACTACGTTTATTCCCTATAAACTGAACGTCATTTCTGAGGAAGAGGGAGAGTAAAGAGAGGCACAATTTTAATGTCAGTCACTAAATGTGACTGACCTTGGTTCAATCTTCATTAACCGTGAAGGGCCTTAGTTCTTAAGAAACTTCAGAGGGTAGAAAACATTCCTAGATCATCAGAGGGTAGAAAAACAATTTAAACTAAAACCTATACGGCAATAATAACGCACAGAACAGGCACATTATTTTTAGCATTTAATAGACAAAAAAATAAATACATAAAAATCACCCAAATATCATTGTGATGGTTAATTTTATGCATCAACTTGACTGGGCTAAGGAATGCCCAGGTAAGACATTATTTTTGTGAGGGTGTTTCTGGAAGAGATCAGCATTTGAAATGGTACACTGACTAAAGAGCCATCCTCACAAGGTGGGTGAGCATTACTGGCAGCCTAAGAGAACGAAAAGTCGAGGAAGGGCAAATCTGTTCTCTGCTTGCACGGGGACATCCACCTTCTGCTCTCGAACACCAGCACTCCTGTTCTCGGGCCTTCTGACTCAGTGTAACTACGCCACCGGCTTCCCTGGGCCTTCAGCTTGCAGACAGCCAGCCGATCATGGGATTTCTCAGCCTACAACATCATGTTAGCCAATACCTCTCTGTAGCTCCATCCTATTTATCTATCTAATTACCTCTTACTGGTTCTGTTTCTCGGGAGAACCCTGAATAATAGAATCACACCAAGTAAAAAGAGGGCTGCATTATTTTTCGAAACCAAACAAACTGTAGAATCCAGGCACAGTCAACAGAGCAAAGAGAAGAAAGCTCGGGAACAGACAGTGGGGGAAAGGGGAGCATGCCCCTGGGCCACTGAAACTTCTCCTTGGCCAGAAGCCTGGGAAAGTCTCTAGTCGCTGATGCAAAACATGTTTTCCTAACAGGCAGTTTTACCCCAAATGTACTTAAGATTTCCTTTTCCCTTTAGGCTCTAAATCCAAAAAGGTACTTGAAGGATTTAAACACTAAACAAGTGGGTGGAAGATTTCTAAATTATATGTCTGGCATTAAAACACAGGGTGAAGGAACCTGGAACTAACCTAGAATCTTAAGCCAAACTACTATTAGTCTGAGTTATTACTGACCTCTAGGTGCTACTATGTGAGGCAGGTAGAGCACAGCCCCCAGGTATTTAGAGGAAGAAAAGCAGAGCTACAGTGCCAGAAAAAGGGCTAACTCAACTCTGGAATTTCTCTTACCAATGATCTCCACAGAGCTCAGGGGAATAAACGTCCTAAAACTAAAAATGAATTTTAGTTAAGCTGACTAAACAATACCAATTAAATCTAGCCTTGAGGGTTTGAAAACAAACTCTGGGTTATCTCTTATAAAATCAACACTACTTAGTTCTAAAATGCAAAATCGGAATCTCCTTTCGAGAAAGATGAATCACAGGGTCTCATACAATCCTGGACTCGTCTCCTACCCATTCGATGCAATAAACATTCATTTACTGGGTATGTATGCTCGAGCGACAAGGAGACTTCAGGAACTTCCATTCTCCTGGGAGGAAGCAGATAGAAATAAGACTTGCACACATGATTATAATCCAAGGTCAAAGTGTGAAAAGTGTCATAGACATTTCAAGGTGCTACCGGAGAGAGACACAGGGGAAGGCATCCACTAAGGCTGCATGAAGAAGGCAGCAACTGAA
This sequence comes from Lemur catta, assembly GCF_020740605.2. NCBI lineage: Eukaryota > Metazoa > Chordata > Mammalia > Primates > Lemuridae > Lemur > Lemur catta. Next base: position 75,891,646 of record NC_059137.1, read on the forward strand.
GTGGGCTTGAAAAGACAGAAAAGATTTCAACAAGAGATGAAGACAACGAGAAGGGAAGTTGCTCCAGGTAGAAGGGGCAAGAGCCATCAGGGAATACAGGGTCTTCCCATCTGGTTAGCACAAGATGCAAAAAACACAGGACATGAGGCTAGAAAAGCAGGCGGGGCAATGTTGCCAGCAGGGCCTTGAAGGCCACACCAGTTTATATAGGTTGAGTGTCCCTTATCCAAAATGCTTGGGTGCAGAAGCATTTTGGATTTCAGAATGTTTGCATATACATAATGAGATATCTTGGGGATGGGACCCAAGTCTAAACCTGCAATGCATTTATGTTTCACATGCACTTTATACACATAGCCTGAAGGTAGTTTTATTTTTCCCTTGGGGATGCTGAATCAACCGTGCGTTGTGCACCTGCATTTTGACTGCGACCCGTCATTAGAGGTCAGGTACGGAATTTTTCCACTTGTGGCGGCATGTTGGTGCCCAAAAAGTTTTGGATTTTGGCACATTTTGGATTTCAAATTTTCAGATTAGGGATGCTCAACTTCTATTCAACTCTTGAAAGTCTCTGAGCAACACATGGACCTGAGAAGAATAAACTGACAGTGATTTGATTGGGGCAGGAAGAGGGGAGACAAAACACATCTAGGATCTTACGGATAAAAGTGGATATGAAAAAGGTAAGGATTTTAACAAAGAATAAGACTGGGTAAAAAATAGGAGTGAAATGAGAAAGACTCTAAGGCTAAAGTGTCGGTCCAGATATCAGAAAGAATGGGGATGATGCTTTAACAAAAATGAGGAAGTAGTGTGGGTATGAGAGACGCAGAGAAAATGACCAGGCTGGTCAGGAAACCCTGTTAAGAACCAGGAAAAGGAGTGTGGAACGGTGGCAATGTGAGTCGTCTTGCTCTGTTCCACTGAGGCCACAGGGCCTTTGCACATGTTGGTCTGTCCATCTAAAGGTTCACTCCCGCTGCCCCTACTGGGTTAGTGCAGTTCTGAAAACACTTCCCCAGAGAATCTCTGCTTGACTCTCCCCAACAGATCAGCCCCCCACCCCTTGTCACATGCTGTCACAGAATAGCATTCTTCTGTCATAGCTCTCATCTGTACTATAATTCTGCATTTGTTTTTTGCGATTATTTGATTCATGCTGTCCTCCCTGATGGATTTCAGGACATGCCATGCCAAAATATGCCACTTTGGCTTATTGATTATTTTGGGGTGAAGGCACTTGAGAAATGGGAGACGTAGACAGGACCTTCTGACCTTCTCCTTTCTATATAAAAACAGGCCATGAAATTTCCCACGAGAAAGGTGCCCTCCCTGTACCAGAAAGAGAATAACATCCTTATCACCGTCTGGGAATCGACACTGAAATGGACCTATACAAATAAACTTACCAAAATAACCATGTCTTCCACTAGTTTTTCCCCACTGTATCTCTCAGTCACCGCCCCACAATTTTCTGCCTCTAGCACAAACTCCTGTCATTTCTTCACAAATTTCTCATTTCTTTGTATAAAAAGTATATAAGCTGTTTTCTTTGGTCCCTTCTTTGGGTCTTCATTTTCTTGTGAGGACTTCCATGTACGTGTAAAATTTTAGTAAAACTTGCATGTTTTTCTCCTATTAATCTGTCTTATGTCAGTTTGATACTTAGCTACAGACTCTAAGAGGGTAATTTTTCCTCCCCTATACACCATCCTAGGCTATGAGCTCCCAACAGGGTCTCTATGCCTGTGCAGGAGGTCTCCCTGAAATCTGGGGAAGCGTGGAAGGAAGGGAGGTGACAGTGTCTGCATTTTAGTGAAGTGACATGGGAGCCCGAAATCATGCCCCACAACCACAAAATAAGGGTGAAGCAACAGACACATGAGCCAGAGGAGAAGCCTTAGAGTAGAGCAGAGGGCTCGGGAAATCTGAAGAGCTGTTGTGAGGATGATGGATTAGCAGTGCGCTGTATGGTTTCAGGGGCTAGGAAAGAACCAGCACTGATGGGTCAAGTTTCCAGGGAAACAGATCTCAGCTCAAGGGCTGGACAATTTTTCACGCAGCCACAGAAAATGCATTGCTCTGCACAGCAGCGAGTCCCCGGCCCTGGATACACACAGTCAGAGGTGCAGAGTCACGTGGCTGTCATAGCAGACTTGAACCACAGATGAGCATTTATACTAATGGAGGTTAAGGTCCCTCCAGCCCCAGCTGAACTCTTCTGGCTGTTAGGAGGTACTCACCCGTCTGTACACGCATCCCTCGAGCTCTCCCTGAGCACAACACATGCTGTCCTGCCCCCGTAGACTCATTCCTTCCTGCACATGCTTCCACTTTCAGCACACGTGCTTCACCCCAAGGAAGTCTTTCTCACCCTAATTTTGGTCACTTTTTTACATGCATCCCTGTCACCCACTGCTCTGCCTCCACCGCACTCACCACTAGTTTAACCACGGTATTTACTGTTCTTTTAATGGCTGGGGAGCACCTTCTTTCCTGGAGCTTGCTCAGCATCTTGCAAAGCATGACACACAGTTCATGCTCCCACTCCACGAATAGCCATTGTGCGTTCCACCACCTCACCCACACATTCCTTCGACAGGTATTTCTCAGAGAATTATTTGCATGACATTTACTGCCTTGTTCACCCAACCCTGGACATACTGGTTTGTCCCCATTTCTCTTAAGGGCCTCAGACCAGCCCCACTCAACCCATGGTGTGCAAACATTTGCTACTGTTTGCAATGGCATGAGTATAGTCACCAAAGGTAACAAGGTAACGTTTAGAAACTTTAATAGGGCAACTTGACAGTTTATGGCTGTTGACTCTTGTAACAAAAAATTGAGACTTGGGTTTTCTCTCTTTTTACCCCTATTCATTTCTATTGTATGTTACAAAAGTATCAGTCTTTGACACACTGGGAATAAACTGGTCTATTACCACAAACAGTTTAAGAAGCACTGCCTCAGGTAATATCAGTTTACTAAATGAGAAGAACAGCAAGCCTTCTTATACTAATTAATGGATTAATATGAGCAATAAGACTGTATATCCAAAAATCCTGGCAACAACATACTTATTTTTCCCTCTGATATTAATTGGATATTAATTCTATCTTCCTCACATAATACGGTTCACCTCAACCACGAAAGGGAATCCTAAAAATTGTATTTTAACTGCTTTCTAGAGAGCAGTGACCACTCAGATCCAAAAGCCAACAGCCCTTTTGACCAAGGTGAGAAAAACGCCCTTACACGAGTCTCACAACTTCACCGCTGTGTCACTGTCCTTGTCCCCAGGCACGCTGTAACTAGCTTGCACGGCTTTGAACACAAAGAAGTGCAAGGTGGCTCACAAGCCAAGGGCATGGATATCTGGCTGTAATAAGTATGATACTACTACTGTCTTTTGTCTAATCATGTTAAGCACACGTGAGACCACGTGTGTAAGGAACAGGGTCCACGTTAACATGTCCTGCACACCGGCTTTCCACCCCAGCACTGTAGCTCACAGCTCTGCCCACCCACTCCAAACCGACTCCCACTTCACACTCATCGTGGGGTCTTCACGGCTGAACACACCCCTGTACCTCTGACTCTTGAAGCTAGCTTTCCTGAAGGATCAGCTGGACTCGGCCTGATTTGCCTATTACTGAAGATTCATCAGTTACTATCATCATGGCTTCTTAGCACGACATTGCTCATTTGCCCTTTACCTGCTCACCAATCAGTAGGACACACGACAGCTACACTCTGGTGACCACAGATAAGAAGTGCCCACAGGTGCCCTGAGCGTGTCCCAGGCTGGAGGCCAGGAGGCATTCCCCAGAAAACACACAAGGTGGGAGCTCATGGGCATCCACCGGGAAGAGACCAACTGACCAGCTGAGAAAGCCTCTGGCAACACTGTCACCCACCTCAATCCCAGTTCTTCTCTGGGCCCGGATGTCACCTTAAATTCTGAACATTGCTACTAATTCCTACTGTAGAGAAAAGCCTCATTTCATCACGAATCAAATTACCATAAAATAGATGTTACAACGCGTGAAAAGTGGAGCAATGGGAATTTGCTTTCCTAAAAAGCAGGTGATGGGGTAAGGAATTCAATTTTTCCTCATGCGGGTGGTTTACTTGGAACAAGGCTCTTATCAAAACCACATAAGAGTGTCCAGGCAGCCAAATGGACCACTCAAAATAATGCACTAATGTGACATGCAAGTGACTGCACAGGTGAAAGCCGAACGCAACCACACGAAAGTACAGGCTGTGACAAAGACAAGCTAAAGGCCTAAGCCGGGTACCACCAGCTCCTCTATCCAGAAAATCAACACTGGAAAAGACCTTCTGCCATGTTCTAGCTCAGGAAGAGGCGGAGTATTTGCTGGGAAGTAAGACAAACCCTCATATTTCAATTTTGCTCTGTATGAAACTTCAGAATTTTAAGAATTCTTTAAAATCGTGCTTCTCATTCCTAACAGTATGGAAAGCAAGCAATTTAAGTGATCCAGGAAGAAAGTAACAGTTTTTTTTTTCCCCCCAAATTCCAAATGCCTTTGTGCACTTTAACTTTCCCTGCTTCGCCACGAAGCCACTTTACTTTTTGCAGTGCTAGCTCTCTCGGAGCAAGGCACTCATCAGAACTTTCCCTGGAGGTCAAGCTGGGACGCTGGCATTCAAATAAATCTCGTTTCCACCACAGTAAGGAAAAGGTGGCACTCAGCTGGGTAAAGAGGTGACACATTTCAAATTTCTGAGATTTCCAGAGCCCGTGACAGCTTACCGCCCACAGCACCGCGCTGCAGAAAACCTCCACCCACCGGCTGCCCTCCGCCCAAAGGGCAACTCGAAGCAGCCCTCCGCAGGGTCAAGTGCAGAGGGCCAAACACCCTGGCTCTTCCCTCCCGCCTGGCCCTCGTTGCCAACAGCTTCTCTCCAGAAATAACCAGATGTATGAGATCGCCCACAGGGAGAAGACGGAGGCATGACACCTACGAGTTGACTATTTATAGAAAGTGTTAACACTCCTCGGGAAAAGACACCAGAAATCTCCTTGGAAACGCCCAAGCCCGTGCTCCGTTTGGTATTCTAGTCTGCTAATACCGATGTCTGAGTCACCACTATTACAACAAGGACTGAGAGGTACTTACGGCTTCCCCCCAGGGATCCCTGCCAGGTTTGGAGGGATGGCAGGTACTCTCATGTGAGGGGGAGGGTCAAACCCCACCTGGAAACAAAAATAAAGCATTGTAGGCTCAGTCTATACAAACCAGGCACTTTGAGAACATCGATAAAGACTTTTCATTAGAAACACATACAACCCCAAAGCAATATAAATGAGAACAATAACAGGGCCTTGTATAAAAAAAAAAAGGCCAGGCATGGTGGCTTATGTCTGTGATTCTAGCACTTTGGGAGGCCGAGGCAGGAGGATCACTTGAAGCCAGAAGTTTGAGAATAGCTGGGCAACATAGTGGGACCCCATCTCTATAAAAATTAAAAAATTAGCTGGGCATGGTGGCATGTGCCTGTAGTCTCAGCCACTCAGGAGGCTGAGGCAGGAGGATCGCTTGAGCCCAGGAGTTCTAAGTTGCAGTGAGCTATGATGATGCCACTGCACTCTGGCCTGGGTGACAGAGTGAGACCCTGTCTCCAGAAATAATAACAATAATGCCAGAAGTAATATAACCACTCTAAACACCACAAGACACACTTCTTTTTGTGGAGGTGGAGAGGAGGTATGACCTATCTGTGCGCTGAGAACCAGCTTCCCATGGTAAATACGTCCCACAGACTTAAAATGTTCTGCCTTGCCCAAGCAAATACAGAAAGCATTATGTTGTGTAAGGGTTTCTCAACCTCAGTACTGTTGACATTTTGGGCCAGAGATGTCTTTTCTTTGTTGGGGCCTGTCCTGGGTACTGCAGGATGTGAAGTAGCATCCCTGGCCTCTACCCTTTGTGTCAACAGGATTTCTCTCCCCAGCTGTGATAATCAAAAGTATTCCCAGATATTATCAAACGTCCCTAGGGGATGAAATCACCCCCAGGTGCACACCACCGGTCTGAGTTAATGCTTAAGGACTCATACTTGGCCTCCCTGTGCTGTGCCCCTCAAGGAGAGCAGCCACTCAGCTGCCCACCTCACCCGCTCTCACCCTCCGCTGCACAGCCTTTGCTGTGAGTGCAACGTAAGGAAAAACCAGTTAACTTTAACATCACCCCAAACTACTGGAGATAATGCCACGTGAAGAGGAGACAAGAGAGAAAGGTAACCGATATACTTCAGAAAACAAAAATGATTCTGGGACTTTAATTTGCTATGGGTGATCACCTGCACTGTTCTCCTGATGCAATCAGTGATTATACACAGTCAGTTTTACCCTTCAAACGTGGTTTTGTAACTATCGTCTCGGCCATTTGCACAGTGGCAGAAGGCAGGGCGAGATGCTAGGAGGGCCCGGCCCTGTGGTTTCAGTCTGTCTGTCTCTCTGCCCACTGTACAGAGCCCGCTTCTTACACGTAAGTCATGCTTTTGGGCTTAATGTAGAACACAGGCAGGGAAAGAGAAAGCTGGGGCTTCTCAAATGTTTTTTCCTAAGGTTTAAAGAGGAAGGAAAAAAAAAAAGAAAAAAAAGAAAAAAAAACCTCAAGAAAACGAATGAAAAGGCCTCTGTGAGCCACTTGAGTCATTTCATCGCCTTCAAATAAAAAAAAAAAATCTCCCTTGCTGGGAGGAAACCAGATGTCCCCTGAACCACTGAAGGAGCTTCTCAACACTGCCTTCTTCATCCACAAAAACAGTAAAACAAAAAGCGTCTGGCCCGCGCTTAGCGAAGCGGCACGCTGGCGACGGCGGCCGCGCGGGAGGCGAGTGTGCGGGGGACACTGGGCGTCTTTGTTTCCGAGGTGCGTGGGGCCCGCCACCCTCGCTCCCCGGCCCGGCCGAAGCGTGCGGCTCTCCTGCCCCCCAGAGCCCACCGACCGCGGCCTACCATCGGGGAGCGCCCGTAGGCCACCACCGCGGCCGCGGCCGCCGCGGCGCTCATCTGCGGAGACATGTTGTGCAGGCTGGCGTAGGCGGCGCCGGGGCTGGTCAGCTCGCCGTTCATGCCGGCGTGGGGCACCATCCCGAAGGGAGCAGGGTACGGGCCGGGCACTGCCAGGGGCGTCCTCAAACCAGCTGCTGAAAGGAAACACAAGACGCACATGACTCAACTGACCGAGTCAAACCTGAGCAGCAATTCTCGTCTCATTCGTCAGTGTCATTCGTCACAGGGAGAAAGAGGTTTATGCAGAATGGGGGGAAAAAATCACCTCCGATGTATACACTGGATCCATTCTTACCCAGAGCTAAATTCACCTCCGGAAAGCAAAGACCTCAGGGGACGCACAACCCACACATCTTTGCATTGGTCTACGTAGCAGCACCAGGCAACCCGGGGAATTAGGCATTAAATCTATGCCCAATTTATGGAGGGCAAACCAAGGAAGACAGTAAGTGTTTACCTGACTTAATCTCAAAAGAAGATTTTCTTGATAAAATCCAAGATTTCTCCTTCAGTCCAAACTTTCCATTCCCTGGTACCAATTCCAAATGAAAACCCAATCCTGGATTTGCGTAAACCAAAGCACGGGTTTAGGAGGAATATTCTGGTGCCTATTTTCCTTTGAGCCCAGGTTGCTGCTTTTTTGTTTTCCCAGTGAGAATGATCAGGTTGTAAGTTATGCATTTATTCATGGGCTGGAGTCTCAGGAAAACCCTCCCAGTTTCTACTGAAGGAGAGACCACTGATCCCAAAGTGGCCCCCAGCAGCACAGCAGCCAACCGCAGTCAGCAAGACGCAAACTGGAGTGGGCCAGACCGGCCGTTTCAGTCAATATTAGCAAAGTCAGACACACAATCGTAGTTTGGGAAGGAGCTTGTGTTTGGAATAATTATCAGAAACTTTACTGAAGTCCCTAGGATTTGGATTATTTGGAAATAAAAGAAAAGCTGAATGTAAACAGTTGGAGACCGAACGGGGTGCAGCTGCTGAAACCCAAGGACAAACATCTGTTTCTTATCACGGCTTTTTCAGAGATAGGCAGGGGGATGGCCGTAAGTGCGTTTCATATTCACGGGGAAATTGTGTCATGAGATTAGCAGACAACAAATCAAGCTGGGAAAGGGAGAAACAAAACAAAGCGCGCCGAGAGGGAGAGGCGATGCTCTACCCGCTTGGTTAACGAGGGGGTCCACGGCTGGAGGCTTGCCGAGGCCTGGACGGAGTCCTGGAGTGGCGCTGGTGCCCGGCGTTGGCATGTCGCTCCGAGGCGTTGGTGTGCTGGATTTCAGAACAGGCGTGCTGGCTTTTTCATGCTGGTATCATTAAACAAATTAAATGAGTATTATTTTTAATCCAAGCCATATTACACAATTTATCACAACAGCAGCTGGGACACTGGGCACCTTCTTGCTACTCCCTCAGCCAATTTTCATAAATCCACACAATGTTGACAGCATTAACTTGTGAGTGAGAAATGTTGACCTTTCCTCTTCCTGCCAGAATTAAAACTCGAGCTAGAGACACAGAACATGATCACACTTCTTCCTCCGCAGATTTTATTTTAAAAAGTATTTTCCATCAGGCTTGTGGACTTTGGATCCACGCCAAGCTAGAACGATGACCACCCAGAGAACAGCTCCCGGTCACAACACATGCCCCAGCTGCCAAGAGCGTCCAAGGGAAGACACCTTTTCTAATTTCACCTTAGGTAGCCCCGAGAGTGAGACTAACGGGTGAAAAACAGCACAGCCAGCATCTCAGAGGCAAAAGCCCTAAGACTGGCCTTACCATTTTGTTTCATATGTGCATAAAAATAACCCTCTGGAGTTAAGTATCCCTGCCCACTTTCCTACATAACCAGTGTGAACCCCCCAGTGCAGATCACTTAACACCAGCCAAGAGCCTTGAGGACTTGAGACAGTAACAGGGTGACAGGGCATCTTCTTTTGCATCACAACATTTCATGTCCTCTACAACACAGAACAGGAAGCACTACGGTGTGGCAAAGAGCACAGGCCAAAAAGAGATCCCAGCTCTTTCTGGCCTTGGATCGTGGGCCAGGGCTGTGTAGCCTTGGTGAGTGACACAGGCTACCTTCCTCATCGGGGAGATGGGATAATGCTTACTGGGACTGCGTAAGGATTAACCTTGGGGTTGTCACAGAATGGTCCCATTAAGAGATGACGCACTCCACAAAGTTGGTTAATTGAGTGAATGAGTGACCATATGAACAGGCTCTGATGCCCTCTGCCCCTGCCCCCGACAGGTTCCAGGCTTCTCCCAGGGCCTCTTCTGTACACCACCATCCTGATGAGCTCCCCAGTATCGGGGCATGCTCCACAACATACCCTGATATTATGGGTTAGTCTACCAGGTAAATGGCCAGCGTAAGAAAATGAGGACCTCTTAGAACCTAAGAGGTTTGAACTGGCTGCTAATTGGGAAGTTGGAGAGAGCTGTATGCCAAGGACACAGCCCCCCAGTAAGAAGGCAATGAACATAGAAGCCTGTTCACCCTCTCTAATCATGGCCTGAAAGAAACGACCAAGAAGGAAAAGTAAACCCTGTGGGGGACAAAGAACAGAAGGCTGACTTTCACTTTTAAATTCTTAAAAATACAACCTTCATAGCAAAACTCCCCACATTTCTAATATTTCAGGGTCCTCTGGTCCACCAAGAGAAAGGCACTGCTGCCAAGTAGGTAAATGCGCGTTCTCTTTACCTACCAAGCTCATTTCTTTGGATTTCAAAGAAGTGGAACTTCCCGAGGAGGCCGTGGAAGCTGGGCTGCTAGAAGCATCTTTCTTTAGCAGGCGGTTTTTGTCGATTCCGTTTTCCCGGGGCGAATGGGCAGGACTTGCTCGTGGAGAAGACGGGTCCTCAACAAGCATAATCAAAAGTTTTCATGATTTAGCTTACAATCAACAGACTTTCCCTTTCCACGTGCATCCTCTAAATTAAAGGAGAATGCTCCAAGTCCCTCAGGTTGGGGGTGTGCAACATGTCTGACAACACTGTTATAATGAACAAGATGTTGTCTGCAAACACACCCACAAACACACCATAAAGAAAACAACTCCACAAACAATCATATCCCTCCTCGGGCTCAAGTGCCTTGCTTGGAGGGCACAGGAAGGAAAGGGGGACCAGACACCCAACTGAGGAATCCAAAAGGACTGGGAAACGGGGTTTTTTTTTTAAAAGGGAAATAAAAGTCCATGCCAGTTCGACCATGTATCAACAACCATTAAGCTCTTAATGCATAAAGTTGGAAGAGATCAAAACACTGTGGTTCTACTTCCTTCGTTGACGTTAGAGTTTTCCCCACTATTCGAATCATTTTGAAGATAGAGTTTGATGAAAAGAATGGTTACCTCATTAGACACATCCACAACTAAGTTGTCATCACTTTTGTCACCATCACTGTCCTAGAAAAAAGAAGTTTCAGTGCCATTTAGCAGAGGCCAAGAAAGGGTGTGAGGCCCAGTTAAATTTCTTTCTATAGTTCTTGGTAGCAGACAGGCTAAAAAATCTTCCTGGGACATGCCTGTGGGCTTCATTCCAGACTGCCAGCCCTGGGAATTCATACCACCTTCCCCCTCTTCGCATCTGACCAGGGCCACACAAAGCTCCAAGCAGGAACTCTGCTGCAATAGCAAACTAGCTATCCAACCACAACTTGCTTACAGGTGAGGACAAGTTGCAAATACTTGGCAGACTGTGAGAGCCCAATACATGTTTGCAACAGGAGACCCACTCCATAATCTGAAATCTCTTGTCTGCAATCTTGTTTTGTAACTTGACATCCGCATACCCTTATATCAGAGTTCTTTTTCCATTTGATTTCAAATGAAGTACACAATTTCATGTTGTTGCATTTACACGTATCACCTTGAAGACAGCCAGCCAATCTTGTGCTCACAGACAATGCGTAATTATAGAGACAAATTTACTTAAACCATTTTCCCACGGGGTTACTAGTTACTACAAAGAACAAAACAAAACAAATAAAAAACTAAAAACAACCAAGTTGGCTACTGGATGGAATAAGAGACCAAGATCTAACCTCATGTTAAGAATAAACCTCTTTAGCAATCAGCTTGGAATATTTTTGGAGAAATGGAAGAAGGATAGATGGCAACATCTGGAGGAGGGCGCTGGCATCTTGCAATAGGGCTTTTATTGTCTCTTCATAAACCTATAAAATTTACTAATCAGAGGAAACTCCAAGGTTGCACTGGGTTTGGAAAAGATTCAGAAAAACTGTTTAATTTAATGATGTGCTCACTACTACATTACATTCAAGGCAGGCTGAAAAGTGTACTTTCTTCGCCAAAAGGTCTCATGTTCTTCAGGGCAGAGTAATACAAACGGGAGTATGGAAAAAGTAGGACATCTCAACGGATAGGAATTCTTGAAAAGGAACAGTTCTCTAATTTATGATGTAAATAATCCTTTTACTGATGTCTTTGTCAATTAAGAACATACAGGCAGGGCATGGTGGCTCATGCCTGTAATCCTAGCACTCTGGGAGGCCGAGGCGGGTGGATTGCTAGAGGTCAGGAGTTCGAGACCAGCCTGAGCAAGAGCGAGACCCTGTCTCTACTAAAAATAGAAAGAAATTATCTGGATAACTAAAAATATATAGAAAAAATTAGCCAGGCATGGTGGCACATGCCTGTAGTCCCAGCTACTCGGGAGGCTGAGGCAGGAGGATCACCTGAGCACAGGAATTTGAGGTTGCTGTGAGCTAGGCTGACGCCACGGCAGTCCAAGCAGGACAAAAGAGTAAGACTCTGTCTCCAAAAAAAAAAAAGAACATACAAATAGTGTCTGAGAAATATTTGAGAAATATTAGTACATAAAGTACAAATCTTACCCATGCTGGCCTTCTGTGGGGCCACATGTCCAAGCTTGAAAGTTTACCCTCAAGTCTAAGTTTAGATTTTAAGTGGTTTTTTTCTAATCATGCCCAGAACACTATATGTAGGAGATTCAATTTACTTTCTTCAATAGCGTGTTACAAAATATACCTTAACCATTGTTACAAAGGTACTATGCAATTCACTAGTAACAACACAAAATTATAACCAGTGAGGAAGCCTGAGTAACTTAAAATAACAGTCCATTGAAAGAAATATTTTCACCCAATAAAGAAAAAAGCTAATACTAACAAAAATTTGTTTTCTCTTAGTAAAGCACATAGAAAAGCACAAATGTTCTCAGGTGTCAAGTGGTGGTAAAAAATTGTAAATTAAAAAGGTTTGCCTTTTAGAAAAAAAAATTATAAAAATGGCTAATGTAGTGTACAGACTGAACTGGCAAAAAGTAGCAAACAACTACTTTATTACAGTGCAACTCTGTGAAGTGAGTCCTTAAGCTTTCTGTAATTTAAATCTTAGCTTCCTACTTGACCCTTCTCCAAAAATAAACCCTTCCCAGCACAGTATACTCCTGTTATCAATGAACTAAAGCCTGAGGCCTTTGCCCCAGATTCTCCTACATAATCTCAGGACACTGCCCTCAACCACCTATCAGACACACCTAAGTACATGCAGGGTACAAAACCGTCATGCCAAGCTATGGATTCTAAGAATCACTCATTACTAAATAACTTCTTATGTACACAAGCCTCATGAAGAGCAACTCAGCATTGTATATCAGCAACAATCAGCAAGTGTATATCAGCAAGTTATGAACCTTCCAACTTGCTAACTGATATTTAAAGTGACAAATGAAAGCACATGCATGGGACATTGGCTCTAGGCAACAGACAGGGGAGAGCGATATGTGCTAAAAAGGGTTGGGCTTGGGTGGGGAGAACCAACAATTTTGTATCTTAGGATGTTATTAAACCATATTGCAAAGTATGGACCCATTTGAGGATCTACTGCAAAATATCCAATCCTAGAGCTGGGTTTGGGAATCTTGGCATAGTGATTGGGAGCAAGGATTTTGCAGCTGGGCTGCCTCCAGGCTCTACCACCAATTGTGACCTTCAGCAAATCACTTAAAAGCACCATGTTCCTATGTCATCAATCATTGGGTGTTGTAAGAATTAAATGAAATAATCCAAGTAAAAGCACAGGGTTGTTGGCCCTAACTCCAGTTGGTGCTCAAGAAATGTTACCTACTGTTAGCTACAGCCTTGAGTAGACAGCAAGGAGACACAGAGGCCTAATGTTCTCTTCCTCCAGGGCAACAGGGAAATGTCCTCCTTCAGCATTCTACTTTCATACTGTTCCTGAGAACATCATCCATCCTGAAACAGACACTCAGGGACACACCAGGCAACTCCAAGGCATACGTCAGCTGCAACGTCTATGACCTCGAGACTAGAGCCAATGGCCATTTGGCTTGATTTGCTTTCCTTTTGAATGTGATTTTAGCTGGATCTGGGATAAGAGTCCTCACTCCATCAACCAGTTGGGTGATCTCCTCAGCAGAATTTGAACAAGATGCCTCCAGTGTTTTTTCCATTTTCACCATGAACTTAGATCACTGAAATGCTCACTGTGGAAGATGATGAACTCTGTCTTGAGAACGAATATGAGCCTGAACACAAGCCTAAACATATCAGAATAGCATCAAAAAAGGTATATTGTGACATCAAAATTTTTACTCTATTTTAGCAGGAGTAGCTACCAAATTTGTAGGGCCCAGGACAAAATGAAAATGCATGCACAGCCCTTGTTCAAAAACTGAGAATTCAAAGATGGTGAGATCAGAGCATTACACCCAGAGTGGGGTGGGGCCCTTCCAAGAGCTGGACCCTCGGCAACCATACAGCCTGTCTGCATTTTCATAAGGCAGAAAGTCTAAAGTGTAACACTGAGCCCAGCAGAAGCATAATTTACAGCCCTAAAGGGAAATAATATCCTACCATGTAAGAACCTATCCTCTTTAAAGTATTATTTTTAAGGAATGTGGAATTATCACTAAGATCTTGGAGTACACTTGGATACTCACTCAGAGGGTGAGCAGCAAGCAAACAAATATTATTTCAAGTCCTTTAATTACTTACATAATGGCTGGAGTCCTTATCATCCACCTTCCTTTTCTTGATGTCGTTGGAAAATTCAGGCCCATTTCTGCGTTTATCTGTGCCTCTTAGACTGTCTGGGACCAGGAGAGAATTACTCTGCAAGACAAAAAAAAAAAAAAATTAATCAAAGATTTCTTCCCAAGCCTCTTTGTACACATAAAAACCTAACCTGGATGTGAGAACATTTTAGAAAGGTGATACCTACACAGCCTTTCATTCCATTTAATTCATCTCACCTAAAGGCTTTGATGGCAAACATTCATCGAGGTTTATGCACTTAAAAGGGGGACCCTGACTTTGCAATCAAACCATCCGAAGCCTGGTGGATCCTTCAGGCCTCATTCAAAATGTGCTTCTGTTCTATTTGCAGTTAGAGCAATGGGAGCTTGCTGTGGTGTATGTGCATGTGTTTTTATTCTTTCCCCCTGCGACTTCCTGGCTGGGCCTATGAGCAAATCTTGAGATTACTCTATTAGACATATTCTCTAACTGTAAGAGTCAATGTATGCCACTCTCAAAAGACACAAAGGACGCGGTGGGATTAACAGCATGGTTTTCTAAAAGGCAAATCACATTTTCCACAGCAACAATGAAGGAACTCTTTTGAATTCTTTTAATTTATTGTTGAAAATAAGGTTTGGTGTTCCTTGCCAGTAGCACTGAAATTTAAGACCCAAAGCGGGAATTTCAGCCAGTGAATCTTCAATAGCGAGGCCAGCTCCCACACACAAAAGCAGGAACAAGGACTAATCTTTTCCACAAACCACACAGGATACTTTCATTCGCATATGCTGAGTACAAACTGTTGACCCAAAGAAAACAGGCATTTTAGATATTTTGGGGTCACATGACATGCTCTGACATCCCTTCAATTCCCATCTCCCCTTGGACTAAAGCATCAGAACATGTTACAATGAGTTCTTTTAAGTGTGGGATTAGCATATGCAAGGGGGCAATTTGTTCAGTGATGTGTTATAGCCTTGAACAATGCTGAATGAGCTGTGGAAAAACCTCCTTTCACAAAGCCCAGATAACCCCAATTTCTGAAAGATGTTTGAGAACTGAGAGGGGGGTGTCCAGGGCCAACAGACAATTATGTTACCTTTCTCTGCCACAATTTAAAATAGAAGGAGCTAGGGGGAACTTTTACATGAGACCACATCTAATGCAACGGTATGTACCAGGAGCAAAATATTCAACGGTACGTTTTTTTAAGCCATGGGTTTTCTTTCCTAACCAGCCAGAGGTAATCAGCCAGGTGGCTGGCTCTCAAAGCTCCCCCCAAAAACATGCACCCCACCATTGGAGTGTTGTTGCCAGCTCAACCATATGCAAGAGGAAATCAAAACTGGGGACCAGAAGGCAATCTGAAGCCTCTTGGCCCACTTCAGGGGCTGACTCTAAAGGAGCTGAGCTCTTTTATTCATGACTGTTCAAGCTACACAAATGCCAGGAGGCTTAGATAAAAGAGGGTGGGAGGGACCAAAGCAATTCAATAGAGAGAAGCTCAAAGTAATGTCTTTACCACAGTGTTTGGGGCTGAAAGGTGAGCTGGCTGGATCCCTGAACTAATTACCTAGATAAATGTCTGCTAAAAACTAACCCCTCCGACCCAGACCCACGGTCTGGCGGAGGCTGCAGGAGACTTAACTCTTGCAAAGTGCTAACATGCATTCTGAAAAGCTGAGCCCCGGTGGCAGCTGCTTGCTCACACATGAGAAGAGGGTTTAAATACACCTGTCTGTCTTCTAGATTCTTCCAGCCCTGAGGTCTCCTCCTCTAGACTCTGAGCAGATGCGTTCAGGGCAGGGCTATATCTTACTCAGCTTTACATCTGCCAGAGTGCCCAGCAAAACATGGCATAGTCTGAGTCGGCTGGCGATTTTTAAGTGAAAATCTCTTTCTACCACCTTCCAAGCCCTCCTGCTGTAATTAGCACTGGGCATCCAAAACACTTGGCCATTCCAAGACAGCTTTCTAATGTCTTGCTTTTTTTTAACGATGTCAAGTGGTATTGTGAACGTAAAAGTAAACTACATTTCTGTTAGGAGCAATCCAGCTTCTGTTAGAAACAATAACATTTCTACGGCTAGACATTTCAGACTGTCAGTCTTTGAGGCCTCTGCATCTATGTGTTCAAAATCACTACTGTAATTTCCGCTTGGGCAGCTCAAATGAAGCCTGTAATCTGAATGGGTTTTGAAAAGCTCTGAAAGTTTCTCCAAATTTGGACAGGGCTAGTAATTAGCACCCCTGCTTATCTGAAAGTTGGCCCCATTCAACTGGCAGACTTCGACAAGTTAGGAATGTTACAAAACAAAATGTCTCATCGTACCTTTGATGCTGTAAAATTGATTCAAAACAAGGCAGCAAAGAGTGTGGGCTAGAAAGGCCTGGGAGAGCCACAGTCAGACCCAGGGGCGATCCCTGGCCCACGCAGCTGCACGATACCTGGCAGCTTTCTACTTAAACACCACCCGACCAATAACAGCCTGCTTCCTTTTACCTTCATTCCCATGAACCCTGTTTTCTGTGTGCAATTGTCCCTGACTTCGTTCAGCCCTGACGCTGCTTTCACTGTTGTCCTTGACATAAGCAAATAGCTCCAGCCTAACGAGCGACACTGGCAGCCAACGGCTACCATTTTGGTTTTTTCACCTTCATCGTTCCCTCACTGACTCCCAGAAACCCAAAAGTGACTTTGCAGGTATTACTGCGTGTCTTGAAATTTTTTTCCCCTCATGTTGTGATTTTCTTTCATGCACTACTTACTTACTGTTTGTTCCTTATGGCTCAGGGTGGAATACAGCCATTCTGCATTGGTCATTATGAGCCACTTTATACATATTTTAAGAATTAAGAGATTATACCCAGGTATTGACCAAATATCTTTTTGCTCCTTCAAAATTTAGAATTCCATATTATCCAGGTCCAAATCTCACAAATCAAGGCAACATTTAAGAGACCATTTACAAAAGAATGGAACTGAGGTTGCTTTGCATTAAATTATTCATAAAAAGTCATGCATTCCAAACACAGAAGATAAGTTGAATCAAACCTAACTGAGAAGAGGCCAAAACAACCAACCTTTAAAGGACCTAAGTTCCTCCCCTTCATCTGCCCTTCTTTTATCTAGAGGACTAATGTTGTCCAGAGAGGGGAGGTGATTTGCCTAAGGCCAAGAAGCTCTATCTACCACCTGCCGGTTCCCATTATGTCCATGTGCCACCCCTCTCAGAAGAGTGATTTTTTAAACACAGAATACTTGTACCGAACAACTTATTTAAAATCCACACTGTCTCTCTGAACCCTTGCACTTAATATTCTGATATGACACAATAAAACCTAACGCAATCCCCCCTCCTAACCAACAGTCTCTCTCTCTCTCTCTCTCTCTCTCTCACACACACACACACACACACAGTCTCTTGATTATCTGGTTAGATGCCTATCATACAAAAAATGTAAACATATAATTTTTTTAAAAATGAACATTTTATAGCCTTCTTTAAAATGAACTAAGAATAGTCCCAAATTCTTGCCTTTCCATTCACGAATCCTTCTACCCAAGATTAACACTGACAGGGACGTCAGCAGAGGGCAAGAAAGCAGTCCAGGTACACTCAGCATGGGTCCCACGGGATGCCAACCACTGCAGGTAACAGCTCTACAAGCCTATTTGCCACCACGGACGCCTCTTCCTAGAGTTCCTATTTTGAAAGATTTTTAATCTAACACACAGCATTCAAGTAGAATTCATTTTTTCAAATATTTATTTGCCAAATAAATATTTAATCATGAATCAGAGCTTCTTTTGATCAACATGAGAACCAGTGTTACCACACTGACTGATATACTCTAATTCTAGCCAAGAAACGCAATGTTTTATTTCACCTTGCAGCTGGCAAAATTTAAATATCTGCCAGGATTTTTCAAAAACTGTAAATAGTGGGCAGACTTCTATTACAAATGTCCCGAGAACTGGGATTTCCAGACTGTATGTAAGTTTTCCTTTGTTTTAAAATTTTGTTAAGAAATAAAGTCATCCTATTTACGTCTCTTACAGAATTCAAAATAGGAGTTTATCCAGCCCACGGGGGATATTATAAACCTGAGCAAATCAAGATCTGAAAACACATTGTTTTCAAAACAAACTAAAATTCTAAAACCATAATGGTTTTCTATACCTTATGTGTTACACACACTTATGGGTATTGAGCCAAGTAAAACGACAAAGGGAGAAGAATGTCTGACAAGTCTCAAAGAAAAGATCCTTCTAGAATGCTCAATACTACAGGGTCTGAAAGTTAGCACTTAGCATGACTTTCTCTCCATTTATATGTAGAAATTACACGAGGTGATTACATGAAGTGCAAGAACAGAGAAAACAAACAAACTCCACAACAAGAAGGGACCACTCCCTCTTAAGAAAATCTAGAATTCTGTGAGAACATCAAATCTCAGAAGGCATCTTCTCTGGCAACAAACAAATTGTTTGGTATTAATATATGCTTCCTAAGTAAGAGTCACATCAACTTGCACTAACAGTGATGACAGAGTAAAATGGCAAAAGAGCCACACTCTAAAGAAAATAGAAGTGGCAGATCTTCCAATATTACAACCTGTGTGTATTCCTTTTGTCACACCTAGAATACAATTTCATAACTGTGGGAACCATGTTTTATTAAACACATACCAGGGCCTTTCCCCGCTGTAGCTCAACGGATGCAAGTTAACAAGATAATTGGCAAAGTGCTTGAACCTCATGGAGAGAAGTGGCCAATGTGTTCTTTTAAAACAAAACAAAAATAAACATCCCAATGCAATGATGAAACCGTACCTTCACATAAGCACTTACAGTGGAAGTAAATGAATCTATTAAACCTAAAAGACCACCCAGTGGAGTCAAAAGCAAAATGGCAAGATTTGGACTTTGTATTACCTGTATCCTGACCATTTTGGACAGTGATGTGTCTGTTTCGTACTCTAACCACCCACTCAAGACTAAGGTAGCAAAGACCAGCTGCTTCAACAAGGATAAAAATCAGTCTTTACAGTCTTGTTTTACTTTTCTTTAGACACTTAACAGTAACGGTTGTTCACTTCTACTTCTACTGAGATATTCTGGAAGGTAACTCCAGAAACTATAAAAGAAAGCAAGTTTAATAAAATGTTACACTGCTACCAAATACTAGTTACAGAAGCCTTCCTGAATCCTGAGACATCCAAGCAACTCCTCTGCCAACAAGTTTAAACCATGAAACCACCAAGAGCAAATGTGAAAGGAAAACCCACTCACGAATACAGCAAAAGCTAGACAGGTTTCCCTAATGTGGAAATAATGCACATTATTCAAATGGATTTCTTTAGCTGCCATGCTGATTCCCCCTGGGAACTTTCTCCTCCCCGCAGGAAAAGTGTTTGTGTCAGAGGTACAGATTGGAAACTCGTGACACCTCATTTATCCTCAGTTACACTAAGGCAGTAGGAACCTAATTTGCTAGCACACTCCATACTGACAATTAACTTCTCGGTGAACATTAAAACAATTAGGTAACGACGCACCCCATCACATCTGTGTGCCGGCTCCATCCACACCTGGTACCAATTAAGCCATCACCCTGTGCCATACTTTCTGCTTGCAGTCCAACTGGTCATTCATATATTCTGCCCGACATTTCAACGAATGCACTGTTATCCCATAAAACTAGGGAGATCCTCACTTGTCAACAACATGGAAAAAGCGGAAAATGTGCCCAATGGCAACCGCATCCTATTTCAGAACTCAGCCTGTTGCAGCGGGTCTGAAGGGCACACATTTATGCTTCATACAGTTTAAAGGCAAAATATGGGGAAGAACCAGTGTATTCCTGCACCTTGATCTTGGAACTCACCATTGTTGAATACAGGTGAATGACTCAGTCAGGCGGACTCCTGGAAAGGAACGTTGCCATGCAGAAGACAACATACAGAGCCTGCCAATGGTGGGGCTGGATAGGGCACTAAACCACATATCCTCGTCATCACCCTCATCTCCAGCTGGCTCTTCTACCCTTATCCTCTCAGTAATGCAAGACAAAACAAATAAAAACTTTGGAGCAGACAATAAATCCAATTATTTTAAGATAACTTTTAAATGACCTCATGACACTGTCATTGCTCAACTCAGGACCCAGTCACAGCAAAAATCAAATCTGTATGTCAAACCTTTATTTAAAAGCACATTTTCTAAGAGCTACTTAGCCATGTCTGTGTCTCTTTGCTCTCCAGCCCCTGCTAAGATACTTTCTAATGCAAGAAAAGGCCCTGAAACTAGAAGGGATTAGGTCAGGACTTGACGTTATTTGGGTATCTGATCGCTCTTACATTCGTGTCTCCTTACCTCAAAGATGAGGACACAGAGGTTACTGCCTACCTATGTCCCAGTGAGGAAATGACAGAAATTACTAGAGGTCAAGGGGAAACAAAAGAAAACAAAACAACACCTGCTCATAATGATGGGCATTAAGTTATCTAAGTACAGAACAAACTGAAGTTTTAGTTTTGGAGAGAAAAATGTTCTCTGCCTTTTTGTTTTTTCAGAATAAAGATGCCCTATTTTTACAGTAATCGCAGTGAGACAAAATCTGAATATTAATCCAGTTGCACAGAGGCCCCCAGTAGCCACCTAGTGAGTTACTGCATCCGTCTGGTCCAGGTACGCACCCCTCCCAACAATCTAGAAACCACCCTGGCTTTCCTTTCTTCCAGGGGTTCACCCCACTCAAGGCAGTGAGGACAGTTTTCCCAAAGAGGATTTGTTTTTTTTTAAGCACAAAGTTTTAAATTTTGCCAAAAGGGAAACGGACTGAGGCAATTGCTTAAGAAACCTTAACTGTTTTCCACTGTGCCTAAAAATTTAAATTTTAGGTGACTCATCGCAGTTTTAGCCTTTATTTCCAGGCAATCTCTTAACATGTCAAGTCAAGATTAAGTCATAAATATTTAGGCATATTTAGGCAAAACCAGCTCCTCCTAGGCCCTGTTTACCTTTGAGAAATTTGAGTTATCACGAGAGTGATCAAGTTAATTTGAGTATCATAAGGCTGGGATCAGTTCCATGGCGCAGACATACTGAGAACCATCAGAAACTGCCACCTTGGCCCCTGGGCCCTCATTCCCACAACTGCCTCCTACAGTCTGTATTTTAAAAAGGAGAGGAAACCGCAAGTAACTGTGCTGAATGTGACTAACAATGCATTTATCGTTGTCTTGCTCCTCTGCAAATGGGAGCAGGGAGGTACATTCCTGAAGGCAGCTGTCTGCTCCCTTCCCAGCTGAGGTCTCCTAACCCTCCCCCTGCAAGGCAGCCACTACAGTCTCCATGATGAAACTAGGAAAGTACAAAAGGATGAAAAAGCCTTGTCTGTGCAGTCAGAATTCCACTCAGGTCTGCCTTTGTCCAAAACACATGTTCTTTCTACCACCCTCCCCACCGCCATGGTCCCCAAGGGCCTCTGGGAGTGAATGTAATAGTTAAAAAAAAATTTTTTTTTCCAGAAAAAGATCAACAATATTATTCTCCAAAGCAAGCCTCATGTCTCTTCTCCTCCTTGCCTTCTATGTTTATTGTCGTTTGGAGAAAAAGTGAAGTTAAGGATGGTCCTGAACTAGGATTTGGTCCTACCCCTGCCAATTAACTAGCGAACAGCCAGGGAAGAAAAACAAAATAAAGAATCCACCTTACATTAAATAAAGTCATGGTTGTCATAACTACCTTTAAGTAGGTTCTAAATACAAACCCCCAACCCCCGGTGATTTGAGAAGTCAGTTGTGGAGTGACAACACAGTCCCTCAGACCTGATCTACATCTGAACCTCTGTTAACTAAGTAACTAAGTGACCAGACGTACCCAGACTCCTTGATCTCATTGTGTCACTGATGAAATCACGGTGCCATGTCACACTATTGATAAGGTTGATGAATGGCGCTTAGACTTTTCTGGGTCAGGAACCCCTTTTCAGAATTTGATGAGCTATGATCTCTCCCCAAAATCATTCAAAAGAACACAGGCCCACAATACTCTTCATACAATTGCAGAGCCCATCCATGAACCCTGCCTAAGTCCACACACCCTCTGCTCTGGGGTCTCCCCCAGACACCCCCAGAGTCTCCTCCCTTTTCAAAACAGTGATCACATGGGTTAGGTATTTCAGTGTTTTTTTTTTTTTTTTTTGAGACAGAGTCTTGCTCTGTTGCCCAGGCTAGAGTGAGTGCCGTGGCGTCAGCCTAGCTCACAGCAACCTCAAACTCCTGGGCTTGAGCAATCCTACTGCCTCAGCCTCCCAAGTGGCTGGGACTACAGGCATGCACCACCATGCCCAGCTAATTTTTTTTTTCTATATATATTTTTAGTTGGCCAGATAATTTCTTTCTATTTTTTAGTAGAGACAAGGACTCGCTCTTGCTCAGGCTGGTCTTGAACTCCTGACCTTGAGTGATCCACCCGCCTCGGCCTCCCAGAGTGCTAGGATTACAGGCGTGAGCCACCATGCCCGGACCTCATATTTCAGTGTTTTATAGTCAACAAATATTTAACTGTGACATTAAAAGGGACCATTGCAAAATGACAGCAAGTATACACAGTGTCTCTAACAGTGCTTAGCACATAGTAAGTGCTCAAGAAACACTTGCTAAATGACTCAAAGTAGGTAAATATGTGTTCTAGCATATGTTTTTAAAAGCTACATAATTTTTTTAGTCAGTTCTCTAATTTCAAGTCTTTCAAGCATATGTATTTAAATGATATTCCCCTTTGGCCAAAATTTAATGCAATTTATGTTAAAATTAACGGAAATATCTAAAGTTTTTATTACTACTAAATACTACTGAAGCAATAATGGACTTTCTTAGGTCATTTCATATTTTATTTCTTTGCTCAACAACTGTACTTATATGAAAAAAAAAACCCACAGGTTTTCTGAATTAGTAAAAAGTCAAACTTTCATTTAAAAACAACAGCCAAATTTTTAAAACCACAGCAAAAACAAACCTCTAAAAAGTTACTAAGCATCATCATTCATCCCTTTCAGAAACAAGAAACTTTAAAGTAGCTTTCATATTTTCACTCTGCTCTTAGTACAGTCATGTGTCATTTAACAACAGGACTACTTTCTGAGAAATCCACCATTAAGCAATGGTGTCACTGTGTGAACAACGGAGTGTCCTTATACAAACCTAGATGGTACAGCCTGCTGCAGACGTAGGCTGGAAGACATGGCCTACTGCTCCTGAGCTACAAACCTGTACGGCACGTTAATGTACTGAATACTGTAAGCAATTGTAACACAGTGTAAGTATTTGTGTATTTAAACACATCTAAACATAAAAAGGTACAGTTAAAAACACATTATTATACTCTTATGAGACCACCGTCATGTATGTGCTCTGTTGCAGAAATGAAATTGTATAGCACATGCCTGTACTTTCACTGTCTAGGTTTTATATTAAAGCAGATTGCTTACATGAAGGCACCTTTATTTTCCTACCATGAAAGCTTTAACTAACAAATTGAATAATTTTGTCATTAAAAATAAACAAATACAAACTACCTACCAACCAGTTTTAGGCTCATAGATAAAAATCCGTACATACATTCCTTCTGGATCTACATAAGCCTCTGATTTCTGCACTTGATACAAATGTGTTCCATACAGAAAGAAGACCAAGAAAAAATAACAATAAGCGAGCCTCAGTCTTCTCTATGGCTGAGGTTGTCAGAGTTTGGTCCAAGTACCCTGAGGGTCTCAGAGACCCTTACGAATCTCCACGAGGGCAGATTTCTTTCTAAACTTCAACCAAAACAATGTATCACAACAGACTGAATGTAGAAGGTGGTAACAATCCAGCTATCCTCTTATAAACCAGGCATTAAAGACATTTGCAGACATGCAAAACAATGCCACTATTTTGGAAAATAATTATTTTTCATTAACAATGTTATTTATAATAACACTTAAGTAGCTTTTTATCTGTTTAAGTAATTTTGAATTTTTTTTGGAGACAGAGTCTCACTCTGTCACCTGGGCTAGAGGGCCATGGCATCAGCCTAGCTCACAACAACCTCAAACTTCCCAGCTCAAGTGATCCTTCTGTCTCAGCCTCCTGAGTAGCTGGGACTACAGGTGCACACCACCATGCCCGGCTAATTTTTTCATTTTTTTGTACAGACAGGGTCTCTCTATGTTGCTCAGGCTGGTCTTGACCTCCTGAGCTCAAGTGATCCCCCTGCCTCGGCCTTCCAGAGTGTTAGGGTTATTTCTAACCCAGTAAATATCAAAAGTTGTAATCACAGATAAACAAAATTCTTTGGGATCCTTAATAATTTTAATTCAAGGGTGTAAAGATCCTGAAACCACAAAAATCACTGGCCCAGGCTGGGAGCAGTGGCTCACGCCTATAATCCCAACACTCTGGAAGGCCAAGGAAGGAGGATCGCTTGATGTCAGGAGTTCAAGACCAGCCTGGGCAACACAGAAAGACCCTGTCAGTGCAAAAAATTAAAAAATTAGCTGGCATGGTGGTGTACACCTGTAGTCTCAAATACTTGGGAGGCTGAGGTGGGGATCCCTTGAGCTCAGGAGTTTGAGGCTGTAGCGAGCTATGATCACCCACTGTACTCTAGCCTAGAAGACAGAGTGAGACCCCATTTCCAGAAAAAAAAAAGAAAGAAAGAAAGAAAAAGAAAAGAAAACCACCTGCCTGTAGCAACTGCCCTTAATCCCTCACTGGGTGAAAAAACAATAGCAATACAGAGCAATTAACTGATTTTATCTAACAAGTAAAATTAGACTTCATAATTCAAGCCACTTTATTAAGTAGATGAGTATCATAATATTTTAGGCACTAGAAGTACACACCACTCTCATTATCCATTGCTTCTCATACACAATTTTATGCAAAATCTGAAGAGCTACTTAATTTTATATCACTACAGCAAAATTCCACTTTTGTGGACAGAGAACAATTTAATTCCTCTCTACAGAATGAATTAAATGTTTAGGTTACAATTAGTATAGTTTTCTCATCTTATATCATCATCACCCAACAGTTTTTTGTAATAATTAGGCAGGAAACATAGTATCCATACATACTCTGAAAATACTCATTTAAACAATTACTAAAATTGTCAAAAATTTCATATGCAAAAGGGTCTATGCCAGTTACACTAAAGTCCACTGCTTTTTGACTGGAAAGTTCATTGGCTGCTAACTCTAACTTATGGACTTAAAAATAACCCACAGCTGCCTGAAACTCAAGAACTATTTTGTACTTCTTTAAGGGTACAACTAATGACTCTTTCTCTGCCTACTCTAGTGAATCCATGAATTAAGTACTTGTGTACATTTTTTAGTCAAAAATATAAATAGGTTATTAGACATACTCAGAAACACACAGAGGTATAAAAACGCCTCTAATAGCTTAAGCATGCAAACTTTGACTCATTCATGCTCCCGGCATTTCAGAGAGGCACATACCACATGGTATCACTTCCACAATTGTGATTATCAGGAAGTTGTAGAACTTTTGTTGAAACTATCTATAGTCTTGTGTCTTCTAACATTTTTGTCACTTTGCCTCAATTCTCTAAGAAAGGGCTTTGCTTTGTGCCTTCACACCTCTAATCACAAGTATATGTCCCATACTGCCTTACACATAGTAAGCACTCAATGAAAATATACAGTCATTGAAGGTGAAACAGTAGTACTCAGGGGAAAAAGTTAAATTAGAGATAAAGTCCCAAAGCTAGAGTAAGTTCAATAAATTAAAAACACATAGCATTCTAAAGGACATGGGCTTTCCCCAAATGTTTTCTGCCATCTGTTTTCTGGTCCAGGGTTAGGTTTTTTTAATTTGACACTCTATTGAATGAACACAGCAAAAAAGATGACCATCAACGGGAGCACTGAAACAGCAAAGCAGTCACCTCCATAAAGCAAAGCCAGCTTGCTTAAATTTGTACTTTGTGCGTCAGCTATTTTATTTCCCAGCTGTAATTGTTTTGTAACCCCCTCATCCCCTCACAACATTTTCCAGAGAAAACTTACAGCACGAGAATTTAAAAACTAGCTACCCCTTCCTGTAACCATTACCGACTCCTCCAATTGCATCCTGACGCACGAAGTATACCAAGATCTGTCTCAAAGGAAATTTTTAAAGTAACCACTATTCTAAAAAGAAGAGGGAAAAAAAAAAAACCCTCAGCTTTTCAAAGTGAAAAGATTTACATATCTTTCCCCTCAAACTCATAACCAAAAAGTTACCAGAATGATTAAAAAGTTCAGTATCCCATTTTTTCCCATATTAAACATGGTCAAAATACTATGTTCAAAAAGAAGGAAAAGAGGCAAAACCCATAGGCTATCCTAGAAGAAAAGGGGTCAAATTCTATTTGTTCCATAACATTCAAGAGACGCATTTTAGACACAGGTCTCCCCATAGGTAACTGGCAAATGCAAGTACAAATCAAATGTGCATCTTGTAGAACAGGAGCGATTTAGGCTGATGACAAGATGAACTCCATACAGCCCCGCCTGCTGAATTTCCTTGTTTTTAAGAGCTTACTCATATGCTCAGTTCTTAGGTCTAAAATAAAATTTAAGTTTAAGTTCACACTCTGAGGACAATAACCCAAAGAAAACTAGAAATGGAAACCTAACAACTAAGATGCATTTGCAGAGGATAATGAATGGTTTAAGTAGAAATAATACATTACTAACCAACTTCACATACGGATTGTGATCGCTTGCCTGTAAAACTGATTTAAGATATAAAAGTGAACATTCTTTTAAACTACAGGCAACCAGCACTTGGAATGCAACGATAAACATTTTTAAAGTGGGACTGGGGCACACAAAGTGTATTTCCAAGTGACGAATCACAGCAAATAGCTCTGCCTCCAAATCATGCCCCTCTCCTCTGATGCAACTTTTATCAAAAAGACAAGAGAGGGGCAAACAGCCATATGAGAAAGAAAAATTTTTAAAGAAAAAAAAAGTATATGCAAAAAACCAGGTTACTGAGAGAGACAGGGAGAGTGTGCGTGTCTGTCTGTGCCCGTGTTTAAAGAAAGGCAGTGTGGGGACGCACTGGTAGAAGGGGACAGTGTTCGTGTGCAGCAGGCGGTTGTACTTACTGTGCCCGGCTCTCTGTCTGCTCCCGAGGTTACCAAGAAACGCACAGACATGCCCGTTCAGACACAGAGGCAAGAACAGAAATAAAAAAAAGGGGGGAATAATTAGAACACAAGCCCCAAACAGTTTTAAAAATGGCTTTTATTTATATAAGTCATTGCACATTCCTAATACAGTGATTTCCTGAAAATTACAGTATTTTGTAAACATAAGATTTACAGTTTAACCATACACAAAGCCTATTTTTTTTATTTCTTGACAGAATAAATTACTTTTCTTCAAAAAATTAGTCAAGTGCAATTTTGCCCAATATTTAATGCATACTAGAATTAAAGCCTATGAAACTAAGTAGTAACAGATGCAATTATCAAACCTTTCATTTGAACACATTCACTTTCAAATTTAACTTCTTATTTCGCCCCATTTAACAACATTACTTTCTTTGAAAATTACCCAATTAAGCAGTTAACAGTTTTCCATAATATCGTACAGGCCACTGGCATTAACTAGGCAGTTGCCAAGATGTCAAGATGCCTGCCATCTAACGAGATCGGGAAATTTACAGATGCCCACGGCAAACCCTGCAAACTTCCAGGGTGACCTGTGTTTCAGTGGAAATCTTTGTGACAGTTCCTCTTATCTCATTGTTTGCTCTCTGTATAGGTTGGGGCTTTCTTTAGCGATGCACACAACTTTGCAGCACTGAATGAGTATGAGGACAAAGTCCTAATCTGGCTTGCCCGGCCTCTCACCTCTGTGGTGCTCTGCATCGTGGTGCTTCTTGTCATCTTTTATTGCCAAGTGAGACTGCCCACTCAGAGCACTAGACAGCGCGAGGAGGCCGGCGCTGCCCCCGAGGGGCGGGATCCCCGGAGGCTGAAGTCCCGAAGGGTGAGGCGTTAGGGGTACCGGCGGTCCGTGGCCGTGAGAAAGATGCTGGGCTTGCAACTGCTGCTGCTGTTGGTGGTGGTGAGAGAGGAGGTAAAGGAAGAGGAGGAGGAGGAAGAGGAGGAGGAAGTGGTGGTGGCGGCGGCGGTGATGGTGGTGGAGGCAGAATCCAGACATGACAGGAGAAGACGGAAGACACACAACGGGAGGTGTGACACATACACGAAGGGAACGAAGAGAGAAACATGGAGGAAAAGGGAGAAAATGCAATTAGTGCTTTGGGTTCATCAGAAGCTTTCACCTACTCACAGTTACCTCTCTCCACCTTCCCGAAATACAATCCTCACATCTACACTGTCACTTTCTGGTATAACTCGCCCCCTGAGAGCGTGGCAAGGCTGGCTACATTCGTAAGCACGCTGAGTTAATTCCATCTCTGAGCGCCTCCGGGGATGAAATCCAGTATTGTCATTGAATCTAAGGTGCCACAGATTTTAAAACTCATCCTGATTCAGAGGTTAAAATGGGGGGGTGGGTGGGGGGTGGAGGAAGAGGTGATACGCATCCCACAGTGCAGTAATCACACTCTCAACTAGTCCCCAGTTACCAGGTGACTCTATTTTACCACCACATTCTTACATTAACTTATCACAATGGTATAATGAGACAAAACCAAAATAGTGTTTTTAATGAACAGGATTCAGAGAGGAAGAACAAGCATCTGGGTGTCTCTTATGTACCACCCAGGCACTTATGCGGCCTCATTTCATGAAACCCTCTCAGAACTGCAAGGAATTATTGACGTCCCATTTCCCCAGAAGAGCAAAGGCTCGAGGGCATTGAGTAGCTGGCTGGGGCTCTCCCCCAAGGCGGGAAGGACCTGCAGCCAGTGCAGGAAGGACCCTTACAAGCTGCTCTCTTTACCACACCACCACATACAGCGGGGAGGGTCTCAGGGGGCCAGGCCAGGCTGGTGACAGCTGGAAGAAACCTTAGGGACAAAATGCTGTTTATCTCTGGCCTTTCTCCTAAGCCCCACACCTCAAACTCACCTCCCCACCTTCTAGGTCACCAGTGAAAACAATGAGACCCAGAGAGGTTAAGATCCTTGACAAGGAAAGCACTTTTCACCAGCTGTGTGGGACTCCAGCCACAGTGACCCACGGCCCCGTCCCACATGCCCTTTCCACTACACCACTTGCCTCCATCACTCATTCCAGAAGTTCTAAGTCTGTTCGCCTTAAACAGTATCGTTGCTCTCATATAAATTTAAAAGCATGTTGTATGAAATGAGAAAATACCCAAGAAATGGCCCCTGCCCCATGAATCTGGCCACATTTCGGCTGTCCAACATAAAACTCGTTTTTGATGAGACGGTAAAAACGATTAAAGCTCAACTTCTGTTAGAAAATTCTTCAGATTTTGATTTGTGCTCACTTCCCTGGGACTCAATTACTCGTTTTATTTATTACCCCCTTGCGTGTACGGAATATATTAAATCTTCACACCAGACCTTCAGTAATTCGCACCCAGCCCGCTGATTTTTAATGGAATCCCAAACACCCTTCTCACCCTCAAGCATAAGAGAAAACAGCATCTTAAAATCAGAAAGTGGGTGTCTCAGGTAACTTTACAATAAATTTTCAAGCACTTCTAGCAACTTTAAAAAAAAAAAAAAAAGAAATCTTTAGGAGCCAACCTTTTTAAACTTCCGTTCCTTCTTCCGAAGCTAGCATAATTCTAATTAGATGGAAAGTGGAACCGAGGGTGAGGTCAGAGCCGGCAGCGTTCACAGTATTCTTGGAAAGTATTTATAAACTACTCATTCACCACTTGAGATCATAATAACAATTTCTTTACGCATAAAATCACCTTCCTGTCATCCCAAAGACACTAATTCTTGCTCTGTCACCTTTTAAGAGCTTGGCAATAGTGAGACATAAAACTGAAGAAGCTTGCAGCAGCATCACGGTCCACTAGGCGTGCTCATTAGCACTTAATTAGGAACTAGACACCTGCCATGAGAAATGTGCTCGGAGAAGGATGAGGAACAGGTCTGCCCTACCAGCAATTACCATCATTACTCGGAGAGTATGAGCTATGTCCGGCTTCTGGGGGGGAAATGCAATGATGCATACACAAGCAAGTGCAGTGGGGTAATTAAGCACGGCTCTAATTAAAAGAAGATGAGAGAGGCTAAGCAGAGGGGAAGGAATCTAACTACAGGGTGGAGGACACCACCTCTCACCCCTCTCTGCGTCCCTCACTCCCTCCCCCAAATCCAGAACAGAGTCCCCAGAAGATGACTTTGGAGGTGGGATTTTACGTCACAGCAAACACATATTCAAGGTAATATTTGTATATACAAGAAGAAAATAAAGATCACTCCCCCCAAAATAAAAATCCAAATCAGCTTTCAGAAAGATGAACTGGGAAAACAGACTCAGATAGATTACTGAAAAGAGGGGCTAACTTATGTAATAACGGGGCTTCGCCACAGCTGTGAAGTAGAGCTATGCAGTCAGAACTGGCAGTTAGGCCAATAACTATGGACAGGGACATCCAACAGCCTAACTGGCCATGGGTAACTCCCACTTCTACCCTGCTCAGCTTCCCAGGCCCCTTGAAGACATCACTGTCTGTTATTAGAGGTAACTGGGTTCTTTCATCCGTAGCTCAGGCATGATGAAAGCTGCTGCTTTTTCTTTTCTTTCTAAAGCAAAATCCTGTCAAACTGAAAGGAGGAGTAAGCAGCACCGGGATGGATCACCACTGGTGAAGATTCTGCGGTTCCAGGCAACGTGGACATACCTCGCGTTCTACTTTTGTTCCTGCCAGCAGTGCTCCTAGACAGTGTCTGCACATCCACTGTCGGGCTGAGCTCAGCACGGCCCCCGTTTCACAGATGAGACTGGCTCAAAGCTAAGAGGCCTGCCTGTGGCTCAGCTCCAGGATGAGGGCTACAAGCCTTTTGTTTCCTAGATCTTCATTTCTCCTGTAAAGCCAGCATCCTGTCATGTTCCCAAACACCAGAAAGGAAGGGCCCCCAATCTCGTTCTCCACTGGAGACTTCACGTTTCTGTCCACGCCCAGCCGACAAGATGCTCTGGAGAGCATGAAACACTGCATACCCAGACACAAATCCACCCTCACCATCAGGCCTTAACGCAGTGATGGGTGGGAGTTTATTCTTACACTGCACAAGTGCCACCTCTCTCGTCCCCACTTCTCACTGCCTGTCCCTGCATCTGAGAAAACAGGGTATCATTTGCTCCCAGCTCTCTTCCAAGGATGCCCGTAACAAAGAATCAAGACTAAAAGAGAAGGCTCTGGCTATTTTCAGAAGTAGATGCTTAATATTACAAACAAAAAGTGTCACTTCTAGGATAAAACATTTGTTTAAATGAATAGAAGGCTCATATCTAGAAGAGTAAAACAGTTAACTCCAAAAGGGCTGCCCACACCGGTCCCATCTGTCCTTGCGAGAACATTTTCTCCCAACAAGACGTACCTGACACAAGCTGGTACCCATCACCTTCATCAAGAGGAAAAAGCAGGAATATTACTTAAAGAATATATTTTAGGACAAAAGTGCTACTGACATTGCCACACAGCCAAAAACTCAATGGCTCTGTCAAGTAGTGGGGTTTATATGCATCTGTCCTCTGTGACCAAAATGAGCACCTATCACATTTGGAAAACTACAAGATGTTTTTCAACATGACAGCAAGGGTAGGCAAATTTATCCTTCCATCTAGCCATTAGTTGAGGGTAATTAGGAAACTTTTTTAAAAGTTAATGCTTGCAGATTTTTACAGCACAGAACATACAAGCAAAACAGTTTGTAAAGCTATCAGAAAAGGCATTTTTGATAAGCGATGGTGGTTTTCAGCAATACAGCTGGTTTCTCGGTCAGTCAATATAGACCCCTGGTTCTCAAGCAGAGCCAATTTTGACACCCTGCCCTGGGGACATTTGGCACTGTCTAGAGATATTCATGGTTGACACACTGAGGGGAAGCGGGGGTGGGGCTATTGGCATCTAGGGAGTAGAGGCCAAGGATGCTGTTAAACATCCTACAATGCACAGGACAGCCCCCACCAGAGAATCATTGAGGCCAAGATGTCAGCAGTGCTGAGGCTGACGAACTCTCATCTAGATCTAAGCTGAAATTCTGTCCTATTACATTAGAATTCATGTTCTTATGTGCCAAGTGGTTTGCCAGATTATTGTTTAAAAAAAAATACTTTCAACATTCAAGTATTCACTGTCCCTTCATCACCATCCAAATATCCTGTCATAACTCAAAAAATGAACATCTGTCTTCCGAAGCTGATTCCACTAACAATTTGAAATTTAAAACAAACAGAACGCCTCGTATTTTACAGAACAACCTGGGAAGGGGCTACCCTAGGAACTTTCACATATTGGTGTTCTGGTTCCTCAAAGGGAATTAGGGAAAGGTTCAGGTTTGGGAATAAAGAAATAAATGCACTTGCTCTAACCAAAATAATTTGAATAGGGTAAGACTGAGACAAATAAAACAAACACCAAACCCTGAGTTAATGATACCGAAAACCCACAAGGAATAAAGTAACCTCAACCATGTCTAACAACAGCCACGCATTTAGAATTTTAATTCACATTTTACTTAGTGTAGCCTGGGTCAATTATGTTACTAGAATGAAATTGTGCTGTTTACATTCAGAGCTTTAAGGCAATGGTGCAGTGGTTTTCTACAGTTTTGTTTCTAAAACACAGGTGTAGCACACGGTCTATCACCATAGAGCTGCCTGTACCCACCTTTTACTCACTAGATGCCAAGCTCCCCACTACCAACCACTAAATCAACTTTAATTTATGAAATTTAATCCACTTTATAACCATAAAAGAAACTAGGTCAAAAAAAACAAAAACAACTATGTCATGAAAATCACAAACTTAACCCAATCCAAACTAAAACCGTGCCTCTAAATGGCATCTCTAGTGCTAAGAGTGACAGTGAGTGACATTTGTAGTACTTGGTATTTAAACATTTTTAAAAGGGGACAAAAATGTGAAACATAGAATTTATTGACAGTTCTCTGCAAATAGCCCTTCCTTGATTTCTGCTGTTTCCCTGTTTTTTATAACAGTCAGTTCTTATCTTGGGAGACTGCAGAAAAAGGAAAATTGGTATGCTATGTAAACAAGTGGGAAAGAGCCATCTGGCAGCAGAAACATCAAGGATACCACTAGAGGAGTTATCTGAAAACCTCCCATTATGTGAATGGCCTTTCGCATGAAGAGGAGCAAGGGTGATAAACAGGTAAAAACTGCTTACTGGGGCCAAGAATTCTCCAGCTACTTGAAGATAATAAAAATAAAATAAAATAAATTCACTGAAAGACCCCATCTCAATGTAGGAGTGCAAAGAAAATGACACACGGGTAACCTAAGGAATGGGAAAAAATATTTGCAAACAGCATCTAATAAGGGGTGCATATCCAAAATATATAAGGAACTCAACAGCAAATAAAATAAAATAACCCAAATTAATAAATGGCCAAAGGACCTAAACAGACAGTTCTCCAAAGAAGACATATAAATGGCCAATATGTACACGAAAAAATTCTCAATAAAAATTCTCAATATCATTAATCATCAAGGAAACGAAAACCGAAAGCACAATGAAACGTCACCTTATACCTGTTAGGATGGCTACTATCAAAAATGTAAGTGATAATGTGTGTTGGTGAGGGTGTGGAAAAAAGAGAACTTTTGTACCCTGTTGTTGGACGGTAAATTGGTACGGCCGTTATGGAAAAAGAGTATGGAGGTTCCTCAAAAAGTTAAAAATAGATCTATAGTTTGAGTATCCCTTTTCTGAAATGTTTGGGACCAGAAGTGTTTGGAATATCAAATTTTTTTTGGATTTTGGAATATTTGCATCATACTTACTGGTTAAGCATCCCTAATCCAAAAATCCAAAACTGTCATGTTGACGCTCAAAAAGTTTCAGATTTTTGGAGTATTTCGGATTTTGGATGCTCAACCTGAATATGACCCAGCAATTCCACCTGCGGGTATATATCCAAAAGAAATGAAATCAGTATGTTGAAGAGATACTCATGCTCACCGCAGCATTATTCACTATAGCCAAGAAATGGAAACAACCTAAATGTCTGTTGATGGATGGATGCACAGACACTGTGGTGTACAGATACACAATGGAATACTATTCAGCCTTTAAAAAGAAGGAAATTCTGCCATTTGTGAGTGACAACGTGCATGAACCTGGAGAATGTTATGCTAACTGAAATAAGTCAGAAATCAGAAAGACAAATACTGCATGATCTCACTTATATGTGGAATCTAAAAGAGCACAACTCATAGAAGCAGAAAGTAGCAAGGTGGGGGTGGGGGGATGCGATGTTAGTCAAAGGGTACAAAGTTTCAGTTAAGCAAGGTAAGTTCTGGAGATCTAAATACGGTCCCACCACTGCATTTCAGTCTGGGCAACAGAGCAATACCGTGTCTCTAAAAAAAAAAAACTGTAATAATACTTAACTGTATACTTGAAATTTGCTAAGAGGGCAGATCTTAAAGTGTTCTCACCACGTATGTACACACACAAAGGGTAACTACATGAGGTGATGGATATGTTAACTAGTTTGATCATGGTAATCATTTCCCAATGCATATGCTGTACACCTTATATACAATTTCTATTTGTCAATGATACTCCAATAAAGCTGATAAAAATAAGAGAAAAAGACACATGAAAGCAAAATTGATGGCATGTACCCAGGCAGGCACCAGGACTAAAAGTCAACACCTGTGAGATGGAGACAGTGCTTCACACCCATCAGGATGGACAGTAATTGCTGGAGATGACATAGAGAAACTGGAATTCTCATGCATTGCTGCAGGAATATAAAATGGTGCAAACCACTTTGGAAAACAGTTTAGCAGATGCTGAGACAAAGTTGAATATAAAGTTACCATATGACCCAGCAATTCTACTCTCAGGTACAGATCCAAGAGAAAAGAAAACACATCTGCACAAAAACTTGCACACAAATGTTCACAATAGCGTTATTCATAATAGCCAACAAGTGGAAACTACCTAAAGATCCATCAACTTATGAATGGATAAACAAATGTGGTATACTGATGAATGGAATATTATTTGTCAATAAAAAGGACTAACGTACTGGTGTATGCTACAACATGGATAAACATGCTAAGTAAAAGAAGCCAGCTGCACAAGGCTACATATTCTGTGATTGCATTTACAAGAAATATACAGAATAGGTAAATCCAGAGATGGAAAGCAGACTGGGAGTGACCAGAGAGGGGGCGTAGAGAATGAACAGTAATGAATACAGAGCTTCTTTATGGAAGTAATAAAAATGTTCTGGGATTAGGCAGTAGTGATGGCTGTACAACTTTGTGAATATACTAAAAACCAATAAATTGTATTCTTTGTAAGAGTACATATGATGATATGTATATCACATCACAATTTTAGAAAATAAACACAGAGATATAACTCCTAAAATGGGGTAAAATCTACTCTCTGGAGCTTTTTTTCTCCCTCTGAAAAAAAGAGGTATAAACAATGCCTTGTTCCAAAGAATGAAGTAAAAATTATATGAAAATATGTGGGAAAATTAAGAAGTAAATAATGCTTCAGTAATCACTAAAAAGCATGATTATTCAGAAGAACCCAGACATTGAGATCAACTCTGCATTTGTCAGATTGTACTCTCAGTTTAAAAAAAAACCAAATATAACCAAAGGAAAATAAAGGATGCATAAAAGACTTTCTTGCAATATTGCTCCTTCTCTTTGGAAATTTAATAAAAGGGCTAGACTACTGCAATTTAAGTAAAGGGTATGTCACTAAATATAAGTTAGCAGAGCCAGAAGATCCATGTTTGTTGTAGCTATTTAGTCTTCTCCTCTTGGTAGCAGGATACACATTATTCTCCTAGGGCGAATTTGTTTTATAAAGAAACCTACAGCTGGGTTACTGATGGGCTTTCCAGGGATTAACTGCATACTCATAAGAATAAGAGGCTAACTTCATCCTCTTAAACTTCACACACTACAATCCCATAGATAGCTGACAGCTATAGCCAAAGGAGAAAAATAATCCAACATTTTGTTAATCCTTAAACCAATCATCTCATGCAACAGCGGAGAGTCCTTTAGGTCTACAACTCAATCTCTTAGAGACAGAAAGGCTCCTTCTACAGACACATCAGCAGTTTGTATTCACAGCCACCTCCTACACAAACATACACAGACAGACATCA
Source organism: Lemur catta (assembly GCF_020740605.2). NCBI lineage: Eukaryota > Metazoa > Chordata > Mammalia > Primates > Lemuridae > Lemur > Lemur catta. Next base: position 75,928,099 of record NC_059137.1, read on the forward strand.
TAAAATACCCTAGACTTTTATTTCATACTAAGTTGTTTTAAAGTACAGAGAATTATAAATCTGTCTACGGAGCAGGAATCTACAAATCTGACCAATAATCTGGAGTTGCAGGAGCCCTGACATATGTTATATTCATAAAAAACAATTTAGACTAGATACAAGTAAGTGAGAAAGGAAAACAAGTTTGCCTAGATTAACTCCAAATTTCTTTAGCTCCTAAAGTTCACAGGCATTACTATGGAAAACTGTTCAAAGAGTCTGTACTAAGGCCACTATCAGAAATGTGGCATTTTGTGGATGAGTAGGACAATCCCCATTGGTCATTTCGCCATCTCTTCTTTCTTTCCTCCCAACTTTATTACAATGATCCCTGTAACCTCTCAGTGCCAGCAAAGGCACTGTCTGCTTTCTTTATGTTAAGTAAGGAAGCCAATGATGTTCTGTCCTCCCATTTTTGCTCTAAACTCAGTCTCCATCTGTTTCCAAAACTTAACTTTTTCTGTTCAGTTTTGAACTTTTAAATTTATGCATCACAAGCTAAAAGGCAGTGCTTTTCCACTGCTGTGTCCTTATTAAAGTCATTCATGCACGACAACTTAATGGCAAGAGCAGAGCATCTGGTTGGGTTTAATCTCAAACACCCACATCCACGTAACCACTAGAAAAGACAAAGGAGGAAGTGACCTGCTGTTTAGACCAACCACCCCCACAAGGGCTTGGCCAACTGGACCCAAAGATCTGCTACAGGTCTGTAAAGAAACCAGGCAGACAAAAACTGCAGCGCAGGGAGTCAGGACCACGTGCTCAGTGAAGGCTGCCAGCCAAGGTCTTATCCCCACAAAAGCTGTGCTGGTAGATGACATTACCATTTACAGATGGGGACACTGATAGAGATTAACTGACTGTACGTGGTCACAAAGCTGATAAATGGCAGCCAAGTGTCCTACCCAAGTCCATCTGATCCTAGGCATTGTCCAAGGTAACACAGTGCAAATGCTCTTGTATAGATTACCACAAACACCATGCAGTTGGGCAACAGGTGGTTAGAAATAACAAATACAACTATGCAATTGTTTTCTCTAAAAAACAAAATTTCACTCAACTGATTTTTTTTTAAAAAAACTATCCACTCAAAAAGCAACCATCCCTCACGGAGTGGGGGGGAAAGTGACTGAAAAGAAGCATGAGGAAACTTGCTGGGGTGACGGAATTCACCTGCATCTTGTGGAGTGTGGGTTCCTGGGTGTACGCAGGTGTCAAAAGTGATCATGCTGTGCATTTAAGAACTGTGTATTTCACTACATAAAAATTATATATCAGTTGAGAAAAACAAATCTCTGTGTATACAAATCTGTATCTATAGCTATATAGGGATATAGATACTGATATGAGATATATATTAATTATTTGCAGTATAAACCCGATAAACCAATTATTTGGAATCCCAATCTCAACTAAAATCAATTACTTAGTATCTATCAGAGAGAGCAGAAGAGAGCTTTAGTTCCAAATTGATGAGTCTTTCACTTAATTCTATGTTCAGGTAGCCATTAGCCATTCCACACATGAGATGTTACAACGTTTAATGACCAGTTTTGTTTGGTCATTCTTAAGAGAATTCCAAATTTAAAAAAAAAAAAAAAAAAAAAAAGACCTTTCAAAAAATGTTGCTTAAAGTGTAAAGTCAATCCTGATCTAAAAACTCAAGGTCTCAAATGAGTAAGTTCCACAAAGCAACTTGTTTTCCGACACCTAAGTGAGCTGTGTGTCAAACCAAATAAACCCAGTGCCTATTAAGATGTCTGCACTATTAATTATCTTTTTAATTGTTACAAGAACACAACACATTTAACAGCAAAAGAGCCAGTAAGAAGCAAAATTCAAAACGTAGGGTTGCAGATATTATTCTGCCAGTCATCAAATTTGCTATCAGTCAAAAAGCTATTTAAAAAAAAAAAGGTCAAACAAAAATATTTCAATAGTTTCTCCAAATATCAAATATCTGAGCTTATCTTCTTAAATATCAGTACTCTATGTCTTACATAGAAGGCAGGTGCTGTGCTAGGAAATAATTAAAATTCAGCATTTTCTATCAGATATGAGAACTACAATTTCTATGCTAGTGAAAAATGGGCACCATCACCCCACTCGACAAGGATGGAAAAAACAAACTCTTTCTTCCTCCTCAAAGAGCAGCCACAGGCCCAGGACACACCTTGAGCTTATCTAGAAAGCTCATGTCCTTGAGAAGATTTACTTTTTCCAGGTTTGCTAAAGAGAAATATCTTTAGCCCTGTCAAGCAAGCAGTATGCTCCTTGATTGTACCTTAAAGGGAATGAGTGTTTCGGCTCATTTGCATTTTAAAGGGTACTCTTTCATGATCTTTCACACTTGTAATAGATGTCTAAACCGTTAAATTACTATTTCTTTTCTTAGCCTGAAAGTCGATGCAGACTAAGAGCGTGGCCTCTCCCATTGTTCTCTACCCTAAGTCGGTCCCTGAACAATACTGACAGCTGCTATCAAACCAGGCTGCATTTACTCTGCGAGCAGCTGCTGCTTGTAGGAACAGACAGTCTCCCGGTACCTCCTCCCCTCTGGGGAGACAGGTTGACACACTGCATGTTCAATGAAGGGGTGCAAAGGTCCACTGAATTGTCAACCCAATTTTATGCTACTTCGATTTTCCAGGACGCACACAATTCCTTTCAAGCAAAAATCAAGCATATGCCAGAGCATGAAACTTATGGTGCGGGATAATTATTGATCACTACGGACTTGAAAAGAGCCTTCTGACATAAATTAATATACTGATCCAAAAATTACAATGATAAGAACCGCACATGCCAGTACGGTGAAGACACGCAATGGGTGTGAGTCGCACGTTGGGCCCAGTTGACCAGTGTGGGTGACTGTTGCCACGCTCTCCAGAGCTAATCTGCCTTTATAATCTCAACATTTTTCCTAGACTAAAGCCATTCATAAAATTAGAGATTCATCTGCCCTTCTGAAACAACCACTATTTTTATTTTCTGATTTAGCTTAAAATGGGTATTACTTATAAACATCTGGTTAATGCAATTTCCTCCTTTCCAAAGTGTGGGTCCAAAGAAGGAGATTGACAAGGGCTGGGCAGTGCCTTAGGAGAATTTAAACGTGAGCGCTTTACCATCAAGAAATTATATGTAAAAAGTGAGAGCCTATCAGAAAACAAACATGTTCCACAAAGTTTAACTGGGTACTTGAGAACTGCTTTGCATATGTTTTCTTTTAATCAAAACAGGCTTTTCCATCCTCATTCATTTGGGTGAAAAAATTCTGTGCTGGAGCTACAAGTACAATTCACTATTAGTCTTTGCTAATCAAACACGGTACATGTGAAAGTACCAGTGAATATTTGATTTGATCTCTGAAATAAAGCAATTCATTACACAAGAAAAAGGTACAGAAGGCAGCAGACAAATGCAGATGTAATTGTGTTTTTTGTTGAATGTGATTAGAGAGTCCACTAAGTAACAGTCAAAAATGTGAGACTGGAGGGGGAGAAAGGCAATGCCTGGATCTGGGGGGGAAGAGGAGGGAGAATTGTTTATGCAGAGCTAAGCTGTCAAGTATAATAAAGCAGCTTGAATAAAATTTAAGCTGAAAATCCACTGAAGCTCCCCATTTCAGGGAGGAAAAAGCTATTAAAAGGAAATGAAGGTCACCCTCCCAGTTTATTTCACCTAATTGACTGCCAATAGCTTACCACAGACAACCCAACTGCAGATCTGCAATTGAGAAACTGATGAAAGGAGAGTTTTCAAGCTGAGGCTCATTCTTTAATCCTCCTTGGCTCTTATGTTTTTTCTCCATCTCCAGTTGGGATGTAATTTTAAGCCCTGATGGATTAACTGGTTCCATTGTCTGTGGCCGTCATTGGACTATGGCACTCTTAATCCGTACAGCAGCATGTCTAATTATCATTACAAAGTGTCTGAGGGAACTATAAAGACCAGCAGGGCATCTTCTCACAAGCAATTAACATAAATTGATAAATGAGTGATTTGAATCTGCTCAAGGCACTCACATATGAATAAAATCAGAAAGGACGGTCCCTTGTTTCAGCTGCTTTTTTCACTTGGTCTGGAAGGGGCAGGACACATGAGAACCATCCCGGGTCCTGCAGGGGTGGGGATGGGGGATGAACTCACGCAGGGGGTGGAATGCACGGTTCACTGGGTCCCCTAATGCAGAGCAAATGACTTGTGATTGATAACCAGTCACCAGCACAGAGCACTGACTGAACTCGACAGAGGAGAGCAAGAGCCCCGGTGAAAGGCTAGAGAGCACCAGGGCAGACAATTAACACTTCTTCCTCAGCAAGAGAGCGCTCTTTTCATTGGTGTGCCACTGAAAAATTCATGAAAGAGGCACAAGAAAGAGAAAGAGCAAACAGTTATATAGGTTCGAATACACTAGAAAGCAAAAGGCAAAAGCAAAGATCACTAAATGAAATGATAATTCAGAGGCCTGTCTTGACCTCACTGTGATCTAACGTTATAAGACAGAGGTAAGGAAGGTATTTAAAACTCTAACCTAAAGCTTTTACTTGACTAATGGAGCAAGGGTGGTTTAGGTGACACAAGGAAAAACTGCATTTATTTTCCCCCCATTTAAAAGCAGATTTAGGGCCTGGCACACTGGCGTGCACCTGTAGTCCCAGCCACTTGGGAGGGCTGGGGCAGGACGATCGCCTGAGCCCAGGAGTTCAAGGCCAGTCGGGGCAACATGGTGAGACCACATCCCTTTAAAAAAAATTGTTTTAATCAACTAATTCAACGTATATTTATCTTTCTTCCCCTCCTAAAATGTTTCTTCTTTCAACTTTCTTATGCTAAGCCCTCTTCCTCTACACAACTCAGCACATCCCGACCCCTCCGCCCTTAACAAATAGGTCAACATTAAGCTACACAAAATTATATCTGTGTGTGTATATATATGTATATATATATAAAGCCATCGAATTAATAAGAAATGAAAGCTGGTTATACACACTGTAGGAGGTAGACCTGGTAGGCCACGTACCCCGATGATGGCATTCAGCTCTGCCATGGTCACCTGCTTGGCACGTTCGACAGCCTGGGCCACTTGTTGTTGATGCTTTGAAAACAAGGAGAAGAAAAGTTGTTAGCAACAGCCCAGACCTTCATTGTACATTCTAACAACATCACAAAGACAAATGCAAAGCAGGTTGAAGTACAAAGGTTTAAGTACGTAGTTTCTCAGCCTCACATTATTTCACAGAACACCAGAAGGAAAACAGAGTGGTGCTACCCTGTATTCCTGAACACCACCAGTCCCTACCTAACTTCTAACAATAATAGCTCAGAACAACAGAAAGCCAAAAGGGACATCAAGAATAATAACTTGGGACTTTACAAAATAAACAGAAAGGGACTTGGAAGATCACTCTGGTTCACAGAAGGGGTTTGCAATGGTAAGTTTGGGCAGAAGTTCATGGCAATTTTAAAGCACCCATTTCAATACTTAAAATTTAGACATTACATCTGCAATCACTTCTCTAATCAACAAATCTTGACCCACAAGTAGTTTCCTGAAACTCTCGAGAATTCCTCTTGTTCTTTTAGCCTTTTGATTCTTTTCACCCTCCAGAGGGGAAAGAAAGGACCCCACCCTCAGTTCAAAAGATGGAAACTCACCCTGTACACCTCCCAACTACACCCACAAACAGAAACAAAGCCACAGGTTTACTTTGGGAGGCATGAGAATGGAGCATGGAGACCTGGATCACTAAAGTCTAACAAACAATTAGATTCAAAAGGCCAACAAATCTATATTGTAACATCAGACAAAAGTCATGCTGGAAGAGGCTGCTACAATAGCAGAGTTGGTGACCATCCAGCATGGAGCAACAGAGGCCGACGAGAACAGACACCCAGCGTTCTGACTCCTTGTTCAATAAGCTTTCACCCTGCCTCAAGACACATGAGCACGGTGCACACTCACAATACATTGTAGCATTTATGAGCTTGTATCCAAAAGGAAGGTAAAACCTTTCAAGGCAAGACTAAAATATAACAGTCTTGAGTCAATTTCATATAAAGAGCTTTTCCCCCACAAAGAATTAAGGTTAAACCTCTATGACTTTGCAACTAAATATAATGGCTTATATATGCACCTGACTCAGTTAACGTAATATGAATTCTTATTTTGGACTATTATCATCTACCCCCTCCATGGACAGCATTAAGTCAACCGAATTGATATACAAGGACAAAAGAAATAACTGCTTCCATGGTAAAGTCAACCCCGACAGAACCATTTTTAAAAGTCTGTACAAGAATAGCTCTCTACTTCAAAGATATAAAGGACACCTGAATCATCAGTGGCTATCAAGCTTATACTACTCAAAGCAAGCAAAAGCTTTATGTTCGATAGTCATTTTGCAGTTTTCCACAGGAAAAAAATTAATTTGGGAGTTGAGCTATTGTCGCCACTTCTACAGTGCGCCCTCAGATGTGTTAGATAGACTAGCAGGGGGTGTACACACTTCAGCTGTAACAGATGTTCTTCACACTTGTTCCTTGTGATAAAATTAACATCTTAAAACTAGCTAATTTGCAAACAGAGAAGCAACATAATTGCACTTTAACAGCTGAACAGTTTTACTTACTTCCTGAGACAGAAATGGGATGACTTGTGCACAAATCGTATTCAATCTCTTGGCGATTTCAGTCTATAAAGACAAAGCCATACAAATGTTTAGAATACTTCACAATCAGTTCAGAAAGGTAAAACTTCATGCCTCCAACACTGTAGTCCTCCTCTACCTCACTCTGGAAGGCATACAATTGCTTCCCCAGGTTATGCTACTAATATTTATCTTGAGATAAACAGTAGATATCAATCCCACTTGCAAAGTAAGGCACAACTGCATGCTTTATTGCTCACTTAATAACAGATAATGAGTAGTTTAATGGAGTTGGAAAATCTGTGTGGTATAAAGCTATACTATCATTTAATCTGGTGATTGTTCAGCCCTTTAAGAGATGTTTTTCAATGATGGCACACCATGGCACATCTGTGTAGTTAAAGCAAGCTCATTCAAACTGGAATCAGAAGCCACTGGAGCCACCCAGCAGTGTCAAAGCAGTCCGGCTTCCACAGACGAGGCCTTATAAGGCGACAGAGCAGAAGAAAAGGACCCACTGACCACCTTCCCACTCTCGCACAATTGAAACAGGATTTTAATGTTAGCAGCCTTCATTAAGTCTCAAAATTTCAAATAAACCAACAAAACATCACTAAAAATACTTGAGTCTAGAGTGATGGTCAAATCCCAGTATCTGGAAATTTTACCACAATTCAGCACCAAATGCAAAGACCTCACTGACAGGGCCCATGGGTCAGCTGAACATAACAAAAGGCATCTTCACAGTGTCACAAGCTGTTTTAAAGAAAGCGGGGAAAACAATTCTTGCTCAGCTCCACATGCACAGCAGTCCCTCTGCTATAAGGGACAAAATAGCAAGAGAGGGAACGGAGGGTCCTCTGCTCCCAGCCTAGGAGAGGATCCACCTGCGCCACCTCCAACATCCTGCAAAGCAGCTCTGCTTTCCTCTAACTCTGAAGAACCAGTTCTGCTTTTTTTAAAAAGGAAAAAAAAAAGTCATCTGTAAAGAGACCTAACACTGACCTTATTTATTTCATCATGTTCTGTCAATGCTTACTAAATGCCACCTCTATTACTGAATTGGGCAATGAAAATGATCACGAGGAGAAGAAAATTAAAAAGCACGCAGTCCATGCCCTTGAGAAATAGAGAATGGAATAAGCATGATAAAGTAGAAACCCCAGGAACTTTACAATCAAGGATATAAAAAGGAGCCTCCTTTTGTCCTCTAAGATGACTCCAGTTAACTAAGCAGGAAAGTCTTGGTTTTATGGGCTGGTTGTAGGCCAGCCTAACCCAATTCTCCCTGACCAGCAATGAGACAGAGTTACATGCCATGCCATGGAAAACACGCACTACAAGAAGGGGAGATGACTGATATGGAGAGCAAACCCATGCATGACCTTGCTTTAGCCAATGAGGCAAACAGATACACGCAAAATGGGTGCAGCTGTACCAGGTATAAAAACAGAGCTGGGTCAGCCCTACCCAGTTCATTTGTTCACAGCCACCCACTCAAGCTAACTCAAGGTCATGCCTCTCCTCGAAAGCACAAGCGTCTCCTTTCCTTTGCAACAGGGTTCTGCACTGTGTATCAGGGTGTACCGTAAAGCAGGGATGCCTTTCGTGGACTCCTACGCAGGTCCTTGCTCCCTAGACCCTGCCTACCATACATTCCAACAGCATTCTATACTTTCCTCTTCTCCAAAATTCACACTTGACGTTTTCCAATTTTAAAAATGATATATGCTCACACTGAGTGCACAGACACACACACACACACACACACACACATATATAGACAGACAAATATAAAAGAATGTTAACCCCAAGTCCATCACCCAAGGATAAGCCTGGGTAACACACTGGTGATTCTGGGACACCATCGTTCCAGGCTCTCACTATCCATGCAGAAGGCCAGCAAGAGACAGACACGCTTTAACACCCAAGGGTCCCATTATATACACTGCCTTTCCATAATTTGTTTTCCACTCAAAAAATGTGTCATGGACACCCTCCCAGTCAATAAATACATACATTAGTAAGTACATCAACCTATTCCACCACATAGACATATAGATGTTGAAGCACCCTGGCATCAGTAGATATTTACATTTCATCTAATTTTCCTCAATTACAAATTCTGTGTCAAATAACCCTCCACACAGATCTCTAAAATGAATCCCTAAAAGTGAAACTGCTGGGTCAAAGTGTGTGTGTATTTTAAATTGTAATGCAGGATGCCAAAGTGCCCAGCAGGAAAGCTGCACCAATTCACACTGTTGCCAGTCTAGGAGGGAGCTTGCTCTCCCAGCCAGTGTCAATATTGGGTTTTGTTGACCTTTTTTTTAAATCTTCATCCATCTAATAGATTAAAAAAATGAACTCATTTTTATTTGCATTACTTGCATTCTTCCTGAAGTTAAATATTTTTTCATGTATTTATTAGTTCACCATATTTTTCCTTTCTCTACTTTTCCGTTGATGTTTCATCATTGTTGTCTTTTGGTAGTAGTTCTTTACCTAAGACAATTATTAACCCTTTATCAGAGTTTGTCCAGCTTGCCACTTGTCTTTCAACCTTGCTTAATATGGATTTCTTGCAGTATAAAAACTTTTTAAGTTTTTACGTGGCCAAACAAAAAGAATTTTCTTCCTATTCTGCCCTTTGGGTAGGGATTAGAACACACCAAGATTATAAAAGCCATGCTTAATTTTCTTCTAATGGTGCTATGGCTATACTTTTTAATATTTAATTAGTTGATCTAGCTAGAATTTATTTAGTTTAAGATGTCCTCATCTTTAATAATAACTGTTATTACATAGAATGGCATCAAGGTAAAACTGAACATGGTCAGAGACCAGTTAAGACATAGTCTCAACAGAAAGAGCTTGTAAACCTTTGATAACATTAAATTATATTTAAAAGAAAGTACAGATTAAAGCAAAGACAATACAGTAATCCCTTGGTTTCTATGGGAGATTGGTTCCAGAAACCCCCAAGGATATAAAAATTTACAGATTCGGCCGGGCATGGTGGCTCACACCTATAATCCTAGCACTCTGGGAGGCTGAAGCAGGAGGATCGCTCAAGGTCAGGAGTTCGAGACCAGCCTGAGCAAGAGCGAGACCCCATCTCTACTAAAAATAGAAAGAAATTAGCAGGACAACTAAAAATATATAGAAAAAATTAGCCAGGCATGGTGGCAGCTGCCTGTAGTCCCAGCTACTCGGGAGGCTGAGGCAGGAGGATCGCTTGAGCCCAGGAGTTTGAGGTTGCCGTGAGCTAGGCTGACACCATAGCACTCTAGCCCAGGCAACAGAGTGAGACTCTGTTTCAAAAAAAGAAAAACTACAGATAGTCAAGTTCCTTATACAAAATGGCATAGTATTTACATATACCTTACACACATCTTCTCATATATCTCTAGATTATTTTATGATACCTTATAATACAATGTAAATGCTATGTAAACAGTTGTCATATTGGTACTATTTAGGGAATAATGACAAGAAAAAAGTATATATTCAGTATTTTTGATCGTGGTTGGTTGACTTCACAGGGGCAGAACCCCCGGATACAGAGGGCCGATTATACCATATAAGTTGGGTTAGACTAAGACTGAAACGGAGGAAGAAAAGTTAGAGCTCAAAGCTCAAACTGATAAAGAAACAGCATCAAAAGCCATACCATATGTTCTAGAAATTCTAAGTAAAGGGTCTGGAGAAGAAACAGAAATAGGAGCAATCCTCCCTCTGCCAGGTCTCTAAACCCTAACCTTGAACAATATCCTGACAAGTGAGCTTGATTTTTGAACCAGAAAACCTAAATTCAAGTCTCACCTCTTCTACTTACAAGCTGGTTTAACCTGGACAAGGCCCTGAAACTCTCTGAGCTGCACAACGTCCACAAGAACAACCTATCAGCTGGCAGTGTGAGGACGCAGAGTTCATCCGGCAGTGCTTTGTGGATTCTAAGGCATCACCACCACCTTCCCAGGAGGACTTCATGAACGTTTTCCCTGTCGCCTAAAACGGTATAAATGGCAGCAGCATAAAAACTGGCAATAACTCTTCGTACTATCTCTTGCTTCAACACAAGGGTATTCTGATAAGATTCTTAATGTAGCACCAATTAACAAATAGTGTCTTCACCCATGCTTCTCTTTCTGATCAGAGACTGCTGGCGGGTTTGCCCGGATATTGACGCTGCTGCCTTCCACCTCTTCTGACGGCCAGATAACTGCAGTGAAAACACCACGAGCTCACTGTATCTTCCACCTAGAAATCATTTTCCTGCCCAAAGACGAAGGTGTATTTGGTACCTGCTAAACCACAAGATTTATAAATAAACTTTCCCTGTGCCTGGATTTTTGGCACTGTATAAAGCAAGAACAACAAATCAGCATTCAAGAGCTATCCCCAAACCGAATCTGCATGGAAGCCTCTACCCAGAAATTTAAGCAGCTGGATGAAGGGCCTAGCAGCACCAAGCCTGACTTCACAGACAGTCACCACCCTGAGGCAGAAGGAAGCAGAAGTCCAAATGACCTATCTAGAACAATCTTTTATTCTCCTGATCCATTCCAACTCCCCTCACTGACTTGGATATGGTAATAGTTGGCCTTTATAATCCAAAAATTTGGGTAAACTAATACTGGGTGTCCTAAGCCAGGTCATTTCAACTGCTGGGTCCCAGGTCTCTTATCTGAGTAACAGAAACACCACCAATGTAGAGTTGCATCAAAATCAAGTAAGTTGATATGTAAGTGAAAGGTATGCTATTCCAAAATGCTATACAAATACAAGTGATCTTCCCAATCCTTCAAGGCCTACCTGAAATCCACTTAGAAGCTGTCTTTCCCTGTTGAACACCAATAAACACACTCTTCTCTGGGCCCTTCAAGATCTTCCAATGCACTTACTGTCATTTGGTAAACCAAACCTATATGCTTAAAAATCACATGTCATATAAAGCTTCCATACACTTTCTTGACAGCTGTCTGCACAGTCTTCTCAACACAAGATGAGAAGCATTAGGAGAATAAGACTCCTATTAAATACTGATCCCAAGATACATATTCAAAATACTTTCAAAGTCATGCTTCACTGAACTAAAACTGAATCTCTATGTACCCCTAAACTGTTACTAAACAGTGCTAGAGAAAGATCCTGTTTACAAAACGAAATTGTATGTTAGCAGGCATAAGACTCATGTACATGTATATTTTAACAGAGCTAAAATATGGCCAAAGACCTCAGGGACCAGCAATCAATCAAACCCTGGTGTACCTTGCAGGGCTTTTAAATTCAAGGTATGTTTTTCTGGGCATCTGAACTTCGAGTTTACAGATTTTATGATCCCTAACCTCGTCTTGCCACCTTTTCATACTCCTCACACCTTGTCTAATTACAATATTCAACGGCCCACTCCTCAATGCCCACCCGCACACTTCCCCACTACACACAAAGTAATGCATAATGAGTATTTGAAGCTCAAAACAGGGCGAGGACTGCTTAAGAGTAATTGCCCATCAGTCTCAAAGCAATCCAATGGCACCTTGCCCAAAGTCAGCTTAGGGAGGGGAAACTCCACCAGCATTAAATTGCAAATTGATGGATCATAAAAAATGGTGCTTATGCTGAACACTGGCAAACTGATCTTTTGGTTTCTTTTTCTTTGAACCAAGCGGGAAGCCAAGATGAAAACACAGTGGAGTGTTGGTAAGAAGTGTCTGGCAACAGATAAACGGGCAAGAACATGAAAACAAAGCACACAAAGGAAATAAATAGATCACCTCTAAATCCCTTCTGACCAGAAGTTTCTGAGTCTGTGAAATGACAGCCTTAAATACAGAAAAGAGTACCAACCTCACCAGCAACCAAACAAAATGCAAATTTTGTTGTAAGTAAGGTGGGACATTCGGAACTGGTTAAGGTGGTTTTAAAAAAAAAAATTAATAACATCCAACGATGATGAATCCTCGGGGAAACAGGAACAATCGTACATGACTGATGACAGAGTAAATTGGTACAGTTGTCTTGGAAAGCAACTGGGCAATGTGTTTCAAGAGCATGAAATTATTCAAACCCTTTGGTAAGGCTTCCCACAGCTAAAAATTTATCCTAAGGAAATAGTTCAAATGAAAAGCATTCCATGCATGAAGCTGTTCACTGCAGCACTGGTTTCAGAGCAAAAGAGAGAAAGCGAGGTGATAAAGATGTAACAGCAATTCAACACATCACAACCATCTGCCCAGTTTTTGAAAAACTTATCGTTTGCTCTCCCAATAAATCGGTTGTCTAGTACTAGGAGAACACTTAAATACACTACACCAGCCCACAGGCATGGTAAGCAACCATTAAAGTCATGTTTATGATAATGATGCCAAAATGTCCAACACATTTGCTAGATGAAGCAGGAGGGGAAGAACAAAGGTGTGGTGTTAGTATGCCTGTGTTTTTGGTTTTTTTTTTAAACATCAGGCGTGTGGCCAAGCACTGTAAGCTGATACCCAAAACAAAAACAGTGATTATGCTGAGATGGTAGGGTCACTGGTGACCTTTTTTCCCTTCCCGTAACCCTGTGAACACTGCCCTTGATTTCTTGTTTAAATTTATTATTAAATTGGGAAAAGAGAGAAGAGTGGTCGGGCCCACCATGCCTGCAAACCCAGGATCCATTTGGGTACCCAGCCCTCTTAAAACCTTTAAATCACATATGGAGAAGCAGCTGCCTAAAGGAAATGATTTGCCCAAGATCATAAAGTCAGATTAAAAGCCACAGTGCCTGCCTAGTCCTTTCTCTGGGAAGGAGTAGGAAATTGGAACATACCCAAGACCAGAAATGGAGCTGACAAACTCAGCCTTGACTGCAAAGCAATACAGTTGAACGGCCATACAGCCCAGACAGGACTGCAGCAGCCACAAGGCCACCATGCCATCCCTTAGCCAACAATGCAGTACAGAAGTGGCCCTAGTTTGTCAATGACAGGGTCACTGTAGCCTTGCTACTCTGGCACAACTCTGCACTAAAGAATAGGCATTTTATAAAGGACTTCAATTATAAATTGCAAACCTTAAACAAACAAGTTGCAGCCCAAGTCACTTTAGTGTTCTCCTTTATAGGCAGAGAATTAAGCATCAACCCTAACATCAGACCATCTAGCCCACCAGTAGAGCAAAATCCATAAAACCGCCTCCAGTTTCGGAAGATGACATCTGATAAACCTAAAGAAAATTAGAGATGTATGTATAAAAACTATACTGATACACACAAAACACTACAAATAATATTCCAATACTCCCTTCCCCTTCACAAGAGAAGAAACATTCTTTTCCAGAGGCCTCCTTCAGAATATTTTTGACTCACAGACTCCCTTTTATCATAGCCATCTTGCTCACCAATTTGCTCATGAAAAGGTAAATTTCTCTTCAATTCTAATGCATCAGAGTAGCTTTGGTTTAAAATCTGATTACGTTGCTAAAACAACTAATCACATCTTGGGGAATCCAAATTAAGATAATGGGGGGTATCTTTAAGTTGAGGTTGGAATGGTTAATGAGGTTTTCAGTGGTGCTCAAACTTGAGTGTGCACTGGGATCACCTGAAGGGCCTGTGAAAACACAGACAGCGGGGCCTCAGCCCCAGAGCTTCTGAGAGCGGAGACCTACGCCTAAGAACGTGCATTTCTAACAAGTGCCCAGGTGATCCCGAAGCTCCACACCTAGAGAACCACTGCTGCCTACGATCACAGCGTCTACTGCGCAGCACCCACCAGGCCCTCTGGCATGTACTCTCTAATCTTCATGTGGACACCAGGTCCCCTGTGAGAATGAACTGAAAGGTTAAAATAACTTGCCTAAGGTCAGAACAAGCTAGTGGAGAAGAGGTCAGGCCTGTCTGTCTCCAAAGCCTTGCAACAACACAAGGGTCACCTTCTCCACACATTTTTTACAAAACACTGAGGCAAGAACACAAACCGGGGGTGGAGGAACACATTTGCCTCCCGTGGAAAACCTCAAACAATATTCTTCTAAATTACTCCACTCATGGCAATGTCATCTCACCCCTTCTTAAAACCTGTGATTAAAACAAAACAATGAGTACCAGATGACAGAAACCCTTTAGAGGCTCAACTAATCAGAACATAAGTCTCCAATTATTGGCAGATAATATAATAACTTTTATGTTGCATCTCCCTCTCATTTGGCAGCTACTGCATGCAGCATTCTAAATCTGAGCTCTTTCCAACTGGGCCCAGATTCTATCTTTTCACTGCTCATCTTTCACACTCACAGCTTCTCTGAAAACAAGGAGGGGTTAAAAGAATGGAAGAAGAAGAAAAAAAAAACACCGAAGGCTGCGCAGGCAGAGATAGCAACACTAATTGCTCCCATTCTCTGGCTCCTCGTGAGGCAGATTGCAGAGGCCTGCATCTCGGGAGAAAGCTCTCCTATCTTCGAGGCAGCTCTCAGCAGAGCAACTCAAGTGCCCTTAATTGTTTATGTTCTTAATGCAGAGCCTCTTGAATGCATTCATTTTTAATAGCAGGCTTGAGTGTGGGGCCCATCAAAGAATGACAAAGCAACTCTATTCATTGGTTCTCCTTCCTGCAATGATGGTCTTTTGATTTATTTGCAAATGACAAGCTTGCCAGGCCCCACTTGAGAGCTGCCCTCATTTTTTTTTTTAAAAGAATTCAGTTGCATTTTCCAAGATGAAGTTGAGTCTACAATGCTGTGTATTTGTGTAAATTTTTCCCCCTTCAGTTCCTTCTAATTAATGACTTAAATGTTTTGACCCAACTGTTGCCAAGCAGAGCATTTGGGCTTTAATTTGTCATTTTGGTAAAGATGCATCTTTGACAAAAGCGTCGCAGCTGTTTCAGTTCCTAAATAGCACATTTCCATTATTCAGAAACCCTTGTTATATGGAGTTCAGAAAGGGCCTGTTCACAGGAAATCGTATTGACTTGTCCCGGGATGGAAAAAGGACAGCTTTTGGTGGCCTTAAAGGAAAATGCACCCCATGAGCCAAAGAAGGTTTTCAAGACAGACTCTGCAGCATGAATCACAGAACATCACCATGAAGTCATCACCTATTGTTCTCTGGTGGAAAGAAAAGCACACCTCTTCCCTGGAACACGCCCCAAGCAATCCTACACCTTTAACCCTCTTCACAGATATTAGTCATTAGGGAGCTCATGAGAAATTAGATAATACCACACAATAGCAGGATTAGTGGGAGGAAAAGCAGACTACATTATTATCATCACTGGATGAAGGTTAAAATTACAATCGTGAAACTAAAATATGCTCATGTAAAGACAAAGACTGCATGAAAATCTGCAAAAATCAATTTACCTCTGAATGTCTTCCTTAACACATTGAAATCTTCAGTCAATCCAGATGGAAGGCAAAGGAACTTCCTGCTTGAGGTGACCATGGGCCAGTGATTCCCTAATTTTAAAAGCAGCTGATTGACCCACAGCACACAGGAATTAACAATAACAGCTGGGCAACTTCTTAGGGAAAGCAGCTACTCCATGAGGAGATGCAGGCCATCGACGTCACATAATGGCTGCAAGTTTGACAGATGTATGTGTTGGTAAGGCCCCAGGGCAAAGCCATCACTGGACCCCCAAACTCAGTGCTGAAATCTCAGTTGGAAAGTCCCAGCCCCTGAGTTGTATCTCTGCTCTCCCCAGGCTGAGCTGCTGGCAAGAGGTGGTCCCCTGGGAAGGAAGAGAAGGTTCCTGCCCTTCCCAGATGGAACCTGGAATTCTCTTTTCAATCAACATCATATGCCAAGAAACCTGCAAAGCTCCAGAATTTACTCTCAAGTAGCCAGAACGAGGATTGAGGGGAGGGCCTCTATTTCAAAAAAGGCACCAGAATCTGCCTTAGGGACAGTGCACTGTGTATCCTGGAAGCCGGGGGAGGGGCCAAGTCCACGGTTGGGAGCCACTGAGGCAGTCAACAGTTAACAGTCACACTTAACAGTCAAGAAAAAATTTGTTTTCTCAAAAGCATCTGAGTCATGATTAAAATGAAATCTGGGATGCTGGCTAAAATTTTCAAAGTATAACCTTTTTGAAAGCTTATTTTAAGTATCTGGAAGACAGTAAATACAAGGATCCTAGAGGACAGACGTCATGGTGTACAGACTCATCGAATATTGACTCTGCTATGCATGTGGAGGCAAACTGGAATAAATACAAATGACCTCTTGCCAAAACCAACCCCAATCACTGCATCGTACGTAATACAATGCACAGAGAAATCTAAGCAAGAGAAAAATAATCACCATTCCTCCAAGATAACAATCAACCTACTTTCTGGAGAAAAAAGTGTGTCGTAGGAGAAAGAATCTATTTGGGGTGACAGAGACTGACGAAAAATATACATAATTAAAAGTATGCCAGCCGGGCGCAGTGGCACGTGCCTGTAATCCTGGCTACCAGGGAGGCTGAGGCAGGAGGATCGTTTGAGCCCAGGAGTTGGAAGCCTGCCTGGGCCATACAGCAAAACCCAATTCTCTTTAAGAAAAAAAAAAAAAAAAAAAAAAAAAACCAGTATGCCAAAGAAAAAACCCTGAGTCCACTCATGCTCAGTCACATCAGTTTATAATTTTAAAATTACACAGATTATAAAGGCATCTAAGTATATGTACACTGAGGAAGTGTTAAATAAAAATAAGAAGGGGACAACAAATAAAGGTAATAAAGGAATAATAAGCCAGGGGCCACCAGAAGTTACCACTCCTATAATTCACAAGTGGACAAATCAATTTATGCGCTCGTCTGTGTTTTTAGAAAACATCCTAGATATCTTCCATTAATTATGTGGGTTCCAGGACATGTCAATTCTCGTTTCCCAGAGCACCAGAAACCAAATTTAACCCACGTATTCTGTTACACTGGTCTGCACTTGTGCGGTTCCCACAGGGCTGGGCTGGCTCAATAACGCTGCGCTCCTTCTGGAAGAACAGAATAGACTTCCTGCCATTTGGACTGTGAAACACAGTAATCCACCAGGGAATAAAGGTCAATGTTGCACTTTTGGTCATTACTGAATCATTTGAGATGATCTGTGGTGAGGATGAGAGGAAAATCGAAGGCTGTGAGAACACTGCAAATGGCTTGACCTCAGACCAATTTTCATCTCCATTTGTCTAATAGACATGTGCATAAAAAGCCCTCCCTTCTTCTGGGCCATTCGGCTATTTTCAAATCCGTGGCACAAGCCAGAAACCAGTTAAACAATATATTAACAAGGGGAAATAACCTTTTAAGCCTCAGACTAAAGCTTATTCAGGTTTTAGGTCATCAGCTGAAGTTTGGAATGCAATTTTCCAGTCTACATGCAGGACTGCAAAGTAGAAATTTTAACTAATAGAGAATCATCTGCAGTGCAGGGGCATGTGCCAAAATCTCCTTACTTGTACATGCAAATGTATGCATGCTTACACCTCCACCCCCCACCAGAAGACATCCACACACAAAGGAGAACAGCAGTTCCGAAAACTATGTGTTGCTGCTAAATAAATCTTTTTTTTCCGTGTCCAATTAAAGCTGCTTAATCATTATTAAGGCATTTCAATCCTTAAATACAAAATATTCTTGGGAACCGGGAGCCTAATCATCATTTAAGCCATGGAATAAATGTTAATATCCCTTGACTTAATACCAACACTCCCCTTTACTGGTTTGGCCGAGCTACTTTTTTTAAGGTACTGTTGTATCATATATAAGTTTAGGCCCCCACAGTATATCAATGTCAAACAACATCGTGTCAAGCTAAGATTCAATTCAGGTAAGTGCCACTGCCAAATTTTCCTGTTCCCAGACGGGCTTTAAGATTATTTTATTGCTTAAAATTTAATTTGTTCCAACTCGTGTCTCCATGACAACGTTGGCTAACCCTGCAAATCATTTGTGTAATTGGATATCTTATCTTTCTATTGCTCTCAAATCGAATGATTCTGCTAGAATTGTAACAGCCAATCAAATTTACAGTCCTCCTGAGTAATAGACTTGGAGAAGTAGCCACATTCATCTCCTCTTTACAGCCATATTAACCAGTATGCGACAAACAGCAGAATCCGGTCTTCAAACTACACCCCAAATTACAAATGGTGTCAATACCAATATTCGGACAGTGCAAAGTCTACTCAAAAGCCCCTTCCCTTTTCTATTGCTTTAATGTGAGAAGCAACAATTAGTATTTGTTCCACATAAACTTTGAGCAGTTTCAGCACTTTGAGGGAAATGGACAAGAATAATTCCAGAAGCTAATCAGAAAAATAAATAATAATAATGTTTTAAAAATCATAGCTTTTGGGGGATATTTAACGTTGTGATAAAATAATGACCAAACACTGGCTGCACAAGATTACAGTAACGCACTGACACTGGCGGTCAGGGGCCCTTCAGGTAGGTAAGCCATACTTAATAGAATGAGTACAGATTTAACACCTCGTTCAAAAGTCTCTGTACTCTTACAGAAATCCACATAAACAAAATCTGACACCACCTTGTACTTCATTTACTTCCCAAACATCACACAGCATCCATGGTAGTCAATTATGAAATACAGAGTTTTTTATAAGATTCAAATGTCAGCAGTTCTCCCCTTGAGTTAGTGGTATGATTTTGGCCTTTGGTCAGCTAAAAAGTACAGAAGTTGGACACATTTCAGTGGTCCAATTCCAATCTTCTCAGTAGCTGTGCAAAGACACTGGCTCCAAGGGAGCTCATGGCCCAGGCACTGTAAAAGAGCCAGCCGCTTACAAATGGAAAAGGCTCTGGAAGCCAGGCCAGCTGGCAAGCGAGGAGGTTGTCAAGAATCTAGTTGCTTCCCCTACGGATCCTCAGGACGTCAGGGCCACTTCTCAAGCTAAGCAGAAAGAGACGTGGAGCTTCTCAGCACACCCACATCAGACGGCAGCTGAGCTTTTAAGCTAGTCTGAGAGCAGGAACTGGCACGACTTGTCTGAACTGTGCCCTGCTTTATCCCAAATACAAAGACACACAAGAAGTTTCTGCCGCATCGTGCTTGGCAGTAAAGTCAACAGCCTACATTTCCTGTATGTCCAATCCCAGTGGCTCTGGTTTTCTTCTCCCTGGTAAGCTCTGGGCTTTCATTTTGTTTTCCACTTCCCCAAATATTAGCACATAAGCAGCAGCCGTGAATGTGACAGTCAACAAAAATCTCAAGCCCATGGAGTAGATGAAGAAATGTAACACTGCAACTATTCCACTCAAACTTTTGCATAAACTTTACAAAAGGCAAAAAGAAAACACACCGCCTGACGACATGTGTATGTTACCTCATCAAGGTGAGACTTCACTTCATTCCCTAACCAAGCAACAGCTTGACCTTGTAATTCCATGTACCCTCCTTATTTAAGATGACAAATTCTCTTCGAATTCGGAGTTGATTTTCCATGTTACATTAAAAAGAAAAAAATCTGAAATGCACCTCCCCCCCTTTATTCTGCCAAAATGCACTTCGATAGAATGCACCAAGTCCTCTGTCGTTCATCCATCTCCTTAAATGAAAAAACTACACACAACTTTATTCTCACTGGTAGTTAGGTTAATTACTGAAAGCTGTTGCCTTCCAAGGACACATTTTGCTGCTTGGCCTAAGTAAGGCATTTTGCTTAGATTCCTCAGACAATAAAGACTGCCAACAGGGGCCTTATTTTATTAAAACAATTTTTTTTACATTTTTCCTTTTGAGCCTAAAGATAAATGTATATGATCTCAGACGGAAAGAAGACTTTGTAATTGAGGGGAAGGGAATGAAAAGTGAATTAATTCAAGATGTAGGGAGGAAAACAAGATGGAAGTATAAATGAAACAAGGCCTAGAAGTCCGACAGCAGGGGTAGAGTTTTGAAGAGATTGCTAGTAGATACAGGTAACAGGTATCCCTCAAGAGTATCCCCAGGCCAGGAACCAATGCAACTGCTCCTGCATATGGCAACTCATTTAACCCTAAGAACTACCCTATGGGTAGGTGCTATTGTCATCCCCTAACTTTACTTACCTGTTTTCTCTTTTTAAAGGGGGAATAATTAACATCCAACACAGAGGGAGGGAGGTTGTGAGAGCTGACAGGGAGCTCCTACAGAACAATTCCTAGGGTACATGGGAGCTCCACAGATGGAGGCTATGATCAATGCTCATGTCCCGAAAAAGCTTATTCTACAATAAAAAAACCAAGAAGCTGACTTCTGAAAGCCAAAGAGCTGCAAAAGACAACTGTGTGAGAATGGAGCGGGCACCTGTAGCTGCAGGCTGCATGGGGACTGCATGCCCTTTCCCCACCCGGAGGCCCATCCTTTATTCTCTCCGCACCAGACCAAGATGCTGATCAATGTCCAGACCCCCTTTCCTAAACCAAAAGTGACCTTTTTACTTTCACTCACTAATCCATAGAAGCCTTTCAAATGGCACAAATAAAGGCGGCTGCATTTTGTTCTCTAAATCAATTTTCTCCCCAGCCATCAACTAGATGTTCCCGCACAGAGAAAGAACAGCCCTTCCCTTCTAATTCAAAAATCCATACTGCCATTGCCCTTGCAAACTGCTAAACAAGCAGTATCGGCAAGTCACTTGTGTTCTGTAATATATTTACTGCAAATCCCAATGGCTTGCCTCCTAATGCAGTTTTCTATTGTGTCTGTGCCTGTCAATACACTGGCTGGCCACCGTACTTGTAAGAGGCTCTGACCGGCTGTTTGCTCAAGGCATCAAGAGGGCACGGAGAAGGAAGAGAAGGAACAAAGGCTGTGCTCCTGAAGAGCGACCTGGAGGCCAAAGCCTGGGAGAGCAGCTCCACACACTGGAGTCCTCAAAGAGCCTTTGTCGCTGGTACTTCACACCCCTGTTACCACCCACGGCCCCAGAGGCCGACTGAAATTCTCCACTAAGACAGTGTCCATAACACACAGTTCAAAATCAGAATCCTTTTGCAAAATTATTTCCAACTTTCCTACCTATCAACACTAAAGCTGTTTGCTATTTCCCCCAGCAAACACACTGGTCACATCTTAAAGGCGCACTCTTAAGTCAAGTCTCATTAAAGAGCTGAAAGGAAGGTAGAGAGGAAGGGGGTTTAGTAAGGGAAATCTGGCTTTTCTGTTTGGCTTTTCTGTTTAAGTACAAATCTCTGCTTTCAGGTTACAGTTGAAAAAGAAAGCACCTTAACACCCTATAATACTGGACTACCTAATACAACCATGCCAAAAACACCGAGGGCAAGTCTAGGAGGAAAATGTTATAAAAATCTGTTAAGACAGTTCTTAAAATGTATATGGAAATCCCTGCTTCACATATCAGTCTAAACCAAGGTTGGTAGCTAAAGGAAGGCCTAATCCTCAAACAAGTCCTTCCACATTCCCCAGATTATTCATTTATTTCTCTATTTGGGGGTGTGGGGGTGGGCTACGTAAGACATGTGACAAGCAGTTGTTATAAAATGTTAATTTATAGACTCCAGGTATAAATACAGGTGTTCACTGAGTATCTCTCCTTTTCCACATACTTGAAATTTTTCATAATAAAATATTTGGGAGGGTGGGGAGGACCATGTGATGACTACTCTAAATAATCAGTGGGTATAATCATTATTTTACTAAGAAATCTGGTGACAAAATCAGGTTTAATGCCTTGAGAGAAGTTTGTAATGAAATTTATCTACACTCCATTGGCAGCTGTGGTTCCCGGGATAGTAACACATGCACACGCTTAATTCACACCACGATCCAGGCCTCAGCAATGTACTAGGTTTCCTTTTTTTTTTTAGTACAAACCCAAATATATTAGTATAGTTAAACTTCTCATTGAGAAGTCTCAGTGGATATTCTGATCATAAATCACTTTCCCAAAAGAAAAGCAACTGAGAAGTGGATAGATAAGGTTATTAGAACTGAATTGAATAGATTTAATTTTAGCATAAGGACCCATACTGCTACTCTTGATTCAAGTTTTTATTCTGGGTTCCATGGACTAACTGAAAGATCTTGAGATATACACAAACCATGAAAATTGTTAAGCAAAGCTATATTGCGTATTTGTGTGTAAAAACGTATACAACCATTTTTTTTTTTTTTTTGCAAAGTAGCTTTCAGCTGATTTTCAAATGTTCAGGATTCAAAACAGTTACACCTACCACTCTGCAGAAGGAATATAGGAAACACTATATAACCAACGCCTACTCTGCGTAACTCCTTGGGAAGGGTAGATAGAAGTCTCAAAGTAAGCTTCAAGCAGACTGCAACCCAGCCAGAGTGATGGAGGCACATGAAAAACCATTCTTACAGAACACTGAGCAAAGTGCGTGCCATGACAGCCCACTGCTGGAGCAGTCACAGGCGCGCCTGAAATAAACAGGCGGTGTTGTTGGAACTGGGCCTTGAGGAGACGAAGAAATCCCACGTCAAGTCTGACAAAAAGGCCTGGACTTTTTATAAAGAAAACAAGAAAACTCAAAACATACTTTCCGGCAAGAAAGAGAGACCCATTTGGCTGGATTGAGGGAACTGCAGGGAAGAGAAAGAGGCAGTGGCCAAGACTGGAAGAGAAAGTAGTCAGGGACAGACACAGCTGGCTGTGAGTGACAGACAAAGAGGCCATTAGAGTGGGAAGTCCAAATTAAAAAGAACACACAGAGCAGAGAGGCCCAAAGCCCCAAGTTCCTGAAGATGTTTTGCATTCGCTGTCGTCCCAGGGCCAGAGTTCTGAGTGTGCTGCCAGGTTTGAAATGTAGGCTAGTGGCCTTTGAAGGACAGTGGGGACATAGGACAAACTAATGGAGTACCGTGAGAACAGAAGCATTTTTAAACCCCTCCATTTAAAATGCCATTTTAAATGTATACGTTAGTACAGCAATATATATAAAACTTACACATTTGCAAGTAAACTATTAGTGTGATTTGTGCTCAAACTTTTTATCAACAGGTCGCACACAGTCCTAGACTAATACTGTGGACTAATAACCTAGTTAGAGCAGTAATGGTGCTAATATCAAACCTAGTCTCATATTCCATGTATTTCAGTGGTTTAACAGACTGCATGATTTGGATTGTGCATGTTCAAAAGCACCTACATTCTCAAAGACTGACTCCACCTCACCTAATGGATAATGAATATCTCAAGAGTATCTATTAGTACACTGGGAATAGGTTTCAGGGCCGCTCAGCTAGTTGCATATACAACTCTATCTCTTCCAGCGTACACAGTGCTGTATATCCAACACACTTAACAGTTTTTCTCTGCTTGGCAGAAAAAAGAATTCAACTGATAGATGTTTCAGAACTTGATTTTTCCTCCCACCAAAAATGTACCCTACCCTTTTTCTGCTAACATATTTTATGATGAAAGGATGACTGAGTAGGAAATACTACTACAAAAAAACTAGAAAAAAAAATTGTTTTATACCTACTATGAGAGCTTGTAAGGAGAGTGGGTAAACAATTGTGCTCACTGTTATGATTTTAGATTGCTTCAAAGCAGGTAAATAGAATGAAACTTAACAATTAAAATTTAAATGTTAATGAAAGAGATAACTGCTAAATCACAGGTTATCTGATAAAATCATGTATCGTTTCTTGGATTTTCATAAAAAATCATTAAGGCAACTGGGTGGTCTACAACAATTCTGAAAACATCATACTTATGCAACCCATTTTAGAAACCATTTTGTTAAATCAAGTGAGCGATAATACATATATTAATTCATGTTAAAATTTCAATGTCAATTTATTTCATTTTTCAAATCAAATCGTGCCTCAGAAGAAAATTAGAAAACCTCTTCTACTCCTGCCCACACCTACGTACACTTACCCATACACACACTAGCTCCACTTAAAACATCAAATCATATTCCCAGCACAGTCCTACAGCACACTTATAACTACAGAACTCACCAAGCTCATCAGTGAAGACTATTTTGAAGGTATAAATGCCTAATCTTGTCAAATAACCCAACCAACAAAACCAGCTGTCTAAAATTTAATTAAAAACCACTATACCGAACATCCCACAATAAAGGTACTAGCTGTGAGAATTTCAATTTAAAAAAATCAGAGGCAACAATAAGCAATGGTGATGGGAGGGTTTGGGGAACTGAGACAAATTAGAGCTTTGAGCAGAGCCACGTAAGCTCCTCAGTTTCCTCCTATTTTAATCCACTTCTGGAGACCACAAAAGGTTTAATAAAAAAGCAAAGACACAGATCTACGAAAACTTAAAATGGCTCCATGAGCCAGTAATAGAATATATTCTTGGTTCAACTACCACTCAAAATAATTTCTTTAAATATTTACTAAAAGAACAGATTTTCTTCCTGTGTTTCTTAATAAATGCTATTTGGGAGAACATCTTAAACCCTCTGGAGATCGACTCTCCTCAATGTACACACGCGAGGTGTGTGGGGGTATACGCTGAGATGACTTCTGCCCTGGGAGGGAAACAAACAGGCTGTAAGTAGTCTAGCCCAACTCCCTCATTATACACAGAAGGAAACTGAGGCCCAGGGAACTTGTTCATGATTTACTCAGTCCCTAGTTAAGTGACCTTGAGCTAAAACAGAACCAAGACATATGCTACAGATCATGGCCATTTTCTACAAGACATTCAACCTCTTCTCTCCATCTGGGAAGGCAGAAAGAGGGGGACTAAGGCACTGACAACCCCCACCCGCATGCAATGGCCGGACTCTGCCTCCTTTGCCTCACCCTAATCCTGACCAACCCTGTCAGATCCTGTCCTTACAGAAAATTTGGGTACTTTGTTCCATGTGGATTTTAGGGGTATTCGTTTTTAGTTTTTTACATATTATTTACCATGATTATTACATTTTCTGATACCCCCTTAAATTTCATACCCAAGACCTCTCTCACCTTACCCCAGCGCAGGCCACGGACAGAAACCAGCCACTAGCCCACTGCCGAAAGGGCTGGGGAGGTGACTGCTGAGTAGTGAGAGATCAGCCCTGCTTGCCGACAAAAAACAAAGGCTAATCTTGCACCTGGAAATCTAGGGTCTAAATGCACAGGGAGATTTATCTCTCGTAACTTATGCTTGTAAAGGGCAGGCCTGGCTAATGAAGTTGGGAACCACTCCAATCTTGATGACAGCTACCCTCTTGGTATGACAAGGTTATTAACACCTGGTAGAGCTTAACTCTAAGTGCCTATACTCCAGCTAGTCATTTCCCAGTGGAGACTCTGACTTAGGGGGGAAAAAATCTCAACATGAGAAACTGTAGACAAAAACACAGATGGTTAAAAAAATTGGAAGAAAGATAAACTTGCACAGGAAGAATAAGAGAGTTACATCTAAGGAATTAACCCAGGGGAGAATAACTAACAGTTCCATCTAAATACTTAAAAAAAAAGTTGTGCTCACTTTGGCAGCATATATACTAAAACTGGAAAGATACAGAAATGACTAGTATGGCCCCTGCCCAAGGATGACATGCAAATTCATGAATTGGCCCATTAAAAAAGAAGAAAAAACTGCACTAAAAACCAATGTATTTTTCTAAAAGAAATTTTAAAGCACACATCAAAATTGCTAAAGCAGTTTCATTCGAAAATGTACATGATCAGAAGGAGACACTGTGCTTGCTGAAATATCACATGGAGCTTGGAAACGTTAAGCTCTTTCCCCTTCCCCACCCCAAAACCAGGATTGTAGAATATATCATCTTTCCTTCCAGAGCCAGGCCTTTCATCTATTTTTGAATTCTTCACTGCCCAGGAGAGGCTCAAGTGCTTGCCTCTGCCCACCCTTCAGCAGAACACAGGCAAGACAAAGTGACTGATCACACTCACTCTAGAGCTGGGTCTCCACTGGGATTCCTAACATGTTTCTTTTGTTCTTAAACATATTTTAACCTGAACACTGAAGACAGTATGGCTCAGTGGGATACAACTTTCTACCCATGGTTTATGACCCCCACAGACCGGTCATCAGCACTGCTAATTTTCCTAACTTTTAGAACATACGCCTATCCCTGGTGTGTCTTATAAGTCATGAAGTTGATCAGCACCACCAGTGAGAACTGAAGAGATGCACAGCTAGGGGGTCCACCTCATCGTCCAGGTTGGTAGGGACTGCAGGAAGTACTGGCCACCCTGGACCAGGAAACCCAAGCTCAAGCTTCAACAGAGGCTCAGCCTTGAGCAGGTCCCAGACTCTGAACATGTGCCCACAGCTGCAGGAAGAGCAGAACACCTACCTACTCTACTTCTCGGGATGCCTGTGGATGTCATATTAGACAAATAACTACTGACAACTGTTAATTACTGTGCAAACTGAAGCCACCAATGACAATTTATAGCATAGCTTTATCAGTGTGCTGGAAAGATACATGAGTAGGCTAAATAAGGCTTATGTATGCATTTACAGTACATCTTGTTCCTAAAAATATCAAATGAAGTAATACTAAGCCATATGACAGAAAAATAAATTTAAAGATCATGCTGCCACACACACTAGGCACGGCCCTGGAAATGACGACTCACATCAACTTACTATTTTTTAATGCACCATAACACTTTGATGGTATCAGAACTGTCTCAAGTTTTCAAGAGGGGTTTCCACCTCCTTCTTCTATAGAGATAGCTAGAGCTTACCATCTACACAGAGGAGAGATGGGCAGACAGGGATCTGTAAACGGCTCTAAGAAAAAAAAATTCTTAGTGCTCCAATAAAAGATTTAAGTATCTATTACCAGTCCTGTTCCACTGCCTTTTCGGTAACCAGCCACAAATGGGAGCAGAACATATAAGGGGAAGGCTTATCAGGAAGTGTTGACACAACATAAACACAGACTGTGGGCACCACACCAAAGAAGGAAACCACAATTATACCATTCTTGACTTGGATGCACTTTCACTTTAAAACTTCCAGACAGAAAAGTCAGTGGTGAGATTTGATACTGAAATCTCTAAAACTCACTCCTTCGACAAACCCGTTGAAAGGTGGGAAGGGAGAGCGGTCGTCACACTGGAGACAAATCTTAACAGCATTAAGCCTCTCTGCTTTAAAAGTTTCCCCATCACTGCATTTTTTTTTTCAGTAACAAAGATGTTGTCAGAAATGACAATTTTTTGTGTTCCCTGATGATGCCTTGCTAGCATTTGGTTATAAGCCATAAAGCAGGAATAATTTCAGCCTGTCAGGAGTCTCGCTAATGCCCAGTTTCCCCCTAGAGAGAATTCCTGTCAAATCTAATGAGAGCTCCAAAGGCCCTCTCTACAATATAATGAGCACTTAGGCCATGCTGGTGATCAGGCGGCAAAAAGCATCAATTTGAGCCTGGCTACACCCTGGGGGCCAGACGTCACCAGTTTTAATAAGAATTATGATTACTAGCTGCACCAAATGCCTCCTCAGAACTTATTATTAATGTGTGACATTCAGAAGGATGTTTTTCAAACGTAAGGCCACTTTAAACTGAATTATAGCACTACTCTGCACACCACTCTAGTTAAGGGTCTGTCAGCATTTACAATATAAACTAAATTTCAGGGGGCTTAATACCCTGTTACTATGAAGAACATGGTGTTTCTCAGTTTTTTACATTTTTCAAATTACTGAGCCAATTATACACAGCGTATTATTAACGCATACAGTCTCACGGACAGACAGTACATACCCACAAATGCCTGACACAGTATAGAAACTCATTAGTAAACTATTTTCACACCATGGGGCTTCTGATCCACTTTGCTCCTTCTCCCTATACCATAGAGAAGAGGTTATCCCACCATGTAACCTATAGGAACCCAGAAAAATCACACACCTTTTACCTCTCCCAGTAAAGCCAGCACCAGCACACAACATCATATAGAGGTAGTGTTGCCTTGTAAGAGTCAATGAGGTTATTAAATCCTTCAGAGTTTATGGTTTTAAGAAAAAGCTGGCGCTCTCCTCTTACTCTTCCAGAGTATTTGTCACCAAACACATGCCCTTCAGGATAACTTAAAAAAAAAAGTTCTAGGTTAGACGTCTTAGGCCAAGTTTATTTGCATAATTCATTTAAATGGCCATAGATGCTAGTCATAGATCTTCTTGCCCATTTATTATCAACAAGTTACAATTGCCTCAATAAGCCACTAGCCACTGAAACACAAAAACAAAAGCACAAACCCAACATAAACTAGGCTACCAACTTTGCAAATCAGAATAAAATCAGCACTTTAAAGGGCCAATTATATTATTAATGAAAGACCCTGAATGTGTAACTATATCTCTTTCCAAACACACATCTGAGAACAGATCTAATGTACACGATGATAACTTAACACTATGAAACCTATGATGAATTAAAAATCAAAGAGTGCAAAGTTACAAAAGCAGAATTCAACTTTGAAACACACTTGCTTAATGAAACTCTTTGAATATAAGGAAGATCTGAAGGCTGAACTAATCAATTTCTCCACTGTGCCCCAGCCGGTCAGCCATGCTCTTTAATTTAATGAAACAAGGGTGTGAGATGAAATAGCACATATACATCAAGTAAGAATTGTATTGTTGCACTTTGAAATGTGTCCAACTGTGCAACTTCATCTGATGATAATTTTTTAAGAGGCAATCGATTTCTAAAAGACTTATTGTACCAGCGTCTTGATGAAAAAGTGAATGTCAGCATATCTCCAGAATACTTACACCCTGCCATTAATGCTTTCTTTGGCAGACAATGACTACTCAATCGAGGGTCCTTTGGGCTGAGCAATCATTTAGCTTTTCTTCTCTTATGAGGTCCTTAGTGCCTTGTTCCAGCTCAATACTCTTTTTATACACCATTATAGTAGCCATAAGTGTGAATTTTATGGGAACTTGCAAACTCATAGTCATAGCTAGAGCTTTCCAGTCACTAATCTTTTCATGCTTTTAAAATCACTAGGACTAAAGCAACTTCCAACATATGCTCTGGCCATAAAAGGATGCCTTTCTTTCTTTTTTTTTTTTTTTACCACAAAACCTACAACAACTGAGGAATTTTTCAAAAATTTGCTTGCTAATAAGCCACTAATCCTGAGCGTTGCTTTATGCTGCCTCAAAGCCGAAAGAGTACTCCACAGACAGTAATACACTTTGTTTACTCTGATTAAAGAAACTCCTGAATACTCTTCTTTCCTCCCTCAGGTCCACACTTCCTTCCAAAACAGCACAGAAAACATAAACTATTCTGAACTTCAGCAACTCTATGGGATACCCAGATCTTCCAAGAGGAGAATAAATCTACCCAGGTGGAAAAGTAAACTCAGAAGTCTCAATTCCTATCTGCCTATAAACAGGCTAGTTTACATTTCCAAAATGCCCCTCACCTAGTCACTTAAACACTCCGTAACTGTCAAGAAGCAACACTTGCTGCAGACTACTACCACCAATTCACAAAGAGAGAAACCAAGGCAGAAAAACAGAATACAAACCCCATCCCCCAAAGCTCACTATTGAGAACAAAGCCAGTATTATAAAATCATACGAACTGATTTCTCATTTCAGCTTGAGCTTTAACTAAAGCTTACCTGTTTATGCATTTCAATGTTTAATCCATATGACATTTCATAATACTGTAAAGAAAAAAAAGAATCAAGCATTTCATTAACTTGTGTTTTTACAATGCTAACACGTTTGCTAATATTATATGGAAAGGGAAAAAGTCCAATCTTTGATACCTACCATCACATAGTGCCTCTGCATTTCTGTCTTTTCACTTGCCAGTTTCTCACATTCCAATTTAAGGCTATGAAAACAAAACAGGCAACTTAACGTAAACATTATGTCACTTGTTTTAACATCTGCCTCACATATTTGCACTTCAAGTAAAAACACAGACCAATTTGGAAAAGCCATAAAAACTATCTAGGTAAACACCCAAAAGCTTTGTCCTTACATTTAATAGGGGAAAGGAATAATGTGAACAGTACAGGGTTGTCCATACAGCTCCCATTCTTTTTCTTCTTGGTGCATACCTGATCAGATGCTAAGAATGAAAAACCTGTCACCATCTCTGACTAATTTCTCCTCATGGTCATCTGTTCCCTACCTCCCTGTATAAATGTGTGTTTCTCTAGACTCCACCAAACTCTGGCCTTTGCACAGTCTTCCATCTTAGACACGGGCTGTATCATTTTTGCCAACTCAGTCTTTAGGTTTGAAAATCGTATCTGTTAAAGTTACTTCTACAATTGCCCGTCCGTTTCAAAACCTTTGGTTTTTAAATCCCTGCCAAAATATGTCAAATAGCTGCTGCAATAAAGTGGGTTGAAGTTTACCCTGTTCGGTAAACATGGTGTGCAAGTATGCCTCAAGCTCCAGAGATATTATCTACAAGTAGACAAAAGGTCAATAATCAGAAAGCCCCTGACAAAATAAGAAAATTCACATCCAAGGCACTCAGCCTCATCCGTGTGCTTTTTCTCAAGCACGACAAAAGTAAAAATTGTCATTCAGTTATTTCTTGGCTCACATCAGCTAAAACTTCATAGGAGCAAGGGAAAGAAATTAACCTTTCTGGGAAGTTCATTATGGACAGGATGCTTTACAAATAGTTTTCATTTATAAATCCTTTGAAGGAAAGTATCATTACACCAAGCTAAGATAACTAGAAATGTGACTCCACTCTCTTGTCCTACCCAAGCCAACCCAGAATGACGCCAAAGCAGGTGAGCTCCCCCCATACTATCCACCTCCCTCATCATCACCAATGACGGCCACTGGTGAAAGCATCCAGCCTTCCGTAAATGGACTTTGCCTCCAAGAACCCAATTCTCTACTATGGCAAATAGCAATTTCAACACGGCTTTGCTTCCCTGAACCCCCAACTCCAGGGCTGAGGCATCGATTGAACCAATGTTTCCGCTCAGCCTGTTGAAAAATAAATAAATGAAGTGCAAATATTGACGGTTCTCATGCAAGTCCTGAAGACACGAAAAAGGACTCCCTGGAAGAGCAGCAAACGGGTAAAAGGGAAACAATGGGAGGAGGAGGAGACAAGAGGCGGCCCGGGAAGAGCCAGGAAAGGGGGGTAACGTGAATGACAGGTCTTAACTGCGACTCCACACGCCACCGCCTGGACGCAAGAACTAAGTACAGCCGCCGCCGCCACCAGGCTGGGAGACCCGGGCACGGGGCCGTCCGCACGACCAGTCGCCCGGCGCAGCGGGACACGCACCTGTGATACTGCGCCTGCAGGAACTGGAATTCCTCTTTAATCCGGTCCAGGGACTCCGGGATAGTGAACTTGAAGGGCTGGCCTGCAGCCTGGTGCGGCGTCTGGGGGCGATCAGCAAGGGGGGCCGAGGGACGGGAACGCGGGCGGATAGATAAAGCAGTAAGTCAGAGAAAGAACGGCTGGGACATAAACAAAAATAAAGTTGGCAGTGGCAAAAAACGGAGCCCCAAACTCGAGTTTGCGCTTCATTTTGAAAAGGGGGAAAGTGGACTTTCCCCTGACCCTTAGTTTCTAAAGAGGCTCGGAATGTCTTCCAGCCCCCAGGGCGGATCGCGCTAAGTGCGCCCGGGTTACCTAGCCAGAGGGAAGGGGGCTCCCCGGCGGCCACGGACGACCAAGACAGAATGTCGTCGTCTACGTCGCCGCCCCCTCCCCCATGGGGGCGATAAAGACCCAGAGAACAAGAGGAGAAAAACAACTCCTGCAGGCTCCCCATTCCCAGAGTCGCCCGGGCCACCTCCAGGCGCATCGGAACGGGGGCCGCATTGACATGTAAATAGGCGAGACGAGAAACAAAAGGGGGGGGCGCCCAGCCCACCTCGGGGAAGGATGTGGATGTGGCTGCGGGAGAGAAACCCCATCCTCCCCCGGCGCCTCGGTCCGCTCAGTCTAGACGTCAAGTAGGAGGGAGCCCAGAGGGAGAGGAGGAAATCCAGTGTTTCGGCCCACTCCCCACCCCGGGAAGAGGACCCCCGCCCTCCCCAACCTTACACCGCTGGGGGTGACGGGGTTGCAGCAGCCACTCGTCTCCTTAACGCACAGGAAAAGCGCCCCCCCCTCACTGGGCCGCGCCTCACCGGGTGCCGGCTCTGCGGGAACATCGCTCTGGCGGCGGCCGCGGCTCTGTTCCCGGGCAACTCAATTCTCCGCTCAATTTCCAACTTTAACCCCGCCGAGGAAAATTAAGCCGGGAAGCCAGGCAGAAGCGGGGAATGCGGGGGGTGCGCTGGCCACGCACGCAGGCGCGCTCAGTCGGGCGCACCGGCCACTCCGCGCCCACGGCTTCTGCTCGTGCTTCCGTCGGTGCGGGCTCCCGCCCTCAGGGCCACATCGCAGGGCGCCCCAGGCCCAGCCGCTCCAAGACCCTGCGCGGCAACACGGACGCCCGGGGACTGCGCGTACGGGCTGCGCTCCTACACGCCGGCCTCAGCCTGCGGGGCGGGGCGGGGCGGGGGGCGAAGCGACTCCGGCAGCACTCCCCTCGGAGATCCGCGTGCGCAGCGCCCGTCCTGGGCAAACAAATCCAAGCGGACTGCTTTTCTTTCCTCTTCCCCTGGTCCGCCTGCTCTCGGGTTTTCCTCGCGGCGGCGGCGGCGGGCGACGTGCAGGTGGCGCGGCGGCCCCAGCTAACCCCACACAAACAAACCCAATGCTTTCGGGACCGACCCCCACGGTCCCGTCTGCGCCTTCGGCAGGGAGCTCGCGGGCTCCCGGGAAGCGGCGGGGAGAAAGGTCGAGGTCGCAGCGGAGGCTCGAGGCCGGGAAGCGAGGGATGACGAGGCGGGGAAAGTGCGGAGGGCGCGCCGGGAAGGCGGCTCGGCACGCCCCGTGCGACCAGCACTCGGTGTTCTCCGGGGTTGCACAAACCCTCCAGGCCCGACGGGGCTACTCCACGGAGGGCAGTCCCGCAGCCGCCCGCTGCTCCGCGAGCTCGGGGAGCATCAGGGCGCTGCGCCCCGCGCGCACTGGTCCCGCACGGCCGGCCCGGCCGCTCCGCACTCCTCCTCCTCGGGCTTCTTTCTTTCCTTCCCTACGTCTGCCTCCCCGCAAAGGGCGCTCCGGCCCCCTGCAAAGTTCTCTCACGACCTGACAGGCGACATCCACGAGATGGTGGAGAGGAGTGCGTTCCGCCGCTCGGCCTCCCTCCCGGGCGGGCAAACTCCGCGGGCGAGTCAGGAGTAGTCACCACAGCAGGGCCGAAGGGGGCTTGGTCGCCGCGGGACAGCGGAGGTCCGGGCCGGCAGCGCAGGTCCCGCCCGGCCGCGCCAGGATGGGGGTGGAGCTGTTGGCTGCCTCGGGGACGCGGGGCACGGGGTACCCGCCGCTGCTGCCGCTGCTCCTGCAGCCGCCGCTCCCACCGCCGCCGCCCGCGCCTCTCGCGCCGGTTACATTAACACGCGGTTTCACACTCCGGAGCTAACCAGCGTCGGCCCCGCCCAGCCCCGCGCGGGCGGGGGCCGCGAGCGCGGAGCCGGCGGGGGACTCGGGCCCGGGCGGCTGGGCGGGGGAGGGGGAGGCCCGGTCAGCCAATCGCGTGCGCCGTGCCCAACGTGGGGCGCTGACGCAACACCTCTCGGAAGCCAATGGCAACGCAGCGCCGGTCGGGCCGTTCTCCCTCCCCCTTCTCTCCCACCCCATTCGCTTCCATCTCCGCCGTCTCCTCGGCCTCCCCTCCCGGCCCTCGGCCCCTCCTCCGCCTGCCGCGTCCTCCCGGGCTTGGTGAGGAACTGTTCCTGGAGGAGCCGCGGGACGCCAGAACCAGCCAATGGGAAGCGGCGCGTCCCGGAGATTGGCACCGAGGATGGGAAGGTCGGTGGGAAGGAGAGCGGCGGGGCCGGGCTGTCAATCAAAGTAACGTGGGGCCGGCTGGGGAGCGCGCGGGTGCGCGCGAGCGGGAGGGACTGGCGAGCGTGCAGCCGCGGAAGCTGGGGGCTCGAGTTTGCAAAAATCCTGCCACTTGTCTCTCTGATGAAAATTCTCGTATCTCAGTGAAAGTAACTCAGAGAGTAACCGCGTAGTTTCTTATTGGGGGCGGAGGGAAGGTAGTTTGGTAATTCGAGGAAATGCGTGTTTCGGTGTTGGCCCCTTGTTTGATGGTACTCTGAAAGTGAAGCCACATTTAAAATTTTGTCTGAGGTTTGTTTTTCCTTGAGCTGCCTTTTGACGGGTGCACGAGGAATGGACTGTGCACTTGGTAGAAAATGCATAAATGAGCAACGCGTTGGCTGGCGTCCGTACACAAGCCGCGTAGGACTTGACTATGATACCCGCCCATTCCTCCCCCTCTGCACCCAAGGCGGTAGATTTTGGGTTTTATTGGACGATTTCATACCACTTTGCAAAAAGGTCGTCACCCTCGTTTGGCGGGAAGGATCTCCACGGTGCCGCCAGAATAAGGCACGCGCGTCCCGGGAGCAAATGAGATGGTTTGCCCGCGGCGCGAAATCTCGGGTCCTTGTCTTAAAGTCCTGACTTCGCTGTGTTGAGGAGGACGGGGGTGGCTGAGATTTTTAGGAGCATCTCCGCAACAGGACCGCCAGAATGTTTCCAATTCCTGGAAACAAAGACAATGGAATAAACCAGCATTGAGACCTCAAAAACCTGTCCCACCCGACCCACCCCTGTGGTACCCCTGGGCTGAGCGATGTAAGGAGCTAAGTGGGAAGAGTTGGGAAAATGATGTGGCTAAGGTTCTCGTGAGGTGGAACTTGAGTTAAAAGGGATTTTGAGATTTTAAATAAACGAGACATGTAGTGTAATTAATATTGAGAATTTCCATTTTTGTATATTTCTCTATGTATACCACACAGCAAAAACCTTCAGTATTGCCACATTTATACTTCTGTTTAAAGAACAGTTCGCCAAGGCTACTTCCATATGAACAGAGTGAATAATGTTGTTTTAGCCAAATGGTGGTGACTTCCTTCATAAGAACACATCTTCGATAAGTATTCATTTTATGTTGGAAAAATGGTTAACCAGTTTTGGGTGTTAATAACCCTCAAGTTCCCATTATTTTACCTTCAAAGAGACTTGTGGGAAGGAGCTTATTTAAACAGACATACTTTTATTTGAAGATTTGCTTTTATAGAGATCTTTTTCTTAAAATATTAAAAGAATCATTTTAGATGGTACATTTCACTGTTGGAGTTGTTTTTAAATATGTATGATATTGATTTGTCTGTAATTGCATCAATCCCAAATATCAATTATAAATGAAAAATAAACGAGCGATTTTAGCCAATCTGTACAAGGCCATAGTAAATTCTTAAACAGGTTGGGCATTGTAGCTTTACGGTGTTCTCTGTTCTCTTTAAGTGGAGTTGGGAAAGGGGTTATATTCTTCATTGTGCTAACATGGAGAATGGAAAGGAGAGAAGCACTGCCTCTCTTTCCTTGGTTACATTTGGTGATGCTGAGAGCAGGCTTGCTCCACATACAGGACCTCTTGAAATTGTATGATCTGTGAGTATCTAAGCTTTGTCTTTTGGCAACCAGTATTCCTTAAAATCATCAGGTAGTGATTGGGCCACATATGCCAGTCTGTGGTCAGTTCATCCTAAGATCAGTTAGTTCCAGGACCGGGTAGAAAGTGCTCAGATGCCACCAGTATGCTTGTGTACATGCTGTGACAACTGGGGCAACTGAGACTTCTCCCTGGATTACCCAAGCTTTACCTGGTGCCTGTACCTTAACTAACTGGCACACTCTGGTAATTAAGTTTAAACAGAGCCATTAGAACCGTATGCTTTGGGACAGGAGCAAAAATGTTGCTATGTCTCTTCTTTCCCCACTCCACACCCCTCAAAATCAGTTCTAACTCATTGTCTTTAACATACTCACAGGAAATGTGTCTGCTCACCATATTTTCTGGTTGGCCATGAGTAAAAACTGGAAATTCTCTTTTAACTAGTGTTTGCTTACCAGTAGTGTTCTGATTTCCTTATAAAGTCAGTTCTGCGAAAAAGAAAAAGCATAATGATTTCTAAATTAAAAGGTTTTTAATTGTTGTGCGTAAAAATGGATAGTTTTTGGTTTTGGAAGGCTTCTTTCTCATTTAGAGGATCCTCCTCCATGAGAGTGGGAGAAGGCTCTGCCCTTTTTCAAGGTCATATTTTCTCCATGATTGTCATGCTGTAATAATTATACTGCAAAACTCTCATCAAACTGCATTACAAATCATGGTGTTTAAACAATCGAGTAGCTTTAATCTTATGTTTTAAATAAATAATATATGTGCAGATTGCCTACAGCCTGTTTAAAAGAAAATAGTCCTACTCATGAAATCTGTAATTTTGAGCTTCTATTTAAAGTCTCTTAACTGTAATCTGCTTTACCTTTAACATTCATATGTCGATGATTTTACATGAAATGATATTAAGTATGCTGCTTCCATAGGAAATTGTCTCCGAAAAAAAGTACTCTTTTCATCCTCTGCAAAAGAAACAAAAAGATTGTCAGATCGTTTATTTTATCTTGATGCATATATGGCTATATTTCCATTCATTTGTTGCTGATTATCAAATTTCAACTCACCAGTAGCATAAGTAATTACAAAAACTAAATGTTATGTAGTATAGATACTAGACAAAATAGGAAGAAGTATAGATACTGAACATAGAAATATATCTTTTAAATCTATTACTTTTTTATTTGAAATAAATAATTGTGGCAATTTTTAAAAGACCACTCTTGTCATTTTCTCTTCCTTTTAGCTGTGAGTTATTGCTCATACATTTCCTCATTTGACTTTTTTTTTTTAACTGAGAATTTTCTCAAACCTAAGAATGTAGAGTCCAGAAGAATTTTTCCCAGCATTGCTTTATAAGCTTTTTCTCCCCCACCCTTTTACCAAAGTAAAGGGCGGGATGGGTGTGGAGGTGGAGGGGCAAAGGCAGAGAAGGGAAAAAAATCAGTAGCAGATTCATGCAGCAGTAAAACCTCAAATAAAATCACATCCAAAGAATCTCTTGCGGTTTCACACAATATGGTAAAATTAGAGATTGCAGGAAACCAACTAAATTAAACTGGGAGCATTTGAAGAGAAACGAGCAGACTTTATGAAAATGACACATTGACTGACCAGTATGCTTCTTTATCAACAATTTCTTTGTTAAGACACAGATCAAAGGAACCTGCATATGTTTTCATTTTGTTCTAACTAGAAAATTACATCCAGATGTTTAATAGGCATTTGGTTGGTTTTTCAGCATTGATTAGATATGTTGGTTCTGTTTGCTTACAAGTGTAGCCGGATCATTAGCTAATGCAAAGAAATGTTTGCTGTGAGTTGCTAATTAGGGCTTTTGGAAACTCTCCATGCTCAAGAACAATTTGTACAGTGGCCAGAAGAACTTGTGGGACTTGGGGAAGTTGTTTTCCCTTCTCTGTCAGGGTGGGGAGAAGCAGACAGCCCAGTTCCCTAATCTCCCTTTGCCTAGGGGGATTGCAATGCAATCCCTAAGGATTGGAGTGCAAATAAATTAGGAAGAGACCACACAAGAACTCCCAAACACAGAGATAAATGTGCTCTTTCTGGAACCACCACTGTGCAGTCTTTGGGGGTGGGGGGAATGAACATCTAAAACGCTGAATATTAACATGTGGAAGATGCTTGGTGCTAATGTTATCAAATACACAGCATTTTTAAGTATACTTTAGAGACAGATGGGAAAGCCCTTTATGATAAACGAGTGTACTTGAATTCATTACTGTAGTACTTATAATTAAAAATGTCTCCTTTGCAATTTCAGTACTTTTACAGGGTACAAGAGACCAAGCTTGAGAACTGGAAGGCTGGGGATAGTGAAAGGAGTGAGGGAGAGGAATTTTGGGAGCTAGGATGAGCCTGGGAGGAAATGCAGTGTTTACTTTCACAGCCCACCCGTTTGTTTACCTTGTTAAAGCCCCCAAACTTGTAAAAGATTAGCCATTCACTCCATATTCAAATAAACTGTTTGAGAATTTGAGGCACCCGGTGGATAAACTTTTTAGCTGGCCAGTCACGTTTTTTAAAACCGCTTGACTGTGTCTGAGGCCTGCAGAAGAACCCCACCTCAGCCAGGGCCAAAGTTTTGTTTATTTAAGACTGTATTTCTAGAGAGATATCGGTCCAAAATAGCATGTGTTTATAAGCAATCATAGCAGTGCAGATATAATAGCATTGTAGCGTGTTCTTCTGCATATTAATGCCCCTTCTAAGCCTGTTTACATCTAATGCACATGTAGGGCACACTCCTATGTGTTAATGTAGTCTGATTAATTTGGGATTTTCAGACAAGTAAAATAGATTCATGATTAGTTTCTTTGAAATAGTTGAAGCAGAGGGCCTTTCTGTCAAAGCTTTCCTGGCCCACTAGCGAGATGCCCTGGAAAAGCAAGGATAGTATTTAGGCGCATCATCAAATACTGCATGTTCAGACCATAATATTAAGTCTCAGTGAAGTTAGAATCCTCCCTTTTTTAACCCATTCTCAAGTCTGATAAACATTAGAATACAACACTTTTTTTTATTCCTTCAGTTTAGCATTTAGCTCCAAATGAAACGGAAGGACAGTAGGTAGACAAATGATAAAAGTAAGAGAAGCACCTTTGATGCTCCTTTGTACATATTCACATAACTAGAGTAGACTTTGGCCCCTTAATGGTCTCTGCAGTGACCCACCTTTGCTGCATGCCAGGAACTTGCTAGAAAATCAACATTAAACTGACACATCTTTCGTTTTCCTTCAAAGGCTTTTGCTTTGGCAGTATCATTTAAATAACTTTTCTTCCTAAAGCTAGCCATGTCTTTGAAGGGTTAAAGCTTGAGTTCAAGTTTAGTTGATAATCTCTGGGTGTTCATAATTGAAAGCAAGTGAGCTCTGGGGATGGGAAAAGGGCTGGAACACAAGTAATTATTCCAGATACCTTCATGTTTCCAGAATGGAAAGTTTAGGTCTAG
The DNA here is from genome assembly GCF_020740605.2 of Lemur catta. Classification (NCBI taxonomy): domain Eukaryota; kingdom Metazoa; phylum Chordata; class Mammalia; order Primates; family Lemuridae; genus Lemur; species Lemur catta. The sequence continues at coordinate 75,967,704 of NC_059137.1, forward strand.
ATGAACAAGCTAAATGGCATAAATACAGAATGTTGGGACATTTTACAAAAAAACTAGCTTGGGTTTGAAAAGTCAATATCATACAGAGAGAGACAGTGAGAGAAGAAAGGAAAAAGTGAGGAAGGATTATTCCTTAAAAACAGAGATATATAATGAAAATTCAACGTGTGAATCTTTATTGGCTCCTGGATTTTAAAAAAAAAACCAACCATGGAAGATGTTCTTGAGCAATTTTAATGTGGACTGGATATTAGGTAATATGGAATTATGGTTCTTTTTTGATGTTAGAATATCGTGGTTGTGTAGGAGGATGTTATTCTGAGATGAATGGTAAAGCATGCAACTTCAAATGACATCTGAAACTGCAAATAAAAAGTGTGTAGAGAGAAAGAGAAAACAAATTTGGCAACGTGTTAACAGTTGTAAAATTTAGGGGTACAGTCTCAGCTACTCATTTACTATTCTTTCAATTTTTCTATGTTTGAAAATTTTTCATGATGAAAAGCCTGGGGAACCAATTCTAGGTTAATTGTCTTTATCTTTTTCTTCATATGTTAAATGGAATTCACTTCATAGTTAAAAGATTGACTTATAATCTTTTCTTTAAGTATGAAAAAAAGTATGAAAAAATGGGTTATTGCCCTGATCATTAAAAAGCTGTCATACTAATAACCAAAGTATTATTTTGCTTTGGATCTTTTAGTACTTTTATTTTGTTATTTATGCTATTTTATTTTTGTTCAATTTTTTTACTGCAGTCCCAAATGTCCATTAGTTATCAATCAATATAAAATGGAAATCTTTAAATACATTAGGGCATTACATTAATAATCCTCTAAAGCATTGTTTTATGGGCCATAAATCTCAGAATCACCAAAAAATCTACTATAAAATAAAAAGGAAAGCTGCTTATATGTTAAGAATAAGGCAGTAGCAAATAAATTTTGATTTCTTTATTCCTGTTATGAATAGTTGTTCTGCTAGCCTTTTCATCACCTGAGCCTAGCAATGAAATTTATAAATTAGATTGATAGTTTGATTTTGAAATTTCTTTAATATTTTGAAATATGCTGGTACAGATTTCTCTGTATACTAAGCTTTAAATATTAATCTTGAAAAGAAATGAAAATAGCACCAAATCTTGGACACTGATGTTATGTTTATCCAGAATGGCAGAGGCACATATTTATGATGTGCTAATAAATAAATGTTTTCCAGAAAAGTCATGAAGAGTGACAAGGCATAATCTGAGAGTTGACAGTTGGGATGCCCCACCTAGCAATTTTTTTTCCTTTAATCATAACTATTTAGTATGTTTTTGTTTTTCCTATCACTATTATGTGTATTGAAATGAAAACCTCTGGGACATTAGTAAACAGATTATACTTTGTGTGTGAACAGATTAGATCCTCAATTTGTGATGTAAAACTTGAGTGCCTTAAAGGGGGGCGAATACAAAAATTCAGAGAAACCAGGACTTTTGACACACAGTGATAATCAGTCCATCCAATACTTCTAGCCACCATCCGTCCACATAACTAATTATTATGTAAAATGAAACGATGGAAAGCATTTATGCTTCGCCATGACAGAAAAAGCCCCAGGGGAACAGAGTTCCTTTTCTGGTTCCCCTGGTTTGCAGCCTCCACACTTCAGAAGAACTGGCAAGCTACAATTGACACTTGAAAAAGTGTTACAAAACACTGACAAGTATTAGAGAAATGTTGATTAATGTAAACAGCCTGCCTCAAGGAATAATACCTTTCTTAAGAAAACTGGTTTTCAATTAGCATCTCTATGTTCAAGGAACTCCAGTGAGTGTTTCCAGAGAAGTTATTTGCCTTTGCTGGAGAGAGGGAGTTTTGTCATACTTAACATCTTAAATTCCAGAAAATTTGGAAAAAGAATTAGTGAGATAAAAAGTCAATAGGCTTTAAAAAGAAAGGAAATCCTAACACATGCTGCAACATGGGTGAACCTTGAGGACATTATGCTAAGTGAAATGAGCCAGTCACAAAAAGACAAATACTAAATGATTCCACTTACTTGAGATACCTAGAGTAGTCAAATTCTGAAGAGACAAACAGTAGAAATGTGGTTGCCAGAGGCTGGGAGGAGGGAGTCATGGGGAGTTACTGTTTAAGGGGTATGGAGTTTCAGTTTTGCAGGATGAAACAGTTCTGTGGTTGGATGGCAGTGATGGTTGCACAACAATGTAAATTTATTCGATGCCACTTAAAAAATGGTTAAGATGGTAAATTTTATGTTATCTATATTTTTACCACAATTTAAGAAACAAAAATAAGTCAATAGGATTCTGTTTTTTCATGTATCAGTTTTATTTTGGATTCTCATTCTATTCATTTCCTAAACTTATGCATACCATTATTTTTTACTGTATACTTACTATGTGCCAGACACTGTTCTAAGTGCTTTGCTTGTTAGTATTACTTCATGTCATCCTCACATCATTTCTGTTAGATAAGTACTATTATCATCCCCATTTTACTGACAGAGAATCTGAGGCCCAGTACTTTCCCAGAGTCACAAGTGGGAGAGCTGGGGTTGCAATCTTGGCACCGTAGAGAACTCACAAGTGGCCACTAGCCACAGCTGAGTACTTAGTTATCCTTCCAGTGCCATTTCTTAGTCTGTTCGCACATCCTCCATGGATCTACTGATAGGAAAACATATATATGTATTGTGCCCACAAGTTTGGTAGGATTGCTATTGGTACATTTGAGCTGAATTGATAACTTTTAGAATTTATATTCCTGCAAATAGAACTAACAGATGCCTCAGGGCTCTGGAATTGTGTCTGCCAGTGGAAAAATGCAGCCATTTTCAGTTGTGTGCTTTCTGGTGGCACCCGATCCATACCCCAAGTCACAGTTCAGCAGATAAAGGAAGGGTTTAGTGGCCAGCTGAAACAGATGAATGAGGAAGACTACAAGTCTTAATTTCAACTAAGACAGCAAAGCAACACACTGAGTTACAACTTTGCAAATACTATAATTAAAGGGAAAAAAAGCAGGAGATATATATGTATACGCACACAGATACATACACACATAGTTCTGTGATTAATAATGGTTTGGGCACCAACCGTGGTGGTTCACACCTGTAATCCCACCACTTTGCGAAGAGCTGAGGCAGGAAGATCACCACCTGAAGCCATAAGTTCGAGATCAGTTAATAAAGCGAGACCCCACCTTTAAGTAAAAAATTAGCCAGGCATTGTGACATGTGCTTGTAGTCCCAGCTACTTGGGAGGCTGAGGTGAGAGGATCACTTGAGTGAGCCCAGGAGTTCAAGGCTGTTATGAGCTATGATCATGCCACAACCCTCTAGCCTGGGCAACAAAGCAAGACTGAGACTCTGTCTCTAAAAAATAAAAAAATAAATAATAAATCATGACTTGGAATGATCTTGGTAATAGTAGACATATAGTCTGGGTACTAATAAGACATTTGGAAACATTTAACCTGCTCAATGTCAATGGATATGTTTCTCACCTCCAAAGCCCTCTCGAAAGTCAATGGCTTTCAAACATCTTTAACCATGAACCATGGTAAGAAATAAATTTTAAGTATCTCAACCTAGTTCTCATGCACACACATACAGGTCACATACATAGGTTGCAACTCACAATTTTAAAACATTGCTTTAAATTATGCTATAGAATTTTTCAATTCAATGATTAACCTTCCAGCTTATGGAAAGTCATTGCCTCCAAAACCATGTTCTCATAAAAAATGGCAGCACAAATCTGATCAATAAGGATAGGACAGATTTTCCTTTCCTTTATGCTTCTTTTGTAATAAGAAGTCATAATCCCTGCTTTTGGTGAAGTTAATCTTAAATTCCAAATCAGTAGAATTTAAAGCTCTTCAGAGAATTTCCTGAATAATTCTTTGGTTGCTCCCTTCTCTGCTGGCCCTTTTCTGCCTCAAGTCCCCCAACCCCTGCCCTAGTCTCATCCCCATCCCATCTGCCATATTCCACGGCATTATTCATTCATTTCCCTGGCCATTCACATACCTAAGCCTAGAGTGTTATAACAAAAAGAGCACCAGCTTCAGAGACAGAGGGTCCTGAAAGGGAATCCCTCCTTACCTCTTGCTAGATGACTTTGGGCAAACCACTTCTCTCTGGGCCTCAGCTTCCTCACTTATAAAATGAGGATAATAACATAGATTTCTCAAGGTGGTTGCTTGGACTGAAGGAGATTCACTGAGATAGCTCGTAGAGTACTTGACATAGTGCTTGACCTTGTGAACATTGTTTCCTTTCTCGTTTTTGCCTGGGACTTGTTGAAGGCCCTACCCGAGGTCAGTAGGAGCTGGGGGAAATACTACCCCTACTACAGATGCATCCTGGAAAATCAGAGGGCAGCATGGATTCCAAAAGTGTGTTATGCCGAACTCTAGTCCAGACATGGCCCAAAACTGTGGGGCCCAAGAAAGACATCATCATGGTGTTTCTCAGGGGCAAGTTAAATTGATCTCAGGGAAAGGCAGGAGCTGGGAACCTTGAATGCCCTCTGACACCCTACCTATTCATAGCCTGTTTCATACTTAGGAAAAAACAAGACTCGTACACATATCTTTTTGGAACTAGAAATCCAAGCTTCCAAACTTGGGTTGAGAGGGCTATGAAAACAAGTAATGAACAATATACAACAGCTATTTTTGGTGGCTAAATGCCCCGAGTTGCCCGTTTAGATAATATAATAGGAAAAAAATGTGGCTAACCAGTGAGAGGTTAATGGAATTAGGTCTCAAATACGCTCTCCCTGAATGTCATGCCATCTCACCCAATGAATATGAAGTTGTGTGTTAGAAAGACCTTGAGAAACAATATAGAAATTAGGAAGTCAATTAGATATCAGCTTGACTCTTTTTAAGGATATGATCTGGTCTAGGATTATTTTTGAACTGAGAACTTCCACTGTTCCTCCTGGAGACTTTCCTTTCACATCATCAATTTTATTAGCGATGGCTGAGGTCTCTCAAACCTGTGAATAAGGTTTAGTGAGAATTGATGAGCCCTGGTTAAATAAGAATCCTAATGGCCGGGGGTTGCTGTCATGTGGTAGAAGTCAAACTCAATTATCTTTTAATTCAACAATTCTCCGTTTACCAAGAGACTCTCTAGAACCTCTTCTATGTGTCTTTTTTTTAATTTGAAATCTTTCCTTTGAAATCAGGCCTACTTTAGAAAGATAAAAAAGAAAAAAAGAAATAAAAAACCTTCATTTATGAGGAAAGGGAAGGAAAAAGAGAAGGGATTTTTCTTTCTATATTTGTCTTTTTCCAGTAAGGAAATATTAGGCCATCAGGTGAACAATCTTGGCTACTCAGATCAAGCTTAAAAAAAACAACCATAGTATGGTTGGCATTGCTGTGTACATAGACCAATTCTACCAGCTTTTACATTGCCATTACTCCCCTCCTCCACTGCAGCCATTTAAGAAAAGTTCTATTTGGGAAGACAGAACAAAGCCTATTATGCTGTGAGCAGTGCCTAGCTCCCAGGGTTGGAGGAAGGGAGAAGGAAAAGGAATAATGAATGAGGAGGAGAAGGTAATACTTAGTTCTTCTTAAACTTCACTCATTAAGAATTCCTTCAGTGTCAAATGGGAAACCACCTCCAGGATTTGCAGTCTGTCAACTATTTTCCAATTGATTTTCTTCAAACAAATCCTTCGAAATACACCCCTCTTTTTTCAATACGCATGCTCACATAATAATACATTAGGAGGCATTAGGACCAGCGTGGCCTGAAATGTCCACAAATGGTGCCAGGCTAGAATTAGGAAACTCTCTCATAGAGCAGAAGCATTCTCATTTCCATTGTCCTTTTGGGTTGAAGACAGCAGCCGGGATAGCACCGGGGACAGGTGGGAAGGTGGTGGTGGATGGAAGAAGTTAATGTTGAGAATTTTTATTTCCATTACAAAAGAGCCTTACATGTTCTTTTTGTGAACCCTGCCATTCACAGTTTTTGAAAAACGTTCTGATAGGATATACTGCCTAGTTCTACAATCTCAACAGATAAACAGTAAGAATCCCAAACTGGATTTAATTTCTCTGAGTTTAGCTCAGTGATCAGTATAGAAAACAAAAGCAGCATTTCTTCTACATGTTGGCTGTGGGACCCAGAAAAGTGCAAATAGTTTGCAATTTGCTAATGATGGCCTCCTGCAAGCCTTTAAAGTGACTTCTTCAGTGAAGCATTTTCCTTTCCATAAACAACAACTCTTTCAGGGGCTACAGCCCTACTCATAAAGGACCCCTCACCGTCCTTCTAGAATGTGTTCTCTGGGGCTGTTGGTCCTTTGTAAGTGGACGTTTTCTAATTCCTTACTCCTAGAGATTTAACTGTCCCATATCCCTTTTTGGGGGGAGAGAGGGCATTAATGGAAGCTAAAATGTTGAAGCACAATCCATTCCACGTAACAGGTTATTAGCCAATATGTTCATTTAGATCTCCTAAAAAATACAGTTCTCTCCTAGGTATTGAGCACATAAGGAACTCTTATATATTAATGAATGTTAATTCCTGTCTCAGAGAATATGCAGTATAACCGGTAAACCAGCCAGGTGAGGTGGCTTATGCCTGTAATTCTAGCACTCTGGGAGGCTGAGGTGGGAGTGATAAGGAAAACCCCAATCTATTACTTGGCACAGCAGCCACCTGAGACCCCCACCCCTCACGAAGACAAGCATCAGCATAATACTAACCTATCACCTGACCCATCAACTAATCCATTACCTGGCGGGCATTAGCCACCTGAGATCCCACCCCTCAGACCATCCCAGCTTAATAAAAGTGGGAAAAATCGGGTAGATGGGGCTCAGAATTTGGTGGTGAGACCCTTCTGAGCCTGCCTGTGAATAAACTTTGATTCTCCAACTCTCCGTGTGTGGCTCGGTTTGTCCTCGGAACCACCCACTGTAACACGTGCTGTAACAGGAGGATTGCTTGAGCTCAGGAATTCAAGACCAGCCTGAGCAAGAGCAAGACCCCGTCTCTACCAAAAATAGAAAAAATTAGCCAGGTGTGATGGTGCACACCTGCAGTCTCTGCTACTCAGGAGGCTGAGGTAGGAGGATCACTTGAGCCCAGGAGTTTGAGATTGCAGTGAGCTACGATGACACCACTGCACTCTACCAAGGGTGACAGAGTGAGACCCTGTCTCAAAAAACAAAACAGTATAACTGGTAAACCAAAATGTATACTTTAAATGATGAGTAATAATAAAAGACTGTGAGAGAGTATATGCTAAGGGTAAAATGAGGGTGAGTGATCCCTGTGAGAACTAGTGGGGCTGTGTGAAAGGAAGTAGTGTCCTGAAGGCCTTTAGTGTCTCACATAGGGACTCAGATTTGTTTGGGTGGCACTGAGCCTTGATGCACTGCTCCTGGTGGAGCACAACCAAATGCTGACATATTTCATTCTCTCATACCAATAAAGACTGATTTTACTGGTGGAAAATGGCTCTCCTATCTACGCAGTCTAATAGAAAAGCCATGAGTACATCTTCATGAAAAATAATCTGGCTATTGAGTTAGGCCTCAGTAACTGTTTCTCAGCCTTTCCAATAATGCTTGCTTTCTACTTGTTCATTCCTTCCAAACACTCATTAGCACCAAAGGCATAAAAACTTACGGGATGAAAATTAAAACTTCAAACTTCATTCACTTAATTTGCTCTGCAATTGGTAGGGAACATGGGTGGGGAAGGCTGTCAGTGTTAAATTTTAGCAATAAATTACTTTGGCCCAGCTCCTAAAGGACTAGCTTCCCTGTAACATAGTTTGGAGACCATTTTCAGGCTAAAGGAGCGGTCAGAGGGAGAATTTCAGGTATTGTGGCAGGTGAGAGGAAGAGGGGAGTCATCGTCATCATTTTCATTTTCTAACCATTGCTACTGAGCTCACTATTGTGTTTTACGAATGGATTCGTTTATTCCTCACAATGACTCTATGAAGTCAGTACTACTGCTGCCTCCATTTCATAAGGCAGAAAACCGGGGCACAGAGAGGTGATAGTTTGCCCCAGACCTCGCAGCCGGTGATGGGCAGAGCCACTCGGGAGTCAGCATTCTCAGCCGAGATGCGTGCCACCTCTCAGATCACTGACCACCCCTCTGAGCTAAGGCCTAATCTCAGGATTTAACTGAAGGAGCCAGACTTAGAGAAATCCGATCTGGAGATGTTGGGAGCTCTGTCACCCAGGAGCATCAGAAAAGCCTGAGAAGGCAGAGCTTTTTCCTGAACTCACAGACAGTAGAAGCAACATGGTATTAGCGCATTTTGGAGAAGTACACGATTTGTCAAGTCGAACAATATCTGCTACGATTCTCACCTGGCATCTTTTTGTTCACTTCTAGTGCTTAAGGATATGGAAACAGCTTGAAGCAAGACTTATTCTTTCAGGGGCCTCTCAGTCTCTTTTGGAGTTAGTTTGGTTGCGCAAATGTGGGCCCTGCCATGGGAAAGGAGAGGTAGACAACACGGTGGGAGGGTGTGCCTGGTAGTAGATTTGGGAGAGGGAATTTCCACGTCCTCGTGTCACAACTGACAACTCTGGTAGAGCCCTTTTTGCTCTCTGCTGCTTTTCCACCCTTGTCTTGGCCACTTCCTCGCCTTTCTCCATTCCCCCATATGCTAATCAGGGCCATATTTACCGGTGTGTATCATTACTGTTCATTATCGCTCAGAAACCATGTTCCATCTCCCTCTTCCTCTCCTCCTGCCATCCCGCAGGGCCAGGCTAGACTGCCTTGTGCATTCTGACGATGCTTAGACTCAGCGGGGAAACAGGTGGAAAGCCCTGCTCGGGAGTCCTGGCCTCAGTCGCATCTTTCTCTACAAATTAACCAGAGCTGCTCTGATTTGGAGAGCAGGTAGAAGTGGAGCTGGTTACGGCCCTTGCCCAGCTAGTTCTTTCTTCCCCATTTGGCTCTTGTTCAGGACGTGTCTGTTCTCTCCCTGGGCAAAGGCGAGGGGAGTGATGGGAGCTGTGTCACAACTCTCCCCAAAGCTGTCGTGTTAGAGGGCAGTGTTACACAGTGTGGCTGCTTTCGCATTAGCAACCGACCAGCTGGGGGAGGAGAGGAAAGAGATACAGTCCCAACAGAGCCCGAGGCTGGACTGGCTGTACCTTTGTCCCTATTGAGTCAAGAGCCATAAAATTTGTCAGTTTTTCTAATCCAGTAATCCCGCTGCTGGAGCTGCATCCGGAGGAAACAATTCAAAGTAAGACAAGAGAATTCTAAGGATACTTGGAGCCCAGATCTTCATTTCTAAATACCATCATCGACTAGAAGGTACCAGAGCTCCTTGGAGAAATGGCTGATTCAGATCTGAGGCGAGGAAACCTCATGTTGTGTGTCAGAAAGAAAAATGGTGCTTAGAGGAGGAACAGTTTCAGGTAGAGAGTTAGTGAATTCTGTTTTGGATTGAGCTGGAGGAGGTACTTGGGAGACGTCCTGCCAGAGATACTCAGTGGGTACCATACAGACGCGAATGGGGATGGAGACCTATGGGATGGCATAGACACAGATACAGGTGTAGATATAGTGCATATGGATAATAGGGCCAAAGAGTTTTTTGTGTCACTTTGCCCAAGAATTCTCTCAGATGCTTGGTGGAAATGCAGATTTCTGAGTCGCACCTTAAGGAGCAAGACAACAGCATTGTAAAGATGTTCTCCAAATGATTTTTTTAAGCACACATTAGTTTAAGAAATATTTACTTAAGGGCTCGTAAAAATTCAAGGAGCCACTGTGGGAAATTGAGAAGAATAAGAGAAGCAAGAGCAGTAAGAGGAAACCGGGGCATCCCAGCCAGGAAACTTGTGCCTCCCGGCTAGAGCAGTGCTCACTAAGGGGCCCCAGGGAGTGCTGCTGAGAGGACAGGAGAGATAATGGCATAAATGTAAAAAGGGGAGCCATAAACCAGGCACGGTGTCTCACACCTGTAATCGAACCTTCTCGGCCACGGTGGGAGGATCTCTTGGAGGCCAGGAGTTTGAGGCTGCAGTGAACTGTGATCATGCCACTTCACTCCAGCCTGGGTGGGCCACAGAGCAAGACTCCGTCTCTAAAATAAATAAATTATGAAAGTCACATAAATCCATATTTTCTAAAGCCTTTTCCAAAACTTATTTTAGTAAAAGGATCCTAAACTTGGTACCAAACAGTAATGGAAGTGAAGTAGGCTGGATATAAAGTGGAGACATGGAAAGAAGAATTATTTCACTTTCCTTTTAACCCAACCATTAAAAAAAAAAGTGCAAGTGAAACTGCAAATAGAACTGACAGTCTCAGATGGAAAACAATAGGGAGTGGTGGGGACTGCAGGGAAGCAGAGAGCACAGGATCCCCTGCTCCCAAGCTTCACACAGTTGAACACGGTGTGAGCCAATCAAACCTATGTATTCACCACCAATTTGTTGTTTTATTTATTTATTTTTTAATTTAAAAATATTAAGGGGGTACAAATATTTTAGGTTACATGGGTCACTTTTGTGGTGCTTGAGTCCTAGCTATAGGTGGTCCCATCACACAAATAGTGTTCATTGTACCCATTAGGTAGGGTTTTGCCCCTCCCCTCCTCCCCCGTCTTGCTACCAATTTACAACCTTTGCTTTAAAATTTTTATTGCCAAGAAAATGTTTCTAATTGCTAAGTGAAAAAGGTAGGTTATGCTGCAATAGTATATACAGTATGATATTGAATTTGATAATAAGTGTGTGTACCTGGAAGGAAATAACCCAAAGTGTGATTTTATATGGGTCTTATGATCACAGGTTGTTTTAATCGTTTTCTCTAATATTCTCTGAATCTTGCTCATTTTCTATAGCAAATTCATGTGTATTACTTTAGAAAGAAACAAACCAACAAAAGTTTATTTTGAAAGTACTTAGTCTCAGTTTTGACACCCAGGAAGGATGTTCCTGAAAAGCACGGGGTCCTCGCTAGCAGTAGTGTTGTCAGCTCTTAACCTGGAGCTGGACCTGGGAGCTTGGTTATTTTTTATTATTTTTTAAGTTATTAAAAACAATTTTTTTTAAATGTTCACTGACCTTTGGCAACCTTGTGCTGATCACCATTGCCAAGAAGTTTATGGAAGTGTGAGCCAGTGAGAATTTCCCTATTCTAAGTTTTGAAGAGGTTTTATTTCTTCATGGTTATAGGTGTATGCTTTAATACAGACAACTATATAAATAATGTATAATATCGACACAAGACCCAGCAGCACTCTTAGCTGAAATAGTACAGATGTCTACTTCAGCTGTTCAAATGTCTTTATAAAAACAGTTACGAAAAAGTTGCTGTTCACACAAGTACATGGGTGATCCTAAACATTGGTAAGTTGGCTGTTTTCCTCTTAGCTTGAAACAGCGGCCAGTTCACACTTTGGAAGTTAGGCCAGCAAATCTCAGAATGCAAATAGAGTTAGAAACCTGGAGTTCTTTTTATTCCTTGCACAGACTTATATAGCAAAATGGGTTACTTTGCAATTGTGTAGGGGGAAAAAAGAGTAGGGTGGAAAGGAAGAAAAGAATGTGTTGGCTTTGTGTGCCAGTGGTTTGAGAAGGGGATGATTTTTTCTTTTTCTTTCTTTCTTTTTTTTTTTTTTATGAAAAGTGGGATCTTAATGGTTGCTCACAGTCGGTTTAGGCAGCCTCTGAAAGCTCCCTTGTCAGACAGTACCCTAGATAGAAGGACCCATTGTTTTCTAAATCTGAAGTTATCACTCTTCCCTTTATCCTTTCTTTTGGACATTTTAGTGTTTGCTTCATCAGAATATTTTAATCCCTAATGTGGTGACTCTGTGTAATTTATCTCATTAAGCCTCTCCTATTTTCTCCTGTTTACATGACTAATATTATTGTGTTTTATAGAGCTTATACCAACAAGCCACTCCTTTGTCCCATTGTTTCAGCTCCAGGCCAAAAATCAACAATGAAGTTTTATCTTTCCAATCTTGGACCTCACCTACTTGTCATTCAGTTTGTATAGATTGCATGAAGAGCGTGTTCCTTTGAAAACAAAGCAAGGATTCATTTTTATGACCTAAAAACAAACAATTACCTTTCTCAAAGGTCCTGGTCATCTCTTTTTATGAGTATAGACTGGCAAAGACTCACCTTAGGAAGGGAAAAAAGTATATACTTCCTTGTGGGAAGAAAGCCCAAAGTCCCCTAGCAATAATGCCCTGCTCCCTCACTTATATTTCTTTCATAGTACTGTACATAGAATATCCTAGAAGCAGAGACTCTGAGCACTGGAAGGCACCTGGCGAGGTTATCTCCTCCAAATCCCTGGCTTTCAGCAAGGCCACACCCAAGCCGGACGGAGCCAGACAGAGGAGAATCAATCTTGTTTTAAACCTTACAAAGCAGAGCATTCTTTGAAACAGTCACATATTTGAAATATCATGTCAGAAAATTCCTTTTCTAAAAATTCAGCCTAATAAAAGCTTTGCTTGTCATTTCTTCAGTTACTCTTTTTCTTTCCAGACTGAAAATAACCAGTTACCATCCTCAGAGAATCAACAACAATTTAATAAGCAATAACTTCCTATAAGGCAGTGGTTCTCAAATGTTAGCATGCATCAGAATCACCTGGAGGGCTTATTAAAACACAGATTGCTAGACTGTATCCCCAGAGTTTCAGATTCCAGAGGTTCAAGGAGGCCTTTTTTTTTTTTTTTTGAGAGAGACTCTTGCTCTGTTGCACTGGTTAGAGTGCAGTGGTATCATCATAGCTCACTGCAACCTCAGACTCCTGGGCTCAAGTGATCCTCCTGAATAGCTGGGACTACAGACCCTCACCACCATGCCCTGCTAATTTTTCTATTTTTAGTAGAGATTGGGTCTTGAACTCCTGACCTCAGGTGATCCCTCTGCCTTGGCCTCCCAGAGTGCTAGGATTACAGCTAATAAACTACTACATTTAAATCTGAACCACTGGCCTGGCCCAAAGAGGGCTTTAAAATTTACCTTTCTATCAAGTTCGAAGGTGATGTTGATGCTGTTAGCCTAGGAACCCCACTTTGAGAACTGCTACCATAAAGCCCAGTGCCAGAAACTCAAAAGGACAGAAATATGAGGATACCTAGGAAGCGGAAACAAGCAGAGTAGTCAGCAACTTAAACAAGTTGACTTCCATATGGAAAGTGCCAAATGCTTGTCACGTAAGTTCTTTGCTATCACAGAGCTCACAAGCTCAGAGTGCAGTGCAGGAGGCCAACAAGCAGTAGTTTAGGACGTTAGCCGGTAATACAGAGAACTGGGTGAGCACAGAAGAGGAGAGGAATATGTTCAGGATTGGTGAGCACAAGGCCAGGGGCAGCCTCCTACAAAACTAAAAGCCTCTGAAGTCCCTTGTGAGTGGATTCTTAAAGAAGAGAACGTGTCCAGACCAAGGGGCAGGGCTAGGCATGTGGGCTTCCTGCAGAAGCAACAGCATGGAACTAAAGAGGGTACATGGAGTGTTCATCAAGTTGTCTACTTTTTCCAAAGTGGAAAGTGCAAGTGAGACAGTGAAGGCAGAATTGGAGAGGTGGGCAGGGACTAGATCCAGGGGGAACATCAAAGCTGGTTGAAGGAGTTTGAGTGATATTCTGAAGACTACTATTTCACATAGAATATGAAGAAAGGTTTAATATGACTCTACAAGAAGACATCAGAAGCAAAAAGAAGAGAGGACACATCTCTCCCCTAGTCCTGTAGGACTTCTCTAGGTTCATTCTGGTTTCCCACTAGTATCAAGGCCCTGCCAACCTTCCAAGTTAAGTGCAGACAAAATTCTCTTTCCTTTTAATTTAATTGAATGATTTTAGAAGTTCACAAAGGAAAATTTGTAAAGGCACTAGGCAAACATAAAACCCAAATGAACAAAGAGTACAGAAGTTGGGTCTGGAGGCAGACCGACTAGGCCTCTAGCCCCATCTTTTACTAGCTATACAGCCTTGAGCATGTTACTTAACTTCCTGTGCCATAGTCTCTGTATTTAAATAGAGATCTAATTCCCCGGGATCCACAAGATCTTACATGGTCCACTTTTACCTGCCTCTTTCAGTATGAGCTTACATCCACTGACCCTTACTCTTTCCATTCCAACTACATGAACCTTCTTTCAAACTGTAGTTGTCATGCTCCCATTTGCCACGGGGCCTTTGCACATGCTGTTTCCTCTGTCTGGAGTAGTCTTGCCACTCACATCACTAATCAATGACTACATTTAAATCTAAGGTCTACTCCCTCGGGGAAATCTCTGATCTCCCTGCATAGGTGAAATTCCTTTCATTATAGGCTTTTTTAGTATCAAGAACTTTTACTTGACAGCATTTAACGGTTGTTTTTTGTGGTATTTGCTTAAAGTTTGTCTCTTCTACTAGAACAGAGGTCTGCAAATCTTAGCCAGCTTTGGCCTAAAGCTTGTTTTCATATAAAAGTTTTATTCGAACACAACCACACCCCCTTTTTTACATATTGTCTGTGGCTGCTTTTGTACTACAGTGGCTGAGTAGTTGCAGTGAGACCTATGACCCACAAAAGCTAAAATATTTATGGTCTGGTCCTTTACAGTAAATATTTGCCAATCCCTCTATAATCTCCATGAAAACAAGCACAAGGTCTATTTTTGCCTACTTGCTTATCTTTGGCATCTAGCACAGTATCTGCCACATAGAAGATGTACAATATTTTTTTAAAAAGGAAAGCAAATAAAATTTTTTAAAAATACCTAGGATGTTGAAAGGATTAAATAAAATAATGTATTATTTTTTTTTCTTCTTTTTTTTTTATTTCAGCTCATCATGGGGGTACATAAGTTCAGGTTATATACATTGTCCATGTCCCACCCATCCCCCTGAGTCAGAGCCTCAAGCCTGTCCATTCTCCAGACAGTGCGTCTGGCACTCACCATGTAGTCATACCTCCATCCCCTCCCCCCCAATAATGTATTATTTTAAACACCCAGCAACATATGCCTGGAACATAGTAGGTGGTTAGTAAATGTTAGCGGTTGTTATTCTCAGTCTTTTCCTTAGTCTTTGCTTTTTAATCCTCTCTCTGGTCTGGACCCTAGCTGTCCCCTGGCCCCGGGCTGAGGTACATTCCTGTCCTCCATGTCTTGTCCTCTGGCCTTGGCCTCCTGGATGAGAAAGGCATTTCCATTTCTGACTCCAGGACTCTTTCCTTGGACTCAGATTCTTAGCAATGTCTTCTCCATCCTTCCTAGAGATTTCTCTCTATGATGTTCAGGCTATTTAAAGCATATTATTCACAAGCATCATCATAGTCTTAGGATGATGCCGCTTTGAACCTGTCCCTGGGGTTTAGCTTCACGAGGGGCATCTAAAGATATGGACTGTCTTATTTTACCGCCACCTCCTGCAGGGACAGCAGACAATGACTTTTCTTCTGGTTGAGCTGAAGAAGCTGGAAGACGGAGCTCCTGATGGGAGAGTAATGAGTAGATGTTTGAGGACGGAATCTGGGTGGTGATGTAGGCAAGAGGAGGGAAGCAAAGGGAGCAGGGATCAAAGCCCAGCCCAGAAGCTGTTCAGTGGAACTCAACCCAGCTGGACGCAGAACCCAAAAGATGGGAAGGTTTGGTAAAACCGTAGTCAGCAAACTTACCTGTGGGCCAAATCCAGCCTGCTTCCAGTTTTTATGTGATTCTCACACTAAGAGTGTTTTTTGCCTTTTTCAATAGTTGGGGGAAAAAAATCAAAAGAAGAATAATATTTTGTGACACGTAAAAATTATAGGAAATTCAAATTTCAGTGTCCATAAATAAAGTCTTATTGGAACACAGCCATGTTCATTCATTTATGACTATGGCTGCTTTCATGTTACAACATCAGAGTTGAGTAGTTGGCAACAGAGACCATATGGCTCATAAAGCCTAAAATATTTACTGTCTGGCCCTTTACAGAAAAAGTTTGCCAACCCCAGAGTTACACTGTTAGCCTGAGCTGTGACAGTAACTTTGACCTGAGCCCATTAGAACACCTTCTTTGTTCAGTGTTGCACGACTTCAGCAAACTCTACCAGGTCCCATCCCAGGATGTGGCAAGGACAGAACAGGTTAATTATATGGGTTAATTAGAGGAGCCATTCCTCAAAGAGGTGGGAAGGGATGAGATGAGAGAACACAACAGAGTGAAAACTGTGGGCTCTGATTCAAATGTTGGTTTTACCTCTTACAGAAGTGGGACCTTGAACAAGTATCATAACCTTTCCAGGCAGCAATTTCCATATTATATTAATAAAATGTGAATAATTATACTGTCATATATATAATGTCATTGTGAAGATCAAATGAGCTAATGCATGCAACAATGCCTGGCATACAGTAGACACTCAATAAATAGTCACTGCTATTAATTACTACAATTGGATGGAGTACACTAGCAGAAGAGTTGGCCCTGGAGAGGAAAAAGCCATCCCACTTAATGTGGAATAGAGTAAAAAATACTGTATTGGAGGTAAACAGACCTGGGTTCAATTCTAGTGGGCTAGTGGTGCTGTGTGACTTTAGTAAAATTGATTAACTTCTCTGAGCCTCAGTTTTCCCCTCTTTACAGAACTCAGATGTCAAGGGGAAACTTCTGTTCTTGAATTTAAGAAGCATATTTCCTTTATGGTACCACCTGTCACCGTCTCAGGTGAAACACATGTGGCTTCTGTTTCAACCAATGCCAGTGGGCCCATTCAGAAAATTCTATTTTAGCAAGCATTTCATGAGTTCAGTAAATTTATTCGAGATTTTAAGAGTTATGCTTTTGAGCGTTGGGGCATATTGTGCCCCACACAGTCTTTCTCTAAAGTTCCTATTCTCTTCTCACCTCTGTTCTTCTTTCAGAGTGAGGAGCCCACAGTCTGCCCCCTATTCCACATGTATTTCCCCCATCCCTCCCCACAACCCCCCATCATCCAAAGAGGCTGATCAAGGCATTTTCCCCCAAAGACGGCTCCCTCCCCAAGAAGAATGCTCACACTAGCTGCTAAAAGAACATGATTCCCTCCATCCGCTAACAAGCAAAGTAGGGATAATGTTGCCTACCTCACAGGGCGTTTGTGGGAATTAAATGAGGTAATGCATCGGCAAGCTTCTGGCACACAAGGCAGTCGGTAAATGTTAGTTCCCTCCTCCCATGATTCTTCCTTTGTGATTTGAAGGAACAAAGAGAGATGCTGAGAGATAGTTTGAGGTGGGGATGAGGGTAGATAAGGCAGCCAGGAAGGTCATCTCCTTGACCATCGCCCTCCAGGAAAGCAGAAGAGGTTATTTGCCAAGAGCAACTGGAAGAGGTGGAGGCGCTCAGGGCGGAAGCCAGACAAGCCTGGTTTATCTTGGAGTCCATCCAAAAGGGTTTAGTTACTAAAACAGCAGTTCCCCTACATAAATCCTTCAGGTTCTTGAAAAACGTTATTAAATCACTCCTGCATCATGAATAATCCTAATGTCATTACTCAGGCCTCCCAGGCCAAGGTGTGAGTCCTGCAAGGCCCCCTCTCCTGCGGAACCTGCAGGCCCAGCCGCACAGCTGCGCGGGCGGGAGCCCCTGGCCAGCCCAGGGCCGGGGCCTGGGGCTGAGTGTACCGGTTGGCTTGTGTCTTCACCTGGCGTTCCCTAATGTTTTCCAAGCCCTTTCAAAGCTGAGTTCTTCTTAGTAATCTTTTCTTAGGTGTAGCACTCTGAAGGGAAGTTTATTAGCAAGGTTCTACAAGCACAGGCATGGGAATTTGGGAATCCTGTTACTCGTCTATTTGGATTTGTCTGATGTCCTGTTTGTGTTAGTTATCTTTTTCTTTCTTTTTGTCTAAACCGCAGAATTTTTTTTAAACTTTTCCCAAAAGAGCTGATGATGGCTCTCTTCCATTTTACTGTGAGCCAAGGATGTTTCTCACCAGTGTTGTTATAAAAATGAATGGTTGTGATTAGTCTACACCAGATTGTTTCCTTTACCTTAAGAGGCCCTTGCTACCCTTTCCAGCTGCCCCCATCTGTATCTATTCATCTATTTTTTTTGTTTTTTAGTTTTAAAGACGAGGTCTTGCTTTGTCGCCCAGCCTGGAGTGCAGTGCCTATTCACAGGCATGATCATCATTTCACATTGCAGCCTCAAACGCCTGGGCTCAGGCAATCCTCCTGCCTCAGCCTCCTGAGTACCTGGGACTACAGGTATGTGCCACTACACCTGGCTCTATCTATATGTTTTTAACCAAGAGAGTTCTCATAGCTTTTTTTTCCAGAGCAAAGATAAGTTGAAGACTCGCAACACCTGCCTCTGTTATGTGGCATTGTTCTGGGCTAAAAAAAATCTAGAAGAAGCTTGGGAGACATGGGTTTGATCCCTAGTTCCTGTTAGGCCACTGTATGTCTTCTGAAAGATTTTCTTTATTTAAAGAAAGACTTATTTTATGACTTAATGTTTTCCCCAAATATAAAAATTGTTTGCATTCATGTATAAAATGTGAAAGGCACTGAAATATATAAAGAAATGTAAACAAAAACCATGCATAAGTCCTTCCACACTCAAACACCCCACTGTTAACATCTTGATACATTTCTCTGGAGGTTTTTTTTCCTCTGAAATGTGCTTAGATAGTTACCAAATGTGATCCAGTTGTAAACACAGTTTGAAGCCCGTATTCCTACTTACATTTATTTCATAACATTTCCCAGTCATTAAAAATTCTTAAAAAGCATATTGCTGTGTCATAACTTATTTAATCATTCTCAGATTGTTCTACATTTAGGCTGTGTCCAGTTTTTCACTGTATAAATAATGCTGCAGTGAGCTTCTTTGTACCTTGTCTTTGCATTTCTAAAAATTTGTTTAGAAGGTATTCCTAGAAGTAGGATTTCTGATAACATAGAAACCTGGAAGCTCACTTCAGTCTTCACTATTAAGTCAGCCCAAGGTGTTTCATCTTGGATCTGGTAACAAATAAATTTTATTTATTTAATAAATAAAATTGCAAAAGGGTTTGGTAATTTTTGCCTTTAGTGTGGTTTCATGGCATGCAACTAGAGGACAATATAATATAATGAAGGCAATATATGTAACCTAAACATTTACACCCCAATAATATGCTGAAATTAAGAAAACATAATGTAATGATGTTGCATTGTAATTATGACTTTGAGATATTTCAAGGTGATGATAATGATAATAATAATAGCTAACATGTATTGGGTGGCTAATATGTGCTAAGCTGTGTTTTGTTTTGTTTTTTTGTCTGTTGCCTGGGTTAAAGTACAGTGGTGTCATCATAGCTCACTGCAATCTCAAACTCCTGGGCTGAAACGATCCTCCTGCCTCAGCCTCCTGAGTAGCTGGGACTACAGGTGTGTGCTGCCATGTCCCGCTAATTTTTCTATTTTTTGTAGAGATGGGTTCTTGCAATGTTGCCCAGGCTGGTCTCTAACTCCTGGCCTCAAGTGATCCTCTTGCCTTGGCCTCCCAAAGTGCTAAGATTACAGGCATGAAACACCACACCCAGTCGTTAAGCCCTGTTTTAAATGTTTTCAGGTATTAACTCATTTAATCTCACAACAACTCTAGGAGGTAGGTACTATTGTTATCCCCATTTTACAGATGGGGAAGCTGAGGCACAGAGGGGTTAAATGACTTATCTACGGTAAGTGGCTGAGCCAGGATTCAAACCGAAGAATTTTGTCTGTGAACTCATGCCCTCGATCCTGCCTGGAAACAATCAGGTGGGGAGGAGTCCTCACCTCCCACATGCTGGGGTGCGTTGCGTGGGGCTGCCTAAACTGAGGAGAGTGCCTCCCTCCCCGCTGCCAAGGTCCTGCCCTCCCCCACCCTGGCTCTTCTCCCCCTGTATGAGCTGTGCCCCCGCCTTGGTTTGGACAGGACAGAAGCCAAGCTGCAAAGCACTTGATTCCATATCTAGAAGGGAACAGGAATATGTACCACACTGTTCTCAGGAAGCTGCTTATTCAGGAAGGGAGGATGGAGAGAGGAAATGAATGAAAAAGCACTGCTTCAGGGTTTTGGCGTTTTGTTTTCGCTTTCGTTTTTGACAGTTGTTAGAACATTAGGCTTGCCTAATTAGAAGTAATATTTCCTTACCTTTTTTTACAAATTCCGTTTCAAGAGGTTCTCGACTCATCTGTTGGTGCAGTGCCAGACATGAGCTGTGAAATAGGAGTTACTAGAGACAACGGTGACCGTGAATTCTGAAGGAGGTAACTAATCATTTTTGATACTGTCCACTGCAGATTGCCTTGGTTACAAATGACCTCCAAACAGCTGTTCAGCTTGGATGGTTCCATGGGCGGCTCATTGTGCAGAGAGTGCTCCTTGGGGCTGAAGTTCTGATTAATAGCCATTTTCTTTTGTACCACCTCCTTATGTTGACTTAAAACAATACCCGTATTATAAAAGACTGCACAGGGTGTTCCTGTTTAGGTCAAGTAGATTGGTGCCACGGTGAAACATAACACAACACCCACAACAAAAAACAAACACAGCAGCAGATCTATCCTACTTCCCCTTTTTACTTTGCCAGGTTCCCACCAGAGGATCTGCTCCTGTTCGCTCCCTGGCTCAAGATCGAAATCTGCAGAACTTCTAATGGTGCCAGAAGTGAACTCAGGAAGAAATGAGCCCCAGGATTTCTCAGGGATGCTGCTGCCAGAGATCCTCGCAGAGGCTTAGGTCTCTGCAGTGGGGGACTCTGTACGACCAGCAATGCCAGCAATGTGCTTTAAGTGCATGCTCTGCCCAGACCTGAGCATAGTGCCTGCCCACAGAGGGGCTCAATCAACATGTGCAGAACTCCAGTGAGTTACAGTGGATGGCACGGTGGACAGTAGAAACAGGGATGCTTTCTCTTTTGCTTTTGAGATAGTATAACAACCACAACAATTATGGCAACAGTAATAATCATTGTTAACATTTATGAAGTGTTTACCATGGGGCAGACCCTGTTTCCAAAAAGCACTTTACATGCATTATTTCTTTAATGCGCATAAGATTCCTGTGAGGGCAGGAAGTTTTAATATTTCCATTTTACTGATAGGGAAGCTGAGGTTGAATCACTTTCCCAAGGTCGTAATGCTAGCATGTGGTAGGATGGGAACCCCCACAGTCTGACTCTAGAGCCATTTACCATTCCACTGCGTCTCAAATGGAATATTTTAGGACCCTAATTTTCTCTGAGTAGTGTATCTATATAGTGTCCTAAAGAAATGTTATAATGGACTTCGCACCCTAACAAATGTGTATATTTACAGAGGATCGTATGTGTATCATTAAATCATATATAGACTGTATATATCTATATCAATTTCTACAGACTGATCTGAGGCTAGTTTGAGCCATCTTCTGTAATTAGAGAAGTATTTCTAAACATTTACCGAAGGATAATATACATACAGGAAAGTATACATAGCACATGTGTACAGCTTCATGAATTTTCACAAACTGGAATAGACTCATGCACCCACCTCCCAGAACCAGAAACAAAACATGTCCAGCACCCAAGCGACCCCATCTCATCCGATCTCTCCCTCTCCGGGGGGTAACCTCTATGCTGACACCTGACACCGTAGATAACTTAGCAAAGGGAGATGTTTAATATGAGAAAATTGTCAAAGTTCATGAAGAAGCCTCAGTTTCCCTGAGTGCCTCTGTGGTCTCTAGTTGACCCAGTTACTCAGAGGCCATAATGGCTAAAAGTTAGAAAGGTTAAGGAACCAACTTCATGTTAGAAGATAAACTTCAAAAATAATAATAAAAGAGATTACTTATTGAGTTCAGTCTCCTTGAGGTTATGTCGTTCCAATCCACTGCCTTCGCTGTAGAGACGCAGAAGCACCTGCCAAATGACTGAGCCTAGGACGGGCATGGGGAGCAGGCTGGTGTACACTCTTCTGCACATGTTTGTGAACAAAGCAACAAGCAATTTAAAGGGCAGCCTGGTAGCATTTTATATACAGATAAAAACATCCAAAATGCCTTCTGACATTCAAGCATTCGATATGCTGCTGTGTTTGGAGGCCCCTGCGCCCCCTTCTAAGAATTCCCACAGGGAGCTGGGGAGTGAGAGAGGCTCTGAATTGGTGAACATCAAAGTTATTCATAGGTAGTCTCACTGGGTTCTACCCAGGAAGCAGCATTTTAAAGATGACTGGTCTCTTTGGTTCTAGAACCATCTTATGTTTTATTTGACTGTATAATTTGGCATGGATCAAGTTCATATCCCCTGTTGTTTGCAATGAAAGGCTTCTGGTCACCTTAGTTTCAAATGTCATTTGTAAGCATATCGATCCTTTCTTGCTTGGTAAATGAGGTTTTTCCTCCAACTGGACCCTTCTCATTCTCTTAATAAGTAATCCAGATTTTCAGGGTCCAAAATACTCATGAGCTGTAAAACAGGCACTGCTGAAAGATCTCTTAACTCCTTCAGGCCTCCAAGGTGCTATTTATTAAAAAAATGTTATTGTTTCATATCCCATAATAGAAGCTTAAACCTTATTGACAGCCTTTGTCTTGGTAGTGTGTGTGTGGAGGTGAAGGCTCAGGGAGGAAGAGTTGGTGAACTTGAACAGGATGCTGTGTTAACTCATTCGGTAGGGCTTAAAATAAAAGATTTTAGTCTTATAAACTCTAAAGTCTAAAAGATACTGAATCTTGCAGAATTTATCAGTAGCTAAGACAGTGTTACTAGATGTAATAATTCAGTAATTACTGGAAGGATGAAATCCTTGTTGATGTTATCTGAAAATAAGTACATTTAATGCTTACTTTTGTTTTTCTTTTTTGAGACAGAGTCTTGCTCTATCACCCAGGCTGGAGTGCAGTGGCGTCAGCCTAGCTCACTGCAACCTCAAACTCCTGGGCTCAGATGATCCTCCTGCCTCAGCCTCCTGAGTAGCTGGGACTACAGGTGCACACCACCAAGCCTGGCTAAGTTTTCTATTTTTTGGAGAGACAGGGTCTTGCTGTGTTGCCCAGGCTGGTCCCAAGCTCCTAGCTTCAAGCAATCCTTCCTCCTTGGCCTCCACACCTGGCCACTCCCCCACAATTCTCTTTGGCCACTGGACTCTGGTGCATCAACATAATACTGATCATTACCTGACACATAAGTTAACCTATTACCTGGCGGGCATTAGCCACCTGAGACCCCACCCCTCGGACCACTCCAACTTGAGATGGAAACATTTAAAAGTTGGTTTGTAGACCAGTTGAGGTGGCTCACATCTGTAATCCTAGCACTCTGGGAGGCTGAGGTGGGAGGATTGCTTGAGCTCAGGAGTTCAAGACCAGCCTAAGCAAGAGCAAGACCCCATCTCTACTAAAAATAGAAAAACTAGCTGAGTGTGTTGGTATGCACCTGTAGTCCCAGCTACTGGGGAGGCTGAGGCAAGAGGATCGTGTAAGCCCAGGAGTTTGAGGTTGCTGTGAGCTATGATGATGCCACTGCACTGTACCCAGGGCGACAGAGTGAGACTCTGTCTCAAAAAAAAAAAAAAAAGTTGATTTGCAACCCCCAGCCCATTCTTCCCTTACTACTGCAGTTAAGGAGGTCACATGTTTCCAATAATGCAGATATAAGATGGTGGAGCCTTTATCAACCTAATTCCGTGAATGTCTGTACCCAACACCCATTCACCCACACTGGCTCTGTACCATGCTTCAGTTAGCTACTGCTGCCTTAAAAGCCATCCCATGCAGAATGTTTTAAAACAACAATTTATTGTTATCTCTCCAATTCTATGAGTTGGCTAGGCTCAGCGGGGGAGTTCTGCTGCTGCTGTCACTTAGGGTCTCTCATGTGGTTTCGGTCAAATGGTGGCTGGGGCTGGGATCCTTAGGGAGCTTGACTGGTGTTGAACTAGAGATGGCTTCGTTACTCATGTCTGACATTTTGGTGCTCCTCCAAGTGGAATTTTATTCTCCAGGCATCTCCACATGGCCTATCTTTCCAGTAGGAAGGTCACACTTCTTATATCATGAGTGGCTTCAAATGTGTATCAGAACCTGCCAGGATTTCCTAAGGCTCAGGCTGGGGACTGTCACAGTGTTGCTTCTCCCACACTTCCTTGGTTCAAGTGTGTCCTGGGGTCAGTACAGAGTCACAGACTCTCCAAGGCTGTGATTGCCAGGAGGGAAGAGTCATTGGGAGCCCTTTTTGGAGACTAGCTACCACATACTGTAGAAGAAATACACTTTTGTCATGTTAAGCCACTTAGATTTTAGGGTTAATTTGTTCCCTTGGCAAAAACCTAGCCTAATCTGACTAATCCAGAAATTGGTACTGTATTAGTGAAGATAAGCTAGGCTATGCTGGGGGAAAAAAAAAAAAAAGACAAACCCCCACGTCTCAGTGGCTTAACACATAGTCCCCTGGGGGTCTGATGATGACTTTCCAGAACTGCTGCCTCCAGCGGTGACTCAGGGGTCCAGGCTGCTTGCGTTCTGTTGGTACACTACCCAGAACTTGTGGCTTCCAGCTAACTGGGGTGGAGGAAAGAGAACATGGGGGACTCATAGCTCTTAAGTACCTCTTGGCCAGAATTAGTCTCGTGCCCCCCACCTCAACTACAAGCAGGCTGAGAAACTGGGGTGAGCACATGGATATTTGGTGATTAGTAAATGTCTCTGCCATAAAGTTCTGTAGGGTTCTTGGCCTCTTTTGTCCCTCCTTTTTCCTTATCTCACCCTCTATAAGAAATTTAAAAGAAAGAGAGAGGGAGGGAGGAGAGGAGAGAGGGAGGGAGGGAGGGAGGGAGGAAGGAAAATGGAAGGAAGAACACTAGACGGGATTTACTCTATAGGATGTAAAATACAACCACTAAAACTACTAACAAAACAAAACTATTAACAAATACTGCCAAATAATAACCATTAACAAAGAACTATAATGGCAGAGGCTTTCGCTATGGTTTTAACCTGTTTTTTTTCTTTTTAATCAGCAATGATAAGGAAACTAAACCAGATTAAGTGCTATCATCTTGGAGGTGCAAAGGCAAACAAGAGGAAAGAAGTGATTGAAGAGCACTTCAGAAAGCTTGGTACATTCAAATCAGCAGGGCCTGATTACTCACAGCCCGGAGCACTTAAGGAATTGTCAAATGTAATTGCAGGACCACCAGCCTTTATTTTAGAAAAGGAAGGTTGGACGGGAGAAGGTCCTGACAGGTAGAATCAGCAGATAGAGTACCCGTTTTTTAAAACAGGGAAAAGGACAGCTGTAGTAATTATAGACTATTCCGCTTATCTTGGATACCTGGGAAGATACAAGACCAAATGATCAAACAATCAATTTGCAACCATCTAGAAGAGCACAGAGTACTGGGTAGTAATCAACATGATTTTGTGAAGTGCAAATTATGCCAGACCAATTTAATTTTATCTATGATAGAGTGATGAGCCTGGCAGAAGAGGGGAAAGCAATACTTACTACTGGACTTCAGTAGGGATTTTTATTGTTGTTTTATAATTTTTTTTAAAAAATTCCATCCCCCGGCATTTGAGCATTAACGCTCTGAGAAGATGCTACTTAGAACAACAGTTGGGTGGGCATGACTCTGGGTGAGGCACTTAAAGTGGTAAAAACAAAGATTCTGCTTCAGGCTTACACAGTTATTAATAATAGTTATTATTTTAATTGACATGGACAAAGATGACAGTAGTGAAGAAGATGTTGAGGTGGAAATTAGCATTCTTTACCACTGATGGGAAATATAAGAGAAAATAGGAGATATAAAAACTAATCTGGCCAGGCGAGGGGGCTCACACCTATAGTCTTAGTACTCTGGGAGGCTGAGGAGGGAGGATCGCTTGAGCTCAGAAGGTAGAGACCAGCCTGAGCAAAAGCGACACCCAGTCTCTACTAAAAAATAGGAAAAAAAAATAGCTGGACAACTAAAAATAGAAAAAATTAGCTGGGCATGGTGGTGCCCACCTGTAGTCTCAGCTACTCAGGAGGCTGAAGCAGGAGGATTGTCTGAGCCCGTGAGTTTGAGGTTGCTGTGAGCTAGGCTGACATCACAGCACTCTAGCCTCTGTCTCAAAAACAACAACAATAAAAAAAAAAAAAATCTAAGAGGTTCACCAGCTACCAGCTAAGTAACATGAGATCCAGAAATGGAGAACAGACAAAATAGTATAAGGGAAATAACTAGAGATATCACAGAGGAAAATTTCCCAGAAAAGGACACATATCTTTACATTAAGAGGGCCCTGAAGTGGGGCCCTGTGATAAGTGGGGAAAATAACCCACTTGTGTTACAGCAGGTGGTCCCGAGGACAAACCGAGCGGCACTCGGAGAGTCGGAGAATCAAGGTCTATTTGCTGGTGGGCTTACAGGGGTCTCACCACCAAATTCTGAGCCCCATCTACCCAATTTTTCCACTTTTATTAAGTTGAGGTGGTCCGAGGGTTGGGTCTCAGGTGGGTAATGCCTGCCAGGTGATAGGTTAATTGATGTGTCAGGTAATAGGTCAGTATTATGTTGATGCACCAGGTAATAGGGTAGTTGATGCACCAGATAATCGTCTTAGTGTTATGCTGATGCGCCAGGTAATAGATTAGTTGATGGGCCAGGTGATAGGTTAGCATTATGCTGATGTGGGTCTTCCGTGAGGGGTGGGGGTCTCAGGTGGCTGCTGTGCCAAGTAATAGATGGAGGTTTGATTTATCACCCCCCCCCTTTGATGCCCTTATATGTCTATTATAGGGCATCATTTCCCAGTGGGTGATAGCCTCCTAAGGCCATTATGTGAGCTGTTGCTCTCCAGGTTACAGTTGTCTCTACGAATTTTATGACCACGCTCAGTACACAGGGGACTGTAATGGTGCCAGTCCAGTATTTCTTTCCCCCACTGTGGCACACCTGAGCCTGACTATAACGTGTCTTTGGCATGTAGGTATGGATTGTGAAACCTCCCGTGGTCCAGAAGCCTCGAGTAATCCTGTCAGTGAGGGAATCCAAGTCCTAGCATAACAAGCCTCAGGGCATGGTTTCTCTGCCACAGTTGTTAGGGCAAGTGCCCCAACCAGGAGGAGGTTAGGGACTGAGGCAGGAGTAGGCATCCTATAATGAGCTAAAACACTACAGTTAGAGACACCCTCTGCAGTCCAGTCCAGTCTCCCGGAGCTACAGAGAAGAGTCCAATTGCCAGTAAAGTCACTACAACCCCAATGAGGGCCAGGGCCAGTGGTCCCATTTACTCCTGTTCAGTCTGGGTGTGGCTGTCCTCACTGGGAGACGGTTAAGCTGGATCTTTAGTGGATTCCGCTGGTCCTGCTGTGCAGTCCAGAGATTAGTTTCATTGCCTGGTTCAGCCTTTTTCACCCGGGAGTGATGGCTCCACGGTGTGATACCTGCAACTTTAACAGCAGGGGGAGTAACTAGTACCACAGTATGCGGACCCTTCCAGGTGGGCTGTAGGGGTGTTCTTTTCCAGTCCTTTACCCAGACTAGATCCCCAGGTTGGTGGGGTGGACAGGGTGACCCAGGGCGATAGGGGTTTTTTTAGGATGGTGTGGTGGATATGACGCATAGTTTTGGCTAAGGCTTGGAGGTGTGTGTTTATATTCAATTCCCCTAGTTGTCTAATGTTTCCCCTTAATTGCTTGATGAGTGGGGGAGGTCTACCAAACAGGATTTCAAAGGGTGAGTATCCTGTGGGCCCCATTGTGCACTTGACTCTGAACAGGGCTAGGCTTAGCATGTCTACCCAGGGTAATTGTGTTTCCTGACATAGCTTTGCTAGAGTGGTCTTGAGGGTCCAATTCATGCTCTCTACTGTCCCTGAGCCCTGTGGCCTGTAGGCTGTATGTAGTTTCCATTTGATTCCCAGTGCCTTGGTGAGGGTTTGCATGACCTCCGCAGTGAAGCTTGGTCCCTTGTCACTGTCAAAGGAGAGTGGTAGACCATACCTGAGGAAGATTTCTCTTAATAGAAATTTTGCCACTTCCCTAGCTTTTTCAGTCCTGGTAGGGACTGCCTCGACCCAGCCTGAGAAGGTGCATATCACTACCAGCAGCTATTTATAGTCCCGACATGGTTTTACTTCTGTGAAATCAACTTCCACATTCTCAAAAGGAGAGGTTCCGGTGTACTGAATTCCTGGGGTGGGTCTCGGCCTCACTGCTGCATTGTTTTTAGCACAGGTCTGGGTGCCTGAGGGCTGTTTTCCCTAAGTGAGTCAGGTTACAATAGAGTATGCTAATTTGTTGGGGATAAAAATGTTATGGTTCCATAGGTGCCACCACCCGTCTGCTGTCCTTCTTGGCCTTCTCCTGCTCTGCCCACTGGTTCTCTTCTGGAGTATATTTTGGTTCTTTGGGCCACTTGGGTGCCAACAAGATTTGGCATTGGGTTGGAGTGTCGTCCTCTGAACATTCTCAGGTGGCTGCATTTTTGGCTGCTTAGGTCTGCTAGGCAATTGCTGGTGGCAATTGCATCTGTGCCCTTTTGGTGCCCTCGACAGTGGAAGACCACAATTTCTTTTGGCTCCCAAACTGCCTCCAGCAGTTGGAGGATTTCATCCCTATTTTTGATCTTTTCACCTGCAGTCAGCAGTCCCCTCTTCCTGTATATTGCCCTGTGGATATGTACTGTGGCAAAGGCATATTTAGAGTTTGCGTATATGAGGGCTTGGATCAGGGCCCATAGCTCTACCTTTTGTGCTGACCACCCTTGGGGCAAAGGAGCTGACATGATGACCTCTTCGACTGTGGTGACTGCAAAGCCCGGCAGTTGTTTCTCATTCTGGATAAAGCTACCGCCATCCGTGTAGAGTTCTAAGTCCGGTGCCAGCAGAGGACTATCTTTCAGATCTGGCCGGCTTGCATAGACCTCCTCTACCACCTTGGTGCAGTCATGGTTTGGAGGGCCCTGCCTCAGTGGGCAGGAGGGTGGCGGGATTCAAGGTCTGCACAGTCCCCAGGGTGACCCGAGGATTTTCGCACAGCAGTCCTTGGTACTGTGCTAACCGGTTGCTTGAGAGCCACCGGTGTCCTGAGGTGTTCAATAGAGATATTACTGTATGAGGGACTCGCACACGGATGTTTTGTCCCCGTGTGTGTTTGTCTGCTTCCTTGACTAGCAGGATGGTGGCCGCCAGTGCGCAGAGGCAACATGGCCATCCTGCCGCTACCGGATCTAATTGTTTTGACAAGTAAGCCACTGGTCTCCTGCCAGGGGCCCACAGTTTGAGTCAAAACCCCCAGACCCACTTGTTTCTTCTCGTGTACAAACAGGTTAAAGTCTTTGGTGAAGTCAGGTAGCCCTAGTGCGGGGGCTCTTTTTAGTAGGTCTTTTATTTCCTGGAAAGCGCTTTCCTGACTCTCAGCCCATTCCAATTCTTTGTTTGCAGGCCCGAGTAGGGCCTCATACATAGGCTTGGCCTTTAGGGAGAAACCTGGGATCCAGATGCGGCAGAATTCGGCCGTGCTGAGGAATTCCCTGAGTTGTCTCCATCTGGTCAGCCTGGGAATTGTACAGATGGTGTGTTTATGCTCATGTCCCAGTGTCCGGCACCCCTGAGTGATGTGGAAACTGACATATTTTACCTGTTGCCTGCAGATCTGTGCCTTTTCCCAGGAGACTTTGTATCCTTTGTCAGTGAGCAGTTGGAGCAGGCACCAGGTTCCCTGGTGGCAGTCTTCTCTGGTTGGGCTTGCTAGAAGGAGGTTATCGATGTACTGTAGAAGTGTGCAGCGGGTTTCTTCTCGCGGAAAGGAGATGAGGTCAGTGGCTGAAGCCTCCCCGAATAGAGTTGGTGAATTTTTAAATCCCTGTGGTAGTCATGTCTAGGTCAGCTGGGTTTTCCTTCTAGTCTAAGTATCCTCCCATTCGAAGGTGAACAGGGGCTGGCTCTTCGGAGCGAACCGCTTGCAGAGAAGGCGTCCTTTAAGTCCAGACAGGAGAACCAGGCAGCATCAGGAGGAATGAGGCCCAGGAGGGTGTATGGATTCGGTACTACTGGATGGAGAGTCACTGCAGCCTCATTAATCAGTCACAGGTCTTGGACAGGCCAATATCCACCTCCGTTGGGCTTTTTGACTGGCAGGAGGGGAGTATTCCAAGGAGACTGGCACTCCACCAAAATCTCCTCTCATTTAAGCCTATCACTGTGTTCCTGAATTCCCTCTCGAGCCTCCTTGGGGATGGGATACTGTTGTCTCCTGGTCTGTTGGGCGCTTGGTTTCATCTCAACCACCAGGGGTGCCTGTTGGTGTGCAAGACCAAGGGGGAGGGGTTGTCCTCCTCCCATACCAATGGAAAATCCTGCCGGAAGTCAGGCGGGTTCTGTTCCTCTTTGGCCTCGTCGTATAGCTTCTATTCTGATTCCCAGGTCAGGGTGACCGCCATTATGAGAATCTCTGGGGCACCGAGCATGAGGCTCACGGTCCCTTCCGGGTGGAAAGTGATCTGGGCTTCCAGTTTGCTCAGGAGATCTCGACCTAGGAGGGGAATGGGGCAGTCTGGTATGTATAGGAATTTATGTCTTATCTGGTGGCCCCCCATCTGGCATATTCGAGATTGGCAGAAGGATCAAGCTACTCGAGTTCCAGTGGCTCCCACAATGGTGGTTTCCCGCTTTGTAAGTGGAGCCACCGGGCTTGTTACCACAGAGTGTTCTGCCCCAATGTCCACCATGAATGTTATTGGTCGGCCAGTGAGACCGATGAGGCCCTGGGTCTCCGGCTCCTGCTGGAAGCCCCTGGCCAGGTTCCTGTTTGGTGGTGGGTGGTTTCTTTTGTTGGGGCATTCATGCTTCCAGTGACCAAACTCCTTACAATAGGCGCACTGGTCAGTCTTCAGGGTCCCTCATC
The DNA here is from genome assembly GCF_020740605.2 of Lemur catta. Classification (NCBI taxonomy): domain Eukaryota; kingdom Metazoa; phylum Chordata; class Mammalia; order Primates; family Lemuridae; genus Lemur; species Lemur catta. Next base: position 75,998,564 of record NC_059137.1, read on the forward strand.
TCCTGGGTCCTCCTTCCCGTGACGGGCCAGATCTCTTGGCTGGGTCAGGTCTTCCAAGGGCAGCGGCCAGGAGAGTGGCTTTCTGTTTCATTTTCTTGTCATTCTCCCTGTGGGCCGTCTGGTCTCATTTAACATAGACCTTCTGGGCCACTTCCATCAGCTGTATCATGTTCATTCCTGCAGACCCATCAAGTTTCTGGAATTTCTGTCAGATGTCAGTATAGGACTGCCCAACAAATGTGGCATTCACCATCCACTGATTTTCAGCTGCCTCTGGGTAGAAGGATGTGTGGACTCGGTAGGCCTCACAAAGGCACTTACAGAATTTGCTCGGTGATTCCTCTGGCTTCTGGGTGATCAGAGCAACTTTGTTCATGTTGGTTGATTTTCTGCCTCCCTCCCAGACCCCATGGAGGAGAGCTTCCCAGTACTTTCTGAGAGCCTCTCTTCAGCTCAGGGAGTTGAAATCCCAATCCGGGTTGGTCTCTGGTGCTGCTCTCTGTGCCCACTGCTCCGTGTCCAAGGTCCCTGCTGGAGCCTGGTGCTGAAGCCACCTCCGGGTCCCAGCTACAATGCGGCATCGTTCTTCCATGTTAAAAAGGGTCAGAAGGAGCTGGTGGCAGTCTTCCCAAGTGGGATGGTGGATCTGTAAGATGGATTCCAGAAGGTCAATGAGACTTGATGTTTTTCAGAGTATGGTGGGGTGTGGTGCTTGCAGTTCAGAAGGTCAGTGGTGGAGAAGGGCTGGTAGTACAGGACTGGCTGACCTGGCTGAACGGACCCATCATCCGTAACCTGCATTGGACCTCACACCTCACATAGGGGCATCTGGAGGGCTGATGTTGGGGCCTGAGCTGATTGTAGCCAGCGGGTGATGAGAGTGTCGGCACCTGGTTGGTCTAGAACTGGCAGCAGGGAGACTGATGGTGGCGGGGTGTCTGGTGGATTCAAGGGTACTTCAGGAGGTGTCATGGTAGGGTTGTAGAGCAGTGGTGGTGGATCCTCTTCAGGAGCTTCCTGATGGATGGGTTTGGAGTCTCTGGTACTTTGGGCCACAAAAATCCTGCTCTGTCCCTTATTGGCACAGAACTGGACCCACAGGGGCATGGTCTGAGCAATCTCTAGCCATGAATCTATGTAAGGGGGAATTGGTTGGGGTGGCTGGGAGTCCCAGTCACAATTCTTCAAACTGCTCGCACAGTGGGGAGGTCTAAGGTTCCTGTTGGGGGCCAGTCAACCCTGAATGTGGGCCACTCATGTTCCCAGAGGGCCCTAAGTCTACTGGGACTCCGTGTGATGCCGTAATCTCCCGTGAAATCCTTCTTAAAGTTCTTTAACATGCATTTCAGGACTGTAGGCTTAGATTCTACACTACCCATCCTAGACCCTTGAACGGTGTCGCAGCTTAACAGACAAAGTGCGGAGGGGGGATTATCTCAGGTGTCCACCTGGCTGCGTCCCTCGCGGGAACTTAGGCACGTCTTGGCTAAGGTGTGCCCGTATAAACCCCGGGCCTGGTCACTCCTTTTAGGGGAGTGAATCACCGTTATGTACGATGCTGCCACAGAATCACAGGTGACGACCCACTCAGGTTCTGTAGCCGTAGCCGAAGAACCACAGTCACTCTTCACTCACTCACTCAGACAGGCAGAGGTGACACATTCCCGCCCTGGGAATTCCCTGCGCTCAGGAGGTGATCAGGCTCCTCTTCCATTGTCTGATGGGCCTGACTCGGCGGGGTCCCGGGACCTTACCTGGTCCGATGCCTCCAGACCTGATTTAACTTGCCCTTCTCTCCGGTGTGTCCGGGTGAGTTCAGGACCCCGCGGCCGGTGGGAGCTCCCGAGGAGCGAAGATATTCCGTAAAAAGGCAGTTGGCGCCGGTTCGCTTCTGTCGCTGAGGTCCCGCCGGTCGCTGCGCCCGTCCCTGAACTGGTGGCTTCAAGGGGCCAGCTTGGTGGGTTTCCCAGTCAGGGAACCAAAATGTTACAGCAAGTGTTACAGCGGGTGGTCCCGAGGACAAACCGAGCGGCACACGGGGGAGTCAGAGAATCAAGGTTTATTCGCCAGCGGGCTCAGAGGGGTCTCGCCACCAAATTCTGAGCCCCATCTACCTGATTTTTCCCACTTTTATTAAGTTGGGGTGGTTGGAGGGGTTGGGTCTCAGGTGGCTAATGCCCACCAGGTAATAGGTTAGTTGATGTGTCAGGTAATAGGTTAGTATTCTGTTGAGGCACCAGGTAATAGTAGGTTAGTTGATGCATCAGGTAGTAGGTTTAGTGTTATGCTGATGCGCCAGGTAATAGATTAGTTGATGGGCCAGGTGATAGGTTAGCATTATGCTGATGCGGGTCTTCCGTGAGGGGTTGGGGTCTCAGGTGGCTGCTGTGCCAAGTAATAGATGGGGGTCTTCCTCATCACTTGGACACAACTTTGTAAAATTTTAGAACTCTGAGAATAAACAAAATTTGCTAAAACCTTCCAGAGAGGAAAATTAGGCCACCTATAGAGGAATGTAAATTGAGCAGCCAAATTCTCATTAACATTTCTGCCTGCTAGAAGATAATAAAGTAGTCCTTTCTGTTCTGGGGGAAATTGAATTTGAAACTAATTTGCATGTCCGGCCAACCTGTCAAGCGACTAGGAGAGTAGAATACGGGCAGTTTACACGAACAGGGACTTAGAAAATTTACTTCCTAGGACCCCTTTCTTAAGTTATTTGAATATGTATTCCCACAGATTGAAGAAGCTATCCAAGAAAGAGCAAGGCAAGAGATCTTTCTAGTACAGTAAAGAAAAGTAGAGTATAATACACAACCATCCATTTTAGGGTAAGAGAACAAAGAGCTCCAAAGAGAAAAACTCTGGGACAAAAGAGAACCCCATGCAGTCCATAGCAGGATTAAGAGAACATCAACAATAAAACTTTTGAGTATAAAGTAAAGCATATAAAAAAGATAGGCAATTAAGAATTCCAGGGAAAAAAAAGCTAATTGAGAATGTTATGATCCCATTTAGAAAAATAATAAGATGTTGTACAATTTTCAGTAATTTAGGGAGTATAAGAAAAAGACTAGTCCATGGTGCTAAAATATTTTCCTTTAAATAGATGAGGGGTATGACACTGTCCACATAGAAAAGGAAATTTCATTCTTAACATGCCACCTAGCTCGGCAATATACAATACTGATGTAGTCTTAATAATGTAATTACTCGGGTATTGTTTTTTGTTTTGTTTTTAAATTATAGATCCCCAGAACTTATTCATCTTATAACTGAAAGCTTGTGCTCTTTGACTAACATCCCTTACAGTCAACCTAAGCACAAAGAAGGGAAGATCTTAGTTGTGTCGCAAAAAAAGGCAAACATTAATCTTCATAATATAAAAGTATAACTGACAAAAGGTGGGAAAGTGAAGGAAATATGAAGAGAAGGATAGTATCACTGATACCTGCAACTCCTATAATCAAAAGTCAGGATACTGACTTGAGTTTTGTATTTTTTTTTTTAAAGACAAGGTCTCACTCTGTCACTCAGGCTAGAGAACAGTGGCATCATCATAGCTCACTGAAACCTCAACTCCTGGGCTCAAGCTATCCTCCTGCCTCAGCCTCTTGATGCAGTGTGTCACCATGCCCAGCTAATTTTTCTAGTTTTTAGTAGAGATGGAGTCTCACTACATTGCCCAGGCTGGTCTTGAACTCTTGGTCTCCAGTGATCCTCCCTCCATGGCCTCCCAAAGTGCTAGGTTTACAGCCGTGAGCCAGTGCACCTGGACTGACTTGAGTTTTTGGAATGAAAAATTAAGGTGAACTCTTGTATTACCCTGGATGGAGCTGGAGCCCATTCTGCTAAGTGAAGTATCACAAGAATGGAAAAACAGGCACCACATATACTCACTGTCAAATTGGTACTAATTGATCAACACTTATGTGCACATATGGTAGTAACATTCATCGGGTGTTGGGCAGGTGGGAGGGGGGAGGAGGGGATGGGTATATTGGCACCTAATGGGTGCACCATACCCCAGACACCCTCTGCGCACTATCTGGGGGATGGGCATGCTTATAGCTCTGACTTGGGTGGTGCAAAGGCAATATATGTGAGCTAAACATTTATAACCCCATAATATTCTGAAATAAAAAAGAGAAAGAAAAATTAAGGTATAGACACTATTTAAAGTTACAAGGGTAATCACAACAAAACTTTAAAAATAATGATATAACTATCTAACACTAGAGGACTTGGGAGAAAGAAGAAGATAACACAAATGAACTAAATTCTTATCTTTTGTATCTGGAGGCCATTAGATAACCAAGAAGTTAGAAAAAGGAATGATTTTCTAAACATCTCATCTATTCAAAGCATAGATAATTTGTGAATAATTTTTTATAGGCAGACGTGTATGGTTGTGGGGTGCGATCTCAGAGCACAGGCGCAGACAATCTCTGTAGCTTAAGGACACATTATGATGCTGCTAATCTTGAAGCCATGGCATTTTTTCCATTCTATTATCCATACCCAGTTAGAAGATTGTATTTGCAAACTGAAAGTCATATTTGCTTTAATGCTCTCTTAAATTTTCTCAGAATTATCTCTAGTATTTCACAGAGTACTATTGCCAAAACTGATAGCATGGTACACGGCCATGTGGCTTTTCTGTAGTGTTTTATTGTCTCTAAATTCTGTTCCAAAAGGATATATTCTCAGGATTGGGTTTTCTTTTTTTTTCCCCACTAAATGAAAGCTCAGATGACCTTGTTATAGAATAAAAACTGCTTCAAACTTATAAGTCTAAAAATTAAAATAACAGTGTAAAAGTCACTTGAATCACTTCTAGATTTAAACTTTAGTAACATTTAAATAACAGCATGGTTTACAAGCTGCTGTTAAACGATGGCAGGTGCAAATAAAACCTTGCTGCAACTCAGTAAGTGAGTGGAGTCCGAAAACTTCAATTGAATAACATGTGGAGCCAACTTAGTGCAAAGTTAATGAAATGTCCTGGGTGAGCCTGCTGCAAGAGGATGAGAGCCAATCACCAAACTTGCCATTTCCAAATTCCCATTATCAAGGAGCATGTCATTGCATGTTCCAGAATACTTCTGATTACCAGCTAAAGTGGCATGCTACATAGCCACACAGATAAACACAGTTGCTGTTCACACTGTCTGCTAGCTTTGAAATGCAGTTCTTTATTATTCTTGGCAGGAATTAAATCATTTCAAATTTTGCACAAAACTGGGACTTTCTTAATAGGCCAATTATACTATTTCAAATGTTCATCATTCTAATTTATTTAAAATATGAGCATATTGTAAAAGAGCAGTATTTATAAGAAAAGTTTTGGGTGAAGGAGCCTGTTTACAACTAGAAGAACTAAAAGTGGAAATGTTTAAAAGAAAGTCTTTACACAAACCCACAGCTAACATCATACCGACCAGGAAAAAGTAGAAAGGTTTTCCTCTAATATCTGGAACAAGACAAGGGTATCCACTTTTGCCACTTTTATTCAGCATAGCACTGGAAGTCCTAACCAGAGCAATTAGGCAAGAGAAAGAAATCAAAAGCATCCAAATTAAAAAGAAGGAAGTCAAATTGTCCCTGTTTGCAGATGACATGATCTTATATATAGAAAACCCTAAAAATGCCACCAAAAAACCATTAGAACTGATAAACAAATTCAGTAAAGTTGCAGGATACAAAATCAATATGCAAAATTAGTAGTATTCTGTATGCCAATAGCGAGCTATCTGAAAAAGATATCAAGAAAGGAATCTCATTTACAATAGCTACAAAAAATTAAAATATCTAGGAATAAACTTAACCAAGGAGGTGAAAGATCTCTACAATGAAAAATGTAACATATTGATGAAAGAAATCAAAGAGGATACAAATAAATGGAAAGATATCCTGTGTTTATGGACTGAAAAAAATTAATATTGTTAAAGTGTCCATACTACCCAAAGTGATCTACCAATTCAGTGCAATCTCTGTCAAAATTCCAATGACATTCTTCACAAAAATAGAAAAAAAACAATCCTAAAATCTGTATGGAACCACAAAAGTCCCCAAATAGCCAAAGCAATCTTGAGCAAAAAGAACAAAGCTGGAGTCATCCCACTACCTGACTTCAAAATGTACTGTGCAAAGCTGTAGTGACCAAAACAGCATAGTATTGACATAAAAACAGACACAGAGACCAATGGAACAGAATAGAAAACACAGAAATAAATCCACACACAGCCAGCTGATTTTCAACAATGGCGCCAAGAACACACATTGGAGAAAGGACAGTCTCTTCAATCCTGGGAAAGCTGGACATGCAGAAAAATGAAACTAGACCCCTGTCCCTTACCATATGCAAAAATCAACTCAAAATGGATTAAAGACCTAAATGTTGGACCCAAAACTGTAAAACTACTAGAAGAAAACATAAGGGAAATACTTCATGACATTGGTATGGGCAAAGATTTTTTGAGTAAGAACTCAAAAGCACAGGCAATATGAGCGAAAATGACAAATGGGAATACTTCAAACTAAAAATCTTCTGCACAATAAAGGAAACAGTCAACAGAGTGAAGAGACAACCTACAGAATGGGAGAAAATGTTTACAAACTTTGCATCCAACAAGAGGTTTATATGCAAGATATATAAGGAACTCAAACAACTCAATAGCAAAAACCCCAAATAATTTGTTTAAAAAATGAACAAAATACCCCAATAGACATTTCTCAAAAGAAGACATACAAATGATTAATAGGTATATGAAAAAATGCTCACATCACTAGTCATCAGGGAAATGCAAATCCAAACCACATTAAGATATCACTTCATGCCTGCCAGAATGGCTGTTATCAAAAAGACAAAAACCAACAAATGCTGGCATGAATGTGGAGAAATGGGAACCCTTATACACTGTTGGTGGGAATGTAAATTAGCATAACCAATATGGAAAACAGTATGGAAGTTCCTCAAAAAATTAAAGGTAGAGCTACCATATGATCCAGCAATTCCATTACTGGGTATTTATCTAAAGAAAATGAAATCAGTATGTTGAAGACATATCTGCACTCCCATGTTCATTGCAGCATTATTCACAATAGCCGAGGTATGGAATCAACGTAAGTGTCCAACAACAGATGAATGGATTAAAAAAAAGTGGTATAGATACACAATGAAATACCATTTAGCCATGAAAAAGAATGAAGTCCTGTCTTTTGTGGCAACACGGATGAACCTGGAGGATATTATGTTAGGTGAAATAAGCCAGGCACAGAAAGACATATACTGCATGATTTCACTCATTTGCAGAATTTGAAAAAGCGGATCTCATAGAAATATAGCATAGAATAGTGATTGCCAGAGGCTGGGGAGGGGATAAAGGAGGGAAGATGGGGAGAGATTGGTCAGTGGGTACAAAATTACAAATTGATAGGAGGAATAAATTCTGATGTTCTATTGCTCAGTAGGGTGACTACAGTTAACAATATTGTGTTGTGTATTTCAAAACATCTTGAAGAGAAGATTTTGAATATTCTCACTACAAAGAAATGATAAATGTTTGAGGTGATGGGTAAGCTAATTACCCTGATTTGATCATTAAATAATGTACACATGCTTTGAAATACCACTCTGTATTCCACAAATATCTACAATTATTATGTGTCAATTAGAAATAAAATAAAATTTACAAAAAAGAAAATCTTAACAGGAGATGGGACTGGCAGTGGAAAGGGATAATAATAAGCTTTTCTGTACCATTTCATCTATACATTTAATTTATTATAAATATACTTATTACTATAATACAGTATTATTTATTGAATCATAAATACTACAGCAGTTGCCTCTAATATTTCTCAAAGTGTGGTCCATGCAATACTTGCTAAAAATTCAGATTCCACTATTTCAAACACAATCCTACTCACAATTTGATTCAGTAGAGGCTTAGGAATCTGCATTGGAACCACTGGTTTAGGCATGCATCTTCCTAAATGCTAGTTTGTGCATTCTCTTCAAGCATAGTTTAGGATCGAGATTCTTGTGAGACTAGTGCATGCTGTATTGTCTTCTTTGGTGTTTGCCATTACCCAGTATCTTTTTTTCCAATTTCTTTACCACCAAGATGAAAGAAAACCCAAAAGGAATTCAAGGAAAATATTTGTCCTTGAGGAGCTAAGAAGATAATAAGATAAGATAAACATATGCAACACTAACACTCTCTCTCTGTCTCTCGCATATGGTTCTATCTAAGGCAGGGGTCCCCAACCTATAGTGTGTTGTATAATTATTTCATTATATGTTACAATGTAATAATAATAGAAATAAGGTGCACAATAAATGTAATGCACCTGAATCATCCCAAAACCATCCTCCCCGTGCCCGCCCTGGCCATGGAAAAATTGTCTTCCATGAAAACAGTCCCTGGTGCCAAAAAAAGTTGAGTGCTGCCAATCTAAGGGAACAACAATTCTTTTTACCATCCTTTAAGCTGGGCCACCGCTTGAACATACAATAGCTAAGAAAATCTGTTAAGTTTTAAAATTCATGACAATGACTTGTTTTTTAATTATGTAGGAAGAAACATTTTAAGACTGTCTTTGTCTCTTGTTTTGGTGGTGATCATCTTTTCTCATTCCTGTGACTGCAGAAATATTGATCTCAGCATTACTTTGACCGTTAATGAATTATGACGGCAATAAGCAAAGACGTGCACCTCTAGCCTCCTGGGAGCTTGATCTTCTGCTACAACGTTTGCATTTGTAAGTCAGCACCTGTGTAATCTATATTCTAACTATTTGTTATTCTCCTTTAATTACATATCGGTAGTGGGCCATTTGCAGACTGAGAGTAACCAATTGGACAGTCAAAGAGATTATTAAAATATTGACTTTAAATTAAAAGGCCAAAAAGGAAACAAAACTGCGTATGTTTCTACCCATTCCTGTATGATGCTTCAGAGACAATTATTCCCTTTTATATCAAGGAAAGTTTCAAGAATTGTGCAAGGAACTCCCATATACCCTTGACGCTCACTAATTTATATCTTCCCCTATGTGCTCTCTCTCTTTCTTTGTCTCTATCTATATAATCCACAGTCCAAATTTAAATTCAGATTTTCTTCATTGCTCCAATGATATCCCAATAATTAGTTATAAACTAATTTTTTTTTCTCCAGTTCAGGATCCAACCCGGGATCATGCATTATATTGAGTTGTCATCTTTCATTTGTTTCCTTTAATCTGGAGAATTTTCTTAGCCTTTTTTAGTTTTCTTAATTTTACATATTTTAATGTCAGCAGTCTATGATTTTCTGTAGACCAGTGCTCTTCTTTTTCTCTTCTTCTTCTTCTTCTTTTTTTTTTTTTTTTTTGTAGAAGGCCCTTAATTCTGGGTTTGACTGTGGCTTCCTCATTTTTAAACTGAGGTCATGCAGGGGATGTGTTTTTGGCAGGGACACCCCTGAAGTGATGTTGTGTCCTTGTCACCACAGCACAGCAGGAGGCACGTGCTGTCTCGTGTCCCAATATTGGTGATGTTAGTATAATCGCTTGGCTAAAGTGCTTTATCCACTTTAATGTTACGGCTTTTCTCTTTATGAATTACAAGTAATTAGTGTGGAGATATTTGGGGATAATACCCTGTTTTAAAAATTTCTTTCTGACAACTTTAGCATCCATTGACAATGTCCTAACTTTATCATTCCTTTCTGGATTTCGTTCTCCATTCATTTATTTATATATTTATTTATTTAAGTATGAATGAATATACTCCATTACTGTCATTTTTCATTTTGACCTCAAATTTTCCCATATTGGGCTGGTGGGTTGCCCCTTTAACTGGCTTCTTTGTCTTTTTTGACAAGTTTTCATGATGCTTTGATGCCCTGCTTTCCTTTCTGTAGCAACTGGCTCATCTTATGTTTTCTCTGCTCCATCCCTGGAATTTGCCATTTCTCCAGTAAGGTCCCAGGTAAATTTTGGTAATAAAATCAAATATCTTCTTTGCCTGCTTTTTCTCTCCCTTTCACCTATCTGATGAGTTCCTAGTGTGATCACAATTTTCCGTCTCTCTAGTTAGAGAGGGCATTCTGATATATTCATCTACCTTAAAACTGTTCTAGAATGATTGTATTACCTTTCTTAGAAACGTCTGCATTTTAAAAGAGGAAGCCAGTTAGAAAGCAATGCTAAACAAACAAAAAAAATTAGTCATACAATGTTAATGGCAAAGGCAATTTTAGATCCCAGGGTCACACACGCAGCTGCCTTAGGGACCTGGTAGTTAGCATGAATGTGCAGGAAGTTCCTTGGTGTCAGACAACAGGGAGTGGTACAGACTGGGCTGAACTGGAGGGTTTGAGCCCACCTCATAATTATATTCAAAGAAAAAGAAAAAGTTAAACATTTGGGCAGACCAAGCAAAACTTGTTTATAATCCTTACTTGCCAGAGGGCCTCCTATTACTGACTTGTGTTACAGTAGAACTAAACCAGTGGCTTTAGCAGAGCAGCTGCCAAGATGCTTTATGGACCTTTCCAGGGGGCGCTGGGAACACCATGCACAGACACACTCTTGGTCTTCCAACTCCGTTCCACCAGTCAGCTCATGATCACCTGTTTGATGAGATAGGCATTGTGTAAGATTCTGTTTGAAGAAAGGTATCTGGGGATTTTTAAAACAAGTTTGAACACCATTGAGTAGTCCAGCTTCTTCATCTTGCAGGGAAGCAGACTGACACTGTCTGAGGATCACCAGTAGTATCAGGATTGTTAGTGGCAGAGTTAAGCCTAAAACCCTGGTCTTCTGATGCCCAGTCCAACCCCCTTTCTCTACACGAGATTGCTTCACGTAGTGGGGAAAAGCAAGCACGTGGGGAGCGTCTCTGAGTAAAGCTGTCTCTGGTTGAGAGGAGGTACATGGCCTTCCGTGTTCTGAAGACAAGTGAAATGTCTATCCTGATTCTAGAAATTTATAAATTGAACATGTGAATGAATATTTAGGTTGAAAGAGCAGGTGATTCGACATGTCAGTCTCTAATTGGTATGTTAAAATATTTTCATCCATAAGTAGATATTATTATTTCTAATGTATCAGTAAATTTTTCAATTATTAAAACCACTAGAAGGGTTTTTTTTTTTTTTTGGTTAACTGACAGAATCTCAAAGACTTTTTCTTTTTTCATTCTTATGAAATAATCATTTTACTATGATAAGGCTTTTCATTTCTCCAGTTAAAATTTATATATTTTAAAGAAAATAGTTAAGATCTATTACAAATCATTACATAGCTATCATAAATCATTTTATTAATAATTACAACTGTTTTGGTAAATTGTATTCTACTAAAACCTATAGTTTTATTACACTGTAACAATCAACAACTGGCAAACTCTTGCCTAAGTAATTCAGTTTTTAAACTTTTAGCCTTTATCTGGGTGAAACTTAAAACTGGAATAATTATCTGAATGGTCTTGCCAGGCCTGTCAAAATTCCTGCATTTCTTTTGTCTTTCAAATGAAAATGAGCTTTATCTTCAATTGTCCACTTCATTTTTGTCTGTGTAATAAAGGGAGAAGTGATATTTCTCGAAGTTTTTAAGAGGAAAATATTTTTTAAATGTATGTTGTATATTAAATTCTGATCACTTTTAGCTTCCTGAAATGATTAAAAGGATGGAGAGGCCAGGAAGCATTCAATTTCAAGTCCTTGCGAACTAGATTTGACTATTCATTTCAAATCTAAGAGTAAATGTGGTTCTGTTTAAATTTAATTCATTGTTGGTAAATCCTAGGAGTTCTTGAAAGAAGCCTTACTTTAACCTTTTGTGAATTTTCTTATGTATTAGATTTTACCATTCCTTTCACTTTTTATTGTTATTATTCCCCTTTTTCTCGTTTTGGTTTAATTTTTTTTTATTTTAAATTTTTTTAAGAAAAAGTAGAGACAGGGTCTCACTCTTGCTCAGGCTGGTCTCAAACTCCTGACCTTAAGCCAGCCTCCTGCCTCAGCCTCCCAAAGTGCTAGGATTACAGGTGTGAGCCACTGTGCCCGGCCATCCCCTTTTTTCTCAATTTGGGAGGGGGCGGTTTTGTTTTTGTTTTAAGGAAATACTAGACATAATTAATGAAAATACAACAATCCTATATTATTACTGAGCCTGAAATGAATTGTATTAATTTCAATATCTTCTATTTAATAAATTATAGTCTATATATATGCTTTCCTATTATAATTTCGTAACTAGTGAAATTTATATTCCCATTATTGTTTGGATCTTTTTCCCTATCAAATGATTTTTCAATAGATACATCATTTTACTAAGCCAATATTTTATTGGTATATGAATTTTTCTTTTTTATTAATTTTTAATCATCATAGGACTCTATACATAATTACTCTGTTTCATCAAAGAAACAGTTATTAAGTGCTCACAGGGTTCATGGAAATATTTTAGTTGTTTGTTATTCTTCCCTTCCCTTTTTTATGTTAAAATTGTCTTTACTTCTAACTAGAAGAGGCAGGTCATAGGGAATAGACCTTGTCTATAAATATAATGCCTGCCTCGGAGGACTATTAGGAGAACTAAATTAACATAATGGATATTGAAGCTCCTAGCACAATCCATGATATCCAGTTTTTACTTTTATTTTTTTGTCCTTTAAGGAATCTTACTTTGACAAGCTTGACAGTCCATCAAAACCCAGCTGTGCTGGGCAAAATTTTACTTTTAGTAAAATGAAAGCCTATGATCACCAAGCATGTCTCTTTTGGGGTTTACATTTAAATTGTAATAAGGGAGATTAATAGTTTTTCTAAAGGTAAAAGTGAGCCACTGTATTTATTGTGAAGGAAAGATCCTCAGTCATAGGACAAAGGGCCACGGCTCAGTCGCTAACCTGCCGTAAGACCTGACTCACCTTGCTCTTTGGCCTTCAGTTTCTTTGACTGTACGAGGGTATGAATGATCTCCAGGGCACTTGTGGTTCCAAAACCTCATGATTTTACAAATGCAAGTGGTTTTATCTATGTAGTGAAAAAAGTCCTGGAGAGTGTACAACGACATGCGCATGATGGTCACTCCTGGGTGATGGGATGAGGGAAGGTCACTTCTTTATTCTGACTGCCGGCCTGCCTGCCTTCCCTTCCTTCCTCCTTCCCTCCCTCACTTCTTTTCTCCCTGTCTTTCTATCCTTCCTTCCTTCTTCCCTTCCTTCATTCTTTCCTCCCTTCCTATCTTCTTTTCTCTTCCTTCCTTCCCTGACTCACTTCTTTCAGCAATTATTTATAGCACCTGCCATGAGCCAGGCACTGTACCTGGGCCCTGGGATCCGAGAGTGAACAAGAATATCTCAGACCTGGATTCATGGAGCTTACGGTTTTTTTGATCTTCTGTCTTTTTTTTTTCCCCTTTCCTGAATGTTTTATTTCAAAAAATGTCAAACATGTAGGAAAGCTGAAAGAATAATACCACGAACATCTATCTGTAGCCCCGAGATATACCAATTGTTAACATTTTTTGTTCTCTTGTTCTTTCTCTTTCTTTCTCTCTCCACACACACACTCTCTCTCTCTTTTCTGAATTTGGAAGTTGCAAACATCATGCTTTACCGCTAAGTAATTTAACATACATCTCCAAGCATCGGTCCATTCTCGTAAGTAACCATAATATCATTATCACATAACTTAGGTGACTTAAAAAAATTAGCAACAATCCCATGTATTATATAACATCTATTCCACATTCAGATTTCCTCACTTATCTCAAGAATATCTTTTATGGCCCTAACTCCCCAACCCAGGTTCAACAATCAAGGTTCACACACTACATTTGGCTGTTATGCCTCTGTAGTCTCTTTGACTATAGGGCTGTTCCCCCAGCTGTTTTCTTTCTTAGTGACATTAACTTTTGAAGAGTGTACGCTGATTGTCTCATATACTGCCCAGTAGCCTGTATTTGGCCAATTGTTTCCTTATGGTGTCATTTAACTTGTTTCTATATTCCCTGTATTTACTTTAATCTGGAAATTAGGTCTAGAGGTTTGATTGGATTCATATTAGATGTTTTTGAGAAAAATATTTTATAGATGAAGTTGGGCTAACCATTTGAAGTTTTCTAAAGAGAATCATTTATTATTTGTGTTTAAGAAATAAATTTAAATTTATATTCCATAATACATAATTGAAATATAGTGGAAAAAGCATGAGTTTTGCCAGCAGTTTTGAATATGGGGTCTGTATTTACTGCCAGTATGACCAAGTTTCTTAACCCAGTAGATTAGTTCTACACAGAAGATCAGAGAAGACAAGTCACCCCTGAGTGCTTTCATGAAATGTGCATGCTTGTCTCTCTACTCTGCTCCCTAGTGTTTTTACAAGGGGACTCTTTTATACTACCCCTCATCCCTGCCACCCTCCTACCTCCACCCCAGGTTAAATGCTAATAACTTTCAGTGCCCAGTGTCCTCACTGGAGAAATTTGAAAAATCTCTACTGTGAAGAGTGGTTGTGAGAATTAAGGATCAGTGATGATACGTGTAAAGCACACAGTCTGCTGTGTTCTTTTTTTTTTTTTTTTTTTTGAGACAGGGTCTTGTTCTGTGGCCCAGGCTGGAATGCAACGGTGAGATCATAAGATCCTAGCTCACTGCAGCTTTGAACTTCTGGGCTCAAGCTGTCCTCCCATCTTAGCCTCCTGAGTAGGAGTAGGTAGGAATACAGGTGCATGCCACCATGCCTAGCTAATTTTTTATTTTACTTTTTGTAGAGATGGAGTCTCACTATGTTGCCCAGGCTGGTCTTGAACTCCTGGGCTCAAGCAATCCTCCCGACTCGGCATCCCAAAGTGCTGGGATTTACAGACATGGGCCACCATACCCAGCCTACCATGTTCTTATATGCTCAATACACCATTCCTATTATTCTTGTCACCATAGTATTTGAAAAAAAAGTAGAACTTGGAAAAGGACAGGGAAGCAGTATTGTAAGAAGAGAGGAATATTCACTTTTTAAGTTGGCTACTTCAGAGCCTATCATGAGTGTCTGTGCTTATGCTGGGACCTCAGTAAGTGCTCAGCGGGGACAGTGCTGTGACACAGTAATCATGGACATTTATGCAGCCCTCTGCAGTTTACAAAGCACATCCACGGCGCATGATCATGTTTGACACACGCCCTCTTTCACAGAGCTCAGATGTGCTTAATGCTCAGCCCAGGGACACAGAGTTATTGTGGGGGAGCCCAACTGAGGAGTTCTGACTTTAGCACAGAGCTTGTGTGCTGCAAATGTGCAGCCTGGAGCAGACACCAAATGTCTCCTTTCTCAATTCCTGAGCCAGGGACACTTTCCTTATGGTGCAGGTTACTGAATGACGCAGTTAAAGCTCTTGGAGTCGATTTCAGACTTGTTGCTCCTCATCTGTCATATTTTATCTGCTTTGGGTGACGCTTCCTGTACTGTCATGTGTTGTCAATCAGCCAGAAGGCTTTAGTTATTTCTTTCTTTCTGCTCTAACAGACAGAAGTATTGCTTAATAAAACTGAATCGACACCATTACATGCATATTAAAAATGCATTTGAGCCTCCTGGTTGGACTAATTGCCTTGCTCAAATTGTATAGTGCTGGGCAAAATAAAGATTCACCTGAAAATGGCTCTTGTCTTCTGAAGGGGTTAGAACTGGTATTTCTCAAAGTTGACCTTGGTATTTTTGCCTGGTCATGTATACATGCATAACTCTGTTTTTTTTTTTTTTTTAATGTGGAGAGTTTTCTAGTTTTCTGCTAGACAAATTTTAAAAGAGTTGTAATACTTATATAACTGTTTTTTGAGTAAGAAAAGTATTGTTATTTTACACAAAGACTGACTATCCTGGTTTAGTAAACAACTAGTAGTAGGGCATAAAACATCTAAGAAGGGATGACTTCTTTATCATTCAGTTCTAGACATTTTCTAATTTCTTTTTCAATTTGTTCTTTGAGCCACAAAATATATAGAACTATATTGCTTCATTTCAAAATATTTGTGGATTTTTTACTTATCTTTTTGCTAATGGTATCCATATTTCTATTAATAGTGATATTTTAGTATAATTCTGCAATGTCCAGGGAACAGATTCTGTATGATTTCGATCATATGAAAGCTGCTGAGACTTGCTTTGCTGTCAATATATGTCAGTGTTATACATGCTCCAAGTAGCTGGGCAAGGTAGGTGGCTTGCACCTGTAGTCCCAGCTACTTGGGAGGCTGAGGCAGAAGAATCACTTGAGGCCAGGAGTTCTAGACCAGCCTGGGCAACACAGCCAGACTCTGTCTCTAATATTAAAAAAAAAAAAAGTATAAATGCTCCAAGTGTATTTGAAAAGGAAATATTTTGTGAGATTGTTAGTGGGAGTGTTCCTTTTGTCAGTTGTGCCAAGTGTATTAACCTTGTTCAAATCTTCTGTGTTTTTACTGATTTGCTTATTTTTTGCTTATTTTAAGTGTTTGCTTATTCTATCATTTACTGAGAGAGGTGTGTTAAAATCTCTTACCAAAAGTATCACTTCACTTCATTTCTTTCTTCAGTTTTTGCTGTGTATATTTTGAGACTAGGTCATTAGGTTGAATACAAATTTAGAATTCTTATGTCTTCTAGTGAATGTAACACGTCCTCATGATGATGTATCCTTATTTATCTCTAGCAATGCTTTCTGCTTTAAATACTGATTTGATATTAATATTGATCGCTATACCATCTTTCTTTTGACTAATATTTTCACCCTTTTTTCATCCTTTTCCTTTATCTACCTAATTACTTTCAGTCATTTTGAATATTTTATATGTCTCTCCTTAATATTTTGCTATATTTCCTTTACATATATTTTTGCTGATTTAAAAAAATTAAATAATAGACATTGCAACTATTCA
The DNA here is from genome assembly GCF_020740605.2 of Lemur catta. NCBI lineage: Eukaryota > Metazoa > Chordata > Mammalia > Primates > Lemuridae > Lemur > Lemur catta. The sequence goes on from NC_059137.1 coordinate 76,015,473, forward strand.
AACTAATACACCTCCAGAAATCTCCTAAAATCATCTAATGCCTAGCCCCTACTCAGCTAACCCCAGTTGTCCATAAGGTGGCTTTTAGAACTGTGTGTGTCATTGCATTAAACTGTATGGCTCTTGGTCTTTTTAAACCTAGAATAAGCTAACTTAATTAATAGAATGTTATATTAGGAGTGACCAAAAGGAAATGAAACAGATATTTTTAAAACCTGTCTTAAAAATATATAAGAAATATAGTCAGTATATCCACTTTGTAGTAAAAATCATAAAGATGCAGAAAGTAGAAATAAAAAAATAAATATTTTTATAGCTTCCACCAGTTGTGAGCGTGGCTACCTTCCTGTTATATTTATCTCTCTCTATCTACCTCCCCACCTATTTGTCAATATTTTCACATGATCAAGGCTGTTCTGTATATAATTTTGCCTTAAATGTAGCCAGTTTTATATCTTGCTTTGTATCTTTAAAATTAATGTCACTGTAATTTTAAATGGCTGCATACTGTACTGGTAAGTGAGTGTACCATAATTTTGCAAACAATCATCTTCTGTTGAACATTTAGGGTTTTTTTCCCAGTTCGTAATAGTTAATAATGCGATAAACATTTTTTTTGAAGACGTTTTAGTCTGTTACACATTATGTCCTAATTACAGGCTCTGAGAAGTGAAAATTCTGAGTCTAAAAGTTTAACCTTTTTTAAGGCTTTCCAGGATGGTGTCCCACATTTAAAAAATTTAAAAATTCCAGTGAGCCAAAGCTTATTGCATGGAAATGCATGTCTTTTTTGAAGCAGACGCAGCCTGTGAGGCCTTGTAGCCAATTGGTTACCTAAGGTGAATACTTACTTTTTGGCCACCTGTCGTAGAAGCTGAAGATGCCGGACATTTTCCCAAGCTTTCTCAAAGCTGGGGCCTTGGCCTGCGACCTGGGATAAAGCAACCAAACTGACTCCCTTCAGACAGTGAGGCAGCAGCTGTGCAGGCAAAGATGCAGGCACAGCAGAGTCCACTGCAGGCATATCTGCAGTGGCAGAAGATGAGGGGCACAGCAGTGCTGAGGGGGTGGTTTGAGCCATGAGGTCCAGCATTCCGAGCTGGTGGCAGCAGTGTCCTCACCAGTAGGGCTCAGGCACGATTTGGGCTCTGGCCCCAGCCAATGTTGTTTTTCTTCTTCTTGCTCATTGACTGAACCTGGTTGTCCAGCCTTTCCTGATCTCCTGTCAAGTTCCAGTATCCATTACTTTTCTATCGAAACCAGTCAGACTTTGATTCTATTGCTTGCAAAGAAGAACTTGACTAAACCTTCGTGCAGGGATTCTCCCTTGTGTGGCAGGACCTATTTCCAACAGCAGGGGAAATGGCATGCCGAGGGAGAGCTGGGGGCACAGAGAGGGCTCAGTACGGTAACTTGTTGGGGACTGGGGAGCTGGGAAGAGCCCAGGTCAGTGAGCTGGGACAATATTGGAACCTGAAGGTAGAAGCAGCTTCTTAAGAAGGCAACATTTATGATACTTGGGTATCTGGTTGGTTGGCAACAGAGTGACCCAGGGGCCAGTTCAGGAATCCATCCCTTGTAAAGCTGTCAGCAGAAACCAAGTCTGGGAAGGTGACTAAATGTTAAGCCTCCGGGTGGATGGGAGCCCGGCAGCCTTGGTTGAGAAGGATGTTGGATCTGAGACTGTACGTGGGGCCGGGCACAGTGGTAGTTGGCGCTGTGCAGGCTCGAAGAGGAAGCTAATAACCACCACGGAAGGCATGGAGGCCACTTTGGAAATTCTTCTTGGCAATTTCTTCAGAACCAATTTCCAAGTCATATGACAAGAGCAGCCTCATGTGGGAGGTAAACTTTGTTTCTGACCAAAACCAGTATTGCCCGGTTTGATCATCTTTCCCGTGATGAGCTTTGAATAAATTTAGGCCATTTGAAAAATGCAGAAAACCAAGATCGTAACCACTGCTCTCACGGCAGTCTTTAGAATAGATGTTTATTTAGGCTTCATGCGTTTCCAGAGTTGTCCCAGTGCTTCGAACCAGCTATCTTCACTAAATCTCTCAACAGCCCTGAAAGGTGGGTATTAGCAACCCCATTTCACGGATGAGAGAACAGGCTTAGAAGTTAATTGTCAGGTTAGATGGCAAATGGATGGTAAGGCAAGAATTGAAGCCCAGGTCTGGTTTTCTCTGAAGCACATGCCCTTTCTGTAGGCAGTGTTTAAGGAGGATCCCGAAATACTTTAAACAATCTTGCAGTAGTGTAGCCTCCTCAGGAGACTGCTTTCAAGGGGACAGTACACATCTGGCTCTGTGAAGTGTGAGAAATGTGACAAAGACTCTCTCCTTGACCTAACTCTAGTCAGGCTCCTCTGAGCTTCTTTTTGAACTGGCCTCAACCTTGGGCTTCCGCGTCCGTCCTTGTTGGGCCAGCATTGCCCAGTTTTAGCAAGAACTCTGTTAAGTCAGTTTAGAGACAAGCCCCCACCCTTGATGCCTGACCCCCTCACTGTCTGATCACATTCGTACTGCCACCCTCGATGTCTCGTCCCCTGGCCTGCCTTCACCAAGAAGCCTCCTCACCCTCCGTGTCTCCTCTTCGAAATTTCCATCTACCACCTACCCGGACCCCTCCCACGTGCTCTTTGGCTATAAATCCCCACTTGTCCTTGTTCTGTTTGGAGTCGAGCCCAGTTCTATACTGAGGTCTCCTTTCCCCAATTGCAATAGTTCCTGGATAAAATCTGTTTTTACCACTTTAACTGCAATGCAGCTCTGGGTTGCTTTAACAGAAGTCACAGTTAACATATGTGAAAGCCCATTTGCAAAACAAATCCACAGGATTCTGCCCAAGTGCTGTGAAATCTTTGATTAAAGGCTTAAAAACAAGGAAAAGTAATAAACAGTAGATCTGAATACAGTTCAGATAATAAAATACTTTCGCTGGTTCTCATACTCAACAAAAGTATTTTTAATGATTAAAAAAATAAGTAATCCTCACTCTGCTAACTCAGTGACACATTGAAAAATTAGTCTAACTTGTGCAGCCTTAAATGAAGGTACTGTGTGTGTGGGCATGGCCCTTTCTGCCAAGGTACCGAAGAACAAGCCCACTTGTGAAGAGGGTCATCTCTGGGCATGTCTTTCTACGATTCGTAATGTGTATTTGTCAAGGACTACACACTCATAACAGCTAAAAATCTAACCCTCTCGATTTAATGTGGCTACCATCAGGCCGGTCTTCAGACTAAAGCTAATGCCCACGTGAAGGAGGAAGGGGAGACGATCACTTAATTGCGATGCTTTTACACTTCCTCCACGGTGGAGCAGGGAAGGAAGGACTCTTGTGTAGGAGATGCGATGGGTGGGGAGTGAAGATTTCAGATTTTCTTTTTTAAAATAGTAGTTTGCTGCACAGGCAGCAGTGGGTGGTCGAGTCGCACCTGTCCTGCTCAGGGCCGGCCAGTCCCACACACAGACCAGAACTGCCTGTTGTGGGATTGTCTCTGTGTTGTCAGGAAGCCTGGCCACCCTGGGGGGCTTGCATGGCTGATCACATCTTGTTTTGTTTTTTATTTTTGGAGGCAGGGTCTTGCTGCAGCCTCAAATTCCTGGGCTCAGCTGATCCTCCTGCCTCAGGCTCCCAAGTAGCTGGGACTACAAATGCACACCACCTCACCCAGCTAATTTTTAAACATTTTTTGTAGAGATGGGGTCTCCCTATGTTGCCCAGGCTGGTCTTGAACTTCTGAACTCAAGTGATCCTCCCACTTTAGCCTCCCAAAGTGCTGCCTGGCCTGATGAAATCTTAATTTGTCTTCTCCACCCTGGGTGGTGTCTTCTGTCCCCTTCATCTCCCCGTCTCTGACATGGTGGACATGTTGATGGCAGTGCTGTGTTGTCTTAAGGTTTCTTTCAACAAAGCAAAACCAAACAAACAAGCAAATACTGTCTGCTTCCCAGCTCTGCCCCACTAGGTGGGATTCAAAGGCTGTGCTGACACAGACAGACGCTGGTGTCTCTGCTGCCCTGTGGATGTGGGCTTTGCGGGGACGGCAGGAGTGGAGGAAAAGCAGGGGAAGGGCCGACTGAGCGGAGGGACCGCCGTGGCCATTCCTTCCTGCTACAGTTGCTTCAGACGGCCCAGCTCCAGCCAGACGGCCCCTTAATGGCCCTGCACAGCATGCAAAAAAAACCTCCTTTGTAAAAATAACTCCTTTGATTTCTCCCAGCCTTGGACCCTGTTTAGTTAGGGCAATGACCAGGAGGCAAGTCGTCTGGGGCCTTCCTGGTAGAGGGAGGGGGAGACACCCGTGGCTCCCCCAGCTGCACTGCCTGTGGAGCAAAGGGTTCAGAAGCAAAGGAGTTTTAAAAATATAATAAAAAAAGAACAAAAGAAAGAAGCCCTTTTTGAAAATCCTTAATGTTTCCCACTATCTCCTACAGCGATTGCCCTTTCATTAGTGTGGAAATCCAACAATGTGGAAATCGAGGGTTTTTTTTTTCTCTTGCGCTTTGATATCAGCCTAACCCTTGAGGCTAAACTTGTGGTAAGCCACCTATCAAGGTTAGCTAAAATAATGTTGTAGCTGGGAATCCTTTTGCATTTTCATGTTCTTCCTTTGAGGAGTGAGACAATAATCATATGTTATCAGAATCCCCTCAGTTGCTGGCAGACGAAAGCCAGGTTGAACTTGGTTAGGAATAAGGGAGGAAGGTATTGGGAGGATGTTGTAACTGAAGGAGGGATTAACAGTGAACCCATGAGGAAGACAAGGAAACAGCCAGAAATTAAACATCAAAACAAAATAAAACTGGAACCAGAGCCCAAATGCTACTACCAGGATTGTCTAAGTCATTCTCTCTCGTTGTAGATCTTGAGTCTTACATATTATGGGTTAAAACACCAAAGAAGGACTGACTTTGTTTGTTATTTCCATATAGAAAAGTCTTGGGGAAGGCTCTTGTGCTGGTGTTCGACAAGGACCCTCAGGCGGGTCTGGTCAACTCTAGTTGGTGGGGCAGGGTCGTGTAAGAACATGGCAACCCCATCCCCTCCCCCTGAACCACACGTTTGGAAGATGGAAAGGAACAGTTCCAAGAAGGGGGTTTCATTCTTGGAAGGAAGGACAGGTTCTGTTAATAGTCAAACCCAACAGCAGCCATCCACCATTCATACATTATATACTTGCACTTGGACCTGAGTCATGTGATTTTGGCCATCTTGGCAAACAGAGTAGAGTCCTGATAAAAGTCAGAAATCAAAAACCAAATCCAGATATGTGTATATGGCAAGAACTGTATTATTCTTTTATTTATTTGTTTTTAACTTGGAACTCCAAAAAGGACAAAATAAATTGAGAATGACGGGACCCGCACTCTGAAGAAAAAATGCATAGCAGTTTACACTCGTATTTACATAGTCCACAGGACAAGGGACTTTAGTGTGTTCTTATATTCACCTCCACTTTCTCTTCCCTAAGGAAGCAGTGGCCACTGCAAATTGCAGTCGCTAAGGGATTTTCTAGGCTTATTTGGACCAGATTCTCTTTTGCATGCTCTCCATTGTTTTTCTCTTATTTGGCTTGGTCTGAGCTGAGATGCCCACTCTACCCGAGGGCTGTCATCTGGGAGTCTTGCCTCTGCTGACTCACTGGGTGGGCTGTGTTCACTGTAGCCACCTCACCTGTATGAGTTGATCTGCACACTCTCAAGGAGTTCTCTCTCATTCTGCGTGGGTGGCTGTCTCTGCAAGCGCTGTGATGGTGGGTAGCATGTTTGAGGCCCCGTAGGCAGGATGAACCTTCTCCTGACTGGTGTCTGAATGGCATTGTCCATTTACTCAACTCAATGACTTATCACTGAAATATCATTGAAATAAGATAATGAAACACTCCTTCACTCCACTCATCTCACCTGACCCTACCTGCCTGCAATATGTTGCCAGCAACCTGGATATTACTGTACATTAATTCATGCCTAACATGCAGTAGCTTACACTTGGTGTTATTGAATGTTTAAAAATAGGCACAGAGCCTGGAAGTGAGAAGTGAAAATTGCAAAATGGCTGGGTGGGAAAAATGATGGGGTATAGAGCAGGCCTTTTCGTATTTTTCACTGTAGTCCTTTATAGGTTAAATAAAAATTAATATTCATGGTAAACCAAGAGCAACTAACCACTTCATATGTTTTACTGCTTCTTAGCCTATTCCAAATCTGTTTTATTTATTTTAATAGAACTTTCCCTTGATTAAGGCCATTCGTATTAGACCCTGTGCTTTCCATATTTGCAATAATGTTTGCATGTTTGCATTTCTAAAGTTTTGCATTTCAAATCAGGCAACTAGTTTGAGCAAATATACTTCATGTCCACATGACCATAATAAGGGCATAAGACTGTACTACAACAAACCCTCCAAATGGTCTTTTGGAATCAAAGGTTTTATGTTTTCTATTTATAAGAAGAATTGGGGGTGTGGCAGGGATTGGTTTTATTTTTAAAACAGAATAATTCCGTACGTAATTTAAATGCAAAATTGTAGACTAGTATTTTTCTAATTGTAATCAAAACCTGAACTCTCTGACAGGGGCAGATGGAGGTTGGGACATCTCCATGCATGATGATAGCTTTTCCCTTTCTCTTTCCTGCTGCTCCCTTGAGACATCTGTCCCCACTGAGTGTCACACACACATTGCTTACTCCCGCTCCATTTTCCAGGATGCTTCTAACATGCTGTAAAGATGACTTCACAAATAATTTTATTACTTTGATTGTATTTAATCTGTCGAACAGATTTGTGAGGTAAACATCCTAGGCCCACTTGCTACAAATGTCAGGGCTGGGATTTTTATCCATAGTTTTTGACTTTTAATCAAGGACCTTTTTTACTTCATTCATATTTCTCAAATTAGGGTCTGAAGATCGTTGAAAGTCTGCAGTCATATTCTCAAGGGGTCTCAAGTTCTCTGCAAGATTTTAATTTTGTATTTTCATTTTGGTGCAATATCATGAATATCAACATATTTTGGTTCATTTGGATGATGGACTTAACAGAGAACTTCCACATACTTACAGGGTCTGCAGTTTTATCTGTGTTTAAGATTTTGTTGGTGCCAGGGAGTGCCACTTTATTTGTTGTAGACAAATACTTAAAAAAAATAAAAGAACACACTGGCAGCTAATATGTGAATATTGTGTTCTCACCAAACGAAGGCCAAATGACTTCATCACAGGATGTACAAAGGAAGGTTCTGCATAATTTAAATAGAGACAAGCAGTGGAGGCGTTGAGTCATTGCAAAGCATGTGGTTGGCAGACTGAACACAGGAGAACCTGCATGTTGGTAGGTTGGGGGGTGGGGTGGCCATTCTGCATTTGTCCCATTAAGTTAAAATTGTTAATTTGAATTTTATGAGTTTCCTACATTTGTTGATTACTGAAGTTTGTTTTAGTTTTATTATTGCATGATATCTACTTGCAGACATTCTCTGTATCTAGTTTTAATTTTATGTATATTAAAAATAATGTTATTATAAAAATCAGTTAGGATGACATCAGAGGTACATAAGAATGTCTTTTCTTTAAAGAAGTCCATAAATTATTCAAGTTTGAAAAACAGCACTACATCATAGGCTAAATTTCCAAAGAGGTTTTAGGAAAGAGGAAAGTGAGTTTGAGTTTTATGCAATTTATATTTTACTCCTTTGCTCATTCAGTGGGGAGTGTGTATGTGTGTGTGTGTGTGTGTGTGTGTGTGTGTGTTAAACCAAGTGTTGATTTTGCGCTGTGTGCTCCCTCATGTCTGTGAGTGACATGGCAATGATCATTATTGAACCTCACTCTTCTAGGTCTAGGAAGGAATAGAAAACACACAAGTGATAAGATCCTTGCCCATAGGTCAGCAATTTTATTTCGATGTCAAGGCCTATATATAAGAAATTACTAAGGAATAATATGGGAAAATATTTAACTGATACAAAAATTTACAGTATAGATGCAATATGTAGGATGTAAGCTTTTTTTGACTTAGTTGGTAGAAGAGACAACAAAAAGAAACACTTGCAGAAAAACTGTACATTACGAGCATTTGAGTGGTGATGAAAATATCATGCCTCCTTTGACAATCAAGCTTTTAGCCAAATATGTGGAGAGTGAGAAAAATTTATGAAGATTGCTGCTCTTCTTTCTCTGGTTAGATATTTCTAACTTTACCACTCATTTGCCTGACAGATATGCCTGGGGAAATAGCTCCTTACAGAGTCGGTTGGATTTTCTGGTGGTTCGTGAGTCCAGGGGTGACTCACTAAACCAGTAGAGGCCCTGCCTTCAAAATCTACCCAGAGCCTGGTCATGTCTTTCTTGCTCTACTGTTAGTACCTGGCCTAGTCACCACTTCTCAGCTGCCTGGACTGCAGCCACAGCTCCCAGCCCCTGCGGACCCCTTTACCTTTCTCCACTGACAACCAGGAGGCTGCTCAAGCCTGAGCCAGTGCACGTCACTCCTCTTCTCCCCACCTGCTGAGCACTCCCCCCCATTCACAGTGACTGCACAGACCCCCATGGCCAGCAGGCCCTGCACAACGCAGCCCTCTGAATCTCCCAGGCTTCTCTCTACTGCTCCCATCTTGCTCCCTCCACTGCAGGTGCACTGACTCCTCCTTGTTCCTTGAACCCACCAGGCCTGCTCCTGCCTCAGGTCCTTTGCACTTCCCTGTTCCCACTGCTTGAAAAACTCTTCCCCAGATATCCAGAGAGTGCACTCCCTCACCTGGTCAAGTCTTTTCTCAAATCTCAGTTTGCCAGTGATGCCTTCCTGACAGTTCTGTATACAATTGCAACCGCTTGCCCTCCAGCACTCCCCCGTCCCTTTCCCTGCTTCATTTTTTCCATGTGACTTATCTTCAAAGACACTAGTTACTATATGTATTTAATACAAGAAATACAAGAAAAGTGAAAGTATCACCCACTGTCCAATGACCCAGGGACTTTTCTGTTTATATTTTCTTCTTATACTGTATATATAAGTCTGTGTCCCAATCTTTATTGTTTTATATCATCAGCTTTGTTATAAATTAACATGTAATCTTATAATATTATTTCAAATTATTATATTACAATTATTTCACCTTTTTGGCATATGATAATTATTTGCTATTATAAATAATGCTATGATGAATGTCTTTATGCCTGAAACCTTTTCAGGTTTGGATTATTACATTATTAAGTATGAAATGTCTGATTTCTTTAAGTACTAAGTTTGACAGTTGATATATCTGACATTTCACTTTGACACTTCTTATTTTATTTTTATTATGAAGGTACATTCTGATGCTTTGAAACACATGGTTTGGTTTGTGATTATCTTTCAATTTTTTTAGAGCAATTTTTGCTAACCCATGTGTAAATTGTGTGAGTTCTATCATGGAACCAATGCAGTGCAGACTGCTCAAAATATCAATGAAGTGTTTGGGAAGGATGTGGTTAAAGAACACAGTACATAGATGGTTTGAGAAAGTCCATTCTGGTGATTTTAATCTTGAAAATGAGCCACATGGGCGACTTGAAACCAAGGTGGATAATGATGAACTGAAAGCTGTAGTGGAAGCGAATCCATTTCAACCTATGTGTGCATTAGCAGCAAGGTTTGACGTTACTATTCCAACAATATTGGACCATTTGAAACAAATCGGAAAGGTAAAGAAGCTGGATAGATGGATACTGCATGAATTAAATGAGCTTCAGAAGATAAATTGTTTTGAAGCTTGCCTTTCTTTGCTGTCAGGACATAAAGGTGAACCATTTTTACACCATATTGTTACATATGATGAAAAATAGATTCTTTTTGATAATTGCAAGTGTTCAGCAGAATGGTTGGATAAAGATGAAGTGCTCAAAACACAGTCCAAAACTGAATATTCAACAAAAAAAGTTAATGGTGTCTGTTCGATGGTCCAGCGCTGGCATTATCCACTACAGCTTCATGAAACCTGGTCAGTGGATTACAGTGGATGTCTACTGCAATCAGTTGGATGAAATGATGAGGATATAAGCAGCCAAGATTAGTCAATAGAGACAGGCCAATCCTCTTGCAAGACAATGCTCAACCACATGTTGCACAAACAATGCTGCTCAAACTACAGCAGCTGGACTTGGAAACTCTCTGTCATCCACCATATTCACCAGACCTTGCACCAACTGACTACCACTTCTTCCAGGCTTTGGACCATTTCTTGCAAGGAAAAATATTTAATTCTCAACAAGCTGTGGAAAATGCCTTTCATGATTTCATCACCACCTGCTTTCTAGGTTTCTTTGCTGCTGGCATAAACAAGCTACCATTAAGATGGCAAAACTGTGTCAATAGTTTAGGCACATACTTTGATTAATTGTACTGTTTCTTGTTTGACATATAATAAACTAAATTTCTTATTTGAAATCAGACATTTCACATTTAATGACCTAAATATTTTCTTAAGAGATATTAAAAGAAGTGGTATTCCCAGGTCAGTCTCTTGAATGGGCATTTTTGAGGTTCTTGATTCATATCACGAAATTACTTTTGTAAAAAGCCTATAAAAATGTGCCATTCAAACAGCAAAATTTGAAAGGTTTGAACCAGTTTTTTAATGTACCTTTAACAGATATTCCATTTTCATGCCTGCATTCTTGTGATGATAACAGGAGCCAGAACTGATTGTGGTTCTCTTTTAGAGCCACTTCTCCAGCTGTTATGGAGCAATCAATGGGCTCACTGCATTATGCACGTAGAAGCCAGTACCATGACACCAGCCTTTGAGAAAAGAAAAGTTTTACTGCAAGTTGATTAGCAAGGAAACAGGAAGAAATGCTCAAATCTGTCTCCCTGATCAGGTTTTATAAGCATAGGGTAATGAGGCATAATCTAACTGGATCTTTCAATGGGGTGATGCCAGGAGGCATGCTCTGACTGGACCATGCTGTGGAGTGATGCCAGGGATTGATCTGATTGGATCCTGGATCCTACCCTGCAGTGTCTACTTCCTAATTCAGTCCCCGGTCCTCAATCTGGTCTAAGCACTTAGGTTCCACATATAGTTCATCTGGGCATGCTCAGGTTACGTAACCTTCAACCTGGGGGTCCATGGCAACTGAAAAACAACTCACAATTTTGTTACATAAAAGTTAAGCCAGATTGGTCTGGTGCAGTTATACAGCTACCCGAGGGAAGAGGGGACAAGAAGGGTTAGGGCAAATGGGCCCTAAGAGTCTTTTCGGGCTCAACTTCTTTTTTGTAGGGTCTGCTGAGGCTTTTTTGGACCCAGAAAGATACATGCAAGGGGTTGGGGTGTGGATTGGAATATAAATAAAAATCAGTAACTATGGGCTTAAAAATATTCACTTTATGGGGGATGGGTGGTTGGGTGTGAAGAAAAAACATTCACTTTATGACCTATCAGCATTGTGATAGCATTTTGTATTGACGTTTTCCATCTTAGAAATAGGCTTGATAATACCCAGCACTTATCTCATGTAAAAAGATTGATTTGGGTATTTAATATTCCTTACATGGCCAATGGTACGTAAGTATAAAGCATTGTGTTACTCCACTTAGTGATTAGTAATATTTAAGTGGAAGAGACCCCAGGTAAGGATAATTGTTTGGATGAAGGAATTCCAATCCCAAAGCCTCTTGCTTCCTCATTTTACTTACAGTACAGAAAGACACGATTCTCTCGCCCATGCCTGATAGCAGACACAATAGTCCAAAGGGTGTCTCCTACGGAATGTTATTGGTTCTTTCATTCTTCACATGATTGAGAAAACTGAAAAATGTTAGTCTGTGAAATGATTTTTTTCCATGAGAAGAGAGAGGAAAAATAAATATAAGAAACTAGTAACAGCTGTTGTCTCTAGGGAGGGGTTGGCTTAGGAATAGGGAGGAAGAAAGACTTACTATTCACTTCTGTACCTTTTGAATTTCGTAACAAGTAAGCGTGTTGCTTGTGTGACGATGCATCAATCAATAAACCCAGCAATGTGAAGGTGCGCCCTGTGTCTGCTGATGCTGTCAAGAGGTCCCATCTCTGTGGTCTTTGCTATTCAGCCAGGTGGTCCCTAGCATTGAGCACTGCAGTAAAATCCCATTAATTTGGCTTCGACTGTAAAGCAAATTTTATGATGAAAATGGCAGTCTTAGGAACTGTTTTCGGTTACCCTGGAAGTTGCCTTTGATTTCTTTCATCAAAACTGTCTTGAGTGACTGTCGTATGCCAGGTGCTGTGCTCCATGTGGCTCTGGACAAGACAGACGGGTTCCTCGTGGAGGTTACGGCAGGGTGAAGGAGACAGCGGTGAGCATGGTGGGGGGTAGGACACAGAAGCGCAGGGCGCGGTGGGAGCACGGAGCGGGGCGAGTAGCTATTGTCTGGTGAAGTCAGGGGGTGCCTGGGGAGGATGTAGGAGAAGCCAAGGTGAGGGGACAGTGTGCTCAGGTCTGACCTGCTGTGTCCTGTGCAGTGATCGCCAGACACCAGCAGCTGCTGAGTGCCTGAAGCAGGGCTAGTCCAGCTTGAGACACGCACCTTAAGTGTAGAACACACACAGGATTCCAAAGACAGCGTGAAGAAAGGAACGTGAAATATCAAACAATGTTTTACAGTGATTATATGTTAAAATCGTGGTATTTTGGATATATTGGGTTACATGAAATCTATTAAGATTAGTTTCAAAAGTTTAGGTTATTGTTAATCATTTAATCGTCTGAGTTACATTGATGTTGTCTGAACAGGTAACCCTGATTCAGGCTAAGAAATCTAGAATTTATTCCGGTTGGGATTTTATTTTTGTTATTTTGTGTTTTAATTCTTTTGTGGAGCAAGGAGGATCGCTGGTTAATTACTATGTAACTAATGGGAAAAACAGACATAAAAATAAAGAAACAAAGAAACAAACAAAAAAAGATTAGTTTCACCTGTTTCTGTCCATGCAATGTGATTATGTACTGGAAAGTTTAATATTACGCCTGTGGCTGACAATATGTTTCCACTGGATGGCGCTGTCTGGAGTTGACTGTGGGCCCAGTGTGTCCAGCACCGGAAGCAGGTACAGCACAGTCTGCAAGCGGAAGGCAAGGGGGTGTGGCAAGGGCGGGCCTAGATGCCAAACATGATTGGCCCTTGGAGGTCCTTTCAAGGCTCAGACCTTCCTAAGGGCGTGGGAAGCCAATGAAGAGATTCCAGCAGGGCAATGGTAAGAGCACATGTGCATTTTAAAGAGCACCTGGCTTTCGTGGGGAATATACTGGAAGACAGTTAAAGGGCTGCTGCCATCCTCCCCGGCTGCTCTGTGTGCTTGGCCTAAGATCCAAACCCTCACCTGGGCCTGCAGGGCCCTTCGCACCCGACCCCAGCCTTCTGCTCCCACCTCCTGTCGTGCCGTGTCCTCTGTCCGCTGTCTCTCTGGAACAGGGCAGAATCTTTTCCATCTTGGGACATTGTAACACGCTAATCCCCTTTGCCTGGAACACTTTTGCTTAGCTCTTCTCAGAACTGGCTTGTTACTAGAGCTTTCTTTCAGCTCCAGAGTCACCTCCTCAGAGAAGCCTTCCCTGGCCCCCTTCTTAAAATACCTCCCATTATTTCTTTCAATCCGCTCATCATTATCTGAAACTATCTCAGGCCTTATATGTTTGCATATTTGTTTGTCTTTTGGCATTAGGATATAAACTTCTGGCCTTCCGTGTCTAATTTGCTCTTGTGCATGACAGTCGGAGCTTTGGAGCCGGGAGGAACACAGGGAAACATGGTAGACCGAGTGCAGGAGAGGGCCCAGGATATAACTGGAAGGATGTAAATACCAGAGGGTGAGCTGGCGCTGGAGACTGCAGGAACATCTGGGCAGAAGAGGAGCGTCATGTCGTGGAAGACCATGGAAGACAGTGTTTGAAGGAGTTCGCGGTCAGTATGGAAACTGTTGCCTTGTGTCCACCAGCTGTGGAGACTTGGGCGGCACTGGTGACCTTAGTGACAGGCTGGGAGACAGACTACCAGGCAGAGCACAAGGGGGAGGAGAGGGAGTGGAGGTGGCAGGTGTGCACAGCCCCACTCCTCCGTGGAAGTTGGCAGTGGGAGGTCCCAGGGTGCAGCTGGAGGCTGATATGGGGCCTCTGGAGGACTTTTTTTTCAAATGGAAGATAGTTGAGTGGATGGGCTGAGGCTGGAAGAGAAGTTGAAGTGAAAAGGAAAGGAAAGATGAGGTTGGTGGATGTCACCAGGTCTGTGAGAGGCTGGAAGAGACAGAATCACCAGACAAGAAGAGGAGGGTGGGCTGTAGATAGGAGGAGGACACCACCTCTGTTATAGCAGGAGGAGAGGGGGGACAATTACCCAACCTTTGAGATTGGCAAACAACACGGAACATGGTCCCCGTCTCCAGGAAGCTGCAGTCTGGTTGGAGTGGCAAGACATTGCAACCAAAAGAATAATAACTCAGTGTGAAATAATCCTCCAGGCAATGAGTGCTGCAGTATTTCAGAGGAGAGCAAGATTAACTCCTGATGCTGTGATCAAGGAAGTTTTTATGAGAAGTGGCGTTTGATTTGGGCCTTGAAAGCAGGGAAGCATCTCACTAGCTGGAGATATAAGTGGTAAAAGAAAATAAGGGAGGAGAGTGCATTTCATGTATAGGGACTGGCATGAACAAAGGAATGAAGTGATCTACTTCCATCACTTCATTCCATCACTCCATTTATCCTTCAGCTAGGAAACAGAGCTTTTTTATTTTTGGTCTATACTTTGATAGAACATGGTAATTTAGAGGAAGAAAGAGACCTTAGAGATTATCTCTTCAAATGTCCTTATTTTTCTAGGTATGAAAACTAAGGTGCAGAGAGATGGAAATAACTATTGAAAGTCACAAAACTGGTAAGTGACAAAGTCGGGCTCTGGCTCACCAATGTAGCTTCTACGATAACATTATTGTACAGGTTGTAAGGGTAGAATATATTCAGTAAAACCACACCAAATTTTATTGAATTACATCAGAAGTGCAAGAAAGTCAAGTCTAGATCAATTTTAAATTTTTTAAAAGAGATATGGTTATGCAGTTACAGTGATTACAACAATTCTAACAAAGTTTTGCTATAAAGGCATTTCATTGCAACCTACATTAATGAAGAGATCAGGATGATTTGTTATTAGGAGATTAACTGATGACTTCCTTCAATTCACCAGATTTATTCTAGTCTCCCATGTGTTGGCCAAACAGTCCCAATTGGTCAAAGTGAATTTGAAGAAAAATCTATGTTAACTGGAAGCATAAATTCACAAAAGAGGAGGACAAGAAGGACAATGAGAAGGTATTAGTTTCCTATGGCTGCTGTGACAAATTACCACACACTTAGTGGCTTAAAACAACACAAATTTATTATCTTACAGTTTGGAATGTAGAAGTTCAACACAGATCTCACTCGGCTACATCGAGGTGTTAGCAGGGCTGCATCCTTTCTGGTGGCTGTAGAAAAAAATCTGTTTTCTGTCTTTTCCAGCTTCTCAAGACTGCCCACTCTCCTTGGCTGGGACCTTCTTACTCCATAGTCAGTGCCAGCCATTGCACTTCTCTCAGAGCATTTGAGCATCTCTGACCACCCCTGATAAAGGTTAAGAGCTACTGTGATTAGATCATGCCCGCCTGGATATTCCAGGCTGTCCCCCCCCACCCCCATCGCAGGGTCCTTAACCTTAATCACATCCGTAAGGCCCCGTTGCCATGTAAGGTAACAAATTCTCAGGTTCTTGTATTAGGACAGGGACATATTTGGGGGTCCATTATTTGCCTATCACAAAGAAGAAAGAGGAGAAAAAGACATATGGCAGATTATTAGAGAGATGGCTTACAGATAATTAGAAAAGAAAATGAGCATAAATTGCTAGTATAAATTCATTAAATCCTAGCAGATATCATTTCTTATTTAACAGAGTTACTGAGCACATAGATCTGGGGGATGCCAGAGACAAATTTATCATCTGGTTTTTCTTAGGATGTTCTTGTGGAAAGATGAAGGAACTAAGATGTCCCTGCAGTGAGCCCCATTCACAACTCATCAGACAACTGATGAAAAGTGGGAACAGATGTAAACCTGGAGGAACATCTTCTGATGTGGCACGGGGCTTTCTGTCCTCCGTCCTTCTTTATCCACAGCATTATCGGCGACTTGGATGAGGACGTGAGGATCAGGTGTATCAAATTTTCATGTGATCTAATAGGTTAAAAATTGAGGGAAAATCTCAATAGGAAGACAGGACGAAAGCACATGAACCATTTCAATTGTAAATATGAAGTCTTAAATTTCAGGGAGAAAATCAATTAAATACAGGATGGATGGCACTGGATTTGGTGTTAGTTTATGTGAAAATCTTTTCTTGAAAAAAAGCAATAGCTGTGTTTATGAAAGAAGAAGTGATATTAAGGGGATCAATTAACAAATGTTGAGCATCTACTATGTACCAGGTCCTGCACTAGGGGCTTTCCATTTGCCATATGTTTTCACCCTCACAACAAATCTATGAGGAATAATGCTAATCTGTGTTTCACAGGTGAAGTTAGAGGTGTGAAGCAACTTGCCCGAGATTACAAAATCATCTATCCATACAAACCTGGCACTGACTCTACTCCAAAGACATATAACAGAATGACAGGTGTTTTCAAAGGGCTGAGGAATTGTCACTTCATTAGTAAAAGCACAGTGTCCAGGTCATTATAGAAAACATCTAGGGTACATTATCCACTTTGGTCTCCTCCCTTTAAGAGGGGCTTTGACAAACTTGAATGTGGAGTGTTCTGGACACTGTCATAAGAGGAGTAATTGAGCAAACGTGGTATGTTTTGCCTAAAAAATCCTTGGGGTCAGGGTGGATGACACAAAAACTTAATACTCCCTGGAAATATTCAAAGACAACAGAAGTTTCTCTTCTGGAAGTAGTGTGGAGGCGAATTGGGTTCAAGAGAACTTGATGATAATGATTTATGTTATGAAGTCAGCATTCAAGGACAGACTTTGTGTGAGTTTTTTGGATGTCACAACCAAAGTGCTTTCATCTTTGTGGCTAAATAAATGGTGCTTGACATGGACAGGTGCTCAATTTGTGTCTGTTAAGTGTGTGAACAAGTGACTTTGTCAGGGACATTGTACGAGAAATTAGCGAATTGAGAAGGAGGTTAGAAGAGGTAAACTTTAGGGTTATTTTCAAGTTTGGGATTTTTCTTTGATTTGATTTAGATTGTTGAACTGAGATAAGTAGGGCAAACATCCATAGTTCCGGGTTTGCTGCCTCTTTTGTTTTCTTATTGATAAGTCAATGAGAAGTTCTAACAGCCTGATTGACACTAAGCTCTAATGACCTGAATATCAACATCAGAAGCATTTCATATTTGTATTACAAATAAGTCTCTTTGTAAACATGTTGACATTTACATTGTTCTTGAGTACCCCCCACTTTTTTTTTTTTTTTGCATTCTTGCAGGGTTGATTGGCTAAGTCATAGAAAAACAAATTAAATTTGCAATCTAGCCACTTTCTGTAAACAAGCCGGCAATAGAAGGGTCTTTCAAGGGTTGTAGCTATGACGACAGCCCCCTAGAATCAAGTGAGATGTGTTTAGAGGGTTCATTTAGGCAGTGAGTCATAAACTGTGGTGCAGTGAAGATGCAGGAGGATACAGATATAGAAGGGGATGTCCTAGAGCTGAGCCAGGGTCAGCAGTGGCCTATATTGTATGCTCTGAAGAGCTCAAAGGAAGGCCACTGTCCAGCTTTAATTTATTCAAAAATAATGTTGAGGCCATATACATGTATGTCAAAATCCCATCTTTAATACAACCAAACATGTAATATTACTTATTTGTGGTTCCAGTGGAGCAGACAGCTGAATTTTACTAATATTCCTTCATATCTTTTGTTCTATTTTGATGCCCAGTTATTGGACCCAATGGGGTAGATGCCATTATATCCATCCCCAACATGCCAGTGTTTTGTACCCAGTTATTTGGAATCCCTACATTATTAAACTCTTACAAAGTTTATTACAATATGAGACCATGTCACCATAGATACCTGCAAGTGACTTATATGTACAGTTATTTAGTTCTTTGAAATATGCCTCATTGGAATTTAATCTTTGGGAATTCCCAAGTTAATTTACCACTACAGTCATTCTAGCTAACAACCACTCACTCCTTTGTCCTAGATGCCTGAAATTTCCACTTTCAGGGTTATTTCTTTCATGTTCAGACAAGGCTGTTTATTTAGGAAAGGTAATCTTCTAAAACACTTTAATAGAATTAGTTTATCAGATTAGTTTGCCTATCTTTTCTTTCCTAGGATCCTTTGTGTATCACTCAGTCTCTTTAGGAAACTGATGGCATTCTCAAGCTGAGTGATTAAGGGGATTTTAATAGAAGGGCTATTTACAAAGTGTGTGTGTGGTTTAGGAAAAACAAGAAGGGCTAGGACAGCAGCCCAGGCTAGCGACAGTGGGGCTTCAACACCACACCTGGGCCTGATGGGGGGAGTGGGCCAGTACTGGAACCTGGAGACGTAGTTGTATGAAGAGGGCCCCCTGGAAGTTGCTGTGACATTAGGAGGAAGGATGAACAGGGAGTGAGCTGGAGAACAAATATCTGGATGTCATTCTCCTCTCTCCTTCTATCTACTGCTGGTCTCTCACATGAACTAAACCCAAGCAAAACCAGAGGGCAAGGATGCCCATTGGTGTAGTCCATGTAGATCATTCTTCTGGGGCAGGGGCAAAAGTAAGAGATCTAGCACAATTTGTAACAGACTTGGTGTTCCCAGGGCACTGTGCTTGACCTTCTTACACCAACTATTTCCCCTGCTCTATCTCATTTATAATTTTTACTCCTCCTCTTACCCCATATGCTAATGTCCAGATAAGTCTACCTGGTCCTCCCAAAGGCACCTCCCCCTCAACATGCCCTGGACAGACTCATTAAAACTCATCATCTCTATGCCCTTTATCCAACCTGCTCTTCCTCCTGTATTCTGTATCTTATAAGATATCACCAGTCTGGTGCCCAGGTCAGAAATCCAGGAATTATTTCATACGACACTCTTTCCCTCAGCCCCAAGAGCTAATCACCAATTCTGCTGATTTTACCTCTAAGACATTTCTCCATCTAACTTCTTTTTTCTCTATTTCTACTCCCACTTTTCTGGTTTAGGTCATTACTACCTCTTGTAACATGTCCCTTGGCCTCTAGTGACTTCCCTCTTGAAACAATGACCCATGTTGCTCTCAGAGTGTACATTTAGAAATAAAATATGTTTCATTCACACATTGATTTAGAAAATATTTATTGAGACCTATTATGTGCCAAATATGCAAAGCATTGGAAATTTGGGGATGAGTAGACATGTTCTCTGCCTTTGGTTGTTTCTTGTGGTAGACAGAGGCAAATACAGATTGATAGCTGCAATGATAGAATTGTAAGCAAGGCACTTAGCTTATGATAGGGGTAAGGGTGGTGGAGAAAACTCCCTAGAGAAAGTAGCACATAATTTTAGCCCTGAAGGACTATTAGAGGTTAACTAGGTAAAAGGAAGAAGAAAAGGAGACACAGCCAGGGAAAGATGTTTCAGACTGAGTGCAACCTATGCAAGTTCTAGAAGCAAGAGACAACAGGAATTTAACACAATGTGGGTGAAGCAGAAAGTGTGAAATCAGTATCAGATGATAAAGAATTTGTTAAGGACTTTGAACTTTATCTCAAAGATTATGGGGGCCCCTGGAGAACATTAAGTTGAGACTTGGCATGATTGTATTTGTGTTTTGAAAGGATTATTCTTAAAGTTAGTTGGTGAATGGACTTGGCAGCGGGTAAGACTAGAAGCAGATTTGCTGGTTTTTAAGAGCTTTCACTGAACTAAGGAAGTAGCAGTGGATATGAAGGGATCCAAAATTTATGAAGGTGCGATTATTTATAGGACACAACTGAGAGACTGAATTTGGAGAGTGTGGAGAGAAACGAATTGAGACTGATGCCTAGGACTCTGGCTTGAGCAACTGGGTGGATGGTGCCAATATTCACCTAGGTAGGGGATTTAGAAAGATGAGGTGTAGGCACGTTAGGTAATGCCCTTGATTTTGGACATGCTGAATTTGTGATTCCTGTGGGCAATTCAAGTGATGTTGAGTTGGATGTTCATATCTATATTTTGAATTTTGATAGGAAATGAAACTTGTCAAGGCATGCCTGTTGAAGGAAAATAGGCTCCAGAAAGGACCAAATATATAAAGCTTGTTGGAGGAAAGAGAGAACAAGTGTTCAGTGAGTTAGGAGGAAAAATTTTCAGTCCACATTAACTATGGGACCCAGGCCAAATTGTTAAGTTAAAACTTTTCTCTCCAACTTCATAAGCTCTATTAGTACAAACTGCTGGTGGTTCTCCATGCATACTTGGGTCTTTGTTTCTTGGATATCCATCTGCTCTTTGCTTTTAGAGTTTTCTTTGCTTAAAATACCTTTTCTTCCCTCTTTATCTGGTTATTGCTCAAAAACTTTAAAACATTCCAAAATTATCTCAAGATTGTCCACTCCAAGACGACTTAACTTGAGCCTCTGGTTGAGTTGATGCCCTCTCCTCCCCTCCCATAACTTTTTCTTTATATGCCTATTCTAGCTCTTCTCACATGATATTGAAATCATCTGTCTACCTGGCTCATCATACAGATAGTTCCATGAGTTCAAGGACCATGTTGCATGTGAAATTACCCAGGAAGCTGATTCTGAGACAGAGTTAGTGTACCAGATGTTTATTCAGGAGTGGCCTTGGGATCATCAGCTGTGAAATGGAGTAGGAGGAAGCAGGAGTGGGCTGAGGGAGAAGACGAGATCTGATGCAAACCTAACAACTGCCTCACCTGACACCACGTAGATCTATGGAGTGAGAATGGTCTTCCAGAGTTGTTCCAAGTTGGAGTGAGGGGACCTGTCTTCATATACCCCTGCCTCCAACAGTCACTGGGTATGAGCCACCCAGGAAGGGGCGTGACCTTGGGTGAGGCGGCTCTGCAGCTGAAGCAATAACTGAAGGGGCTGACAGCTGAGGGCTGCCTGCTGCCTGCACTCCTCGCAGCTGGGCAGCACATCCTTTCTTGAAGGGGGCTCGATCAGGGCAGTGCACTGCAGTGTCCACCATAGGCTATATATATTTTCTTTGCATTCCCAGGGCCTCCCATAGTTATGTGGCACATAGTAGACCACACTGGAGGTCAATAGGACAAATTTGGCTAGTAGACGAGTATTGTTTTGTTCACCCACAAAGGGATTTTTAGAAATTATTTGTCAACATTTAAAATTGAAAGATTTTACATTAAAATCATCATGGTTTCTAGCTTTTCTTGAACAATCAAAACATTTGGAAACACTGTATCTTTTTCTCAGATGCAGACTGTGGGGCTGGAGCTGAGTAGCGGTTGTCCTCAGACAGGCTTGTGAGCTCTAGTTCTCCAGACACACAACCTTGCCAGTCCCTGAGGCATGGAACCCTGTCTGCTGCATGCATTTATCTTACCCGTAGTCCTTGGAGTTTGCCACCACTGTCAGTTATTAAATAAGTGTTTATTGAACTGAGGAAAGATTAACATCCCTGCAGTATACTTCTCAAGGAACATTCATCTATACTGGCTTTATTTATCCTTAAAACAACCCTGAAAATGAGTATGATCACTCCCATTTTACAGATGAGAAAACTGAGTCCCAGAGTGGCTCAGTGATTGCTCACGGTCTCTAGCTAGAAAGTGGTAGGATTATGATTTGAAATCAAATCAAGCATTTTGATCTTAAACCCCATGATCCTCCCACTATGACACCTGAGGGCCTCGGGATGTTACTGCTGGATGACAATCAGACGAGGCTGTAACTAGTCTAGGCAGAAAGAAAAAACGTCTTAACAAACTAAAAATACTGAGTGTGAAAGAAATCGGAGCATTTCTAAGCTGGCAGCAACAACTGGAAAGGGAGACCTTCTTTTTTTTTTTTTTTTCTCCAGATGGGTTCAAAGGAATAAAAACAATTAGAGCTGCAAGGGAGAGAGGGAGACAAGACAAGGTT
This sequence comes from Lemur catta, assembly GCF_020740605.2. Taxonomy (NCBI): domain Eukaryota; kingdom Metazoa; phylum Chordata; class Mammalia; order Primates; family Lemuridae; genus Lemur; species Lemur catta. The sequence goes on from NC_059137.1 coordinate 76,037,575, forward strand.
GCTGATCAAAGGGAAGAGCCGTGTAGGAAAATAGCAACGTCTCATACACAGCCACACACACGCTGAAAACGTGTCTGCAGCGCGAGGTCATTGTAACTGCCAAGAATAAGCCTGAAATAGATTGTTAAATGAGAGACAATATTGCCAAGGCTGAGTTGTTTGCCTGCCTCAAAAGGACAAAATTCTGAGAGGTGGAATGAAAGCAAATTTAACCAATTGACTGGAAATATGATGAAAATACGATGGGTCCAGTGCCAGATATGGATTAGAACTTCTTTTTCATTATACTAAACTTGACCAGTCCAAAGGCTTTGAAAATCACATTTTTCTTCTCTACATAATTTTAAATAAAGGATATTATTTTTTAAAAAAGAAATTTGCTTTTTGTTCAAAAGCTGGGAGATGAAGTTCTTGACTTCATCTCTAAAAAACCTTTTTTGTTGATACATAATTATAGATATTTATGTGATATTTTGATACATGTATTCAATGGGTAATGATCAAATTAGGGGGTAAATAGGATATATGTCACCTCAAACATTTATCATTTTTTGTTGGGAACATTCCACATCTTCTCTTCTAGCTTTGAAACACACAATAAATTATTGATAACTATAGTCTCCCTACCGTACTATGGAGCACTAGGACTTATTCCTTCTGTGTTTTTGTAGCCATCAACCAAGTCTTCTTCATACCCACTCCTGCCTCTAAAAAACATTTTAAAGTTTAATTTTAATGATTACAGAATACTTGTTTCAGACAGGAGAGATATAAAGCATATGGATATGAAGATGAAGAATATAAAATTATATAATCATAATTTACATCACATTGTATAAGTCATATAACGAAGTCTCAGAGGTGACTTTATTCCTTTGTAATTTAGACTCATATACAGATTTTTTAAAAATAGAATGTGGAAACTTTAAGTTTTGAAAACATGACTGATGAAATTAGAGTTTTTGGTGTAGGAAGGCACAGCTGTTAAATGAGAAATTACCAATAGCAACTTCCTTCGGTTTCATTAGTTGACGTAAATATATTTAGATCAACTTTTGCCACAATATGTCTTTATATGTCTGTCTGTCTTTTTTTGTTTGTTTGTTTAAAGAGACAGGGTCTTGCTCTGTCACCCAGGCTGTCACCCAGGCTGAAGTGCAGTGATGCAGTCATAGCTCTGTGCAGCCTTGAACTCTTGGCCTCAAGGGACCCTCCCTCCTCAACTTCCCAAACTGCTGGGATTATAGGTGTGAGCCACCATGCCTGGCCTATCTAGTTGTCTTTCAGTCTACCTACTTACCTTCCTGTCTCTCTGCCTAGCCATCTATATTTTAGGGGTGGATACTGTTATGGACTGAATTGTGTTCCTTGCCAAATTCATATGTTGAAGCTCAAACCCACCACGTGACTGTATTTGGAAACAGGACCTATATGGAGGTAATTAAGGCTAAATGAGGTCATGAGGATGGTTCCCTAATCCTGTAGGAGTAGTGTCCTTATCAAAAGAGGAAGAGACACCAGAGAGCTCTCTCTCCCTGTGGGCACACAGACGGATAGCCATGTGAGAACATAGTAAGAAGGCAGCTATCTGAAAGCCAGGAAAAGAGGCCTTACCCAAAACTGCTCTGCTGGCATCTTGATCTTGGACTTCCAGCCTCCAGAACTGTTTGTTTAAGCCACCTGGTCTGTGGTATTTTGTTATGGCAGCCTGAACAGACTAAGACATACATATAGAATAAAAGTGAGAAGACATGCATGGAGTTCACAAGCACCAAATTTAAGATACAGCTTAACTTTGGGGTTAAGGGAAGGAATGAAATAGAAGACAGGTGAATATAGAGATCCAAAGCATTCCAATTTTTTTTCCCCCACAACAGAGTTTTGCTGTGCTGCTCCAGCTAGAGTGCAATGGCATCATTGTAGCTCACCACAACTTCAAACTTCTGGGCTCTCAGATGATCCTCCTGCCTCAGCCTCCTGAGTAGCTGGGACTACAGGCTTGTGCCACCATGCTCAGCTAATTTTCTCTATTTTTAGTAGAGATGGGGTCTCCTTCTTTCTCAGGCTGGCCAAAGTTTTAAAAATAAACATGATCCAAGCCAGGCTGGTGGATCATGTGTGTAATCTGAGGACTTTGGGAGGCCAAAATGGGAGGATTACTTGAGGCCAGGAGTTTGAGACCAGCCTGGGCAACTAGCAAGACCCTCTCTCAAAAAAAAAAAAAAAATAGCTGAGCATAATGGCATGTCCCTGTAGTCCTAGCTACCCAGGAGGCTGAAATAGGAGGATCACTGGATCCCAGGAGTTTGAGGCTGTAGTGAGCTGTGATAACACCATTGCACTCTAACTAGGGCGACAGAGAAAGACTCTGTTTCTACAAAATAAAAAATAAAAATGATCCAGTTTCTACTAAAATCCTTATTTTAAAAAACAACAACAACAAAACAGTTTGGCTGCAGTGTGAGAATTGGTATGAACAGGCACCAAGTGGAAGGAGAGACCAGCTGGGAGTCTATCACCTTAGGGCAGGTGAGAAATTATGGTGGCTCAGACTAGGGTGCCAAGAGTTCAGAGGAGAGAAGTGGACACATGCAAGATATATTTTGCAGGTAGGGCTAGGTTACTGATAGATTGGACATGCAATGTGAGGGCAAGAGAAGAATAAAAGATGACACCAAAATTGTGGGCCTGAGCAACTGGTTAAATGGCAATTGGTATGCAGAAAACTATGGTAGAAAGAGTTCTGGTTTGCATTTAAGTTTGAACTGCCTATTAGGACGCTATGTGGATATATCAAGTTGGTAGTTTGATATACAAGTTCAGAACCCAAAGGAGGGTTTAGAGATAGAGATATAACATACACCATTGACTCTAAGATGACATTCATTATAAAACACACCAATTTTTATGTACTTCTAAGAAAAAAAGAGAATGCTGCAACTAAACTATGCCATAATGCTTTCTTTTCACCAAGAATTTTTTATTTAGTAACTATTGAGAGAATTTTTTAAAGATTTATTTGAACTTTTTAAAAAATCATATACCTCATATCTCTCTTTTTTATACATAAAATGGAAAATATAAGTGAAATAAATTGGCTAAGATTTCCAATGCTGCTTCCATTCAGAGTATAAATCTTCTGAATCATTTTCAACTGAGAGTTGTTGACGTCTGTCATGTCATAGTATTATGCTATATGCCTTAGAAACATCAGTGATGCAGCGTTTCTTAAAAGAATGCTCCACTATTATCTCTGGGATTTTTCTCCCAAGGCATTGATACCAATCCTGTAAAGTTTGATGCTGCTGATGAAGATAATTAATACAGATTTTCAGGCAATAATCAGGAATTATACCTCATCCTCAAGTGTTCTTCAGTGTTTTGTTCACTGAAATGGGATTACTTTTGACTAGTCATCCCTGTTAGAATAACAATCAAGTATACGTGTGCATAGGCAGTGACAACTATGGCACAATTGCAGCCTGGTCAACAACAATCAAAAGGTTCCATTATTTGTAAGACACAAGTTGATGTTGAAGATGTTAAATGGCAACAACAAAATAATCAATGAAATATGCTATTGGGGAGGCCTCAGTGATAGATGGTACTTAACATTATGTGATTTGGTAAGATCATTAAAGCAAAGCATTTAATTAGAAAAAGAAAAAGACCCAGGAATAAGCACTACAACACTCCCTCATTTAGATGTTGGTGAAGGAATAACCAGCAAAAGCAATTAGCAATGACCAGCCAAGGAAATCAGAAGAAAATCTGGAGGTCACGATGTTACTGAGAGAGCGAGACTATGTTTTCCAAAGGAAAGAATAATTGGTTAGCTGTGTGGGATTTTGCTGAAAGCTTGACTAAGAGAATAGAGAACTATCCTTTAGAATCTGGCAATGGGGAGGAAACAGAGACAGCATTGGAAAGAATTTTTTTTTTTTTTCCTGTAAAATGGGATATGTTAGAATGTGGTTTATGCAGATGGAGAAGATCCAGTAAAAGAGAAGATATTGATAGTGGAGGAGAGAGAGAAAGAGAATAAATAGGATTCAGTATTTGACACATAGAATTAAGGAAGAAGGGAGGGGGCATGATGAGGCATGTTTGACCTCCCTCTGTTGGCTGGCAGCTCAGTTTAAGGGTATCCCCTTGGCCAGGAGGGGGGTCCAGTCAGTCAGCCCGTGAGAGTGGGGTAAACTTAAGATTTTGTTTTAGTTCACAACACCAAGTAACCAGTACTAGGCTCTTCCTTGAGTGAGCTCTAGCTATGTTGCAACAGTGTTAGAGGGAGAATTACTAACAGCCCTGGGTACAGTCAAAGATATGAGGAAAGAGTGACAATATGGGTTCTGGTTCTGACTAAAACGCTGTGTGTTCACTACACCCTATCTTTCCCACTGATTACTGCTAAAAACTCTAGGACAAAATATATAAAGCAGCTACCTGAGTTTTTGAAGTGCTGAAAAAAAGAAATATCAATCCAGATTTTTATATTCAGCAAAAATACCTTTCAAGAATAATGTTGGAATCGAAACATTTATAGATGAAGGAAAACTAAGAGAATCTATTGCCAGAAGACCTGCTCTAAAAGAAATTTTAAGGGAAGTTTCTTTAGACATAAGGGAAATGATTCTATAGCAAAACTTGGAACTGTAAGTGTGAAGAAAGAACACAAATGGTAAATATGCAGGTAAAACATAACAGACTATTTTCCCCTCCTAAATTCTTTAAAATACTTGTAACTATTAAATGCAAAAATTATAACATTGTTTGATGGCATTTTCAAAGTAAATAGGTATGATAACATATGACAATTGCAAAATAAAGGGGAAAGAGGAAGGAGATTAGGAACAAGGTGAGGGAGTTTGTTCTACAACTCCAACTCAACATTCATATTAGAAGCCTTAGCTACTACAATAAGGCAAGAAAAATAAATAAAGGACAATCAGATTGGAAAATAAAACTTTCCAGATGATGTTATTGCTTACATAGAAAATCTCAAATAATCTACAAAAAGCTCCCAGAATTTAAAAGTAAGTTTATCAAGGCCTTAGGATATGAAATCAATATACAAAAATCAATTGTATTCCCACACAACAGCAATAAACAATTAGAAACAAAAATTAAAAATTAGTACCTATTACAATACCTCAAAGTAAAGAAAATAAATATTTAAGTATAAGTTTATCAAGACCTGTATGTGGAAAACTACAAAACACTGATGAAATAAGGAAAGATCATTTTCATGGATTAGAAGATTCAATATAGTTAAGATGTCTGTTCTTCCCAATTTGCTGTATAGATTTGATGCAATTCCAATCAAAATCTCAGCAGGTGTTTGTATTTATTGACAAACTGATTTTAAAATTTATATGGAAAGACAAATAGCTAAAATATCTAATGCAATATTGAAAATGAACAAAGTTGGAGGACTGATACCACCTGATTTCATGCCTTACAATAAAACTACAGTCATCAAGACAAGGAACTATTGATAAAAAGACAGGCACACGATCAATGAAATGGAACAGAGACTTTAGAAATAGACTCATAAAAATATGGTCAGTTTATTTTTGAAACAGTTACAAAGGCAATTCAATGGAGAAAGGATATTCTCTTTAAACACTCGTGCTTGAATAATTGGACATCTATGTGCAAAAAAAGAAAATTAACCTTGACCTATAACTTCCTAGTTTACACAAAATTAACTTAAAATGGATAATAGACTTAAATGTAAAACACAGAACTTTTGAAGAAAATCTAAGAGAAAAATCTTCATGGACTTGAGTTAGGTAAAGATTTCCTAGATATGATACCAAAAGCAAGATTTATATGAGAAAAATTAATAGACTATCAATTAAAAATTTTTGCTTTGTCAAAATTGCTGTTAAGAGAATGAAAAGTCACAGGTTGAAAAAAAACATTTGCAAATCATATATTTGACAAAGGCCTTATACTTAGAATATATAATGAACTCCCAAAACTCAATCATAAGAAAGCAAAAAGCCCAATTTTTTTAAAAAATCGAATTTCAACACATCAAAGGAGACACACAAATGGCAAGTAAGTGCATGGAAAGATTCTCAGCATTATTAGGATTTAGTCATTAGGGAATGGCAAATTAAAATCACAATGAGATACACCATACACTGATTAGAATTACTAAAACTAAAAACAGAAAAGCAGTTGACCATACCAAGTCTTGATGAAGTTGCAAAACAACTGGAATTCTCATACATTGCTGTGTAAGAATGTTTATTGCAGCTTTATTCATAACTGCCCCCAAAATCAAGCCTAATCAGGCGTGTGCTGTGGGCAGGGCTATGTAGTCGGGGAACATGGAAGGATCTGGGCTGGAGAAAGCCGTGAATGGTCAGAGAGGACAGTTAGGGAGGAATCAAATATGCAAAAAGGGCAAAAGTGACCTCCTTGCATTCTCAGGTTCTTCCTGAATTGCCCAATCGGGTTTGCTTGTGTCAGTGATGCGTGACTAGTTCCCTTGGTCAAGCAAGGACTAAACGGAGTAAAAGTCCTAACGTGGTACAGCCACCCCCCTTTCCCCTCATCCTTGTTCATGAGTAGGGGAGGCTGGGTCTATCACGCAAGAGTTTCTGTTCTTTCTACACAAAGATCTCTTTAAGACGTGCAGCCACTCTGAGTACAGTGCACTCCACTGGGACATTTGCAGATTAATGCACTGATTCATTAGGGACACATTAAACTATACCAAACAAACAAAAAACCCCAAAACCTAATTATCCAATTTTGCAGTTAAGATTACTTAGAGCCAAAAGTATTAATGTATGTTAAATTTTAAAAACACACCCAACATTATGAACACAAGTGTTAGAAGATCAGTGAAATAAAAATCAAACAACCTCACTAGACTCTCATTAGAGGCGTTATTTTCATAAATACGGGACTTACGGTTTTTGGTCCCAAATCCTTTAAGGAAAGAATGCTGGTTTTCCAAAGTCCTTTGGAGGGAGAAATGAAGCTAAAAATGAATGTTCCCTAAAAAATAAAAAAAAAATCATCAAGTGAGATTCCTTTATTCATAAAGAATATTTATTGATTTCCTACTAATATAAAACATTGGTAAGTTTCTGGTTTTTCTTGCTGACAGGAAAAGCAGCTATTGTGGTCCTTGATTCAATTCAGTTGCAGTGTAATGGTTACTAGTTAGCAAAATTGGGGTAAGATGGACATTCTTGTGAAAGTTAAGGAAACTGACAAAGATACATACATTCTATTTTTGACTAGAGGGTGAAATGTACAAACGTCCTTGCTTAAAGCCAGGTTTTTCCAGTTGAAGTACTTAGGGTTTGTTCCTATGTGCAGGTGTATATCCCCAGTCAGGTCTTTCTGATTCACCCCACGGAGGGAGGAAGGATGACTGATACTTGCCCTGTGCTCCACTCCACTTCCCAGGCCCGCGTTTCCCGTTGCCAGACTGCTTTTGAACATAGTGCTGCAGGCAGCCAACAGCAATCACTCAGTGTGTTGGTGTCCCAGGGCTGCCAGAACAAAATACCACAGACTTAGTGGCTTAAGCAACAGAAATTTATTTCTCACAGCTCTGGAGGCTGGAAGGCCAAGATGAAGATGTTGGTAATTTTGGTTTCTCCTGAGGCCTGTCTCTTTGGCGGGCAGATGGCCACCTACTCACTGTATCTTCACATGGTCTTTCTTCTGTGCTCACACATCCCTGGTGTCTCTTCCTCAACCAGTCAGATTGAATTAGGGCCCTCCCCATGGCCTCCTTTAACTTAATCATCTCTGTAAAGGCCCTGTCTCCAGATAAAGTCATATTCTCAGATACTGGGGGTTAGGGCTTCATCACATGAATTTTGGAGGGACACAATTCAGTCTATAGCATTCAGATATAATCTGTGTGCTATCTCTGCCACAAAGTATGAACGCAATGTTTTTACCCAGGAAAAATTTGAAGTGAATATAACCTACTTTTTTTTTTTTAATTAAAAATGTTTGCCGACCTCTGGACTGGAGTGCGCTGCTTTGAGCATGAGATTTTATTGCATGATCCTATCTTCAGGTGCCCTCCTGAGCTTTGGGGGCAGTGCAGAGGGAGGTGTCCATTGTGAGCATCACTTCCCTAACGGGTACAGCGAGATAGTCTGGAAATGGTTCAGATGCTCAGTGGAATCTGGGTCAAGGCACCACCGCCACCCCAGAGACAGCACAAGCCAACAGCTGAGTGGGGACTTCCCCTAAACACTGAGCCGGTGTCACTGCATTTGGGAGTGTTCCTCCACCTCCTTAGCCTGGAGGGAAACCAGGATTGTAAAACTTAAAGAATTTGAGCCACAGTAATTCTATCTTACTGGAAGATACTGCAGTCACGTTTGCACATATGCACACAGAAGGATATTTCATAGCAATCTTCATATAACAGCTTATTGTCACTGGAGAGCAACAATAATGTTTTATCACTTAAGAGATGACCAGCACTCACAGGAAGAAAGCTGGGAACAGTCCCTTTATCCTATCTGTAAGATCCAAGGCAACTTCATAGAAAAAAGTGAGGAAGAGACAATTAAGGGTTACAGATGGGCATTTAGCAAACAAACATGCATATGTTTCTCAGGATTGGTGAGTTCTCTGGGATTGTGCAACACATACTGGCTCAGAACAGTCCACCTGAAACAGAGCAGTGACCGTTTTCTGGCTACTTTGTTACTGTTTTTCTAGGCGATACATAATATTCTTTAATTTGAGATGCACGTTTTAGTATTTCTGCAGCTGGACTTCAGTCTTGCAATAAACATAAAATGTAATATAGTCTTTCTTTCTCCTCCTTCTCTTCATCCTCTTTTCCCTCCTCTTCTTTTTTCTCCCTCCTGGAAAACCCTTATTAACGAACAAGTGCATCTTATAGATGGCGATTTAGAGTTGAGGTAATGTACTTCCAAGTTGTTTGAAGTCCAGTTTGAATAATGTCTTGCAGAATGACTCAGTTTAGTTCTCCCCATTTGGTTCATAGAGTAAACACTAATAATTTACCCTCCCAAACTGGAAGGAACCTCAGTGGGTCTGGGCATTGACAGCCTCTCACATCTCGGATGTTAGTGGGACTCTCATGAGAGGTGTGTCCTAATGAAGGCCTGGGAAGACTATGCCTGACAAAGGCTGTGTAAAGTGCTGGCAAATGCCAAGTTCCAGAAATGAACACAATGTCCTTGGTGGCAAGACAATGTAACATGTCTTTGCTCCAAGTCTATACAAATTTAGGCTTCTTTTCAGAGGAAACCTTTGTTTTGCAAAGTAATGTACACTGGGGGGTGTGTGTGTGTGTGTGTGTGTGTGTAATCTCTAACACAAAAAGAAGCCATCATCTTATGGTAAATTAGAATAAAAGAACCGTTAACTCTTAAATCACTAGAATACATTAAAGAACTAATTACATTAAGAGTAGTCTAAAAGTCAGTCCTCTGGAACAATCTGCTTCATAGATTAGCATGAGAGCTCATTTGCATATATGCTATAGACACATTTAAAAGAGAGAGTGTGTATGTGTATATATAGCATATATAGCATATACAGCATTTTAAAGAGAGTAAACATCATGTTAGTTCTTGTGGCAGAAGACAATTTCAGTGTTTTTGCAACATTTGACAATCACTTCATCTTTGTAATACCATCTAAATTAGCATTTGTAAAAATCCCATATATTACTTAACAGAAAAGGCCTAAGTGGTATCAAATGAGACTGGAGGCAAATTAAGTTTCCTTTTGTCCAACTTTGTGTCACTTCCTGCCTCCATAAATAGGGAAAGCAAAATATCTGTGCTTCTTATTCATGTACATCTGCCAAACCAATTAACACCTCCTGAATGTTATCTTAATTGCATTTATTAACATAACATTAACATAGCAGGGAGATAACATTCAGGAGGTATTAATTGGTTTGGCAGGCACTCTTGAATGCGGAGCATTGAGAAGGGCCCTTCTCAGTATCTTGCTTTTTCTTTATTTCTTCTTCTTCTTCTTCTTCTTCTTCTTCTTTTTTTTTGGTGGTGGAGAGGAAATGAGATTATGTTGAAAGAGAGAAAATATATCTTAACCAAAATGGTAGCCACATCACTTGATTCCCTTCCTAAAGGTTGCAAAAAAATATGTGCCCTCCACCCTGCCTCTTTGTCAGTTTACCGAGCTGCTCTCTCTGCAACAGTCTCTGTGCAGCTCTGCCTAAGGAGGCCCGAGGAGGTGTAGAGGCACTGGCTCCAGTTGTAAATTTTTATAGCACCTCAACTGCTTTACAAATAATCCAAATATGTTCTTCTGATGAGCGTTTAATAGGGCTCCTACCCTTATAGAATCGTAGAGCTATAGAATGTTCTAACTAGATTCATCCATTCATTAACTCGTTCGTTAGGCATTATTGATCATCTCCTGTAGTCCAGGGACTGTGAAATGCTGGAATAAAGAGATAAACAGGATTCAATACCTGGCTCAAGAAGTGCAGCTGGCACAGGAATTGGACACGTAGACCATAATTGCAGCGTTATAGTAGATGCCCGGTATATATTTATCAAGTGAATGCATTAGTGAAATGTGATTATTGTGGCTCTAGCTGGTGGTGGTAGGGAGGTTGGGGAACGTGGGGGTGTGGGAATATGTGTATGAGAGGGCAAAACTGAAGACAAAGAGATGATTGTGAACACAGTTGAAATGATTAGGGACTGAGCTAAGGGGATGGATAAAGAGGTCCGCATAGTAAAAATAGCTGCTAACATATGCTGAGATTTTCTTTGTGCCAGGTAGCACTCTGAGCACTTGATATGCATTTGCTTTTCTCAACAGCCATATGAAGTGGTTGGTCTCATTATTATACCCATATTAAAGACGAGGTGATTCGATGTGGTAGGCTGAATACCCCACCCTTCCTCAGGCTGTCCACACCCTGGTCCCCAGACCCTGTGAATATGTTACATTACATAGCAAAAGGGACTTGGCAGATGTGACTTTGAGATGAGGAGATCATCCCGGATTATCCCCATGGGCCTGATGTAATCGTAGGGCCTTTATGTGGAGGAGGCAGGAGGATCTCAGCGAGAGTGAAAAGATACCAGTCTGAAAGCAGAGCTCAGAGAGGAGAGAAGATGCCACGCTGCTGGATTTGAAGAAGAAGGGGCCATGAGCCCAGGAATGTGGTAGCTTCTAGAGGGTTTTCCATGGCACTCTGTAATGAGACTCCTCCCAGTTACTCACCCTGTTCACTCTCTTTAGAGTACTTTTCTCTACGGGAAAGTAATTTGTTTAATTGTACCATTATCTTTCTTTTAAAAGATAATTGTTTCCTTCATTAGATTATAATTTCTACAAAGGCTGTTTCTGTGTTGTCTGCCATTGATCCAGTACCCAACACTGTGCCTGATGCAAAAAAATGCGCTCAATAAATGTTTGTTAAAAGAATATATTAAAAATGTGAGGGCTGTCTTAAAAAGGAAAAAATTAAAAAAAAATATATAGGAAGAAGCCCAGGTGTGGTAGCTCACGCCTATAATCCCAGCACTTTGGGAGGCCAAGGCAGGAGGATCGCTTGAGGCCAGGAGTTTCAGACCAGCCTGGGCAACATAGCCAGACCTTGTTTGTCTCTACAAAACACTAAAACACTTAGCCAGGCATGGTGGCATGTGCCTGTGGTCCTAGCTACTCAGGAGGCTGAGGCAGGAGGACAGGAGAATTGCTTGAGCCCAGGAGTTTGAGATTACAATGAGGTATGAACGTGCTGCTGCACTCTGGCCTGGTGACAGAGCAATACCCTGTCTTGGAGAAAAAAAAAATATTTTATATATATATATATATATATATATATATATATATATAAAGGGAAAAAGTTCTCAAACTTGCCCAGGTGGCATATTTCCTGGCTATCAGGATGTCCTCTGAGAATCTTGATATATTGAAATAACGGACTCAAAATCACTCTGTGGCATGGAAGTGCAATGTCTAACTGATGGGTATAAAGGCCTGGCCATTTAGGTCTGGCATGGGACAGCCCTGACAGATTGCTCTGGCTTCAGAGCTCCTAGTAGGGTTGTCCAAGGCTGTCATTGGCCCACACTGCCCTTGAATTCTGCCTCTCCGGGTCCTGCTTCCACTTCCCTTTCCACAAATATTGATCCCAAGGACATTCCTTAATAAATATCCTGCAGACTAAGCTCTGCCTTGAATTCTGCTTCCTGCAGACCCCAATCTCAAGCATAGAATTTTGTCTTGAGCCAGATAGTTATCAACAAGCAGAAATAGAATCTAAAATTTAAGAAAAATTTATAAGAGAGTTTAATATTAAAGAGATCCTATCCATTAATTATTATCTTTTTACTGGGTTAGGAAAAGACTGCTATGATTAAAGACGTATCAGTGGAATCCCTTAACACATGGATGCCCCCCAGCAGGTCTGACGCTGGCAATTTTGATTTTCAGGAGCATTTTCACATCCAGAGTCTCACGTGTCATCTTTCTCTTGAATCTGCTCCCCTTCCTGGGTTTCCTGTGTCCGTGAATGGCACCAACATCATTCCCGCTGGTCAGGTCTGAGCCCTGGGAGTTGTCCTTCAGACCTCTCTCTCCTGTTTTCCCTAGTGAATCACCTTGTCACAATAAATGTCTCTCCTAAGTATCTCTTGGGCTTGTCTCTTTGTTCTGTCCCTGTCATCATTCTTTTTTTTTTTTTGTATTTTTTTGTGTCTTTTATTTGTACAATTTATTGGGTACATGTGAAATTTTGTTACATGTATATAATGTGTAGCGATCAAGTCGGGGTATTTAGGGTATCCATCATCCAAGTACGGCACATTTTTGTTAAGTATAGTCACCGTACTGTGCTATTAAACACCGAATCTTTTCCTTCTATTGTACTGTATACTTGTACCCTTTAACCCACTTCTCTTCTTCCTTTCCTCCCCTCCCCACCTCACCCTTCCCAGTGTTGGTTGTCTGTCTTTCCACTCTCTGTATCCGTGTGATTCTTAGCTCCCACATGAGTGAGGGAGCATGCTGTATCTGTCTTTCTGTGCCTGGCTTATTTCTTTTAAGATAATGACCTCCATTTCCATCCATGTTGCTGCATATGTCGTGATTTCATCCTTTCTTAAGGACGAATAGTATTCCATTGTGTATACATATCATATTTCCTTTATCCATTCATCCATTGATGGACATATAGGTTGATTCCATACCTTTGCTATTGTGAATAGCGCTGCAATAAACATGTGAATGCAGGTATCCCTTTGATATATTGATTTCTTTTCCTTTGGATAAATACCAGTAGTGGGATTGCTGGATTGAATGGTAGTTCTGTTTTTAATTTTTTGAGAAATCTCCATAGTGTTTTCCATAGAGGTTGCACTAATTTACATTGCCACCAACAGTGTATAAGAGTTCCTTTTCTTAGCATCCTTGCCAGCATTTGTTATTTTTTTCATTTTCATAATAGCCATTCTGACTGGCGTAAGTTGATATCTCATTGTGGTTTTGATTTGCATTTCTCTGATGGTTAGTGAGGTTGAGCATTTTTTTCATGTATCTATTGGCCATTTGTATGTCTTCTTTTGAGAAATGTCTATTCATGTTCTTTGCCCACTTTTTAATGGGATTATTTGTTTTTTACTTTTGAGTTGTGTGTATATCCTGGATATTAGTCATCTGTCAGATGAATAGTTTAAAAATATTTCCTCTCATTCAACATGTTGTCTCTTCACTCTGTTGATTATTTCTTTTGCTGTCCAGAAGCCTTTTAGATTAACTAAGTCCCATTTGTCTATTTTTGTTTTTGTCTAGTATTTTTGGAGTTTTGGGTCTTATGTTTAAGTCTTTAATTCATTTTGAGTTAATTTTTTATATGGTGAGAGATAAGGGTACAATTTCATTCTTCGGCATGTGGATATCCAATTTTCCCAGCATCAGTTTTTGAAGAGGATGTCCTTTCTCTAGTATAAGTTCTTTTTAGCTTTGTCAAAGATCAGTTGGCTGTAAATATGAGGTTTTATTTCTGGGTTCTGTATTTTGTTCCATTGACCTATGTGTCTATGTTTAGACCAATACTATGATGTTTTGGTTATTATAGCCTTGTAATATATTTTGAAGTCAGGTAATGTGATGCCTCCAGGTTTGTTTTTTTGGTTCAGGACTCCTCTGGCTATTCAGGGTCTTTTTTGTTTCCATATGGATTTTAGGATTGCTTTTTCTAATTCTGAAAAGAATGACGTTGCTATTTTGGTAGGGATTGCACTGAATCTGTAGATTGCTGTGGAAAATGTGGTCATTTTAACTATATTAATTCTTTAAATCTGTGAGCATGGGATGTTACCTTCATTACTCTTAATTCAAGCCACCCATTCCTTCTCTCTTGGTTTAACGAACATCTCTCTTGTTCTCTTATTTTATCTCCCTTCAATTTTTTCTTTATGTTGGAGTGGTCATTGCCTAACTTAAGGCTCTTTAGTAGTTCTCCTCACCCTAAGCATGGAGTGTTACCCCTTAACATGACATCCAGGGCCCTTTCTGATTAGGCTTCTCCCTATGTCTTAGTCTCACCTCCACCATGCCCTTATCCTTACCCTTTCCCCACTGCCTTCTTTGTTTTGGCTCTGCTGAAATTCTCCAAAATGTCCATGCTGGTGCATAGGCCCATCATGTCCTGGATTCTCTTTGGAGCTTCAGCCTCGAATTTTGCCATCACTCCTCTTCCTAGTCTTAGCTACCAAGTAACATGCAGTTTCCCAGTATGCCTTGTCCTTGTTTGCCTCTGGGCCTCCACACATGTTTTTCCCCCTGTCTGAACGATTTCCCCCTTATCTGCCCACCCACTTCTCCAGCTTCCTTTGCTATGTTAATTTCTGCTACTGTCACCCCTCCCTGATTCCAAGAGGATGGGTTTGGTGCTCCTGCTCCTATATGCTCTTGTAGTACTCTGTGCTTAGTGCTGTTAATGAGTTGTGCCATTCATCACTGCCTCTAAACTTGGCTGTCTCAGCTACTGGATTAAACTCCTTATTCATATCTGTGTCTCAGCAGTTAACACACTGCCTAGCACATAGAAGATTCTTGGGAAACATTTATTGATGAAAAAATAAATGAATGAATAACTGAAGTTTCATGAGAGCTCCAATGTTAAATACATAGACAGGGTGGACATTTTTGGCCACATTTTAGAGATATGGAAATTGAGGTTGACTTAGTCAAGGTTATATGGCATTTAAGTCTTCTGATTGCAAATCTAGTGCTACTTACTATAAATGTCTCAGTCCTTTATTCATTCCACATTATATCATTCCACAACTGTTTGAAAGTCTGCTCTGTGTTGAGCTCTATTACAGGCACTAGATTGATAATGGTCTCTCTCATGGAGCTTACATTCCAGCTAGAAAGATTGACAATAAACAAGTAACAAAATTATTTTAAGTACAGATAAGTTCTATGGGGGAAATATAAGGTGAAGTGATAGGTCACATATGGGTGCGGGTGGTTCTTTAGGAACAAGAGTCAGGCTTGTTAGAGGAGGTGACAGTGGAGCAGAGATCTGAATGAAGAGAAGGAACCCACCATGAGACAAGCCAAGGAGGAACCTTCCTGGCAAAGGGAAGAACATGTACAAAGCTCTGAAATGGGAAAGAATGAGTGTGTTCAAGGATCAGAAAGAAGACTAGTATGGTGGGATCACAGTAAGTAATGGGGAAAGTGATGGAAAATATGGTTAGAGATAGCATCTGTCTAGATCGTGTAGGGCTGGTAGATACTGGCCAGGAGTTCCAAGTTTGTTCTAAATGAGATGGGAACTCAATGAAGGATTTAAAGCAGGGAGGGCCTTGCAGTTAATTAATTTAGAGTATGATAGGGTGAGAATCCTAATGATATAGGAGAACTGGATGATTAGGATTTCAGAAAATAAAATCCCAAGTAATGGGGAAAATGGAGTCTAGGGTGATAAGAGCTCTAGAAGCAGTATAGACCTAGTGACCATTTTCCATGGAGAATTGCAGATGCTTTTAAAAGCCTTGCTTATGGTTTGAACAATACCTTCATACTATAAATATTAGTAATAAACTCTGAGTCTCAGTTTCCAGCGTCTTATTTCCAATTGCCTGCTGAACCGATCTACAATGTCCAGAAATTCATGCCTAAAGGTAGATCTGTTAACTTGCCCACTCACCTACCATTCAATATGTTCCATCTTCATTAACGATGGACTCAAGTTATAGGCATCCTAAATGACTATCCAGTGACAAAAGCCCAGATGATTATCAAGTTCTGCTGTTTCCACCACCCACATATTTCTCAGATTCATTTTCATTGTCTTTGTCCCTCTTCAGGTTATCATCAGCTGTCACCAGGACTTTTACAGCAACTTCCCAACTTATGATTAGCTTCTTTATTCCATCCCCTCTTTAAACTGCTGCCAGACCTAATCTTATCTTTTTCACAATGCTAACTCTTATGTTTTATTTCCACTACAAAAGTAATACTTCCTTATTGTTAAATAGCCAAAATCCTGTCACCCAATGAAAACCTAGTGAGCATTCTTCCAGGACTTTCTTCTATGATTATACAGATATACACAACCTTGTTATATTTTTATCGCTGCCAAAATTGGATTATAGTATAATTCCACTTGATAATCTGCCTTTTTGTTTAACAGGTCATAGGTATTTTTTTAAACGCGTAAACATCCTACATCATTTTAGTGGCTTTAAATTATTCCATTATATGAATGTACTAATTTATTTAAACAATTTTCTTTTAATAGCCATTCAGGTTATTTTGCTTTTAGGAATGATGTGTGGAATGTCTTTCTAGATTTATTATGTTTATCTCTTTCTGTTTCATTTTCATAGGAAAAATTTACCTAAAATGGAATTCCTTAATCACATACAACTTCTTTTAATATTTTTGTGGTTTCATGATTTATAATTAAGTTTTAAATTTTTTACTTGGAAATCCTTTGGCATGAGGTGTGAGGCAATGGTCTGAACTTCATTTTTCCTAAAATGACTGGCCAGCTTTGTCAATATTATTTATAGTTTAATGCAATATTTCTCCAATAATTTGAGGTGCCAACTTTGTCATACGCTAAATTCTTGTATATACTTTTGAAGCTTTCTATTCTATTTCATCAGTCTGGCTACAAATTTTGGCAAAAACACCCTGGTGTTTTGACTGTAGTAGCTCTAATAAGTTTTAATATTTGGTAGGCCAAGTCCTCCTATTTTGCTCCCTCTCTTTCATTTTTTTTTTTTTTTTGACAGAGATGTTCCAACTTTTTTCCCCCACATTTTATTTCTCAAATAGAATCTAATACCATTTTATCCAATCTTTTTTAAAAAACAAACTTGTTGAGATTTTTATGTTGATCATATTAAATTTATAGGTTATTTTGGAAGAAATTGGCATCTTCAGAACTGACTTTCTAAAATAAATCTGGTCTCATTTATATCCTGCTTAAAAACCCATCTTAGGTCTCCCTCAAGGAGAAATTATGTTGCTTGGCATGTCGTTTAACACCCTATATATTTTGACCCCTGCATACCTTTCCTTGCCCTTTAAACATTTAGAAAATAAAATGAGTTTCTTAGATTACAGTATTTCAAAGGATATGGAGTTGTCATTTGAATCTCAAAGTTGAGGGAGGGAGTTGGGCAATAGAGAATCCAATATCAAATTGAAGATGTGATTTGAAAATCTGTATTTACCTCATTTGCAGTTGTAGCTGGAGCCAGAAACTCCTAAGCTTGATTGCATTTTGGCCTCTAAAGACATCCAGTGGAAGAACATTAGTTCTAACCTACAATTAATCCAAGAATATGTGCATGATCAAGGCTATCTTTCTTTTAAGTCTTGGGAAAACTGTGACTTTCTAAAACTTTGGCTCCTGCTTCTTGACATT
Source organism: Lemur catta (assembly GCF_020740605.2). NCBI lineage: Eukaryota > Metazoa > Chordata > Mammalia > Primates > Lemuridae > Lemur > Lemur catta. Next base: position 76,055,486 of record NC_059137.1, read on the forward strand.
GAAGAAGAAAATTCCACTAACTACAAAATAAACAACTTGGCTACTTTGTGTTTGGTTTGCAGCATAATCTCCAAACCCTGGCCCAGTAAAGTTTCTGTTGGCTCTTTTCACCCCTCCTCACCCTTCCTCATTCCCCATATGTTTCCCTGTTCTCCACCATGTACAAATCTGGTGGTGGAGATCTGGGACGGTGATAGTGGGTGCTTGAGAAGAAAATGAGAGGGAAAAAGGAGACATGTCTGAAAACTAACTTGCCAATGTTAAAACTTGCTGAGAGAAGACTTAACTGTCTTTGTTTGTTTAAAAGTTATTTACTTAATTATTAAAAATTAATTTTTAATTCATTCATTTTTCAACATTTTTAAAGACATAGACAACACATAAGAATTCAAATGCAAGTGCTCTTGTGGGATGTAGATTATGATTTTTCAGGTGCCCAGCTAGGATCCTAGGTACAGTATACTTATTTATATAAACCATGTTAGCTGGAAAATCTTATAAAACTTTAGTCATAGTATTTTAGAATTGGATTTTGTGGTTATCTTGCTAACATTGAGATGTAAAAACAACTCTTTCGTTGCTTCCAGTATTGGAAGAAGAGTAATTGCACAGGTCTTCCAAACTCCAGAGTTTCCATTTTGGTCAGTGGTTTCAGATTTCTCTCCAGTCTTTTTGGAGAGATGCTAAAATGGGTATAATAGATCAGCTTGTGTTTTTTCAGCCTTAATTTCTTTGCCCCTTCTTTACTAAAGTTTATATTGAATAATAAAATAATGAAAAGATAAACAGAACAAAAACAGGAATAGGAGAAGATAGGTACAATTTATAAAATGGATTATCACCATTGACTAATCAAAAGCTTGATATCATAGTCCATGTAAGTTGAAATCAAATTGCTGTAAAGCAAAACAATGCTAAAAAGTTTCTTGACTTTTATTCCCAATGTGTGTTGTTTTTAGGATGTCCTGCATGTGTTTATACAATGAAGATATCCCTACTTTATAATCACTTTTAAGATGAAGTTGCAAAACTATTAACTGCTGAAGGGATTGACAAATTTTTGAGAATCATCTTTCAAAAGTCCAGAATAGCTATTTAAAACTAGTAAAAGCACAGTTATAATGTATCAATTATGAAGCATAAAGGATAAGGAAGGAAATATAGAAAGCATGTACAATATAGTTTTTATCTTTAAGTAGTGTTACAAATGCACCATGAGCCTAGCTAGTTTTTCCCCTTTTGAGTGCGGAAGCTTAGTCATAAAAGAAAGAATATATAACAAAATCAACCAAGCCATTTGCCTCTCCTAAGATCTGATTATGAATTATAGAGCTTGGGGTTCAAGGATGCTAATTGCCCATACAGCCCTGCAGGGAGTTGAACTAAGCTGGGTTGGAGGTCGCAGCAGGGCGGCAGAGGACAGAAGGTAATGAGATGTCTGGGCAGTAGGGCACCAGCTCATTGGCTGCTCATCTGAGGGATCCTGGTGCATGGATGAGGACCAGACTCTGAAAAATAATGAGGTGGATATGACTCATTGGTTCAACTTGAAGCAGAAGAATGGTGAAAGACAAGGAAGGGGACCAAAACATAACTCAAGATAAAAAGCAGTCTTTCTGGGGGGCATTACCTAACCAGCACCAAGAGTTAGAAATGTACCTTTATCTGCTATTATTTGTCCGCTTATTTGAAGGGAATTTCTGAGGCCTTATATGGTAGAACCAGAGCATGTACACACATTTTAATAAGTTGCATCCTTTGCACAGGGAAGAAGCAAAGTTATTAAACATTCTAGAACTTACATTCAAAAGTAGAGAGAGATTTCTGGGTTTTTGTTTTTGTCCCCCCCCCCCCTCCATTAATGAAAGAACATTTCAAACATACACAGAAGTAGAGAGAAAAGCACAGTGAACCTCATGTTATTGCTGCCCAAATTCAGCAATTGTCAACATTTTTCCTACCTTGGATAATTTTTTTTTTTTTTTTGATTAAGAGAGTTGGCATGAGGAGAAGAGCCCTGGAAGGTGAAACTAGTCTGAAAAGGGGTAAGCAGAGGCCCTGGTTGTCTGCAGGGCTCCCCAAGTCCCTCCAGTGTGACATTATTACTTGCATTACTTGGTAAATGAAAGGTATTAGCTCTGCGAATAATCAGTAATCAAAAACTAGTTACTGCTTTGACTTTTTATTACAGGTTCTTCAGCCACTTACATTTAAAATTTTTTAATATATCATTATTTTAAACACACATCATTATTTTAATTATATCCAATTAAATATACCTGCCGTCTCCTCAGTATGTGTCATTATATACTTTACTAAAAAGCACTTTGAATGAATCAAATTGCATACCAATGTTCTTTATTATAATTTCTGTGCACATGTCTGCAGCAGATTTATACATTTTGGAGATTAATTATCAAGAATTTTGTTTAGACTTTTAGTAAATGTGAAACTTAACTTGAACTTCAATTTACTTTGGTATTTATAATTTTATGATACTATTTTATTATCCTGTAGAACATCATTTTGTTTTTCTATCTGAGGAAAGTACTATACAAGTACATGACTGGAAGTCTTTATGGATACCAAAACTATTTGTGCCCAAGTCCTTAAATTACTCATCTCTTTTGTATCCCCTTGAAACTCATTGTCTTTTTATTGAAATGGGCTTTTACTGTGTTGCCCAGACTGGTCTCGAACTCCTGGGCTCAAGCAATCCTCCCGCCTCAGCCTCATGAGGAGCTGGGATTACAGGTGTGTGCCAGCGCACCCCACTACTATGGTCTTTTTGGATTGTGCCAAATAGTGGCCCAAAAATTTTCCTGAGACTCAGTCCCAATCACATCAAAATAATACCACCATGTTACAGGAATATAAGAAATATAGCCTTTAGTGATTGCTTTTAGCTCCAGTTGAAGGATTTTTATTAATAGCTCCTTTTACCCGTGCATCTGTAGCTTTTTATATCTGCTTTTTTTTTTTTTTTTGAGACAGAGTCTTGCTCTGTTGCCTGGGCTAGAGTGAGTGCCCTGGCATCAGCCCAGCTCACAGCAACCTCAAACTCCTGGGCTCAAGCGATCCTCCTGCCTCAGCCTCCCGAGTAGCTAGGACTACAGACATGCACCACCATGCCCGGCTAATTTTTTCTATATATATATTTTTAGTTGGCCAGATAATTTCTTTCTATTTTTAGTAGAGACAGGGTCTCGCTCTTGCTCAGGCTGGTCTCGAACTCCTGACCTCAAGGGATCCTCCCACCTCGGCCTCCCAGGGTGCTAGGATTACAGGTGTGAGCCACTGCGCCCGGCCCTTTATATCTGCTTTTGCATTACACAAAGGGACTAAAAAATTCTTATTAGTGGGGTTTGACACAGGATGGAGTAGCGCAAAGGTCTTGAAACTAAAATTCAACATACAGCATCTGTATTATAGCCAGTTCCCTGCCATCAGCTGTGACCCCATCCCCCCTGGCTGTTTACAACAAACTGATCCACTAAATAAACCCACAAAGGAAAGACCTAACCTCTAGCAATGTTGGAGGCAACCAGTTGGCCCAGTTTGATGCTGACATCTTGACTGGTTCTCATGTTCTAGATCCTAAATCCTTGGATAGACTCTATGACTTGTACCTTTACCTCTCCCCAACCCATATCCCCTGGTTTTGGCATATTTTTTTACTTCCTCCGGTATTTGAACAGAAGCTTTTCTATGTGGCTTCTGGATTAAGTCTTCTCTCAGATGCTGGCAGCTCTTGTTTTCTCAAAGGACGATAGCTGTTGTCAGAGCAGCTCTAGGCGATCCCCCTGTGCCCCTGTAAATGGAGGTTGGGGTTAGAAACTGGGGTTAGAAATACGACCTGTGGTATATTGGTCAGATTCTCTAGTCTCAGTTTCATCATTTATACATGTCTTAGTCAGTTGAGGCTGCTGCAAAAAATACTCTAAGCTGTAGAGCTTATTAATAACAGAAATTTATTTCCCACAGCTCTGAAGGCCGGGAAGTTTAAGATCAAAACACAGGTAGATCTGGTAGACACATGGTGATGATCTGTTTTCTGGTTTGGATGGCGCCTTCTCATTGTGTCCTCACATGACTGAAGGGTCAGAAGGGCTCTCTGGGGTCCCTTTTATAATGGTACTAATCCCATTCATGAGGGCTCCATTCTCAATGACCTAATCACCTTCCAGACACCCACCTTCAAATACCATCACACTGGGGATTAGGTTTCAACATATGAATTTTGAGGAGACCTAAACATTCATTCTATAGCATTGCAACTGAAGGATTTGGGACCAGGTCATTTCTAATGGTGCTTTCATTGTTAACATCCTGTTTTGTTTGTGACTTTTGCCTTAATTTTTAACATTGCGTAATTGATGTATGATTATATTCTAATTGTAAAAGTTTTAAACAGTACACAAATATACAGAAATTGGCTGTAGAGTCCGGCCAACTTCATTATTTCTCCCACTCCTCCTCTATACCCAAAGATAACTACTTATATTAACATGCCTTGATTGATTTGTATCATAAAATTTTATCATGCAAGCTTGCTTCTTTGTGACCCTTCAGCTGCTTTGATTTGTGCATCCTACTTTGGACACTGTTAGTCATTTAAGAGGCTGTGCTGGTGAGGAAGGGTGTGGGTGATCTAAAAGGCACAGGCTTTCAGGAGAAGATTTAAAATATGAACAAAGAATTATTCTCCTGGGTTTGAAAACCAGTCTGCAAAGTTAGTTCTCTCCCTTTCCAATGACGAGGAAATTTGATGGGAAGGAGATGGGGGCAAGAAGAGCAATGGGATGAAAAAAAAAAAATGTTCTCCATCATTTTCCAGATTTCAGTATGTAAAACTAGTCTTTCAGAGATTTTATTTCCTACTTAACAATAAAATTTATGTGGTAAATGATATTTTTTGGATTAAATTTTGTGACCCCGGTGATTAAGTTTTCCATTGACTAAAGTAACTGAGAACATAGATTGTGGTAAAATTCTATGTGAACAGATAACAATGTTTCTTTAAAAAAAGTTCTTTATTAAAATATGACAATTTCTAGTGTCAAATTTTTGTATAAATAGAGGAGTACCTTACAGCAAAATTTAAAGAAATACAAATGCATTGGTATGATCTGGTTTTTTTGTTACTAGCATTACCTAGTATCAATACCTAATTATTTGACCAACAGTACTATTGTAGAAAACAATTTTAACATACCCAAATCAGACCCCTTCTAGAGTGCGTGTAATTCCAAGGCTTTTAGAACGTGATTAGGGGAGCTTATGAAGCTCTTGCAGTTTCCTTTCTGTTGTTCACCTCTTTACTTTAGCAGATGGTCCTTCGAACCCATTTTACATAAGAGTTTGTAAGAATGAATTCAATTTTCAATTGTAGTTTCTTTGTATCTTTGCCTCATGCAAAATTAGAAGAACAAGAAAAAATGGGCAATTCTTATATATATTAAACATCAATGTCAGTAATAGTTTTTGAAAGCAGAAAAATTTAATACATTTTCCTTTCACTTGTTTTGAAACCAGTGACTAGTACAGAAAGCCAGAGCACTAAACATTATATATTCCTGAAAGCAAATAATTTTGTACCTCTAATTCTATACTCAATCAAACTTGTGTTCCAGTGAAAGGACAAAATAAAGGTATTTTTGGATATGACCACAGATCCTCCTCAAAAGTAATCTCCAAAACATATTGCTGTTAAACAACACAAAAAATAAAATTTTATGGGTTCATAAAATTGCTGTATTTGAATACATGCATATATGAATACATATATTTTATGAGTACAGCAATGAGAAATATGTGGGTCAGAAAATATTAAAGTCATAGCTGAGTCTAAAAAACTATTGACACATAATATAGAAATAATTGTTAGTAATATAGAACTAGAATCTTAATCTGTAAGTATTAACAGTAGATATAGGAATATGAAGATTAGAGACTAGGAAACAGAGGTGTAGCCAGAACTGAAGGGGTCTTAAAGATTCTTGCCTTGATCAGGAGGATAATACAGGTACTGATAATTTCTAGACACTGATAAGATATATACCTTTAATGTGATTATTAAAATGTAAAGGTAATCCCTAAGAAGAATAGAAAAGGATACCTTTTTTAAAACATTTAAAAAGGAGGAAAGAAGTGGAACAACTATATTAATCCAACACAAGACAGAGAACAAAAATAGAATGTAAAGCAATGATAAATAGAAAATATAAAAATAAATGGTCAGAAATAAGTCAAACATATAAGTAGTTTCACTAAATGTGAATGGCTTAAATTGTCCCTTTAAAAAACAGGCTTTCAGACTGGATGAAGAAAAAATGCAACTTTATGCTGTTAAAATATGTGATACCTTCAAAGCAAAATAATACAAAAAGTTTGACAAGAACATGCAATAGTCATGAAATTGAATGCAGAAAAGTTACAAAGTATAAACCCAAAAAACAAAAATCCACAAAAATGATGAAAAAACAAAGAGAAACAAATTGGTAAATCCACAGTTATAGTCGGAGAATTTAATACAACTTTCCCCAAAACTAATAAATCCAGGAGACAGAATTTTGAAACACATTTAACAATCCTGATATAAAACATAAAACATATACATATGGACATATATATACATATGATGGACCTAAATGTCCATCAATAAGAGAATCCATAATAATTTGTGGGACATCCATATATTTGATTTCCAAGTGGCAGATCAAAAAAATGAGGTAGAGTTCTGTATTAAGCTGAGAGGATCTTTGGCACATAATATTAGAGAAAAAAATAAAGTAGCAAAACTATATGTAAATATGACCTCATCTATATAACATGTTAAACAAAACTAAGCCATATTTTGTACACCAAACTATAAAGAGATAATCCTTCTAGAGTAGTGAAAAAAGATTGTGGGGGGAGGGAAGAAGATGTGCTTTCATTGCTGATACTTATATAAACTTGTTGATAATTTGAAATGCATTGTTTATTGTATTACTTTTTTTAAAAAAAAACCTCTGTCTCCTTTCATACTCCTAATTATTAAAAAGAAAAGGCATGATTCCACCAGTTTATATTTGATATATTTTGTAGATGACATACCATTTACCATTACAAAAAAGAATTACAGTATTTTTATGCGTTATGCTAATTCTCTTTTCACTCAATAATACTCATTGGGTGCTCAGTTTGTGCATGAAACACTCTATGCTCAGGTGCAGTGCCTGAGAGTGGATGCGTTCTCATTCCAGCCTTACTCTGGATTTGCCTGAGAGACTGTGTGTCCCATGGCAGTGCCGAAGTAGAAGCATACAGCATCTTCTTCTGGTACTTTTGTGCATCTTCCCAGTGTACTGAACAGAGATTCCTTCGTGGTGAAAGTCAGGCCGGTACTATTTTGTGTGGGGAAGATGAAAAATTCACTGTGACCAAGGGCTTCTCTGCATTTCACATGTAGGGAATGGAAATCACATTTGGAATCTTTGCTCTTCCATGTTTATAAGATTAGTTCTTTGTAGAAGGAAGCCAGATCACCTGAAATAACTTGCTCTACAACTAGCCATGTTGGTGGCTGTTAGTACTTTGTACTCTTCCCTGGAATGGTAAACAAATTTAAAATGACCGGTGTACAATTTTCTCTCTCTCTCAAATTTTACATGCCTGTTTGATATTTTCGGTTACATCCTTTTCTTTTCTGCCCAGAGTCTTCAACCAGATAGTAAGTAATTTAACTTCAGATACTGCCAATTTGAATACATGCAACTTCTTAACAACAGCCCTCCGCTGTTCCTTCCCTTTAGGAGAGCATCCCTGAGTTAGAGCAGAGGAGTGACACGGAAAAAGGGCTGCACTGGGAGTCAGAAGATTGAGGCTGCAGCCTTCCTTCTGGGGCCTTCTGCAAGTTACTGAACTTCTAGGCCTCACTTTGTGTCAGCTGTCCAATGGAGAGAGTGGGGAAACTTGGGGTTGGGGGGTATAGGTGAAGAAGGAGAAAGGGCTTTGAACGTATAAAGCGGCAGATCTGCATGAGACTTTGTACAAGTCCCTTGCTCCCCTTCTTGTGCACACACAGTCACACACACACACACAGCCACATGCAGGCTTTGGCTTTCTCTTATCTTTCATCTATGGTCCCTTTAAAAGTAGGCATTTGAATCCCTGGGAACACAGTCAGCTCTGTCTTTTGTCACTTGTACCCATTGATCTCCCTGGCACCTGAGGCCTTGAATGGACTTAGTTCTACCTTTTAGGCAGTACCTGTTTTCTCCCAGAGGGGCATTTAACTGAGTGGTAAAAGCACAGTGTGTTCCCTTTTTGTTAACTTAACCTCTGTGTTGTTTTTTTTAAAAATCAGATTTGAAAGAACAGGGACCCAAGAAAGCCTGTGATATGTAAATATTTAGCCAGGCAGATAGGGACAGTAAGCATTTTCTCTCTTAACACAAAACATGATTTTATTTGCTAAAGCTATAATCTTGTTTGATAATCCATCAGTTTATTATCAGCTATGTGGTGAGACGTAATGCCACAGGGAGATAATCAAGAACCTTGCCTGACACTACAGGGTTGATGACAGTGCTGGGGAAGAGAGAGTATTCTAGTGAGGATTGTGCTAACGGGGCCTTTCTATTTGCAGTTGATTTCCTCCAAGCTTTAACCGTTCTGCTCCCCAGCCTACATGAATAGGTCATCTGAAAACCTTCAAAGAAGGGGAGGCTTTGCAGGTGTGAAAGAACCAGACATGTCTCTTTACCAGGCCCCATTAAGTCATTGTTGCATGCTCGATGCATTTGCAAATCAAAGAAAAAAAGAGATAGGATGGTGCTCCCTTGAAGACAGTGTTTAAACCAAAACCCAAACCAAAGAACAACAGAAAAGTCCAAGTTGAAAACAACAGGAAATCCTTCTACCCCACAGGTAACACTGAGAGCCCAGCTCTAAGTATTAGGTCCAATAAGCCGGATTAGGGAAATGAAACTTGAAAATGACATTGATTTGTAGGACACTCAAAGCTGTAGTCAATTTGTGGTTTCTGAACCCACACACTTGCAGGGTATCTTCAGAGACCTCCTGGTCAGGGCAGTTGGAATGTGCAATCCCAGGGCAGAATTCACACGTATTACAATGAAAGTGGTGCCACTATGCTTATGCAAAAAGGTGGCACTACTTCCAGTCCCTAGTGGGAGGCAGAGAGGCATTTCTTTCCAACTCTCACCTGTGTCTATCCCATTCTCTTCCTTGAAATTTATCTCCTCGGATCACCCACTATGTAAAATGTCTCCACCGCTAATCCTTCAAGTCACAGGCCTGTGGTCACCTGTCTGCTCTCTGGCCACTGAACATAGAGGCCACGTGGTCCGCAGCACCCTGCAGTTGTAATGCCTTTATGTGTGTTATCTCACTTGAGCGTGTCTCGAGATAAGCAGATGAGGAGACTGAGTTTCAAAGAATTCAAGTATCTTGCCCAAGTTTACACAATTGCTGATTTTTCTTGCCTTCTTTTGTTCCCTTCCTATCTTCTTCCTTTCCTTCTTTTCTTTCTCCTCAAAAGGCATTTTCTTAAGAATGTAGACTGGGAAGCCAGATGCCTGGTTTTAAATCCCTAGCCCTGCTATGGCTTTGGGCAAGTTTACTTATCTTGGTATGTTGGTCCCCAGCAGTAAAATGAGGATAAACATATCATCTACTTATTGTGGTTACTGGGAAGATAAAGTTGGTGAATACAAGTGTACTGTTCTAATAGAATACTGTCTGGCACATAGCAAAGATTTAGTAAGTCTTAGTCTTTCTTGTTTTTATTTTTGTTGTTTTCTTCCATTCCCTTCCCGCATCACCCCTACCCCATCAAACATGAATTACCTTCTCTCTGGTGGGCATTGTGCGAGGCTTCCGGGATGAGGAAGAGGAGTCCCTGTTCCATGGGACTCACTGTCTATGAAGAAACAGGCTGTAAAATAAGGGTAGAAGTCACAGCCTCCCTTGATCACAGATGAATTGTTTGATGCCTGTGGGTAGCTGGGAAGGCCTCGTGGAGGAGGAGACCTGGCATCTGAGTTGAACATTGGAGATGAGGAGGGGTTTGCCAGGCCAACAGCAAGGGATGTGTGTACCTGGCAAAGAGGTCAGTGTGCCCCAAACAGTGGAAATGAGAAGTTATTATCAGTTTCCTCCAGCTGCCGTAACAAAATACCACAAATAGGATGGCTTAAAAACCAGAAATTCATTTTCTCACAGTTCTGGAAGCTGGAAGTCAGAGACCGAAGTATCAGCAGGTTTGTTTCCTTCTGAGGCCTCCCTCCTTGGCTTATAAATGGCCACCTTCTCCCCGTGTCCTCACATGGTCTTTCCTCTGCGTGTGCACGTCCCTGGTATCCTAATCTCTTCTTCTAATGGCACCAGTCACGTTGAATTAGGGCCCACCTGTGTGGTCTCATTTTACCTCAATTACCTCTTTCTTACCCTGTCTCCAAACACAGTCACATTCTGAGGTACCGGGGGTGAGGATTCAGCATTTGTATTTTGAGAGGGAGACAATTCAACTCATAACAGAAGCATCTATCAGCTCTGGCCACGGTCAGGTGTGTGAGTATTCTAAGATGAAGCCAGAGTGCCAGGCAGTGCCCAGATCTTGAAAGGCCTGGCGTCTCGGCAGGCTCGGGAGCGCGTTGGGGAATGGGCCCGGCCACCACAGGCCGTGGTGTGAGGGGCAGACTGGCAGGGACTACAGTGCGATCTGTCTGATGAGACACTGGTTTGAATGCCAAGCATCTACGTGGCATTCAAGGGAGCCAGCGATTCCCCAGCAGCAAGAGGGTCCATGAGAACAAGGATGTGTGTGGGTGCAGGGGGACAGGGTGGGGCGCTGGAGGGAGCTGCGGCTGTCCCCGCATCGGTGGGTGGCTGCCAGGCCGCGGTACGGCAGCTCAGACAAGTGAAGAAGCGCTAGGTAACGCAGGAAGCAGGCTCTGGGTTCTTCTTTCCACCCAGAAGCCCCCTCAAGTGTTCCTAACATAATCACATATCTTACGACCGTATTTTGTAAATGAGAGAACAGCCTCCCTTTCGTTTCCCTGCCAGGTAGAAGCACGCAGCAGCTCACTGCTGTTGACAGTCAGAGAATGAGATAATTACCCTTCTCCATTTTTAGATTCCTGCTCCAACTCAAGCATCTCGGTGCAAAAAGAGACGCTGCCTTGGGAAGGGCAGCACAGGTTCGTGCAGCTTCCATTTGGTTCGGAGGCCGCTCTGGTTTTACTTGTTTTCGATACAGCCTCCTGAGCAGAGCACTTCGTCTACGATGTGGGCTTCTCTTTTATAAAATGCGGATCATCGTATGTAAATGACCAGGACGGTGGTGAGGATTCAGTGAGAAATTATATACTAAGAGCCGTCTGTAATCGTTAAAGCAAATGTTTTCTTAGAATTAAAAAAAATATGTCACCTTACCAGGAAGAGACAAGGTGTTTGCAGTTTGTAATTTTGGTGACTTGCTGTCTCAGTAGAAAAAAAGTAAGCAGTTTGGATTCTCACCCCAGCTCTGTTAGCTGTGTGTCCGGGCCTGGGGTAAGGCGTTTACAGACCCTGCTTGTCCAGTACAGCTCTGTCACGTGGGAAGGGGTCTCTCTGAGATGACGTGAGGATTAATTGGATGGTGTCCGTGCCTGTCTGCCAGGAAGACGGCAGGCGCGAAGCATCATCTGGGTAGGTTTGCTAAGCACTAGTTTCTCCTTCCTCTGCTTTTGACAAACAGAGTGACAGCCCAGCGCTGTGTTTAAACAAGTTAATATGTATGTTCCTTGACATAAGGAAGCGCTCTAATCATGAAATACAGCTTGCATGTCATTTGGTTTTGAGATTTTATTGAGTACTACTAATCTTGACATATTTTGGTTGGCACCACGTTCTTGGTATAGTGGGTTTAGCGGTTGAATAGTTTGCAGACTTTGTGAAACAAAATCCTCATTTAATGGTTTAGTTTGGCTACATTTTGAAAATATACAAAAACATAATGCGCTTTTATTTTATAGGCATTTTTTTTCAACTTGTGGCTTTGGTTTTTTTTTTTTTTTTTTTTCCCCTTCTTTTTCCTCAGTGCCCTTTCTTTTCTTTCTCTGTTGCTCTATCTCTTTGTCTGTCTCTCTGTATCTCTTTTTAATGTTCCAGTTGCAGCAGGCTACAAAGAAAGTGCCAGAGAAAGGCAATCTTGTGAACCAACTGAACTGCAAATAGAAGAATCTTCCTTATACTGCTCGAGGTTGAGAATGTGTTCACACCCTGGCCTAATGCTCCCGACTTTTGCCAGGGAGTGGAGGGTTGGAAGCTCCCCAGCAGAAGCACCTGGACTAAATGTGCAACAAGACTTCAGTGAACACCAGTCCCCCAAGTCACTGACCTCAATGACATCATGCCCAGGCAGAGAAAGTCAACAGGCCACTGGCTCCAGTCCCCTCCCTCCTCTCCTTTCCTTCCCCTCTTGCTGTTCCTAACCCAGGGACAATATTTAGAAAGCAGAGCTGAGTTTCGGCAGCCCTCTCAATTACTTTGGCTGGAGCCTTCCTGAGTACATTTTGCTATCTCTTTGTGATGTAAACAATGTAAACAGGGGCACTCACAGTTGGCAGGGATGCTCTGTCTGTTTTAATTACACAAGGCTTAATTATAGTCCCAGGGTCTGGAAACAGCACAAAGTTCTTTGGAGAACTTCACAGGGATTTTTCTGTTATGACATAGTTTATCTGGGGGGGAAAAAAAAGTAAGGCAAAAGACATTTCCAAAGAGGAACTAACAACACTATTCATGCTAGCATTCCATTCCATATTGAGTAGATCACAAAATCAGAGTAGACTTTTTTTTGTGGGGGGGAGGAGGGAGTCTCAAAATGTTGGACTCATGGGGATAATGGTGGCAAAATCTGGATAAATACTAATGAATGGATGTGGGAGAAGAAGAATATAAAAATAAATGTTTTTTACTTAGGAAAGCAACAATAAAGCACCTAGCTGTATCTGAGTGAATTTGCAAGTACCCTGGGCCCCGGGGATATGGAAAAAGATCCCACCATAGTAATAGTAATCTGGCCTCAACCTGAATCATAAAATTCTCTCTGCCCCCAGATATTCAGTAAGAGGGCACTTCGTTACTCTGCTGATGTAGCAAGAAATCGCAGAACTGCCACGGTAATGGATTGAGCAGTGATGGAGGTGGGGAGAGAGGGCTGTTTCTCTGTTATGAAATGTGTTTTTATAGGTAATTCTGATGTACAGTAGGTATTAAATAGAGCAACGAAAAGATGTTTTATTTTAGATTAGTGCTAGAGTGATATTTCCCCCATGGCACTAATAATCCAGCAGCTTGCAAAAGCCTATTTCCCCTCCCAGTTTCCCACAGACTCCCAGCTCTGTTCTGGCATAAGGATAAACCATTGCATAGAGATTTCTGCCTTGGAAAAGGAGACAATCACCTTATATACAGTGCATGTGATATTTAGAAAAGAGAGGGGCATTATTCTTTTTTTTTTTTTTTTTTCGGTGTGGAGGAAGGTATTAAATAAATTCTGTTGTTGCAATTTAGAGATAGGGATGCGCATGGGGCAATCTCTGGGTAAAAACAGGACATCTCAAGAATGGCTTTTTGTAATTGACTGATCATTGAGGACACCCCTTTATGCGGGCATGCTGGTTTGCAATCCAGGGGACATATCAGTTTAGCCTTATATCTCACTGGCTATCTGCACCAAGCAGGATCTGCCATTCTTGTTTAATTGTGTGTTTCTCACATATTCCAAGGGTTGTCACAGGAACAACAATAAGAGGCCTGTTATTGAAACCACATCGTTTTCATCATAGTGGAAAAAAAAAATAAGGTCATTGTAGGCTTGGAGCATTGTTAGGTTTGAGCCTGCCCAAATTATTTTATTCATGTTAAAATGTAAGGAGATGAGAAACATATTGCATGAGAGGACAGAAGTTAATTTATATCTGCCCCTTCCCCCTCAGCAACATTCTCCCTCCCCCTCACCCCTTTTAGCTGGAGGGTGAGTCCTCTCTGCAAACCTCCGCCCCCTCTACTGTTGTTTTGTTTTTGTTTTTTTTTTTCAATTTGTTAAGATGCTGAAATCTGCTTTGTGTGATTTATGAAGGAACTTGAAGCGATTAGTTTCACAGTGCATGAAAATTCCTCAGGTTCTGGGGGGATGGCCAATCTGTTACACTGTTTGCCGTGGACTGGATGGGAACTTGAGCAGCTCGGAGCCATAAGGAGATTGTGTTGAGTTATTAAACACTTGTGGTAAAGCTGCTTGTTGTTAATTCCCCGATGTCCTGCTGAAGCGATAGGATAAAATCAGATCGGATTAGATCAAAGAGCCTGGGAGCCAGCCTTTGGAGCAGGTTCATTTAATCAATAAAGAGGCCTCCTGAGAGGCAGGGAGAGAATGGGCAGCAGTGGTGGCTCAGGGATTAAGATGGGCGGGGGACAGTGGGGAAGAAACAACAGTTTATACGTATATATTTCCCCCTTCTAGAGGAGGTGTATTCTCCTCGCAAACATTTTAGCCACTCGCTCCAAAGGATACACACATTTCTTTAAGATTTCATTACTTCAACCTTCCATGACTCCAATAATGCCCTATAAGCCAGAAGGTTATTTGAAAAAAAAAAAAAAAAAAAAAAAAAAACCACCAAAAAACAACTTCTATTCCATAAAAGGTATTTCAACAAAAGCAATTTAGGCTTAAGTGATTCCTCAAGAAACATTAATCCCTTATGAGTTAATCTGCAAAATTTCCTATTGTCCCTTTGTGAGGAAATATAATAGAGAAACACCAAAAGGCCAAAGTCTGGCTCCACCCCGCTCCTTGTAATCTCCCCGCTGCCCACCTCCCAGCCCCCGCCAATAATTATACAGCATTGTGTATTAAGAGGTCTGATGTGGCTTCCTTCATCCATGATTAACACTTAAACCGATGCATATTCATTCATCTCTTCTCCCTACCAAACCCTGCTACAATGAGGACTTGCCAGTAAGGAAGTGACACCCATTAGAAAGTTAACCACAGAAAATGAGAAAAAAAATGAAGGATAGAGCAAATTAAGGATGCGAGTCCCTCAATGGTTATTGGCCTTAATGGTGTTATAAAAATGAAGTCGGCTTTTACCAGGAATAATTTATATTCCGAATTAAATAAGGATATGTATCTATAAATCCATTCTATAAAACTTAATTTTCCATCTAGATATGCTGATTATTTCGAACCTAGCATACCTTTACCGGTTGTTAATTACTGCGGGATGGTTTAACACTATTTTCCAAATCAGCATGCATGCATAAAATGACT